>NC_064920.1:996096427-996721427 GCF_023897955.1 Schistocerca gregaria
TCAGTTTCTATAATTACTATCTTCTAGAATGTATTATGAACAGATAATATTGTGAATCATGTACCGTCAATAGCGATGTTCATCATTAATGGATTAAAGTTAAGTATCAAACTAATTACGTTCGCTTTCTCATTCTCATTCCTTGTCATGTTCCAGACCTCATGTCAGTATAGTTCTTCCCTCCTCACGCCAGCCTGCGTGAGCTAAAACGCGTGCATTTCCGCTCAAATGGCTCTGAGCACTATGGGACTTAACATCTATGGTCATCAGTCCTGCATTTCGGCCTCCACTCGTAACACGGTGATGGCTTTTCTGCTAACACAAAAGAGCCTTTGCCATTTTATTCACACACGTGTCAATGGTGCATCCGCTTGTGACCGCGCCACAGGTAAGGACGATACGGGATGGCTGCGAAAGCATAAACAACTGTTGCTGTTTAGGATCACATTCAGATTTCATTGAATGGTTTTAAACGGACGTTAGTCGTCCCATACTGTATACCATAGCAAAAATTGCTATGGCGCTACACCCCAAAGAGGTCATATCACATTTAATGGGGTTGCAGACTTAATTAGAGAAGGGTTGAATCGTCCGGGTGGGGGTGGGGGTGGGGGTGTTAGCAGTGTCGAACATTGTCAAGAACGTCGTCTTGCTGTTCATTGCACTGTAAACTATGGTTTTCACCACTGATATTTATGGAAAACAACGCCCCAAAGGGAGGAGTTATTTCACTGACACCCTTTACGCCACTCTCTGAGGCCTTTTCGTGTCGATTCTGACCGACAGTCAGCCATTAATAAGAAAGCTGCGTGACTTCAGCTCTAGGGGTCGCGCTTCTAGCCTCCATCGCGGAGCCGTCAAACGGAGGGGTAAAATGTGGGTAAAAGAGTATCTAGAAACCTTTCCATCGTATGGCGCATCCACGGTGACACTGGGCAGAATTGTGGCGAAATTTGGTACCAATGTGGCCAATGTGACATCGTAAACGCACCTTACATCTCACATGAAGTTCTCAGCAGCGGCCGGTGATTTGCGCGTGTCGACACCTAGCGGTTCGAAGCGTCGCCGAGATCGAGTGGGATGTCACAGGACGCCACACTTTTGCACCGTTGCAGAGGATGGTTGTAGGTATACCTTCGCTGCGCAGTGCCGATGGTACTGTTACCGACGACTGTGCCGCTAAAACGGAGTTATTCAACGCAGTTTTCCAAAATTCCTTCACCAGGGAAGACGAACGGAATATTCCAGAATTTGAAACACGAACAGCTGCTAGCATGAGTTTCTTAGAAGTAGATCCCTTAGGGGTTGCAAAGCAACTCAAATCGCTTGATAAGGGCAAGTCTTCAGGTCCAGATTGTATACCGATTAGGTTCCTTTCAGATTACGGTGATACTCCCTACTTAGCAATCATATACAACCGCTCGCTCACCGATAGGTCTGTGCCTACAGATTGGAAAATTGCGCAGGTCACAGCAGGGTTTAAGAAGGGTAGTAGGAGTAATCCATCGAACTATAGACCTATATCATTGACGTCGGTTTGCAGTAGGGTTTTGGAGCATATACTGTATTCAAACATTATGAATCACCGCGAAGGGAACGATTTATTGATACGTAATCGGCATGGTTTCAGAAAACATCGTTCTTGTGCAACGCAGCTAGCTCTTTATTCGCACGAAGTAATAGCCGCTATCGACAGGGGATCTCAAGTTGATTCCGTATTTCTAGATTTCCGGAAAGCTTTTGACACCGTTCCTCACAAGCGACTTCTAATCAAGCTGCGGGCCTATGGGGTATCGTCTCAGTTGTGCGACTGGATTCGTGATTTCCTGTCAGGAAAGTCGCAGTTCGTAGTAATAGACGGCAAATCATCGAGTAAAAATGAAGTGATATCAGGTGTTCCCCAGGGAAGCGTCCTGGGACATCCTTTGTTCTTGATCTACACTCCTGGAAATGGAAAAAAGAACCCACCATACTTGCTCCGGACACTGCGAGAGGGCTGTACAAGCAATGATCACACGCACGGCACAGCGGACACACCAGGAACCGCGGTGTTGGCCGTCGAATGGCGCTAGCTGCACAGCATTTGTGCACCGCCGCCGTCAGTGTCAGCCAGTTTGCCGTGGCATACGGAGCTCCATCGCAGTCTTTAACACTGGTAGCATGCCGCGACAGCGTGGACGTGAACCGTATGTGCAGTTGACGGACTTTGAGCGAGGGCGTATAGTGGGCATGCGGGAGGCCGCGTGGACGTACTGCCGAATTGCTCAACACGTGGGGCGTGAGGTCTCCACAGTACATCGATGTTGTCGCCAGTGGTCGGCGGAAGGTGCACGTGCCCGTCGACTTGGGACCGGACCGCAGCGACGCACGGATGCACGCCAAGACCGTAGGATCCTACGCAGTGCCGTAGGGGACCGCACCGCCACTTCCCAGCAAATTAGGGACACTGTTGCTCCTGGGGTATCGGCGAGGACCATTCGCAAGCGTCTCCATGAAGCTGGGCTACGGTCCCGCAGACCGTTAGGCCGTCTTCCGCTCACGCCCCAACATCGTGCAGCCCGCCTCCAGTGGTGTCGCGACAGGCGTGAATGGAGGGACGAATGGAGACGTGTCGTCGCTTCTGCCTTGGTGCCAATGATGGTCGTATGCGTGTTTGGCGCCGTGCAGGTGAGCGCCACAATCAGGACTGCATACGACCGAGGCACACAGGGCCAACATCCGGCATCATGGTGTGGGGAGCGATCTCCTACACTGGCCGTACACCTTTGGTGATCGTCGAGGGGACACTGAATAGTGCACGGTACATCCAAACCGTCATCGAACCCATCGTTCTACCATTCCTAGACCGGCAAGGGAACTCGCTGTTCCAACAGGACAATGCACGTCCGCATGTATCCCGTGCCACCCAACGTGCTCTAGAAGGTGTAAGTCAACTACCCTGGCCAGCAAGATCTCCGGATCTGTCCCCCATTGAGCATGTTTGGGACTGGATGAAGCGTCGTCTCACGCGGTCTGCACGTCCAGCACGAACGCTGGTCCCACTGAGGCGCCAGGTGGAAATGGCATGGCAAGCCGTTCCACAGGACTACATCCAGCATCTCTACGATCGTCTCCATGGGGGAATAGCAGCCTGCATTGCTGCGAAAGGTAGATATACACTGTAATAGTGCCGACATTGTGCATGCTCTGTTGCCTGTGTCTATGTGCCTGTGGTTCTGTCAGTGTGATCATGTGATGTATCTGACCCCAGGAATGTGTCAATAAAGTTTCCCCTTCCTGGGACAATGAATTCACAGTGTTCTTATTTCAATTTCCAGGAGTGTATATAAATGACGTGGGTGACAATCTGAGCAGTTCGCTTAGGTTGTTCGCAGATAATGCTGTAATTTACCGTCTAGTAAGGTCATCCGAAGACCAGTATCAGTTGCAAAGCGATTTAGAAAAGATTTCTGTATGGTGTGACAGGTGGCAGTTGACGTAAATAACGAAAGTGTGGGGTGATCCACATGAGTTCCAAAATAAATCCGTTGGAATTCGATTACTCCATAAATAGTACAATTCTCAAGGCTGTCAATTCAATTAAGTACCTGGGTGTTAAAATTACGAACAACTTCAGTTGGAAAGACCACATAGATAATATTGTGGGGAAGGCGAGCCAAAGGTTGCGTTTCATTGGCAGGACACGTAGAAGATGCAACAAGTCCACTAAAGAGACAGCTAGCTTACACTACAATCGTTCGTCCTCTGTTAGAATATTGCTGCGCGGTGTGGGATCCTTACCAGGTGGGATTGACGGAGGAAATCGAAAGGGTGCAAAAAAAGGGCAGCTCATTTTGTATTATCACGTAATAGGGGACAGAGTGTGGAAGATATGATACGCGAGTTGGGATGGAAGTCATTAAAGCAAAGACGTTTTTCGTCGCGGCGAGATCTATTTACGAAATTTCAGTCACCATCTTTCTCTTCCGAATGCGAAAATATTTTGTTGAGCCCAACCTACACAGGTAGGAATGATAATCAAAATAAAATAAGAGAAATCAGAGCTCGAACAGAAAGGCCCAGAAGGAGCAACCGTTGGAGCTCATAGGTTAATGAGAAATTGACCTATGGTTAACAGAATATACCTTCTGATCTATCCTTTAATAAAAGATCATTCTAGCCTGCAGTAACTCGAGCAGTATCTGGAGGGAATCCGCAGATCTCTATGCTTCCTGTTTCAGAGTTGGATCGATATTCGATAATCGACCCCCTAAGTTATTGTAACTGGTGGGATTAAGAAACGAAACCAATAATTAGGCTAACACAACAGCAAGTAAGTTTCCACTGGCCGATATCAAGCTGGCGTTCGATATATTCGACTATGGATTTCTGTAACTCAACCATAGATATCGGAACAGATTATTAATTAGCTTACCTCTACTCTGCCGTAATGATATGTACTTGAAGAGTATCAGAGGACTGTTAGTCTATATCTGAGTTCATAACTAGCGTACTATCTTAGTTACCAGTGAGCTGCTGTTCTTTTATTTTGTTTTATTTCGGCTACGAATTTAACAATATGCAGTAGTTGTGATCAATGTCTTCCACACGTCAAAAGATAGCTCAGAATCAGATTTTCTGTTTGTTTTCCAAATTGAGCCCGTGGTTGTGACCAAATTTTTGATGCTATGTTCCTCTATAGCACCACTTTTCAAGTGATATTCACATACAAGCACCGTAGGGAAAGGCGTAGAGGAGCCACTTGAAGTATCTCTGTTCCTCCAAGACACGTACGCCCATAAAAATGATAATTTCGTGTGGTTCAGTGGCCTGACGCAAGTCTTTCAATTTGACACCACTTCTCCGACTTGAGTGTCCCTAACTTACCTCATTGATCCTACTGTGGATAGGAGACGTATAGTTTAGTGTGGAATACGAACCACGTGTCGTTTCTGGTGAATCTTCATATCACTGGGACGTAAATGCTATGTTAAAGACAGACTTAAATCAATGGTGCGACCGATATTCGATCCAATGAACAGAGAGTAAAGTGCTAAAGGCTTTGATTCGCAATATGTTTGGTGGCCTCATAGGAACTGGTGTTAGAGCAGGACGTATGCATTTAGTTTTTCTTCTTGAATAAATGTCAGTTTTCGTCGAAAATATGTGTCTGTCGCTCGGCTTAACAATATTTCAGAAATTCTCAGAGTTAATACCTGTTTTTTACTTCAGAGTAAATTGGGCATGTCTGGCTTTTTAGTTATGTATGTAGTTTACTTTGGCAACTGAAGATTATAGATAGAAAATTTGACCTTGGATTTCCCCGGGACTTCTATACTACATCGTTTTATGCATCACATTTCCATTTGACAGAACTGTGATTCCTAGACGAGCTACGAATAAGTGGTTCCTTTTCGTACCTGTCCAGTTTCAATGCTTACCTGTAACAGATGGATTATTTTTAAAGTAGTTTATAAATACATTTTTATTTTTTATACTGAAATGCAAAACGGTATCATCTCCCAATGTCAAACATCTCGTTTTAGTTATTTGATCTACGTGTACATACAAACTCCGCAGACCACGGTGTGGTGCGTGGCGAAGGGTACCCTGTACCATTGCTAGTTATTTCTTTGCCTGTTCCACTCACAAATAGTGTGAGGGGAAAACGACTGTAAATACCTCCGTACGAACCCTAATCTCTCTAATCTTCATATTTCAAAGTTCCTCTGGGACTCAAGTTATACACTGTATTAAGTCGTCGGTCTCACTGAACAGCGTGTTCTGCAAGTTCAGAAGAGAAGCGCCGCGCACTATAAGCAAAGAGCACTGTCAAGTGGTCCCTTTTAAAAATAAACGTGTCTCCCTGAAACAGCTCCCATGGAAAGATAAAGTATTGTCTGTTCTTTAAGGGGACTTTAAAGAGTTTAACAAAACTGAACAGAAAAACTACAACTTTTTCATCGAGAGCTAACGTTTTAAGAATATTTCGGTACCCGATCGCTGCCAAGCGGTTTCTTTTCATATACATGTATACGTTAATCCTGGTAAAATTATTGTTGTAGCTGGCTGCCCGTAAAATCTCCCAGCAACGTTCAGTTTGAGAAATACTGTTGCGGAGATGTCGACTCGCAGTAGGACAGCGTGTCCATGCTTATGGCACCAGGTAGCAACGTCAACCAGTTACCTCGTGTAGCACATACTAATGACTATACGAGCACTGCATTCTACAAAGTGTGCATACAGCTTCGCTGCCCCCCACGGGAACCGTAGGTACATCGCAACGGGTGTTCGCGAGTACACGGAATAGGGAAGAAGTTTAAAGGTCTGTCGGCGAGGGGGCCACAAGAATAGAACGCAAAATCAGAGTTTGGAATTGTGGGGGATGAGAGCCGTGTCACTTCTAAGCCCCCGTCCCCTCTATTAGTACACTATAGTGTGAATAGGACATTTCTTGTAGGGACAGCCCGGGCGAAGCAAATATTTATGGTTTATACCGTCTGTGTAATGTAACAAAACCTTTCAACTGGTTTACCAACAAGCCCATGGAAACTTGAAGCACTGAAACATTTTTGCTCCTGCATCAGGTTGTAGCAGAGTGAGGATGGCATATTAGTTATTCTTAGAATAAAGGGTGCCTGGAAAAGGATTAAGATGGTTTCTGGATAATATGATTCCGGTGAAAAACACTCGCTTGGCCGAAATTAATTTGCACACATCTGTTTAATTGAACAAGAATTAGTTTGGGAGCCCTGACGGTAGCCATGCTCGCGAACAATCGAAATAACATGAATTGTGCACAAGTCCACGGCCAATAAGTGGCAGTTTCTTGCAGGAAAATGACAAAAAAAAACAACAATAAAATTTCGTCAGCAACGAGTTGCAATCAACAACTCCACGCATGGGCTGTTTATTTTTGCCATCGGTCTCCTGACTGGTTTGATGCGGCCCGCAACTAATTCCTCTGTTGTGCCAAATCCTTCATTTCAGAGTAGCACTTTCAACCTACGTGATTCATTATTTGCTGGATGTATTCCAATATCTGTCTTCCTCTATTGTTTTTACCACCTACAGCTCTTTCTAGTAACATAAAAGTTATTCCCTGATGTCTTAACAGATCATCCTGTACCTCTTTCTTGTCAGTGTTTTTCACATATTCCTTTCCTCTCCGATTCTGCGCAAAACCTTCTCAATCATTAACTCATCAGTCAACCTAATTTTCAACATTCGTATGTAGCAGCACATCTCAAATGCTCCGATTCTCTTCTTTTGCCCACAGTACACGTTTCACTATCATACAATGATGTGTTTCACACCTCCATTTTCGTTTTGCTGCCCAGGCAGTACTTCATCTACGTCGTGACCATGTCTTGATGGTAAATTTCCAACTGTTCTCATTTCTGATACTTCTCATTACTTTCGTCTTTCTTCGACTTACTCTCAAACCATACTCTGTACTCCCCTCGAGAGATAATGTGGTTCTTCTTCACTTTCACTTAGGATAGCAATGCCATCGGCGAATCATATAATTGATATTTCTTCATCACTGATTTTAATTTCACTCATGAATCCTTCTTTTATTTCCACCATCTCTTCTTCTATGTATAGACTAAACAGCGAGGGGCGAAAGACTACATCCCTAACTTACATCCTTTTTAATCCGAGCACTTCGTTCTTGGTCTTCCATTCTCATTACTCCCTCTTCGTTCTTGTACATGTTGTATATTACCCGTCTCGCCATGTAGCTTATCCCTATTTTTCTCAGAATTTCGAACATCTTGCACCGTTTTGCATTATCGAACGCTTCTTCCAGGTCGACATAACCTACGAACATGTCTTCCTTTTATTTTTAGTCTTCTTCCATTATCGCCCGCCGTGTTTGAATTGACTCTCTGGAGCCTTACCTTTCCTAAAACCAAACTGGTCGTCATCTAACACATTCTCAATTTTCTTTTCCATTCTTCTGTATATTATTCTTGCCGCCAACTTGGATGCATGAGCTGTTAAGCTGATTTTGCAGTAATTGTCGCACTTGTCTGCTCTTGCAGTTTTCAGAATGGTGTGGATGATGTTTATTCGACACTCAGATAGTGTTACCACTTCCCCCAATGATTTTAGAGATTCTAATGGAATGTTTCCTATGCCTTCTGCCTTATTTGATCTTAAGTCCTGCAAAGCTGTTTTAAATTGTGATTCTGATACTCGATCCCCTATCTCTTCTAAACCTTTTGTTTCTTCTGCTGCCACATCAGGCACATCTTCCCCTCATAGAGGCCTTTCGACCTATCCGCTTTCTCCTCTTCATAATGAAAGCGGTACATGTGGAGTTTGGTCAGCTCTAGTACGCACATCCTCACATAAATAGGTTTTGTAAACTCTGTGGCAGTCTTCGCCATCTCCACAGCAACAAAGTTCTTATTGAATACAGTGACCCACTTAAACTTTGGTCTGGCAACTCATTTCCTCACGCCATAACGTCCATCCCATTCGGTTCTAAGCAAAATTTCACGTCATTCCCTCAATTCATCACTGTTCTGCGGAAAATTGAATTAATCATTAATTTGTAAGAATGTTTCTCAAAGTCACGTGTCATGGAAGCTCTCCGTCTTGTATTCAAATTAATATACTCCTTCAACCAGGGGGACTGCTTGAAGGAGATATCCTGGGTGATTCTAACCAGCTCCATACCCAAACTGAGAGACTGCTGGAGATTATGATAATGAATAGTGTATCTCCACTTATCCCCCAGCAGTCATCAGTTTTGGCATGGAGCGTCCTCGTGGAACTAGTTGCTCTCGACACAGCGGAAAATTGGCGTGCGCATCAAGCAACCTATAGGGTATGTGAGCTCTGCCTCCACTACGTACCCTACATCAGAATCAGCTGCCATAACCCCCATGATTTTTCCACCTAATCCCTTGCATTCGTCTTCGGGCGCCCATCAAAACTCACCAATCGGCAATGATTCATGAATGACGTGTCCGTATAAGTCATTTACGTCCAGGTACATTACGTAACTCGAAACAAGGGATGCATTGAACCTGTCACCCATCCGTGGGTTATTTGCCTTCGTGTGCCTTTGGACTCATTGGCAAAGTCCCCCATAGATACCTTGCTTAAAGAAAAGAAGCATATCAGCATCGGTCAGTAATTCAATGCTGCACTTAGTTTTCTTCAGAATTCCATCCCAAGACAATGCAGGTGCCGTGTAATAAAAGGCAGTATCCAGAGAATATGGGGCCATGCATAGACTCTGGAATTCCTCGAAAACGTCCACAAGCAAGCACATGTCTGTGTCCATGAAAAGCCATGCGTACTCTCCTAAAGTGGAGAAGTTGAATTGCTACCAGACATTCACGACATGCTCATCCTCTGCATCTGTTATGGTATCGCCCGTAAAGTTGCTGGAGAATGCAGTTATGTCGGGTAGCCTGATTTCATTGAGTTTCGCCATACTATCCACGTACTTATACGGGAAAACGCCCTTCACAGCCACAAGCTGAAACATTTCCTCATCGAGAAATGCAGCTCGAGTGATATGCATATCCCCGAAAGGTAGAGTTTCAACGAGTTTCTGGAGAGGCGCTGCATAAAACGTAGCGTATCAAGGAAGCGGAGCGTGATTCCTGGCGTCATTCATTTGGAGAGTGAAATGTATTTCTCGATACTCTCAGGTAGGACACTGAACTGATCTTTCTCCATACCGAAATCAGCCAATTGTGGAAGTAAACGGGTATGTGTCTTGGTAGCTGGTACTTAAAATCGCGCGCATTGTGAGCTGCACCACGTAACTACTACTTCAACCAGGGGGACTGCTTGATGAAGGTTTTTAGCAGTGAGAAGTTTACCGTTTCCGAAACGTATGTTGAAAGCAGGATATTGCGATTTCTGAGAAGGATAACACGTGGTGCCTCCTTAGGATCGTCAGGAAGAATGTGATAGGTGCTATTCGGGGCTATTTTCGTTAACAGATCCTGTTAAGACAAGAATTTCCATTCAGACAAGCTGAGAAGTCACGAAAGCTCCTACAAAAGCTACAGTTAGCTATTTCTGCAGCAATTCCAAGAAGCCCATGGAAAGGGAAATGAAATTACAATAAAGAAAAAATAGAGGAATCAGTTCCAAAGCTGAAACGTGAAAGCAGATTAGCATACCGAAGGCAGAGTTTGAAATAATGTATTCAATTGAATAACGTGTTTGCTGGCACTGGAATTCCACAGGTTGGAGCACAATCCCACACCAAAAAGGTGCAGTTTTCCAATATGTTCCAAAAGGATCCGATGCGAAAACCAGTTTCAAGCAAGCACTTCACCAAATTCCAACGTACAGGCAGCGTGGATGGTGATCTAGTGGGGAATGTTGGCACCCAGGTAAACTGGAGCTACATCTGAAAAAGTCGGCACAGTTTCTGGAATTATTCAGTAAAATCCAAGAAATTCCGTTCGAAGAATGGCAGTAGAGACTGGTTTGAAGCGCTCCAGCACCCATAAAATACTGAGACATAGCCTACACACGCTTCCATTCAAAATCCAAAGCCACAGGGCCATAACTGTAAGAGCTGTGCTAGAGAGGGCTCGTATTGCGAATCAGATTATCACAGTGATTAATAATGAATAATTTTGCGTTGGGTGCGTCTGGATCACAATTGAAGCACACTTACACCTGAAAGGAGTCGTTAATAAACAAAATTGGCCTTTTTGAGATTCCAAAAAACCCCATTTGTTAAATCGAAACCGCTATATTCTTCCACGGTTACTGTTTGGACTGAGATGTGAAGCGGAAGCGTTGTTGGCCCTTTTTTCGTGTGAGAAAGGATCACTAGTGAGCGCTACGTTGAATTTTGGAATAGCTAGCGCTGGAGGATCGACGAGGCACCAAGTGGTTCATCGCCCCAAACGGGTGTTTCGATTTATTGATGAATGCTTCAGGAACAGAGTCAAAACGTTTCATTATTACAAATTTACTGGCGCAGGGATGGATTAGTCTCCATTTTTGCCCAGACTGCATTTTTTTTCTTTATTGTTATTTTAACACCTTACATAAAAAGGTGGGCCGGCAGCGGCAACAGTACGCCGCTCTTCGGCCACAGACAGTACAACTAGAGTCAAGGAAGACATAGAAACACACAACATGACGGCGGACAAAAAACAGTAGACACATGAGCAAAAAACACAAAGCCATTCACAGGCGTAGAAAAATAAAAAACTGTCAGCACTGTACACAAACACTGATGATTGAGATGACACATGTCAACGATGGAGCGTGGGCGGCGAAAACGCGATAACACTGAAGCAGTAACACGACTACACACACACAGAACCGATGGCGGTGATCTATGATCTCCAGCGTGCGAATGTTCACGTGACATGTGCGAGTCCAGGGACCTGTCAAAAGGGGAAAAGTGGGAGAGGGGAGAGTGTAGATGCCAGTGGCATAGGAGAAGGGGGGAGAAAAGATGGTATGGGGGCAGGGAAAGCCTGGGGGAGGAGTGGAAGGAAGGGAGGAGGGAGAGAGGGTGCCCTAAGGAAAACACACAGGATGTGGAAGAGGAGTATCGAAGTCGGTAGGAGGGGTAGATGGAGTGGAGGAGAGCATCATCAGGGAGGGGGAGTTGATAGAAGCCACCTTGGGCGAGGGTATACAGAGTGGAGAGATGGAGAGCAAGTGGGACTGCGCAGCGTACAGTCCCATCTGCCAGCAGATTTTCGAACTATTTCAAAACTTCTGTACAAAATTTTTATAAGTCTCACAATAAACATACTTTTTGTTGCACTTGTCTATATATCTCGGTTTTTGAGAGATTTCGTTGCACCTCCAGTACGAGAGCTTAGGCAACGCCCATCGATGACCAACGTTCTAGCTGTAAGGTGTCCTCCCACCTCCTTTTGAGGTAACAGGCAGCGTCTAATATGGGAACAGAGTGATTTCTTAAAGACAAAAGTACAAGAAAAGAACTATATTATCAGATTTAGCATTAACTTTTATATAACTTGGAAAAAAAACACGAATATTACCCATTTTTGATTTGTTCAAAAATGCAACACCCTTACATTGAGCCTCCATTTTGGATATTATAGAACCCTGTGGCTGTATATGGAAAGAAATATTTCTTTACTAGCTGCAGTGTCCGGCGTTGCCCAGGATGCTTAATATCTGCCGCACAAAGTGATTGGCCCTGTGCCTTCTTGATGCTCATAGCGAATGCAAGCCGAATGGGAAACTGCAGTCACTTTAAATAGAAGGGTATATCTGCGTTCACCTTTATGAAAAGATGATTAGTTACACCAACTGTTCTTACATTTTGCGGTATCTCGTTGCGTTTTTTGAGATTTCGTGTTCTATTGTTTCCGTTTGGTTTTCCCTGTCTCAAGAAAGACTGTGTATCATCACGACTCGAACTGTTCGAACAGTTACGTCACAGTTCGGTAAATGTTGCGTTCTGTTCGATCCTTCGGCTGGTCCGCGAACTAGTGGCTTTTGTTGCTACTATATCCAGAACCTGCCTCACGGTTTGTCTAAAAATGTGGATTTTAATAATAAAAATAACTGTGAAACATGGACTAAAATATCTCCTAGAGTGAATGTTACATCTAACAGCGACAACTAATCAATAAATAAGAGTATACAATTATGTTTCTATCAAGTTCTCGAGCTATCGCTCTCCCGCGATTTAGTGACGATATTACCTCCTAGAAGAGTGTTGCCGCAGTAGGTTATTCTGGTGACAGGAATTACAGTCACTTTACCATGACAAATTTCATTAGTTAGGTATTCAGTTTTTCATTAATTTTCTTCATTGTTTCTTCTGGACATAGGAATCTGATGTAAATCGGCCAAGAACTTTGACATAAATCGGTCAAGTGTTTTTCCTCACGTTTTATGACAACGTTTCTCCTTTATATTTATACATAGTATATATTACAAAATACACTCCTGGAAATTGAAATAAGAACACCGTGAATTCATTGTCCCAGGAAGGGGAAACTTTATTGACACATTCCTGGGGTCAGATACATCACATGATCACACTGACAGAACCACAGGCACATAGACACAGGCAACAGAGCATGCACAATGTCGCCACTAGTACAGAGTATATCCACCTTTCGCAGCAATGCAGGCTGCTATTCTCCCATGGAGACGATCGTAGAGATGCTGGATGTAGTCCTGTGGAACGGCTTGCCATGCCATTTCCACCTGGCGCCTCAGTTGGACGAGCGTTCGTGCTGGACGTGCAGACCGCGTGAGACGACGCTTCATCCAGTCCCAAACATGCTCAATGGGGGACAGATCCGGAGATCTTGCTGGCCAGGGTAGTTGACTTACACCTTCTAGAGCACGTTGGGTGGCACGGGATACATGCGGACGTGCATTGTCCTGTTGGAACAGCAAGTTCCCTTGCCGGTCTAGGAATGGTAGAACGACGGGTTCGACGACGGTTTGGATGTACCGTGCACTATTCAGTGTCCCCTCGACGATCACCAGAGGTGTACGGCCAGTGTAGGAGATCGCTCCCCACGCCATGATGCCGGGTGTTGGTCCTGTGTGCCTTGGTCGTATGCAGTCCTGATTGTGGTGCTCACCTGCACGGCGCCAAACACACATACGACCATCATTGGTACCAAGGCAGAAGCGACTCTCATCGCTGAAGACGACACGTCTCCATTCGTCCCTCCATTCACGCCTGTCGCGACACCACTGGAGGCGGGCTGCACGATGTTGGGGCGTGAGCGGAAGACGGCCTAACGGTGTGCGGGACCGTAGCCCAGCTTCATGGAGACGCTTGCGAATGGTCCTCGCCGATACCCCAGGAGCAACAGTGTCCCTAATATTCTGGGAAGTGGCGGTGCGGTCCCCTACGGCACTGCGTAGGATCCTACGGTCTTGGCGTGCATCCATGCGTCGCTGCGGTCCGGTCCCAGGTCGACGGGCACGTGCACCTTCCTCCGACCACTGGCGACAACATCGATGTACTGTGGAGACCTCACGCCCCACGTGTTGAGCAATTCGGCGGTACGTCCATCCGGCCTCCCGCATGCCCACTATACGCCCTCGCTCAAAGTCCGTCAACTGCACATACGGTTCACGTCCACGCTGTCGCGGTATGCTACCAGTGTTGGACTGCGATGGAGCTCCGTATGCCAAGGCAAACTGGCTGACACTGACGGCGGCGGTGCACAAATGGTGCGCAGCTAGCGCCATTCGACGGCCAACACCGCGGTTCCTGGTGTGTCCGTTGTGCCGTGCGTGTGATCATTGCTTGTACAGCCCTCTCGCAGTGTCCGAAGCAAGTATGGTGGGTCTGACACACCGGTGTCAATGTGTTCTTTTTTCCATTTCCAGGAGTGTATATACCGTATGACCCAACCGTTCTCCATCTTACCACCCTCCATACCCTTACCCAAGGTAGCGTCCGCCAACGTCCCCTCCCGGATAATGCCCTCGTCCTGTCCATCTACCCCTCCTACTAGATATGTCCGCCCAAATGTTCATTAGGAGATCGTGTAGAAATTTAAACTAAATCGGTGAACAACTTTCAGCGATTTTTGGTATCAAACTTTCCCCTTCATATATTACATACATATACGTTTCAAGTCAGATTACGAGATCTTATATAGACAGTAATCTTCCTTTTTTCTTGATGGTTAAGTGTGCAAAATTTCATCAATATCGGAATAAAACTGTAGATTTGTATGAATTAAACAAAAAGACACTATTCCTTATATATCTATATATATATATAGATTTCTAATAGCCAGTTTTCTATCCTTTTCAGGCTCGTCTTCAGAGCAGACAGGTAGAAGCTACATATTGATATCTGTAGCAGTAGGATGTGTGCTGGAAGTTGCTTGTCTGTGGAGTATCACAGCAAACGGTTTAATGTACTACCTGTTGGCTTTTGTTTCGGGATCTTCGAGCGACGTTTGTTTGACGGTTTTTCTGATTTTTCACCAGCTGACATTCTGAAAGGTTCACCATCCATTGCAATGTCGTAGGGCGAATTATTGGTAATTTCAGCCATTCGTGTTGGCAAAACGTCAGTAAAAATCGTCGACTAAACTTTTGGCAGAAAATCCCGAGGCAAAAGCCAACAGGCTGTACTTAACAAATGGCCACGAAAACTTTAACAAGTCTGTGTTTAATATATCACCTCGCGTGTTAGTCACATAACAAGTCATGTAGAAAAACGGCAGCAGCATGGGCGGTTTTCTTGTTAGGATGGTAGCACTAAAACCTCGCACACTGCCACAATAAGTAAAAGAAATTCAGGTCTCGGCATAACTTGACGTGTAACTAACAGGCAAGGCGATACATTAACTGCGCTCCGTTTTAAGTGTTCGTACGACCAGCGGTTCCAGCCTTATTTTGAAATAATAAGCCCCTAACATCGAAGAGCACAATTCAAAGACATCAACTAACGTTAAGAGTTTCTGAAGAGTATAGTTTTACTCCTCAATAAACAGCAAAAGTGCCTGCAGAGGCAGTAATATTTTAAAATGTCCTTAATTTTAGTTGGCGTTGGTGGATTCAGTCATGAGTTACGTGAACCTCGCAGTAACGGGGTTCGTAACGCGTTCACTGCAGGGTTCGAGGGTGTGAGAGGGGCAATCTATCACTGTTTATCTTCCAGTACTGGCAAGCTACTGGCGTTCGCAACTCGTACCCAGCAACTGCCATGGTACACATTTTCACAGGGAAGTAACATGGATTTGTGAATGCACATGACAGAGAGGGGATCGCCTTCTATTGCGTTACGACTTGTTGCAAGAAATATGAAATAAAATGCAGGCTGTTGTAGAATGTAATGAGTGAAAAGCAAATGACGTTCTAAACATTTAATAAACACTTGTGATTGTGTCTCATGTTGCATAATGCATTTGAATATAAGACCAATTACTGTTATTAATTAATCATTTTTTGCAAAAACAGACATAATGTCTTATGGGACAACAGCAATCAGTGATTTTATAATGTTACTTAAAAACCGTCTTGATTGCAATTTTTTTTATTCATATGACCGGTTTCGGTTCATTCAGTACCATCTTCAGATCTGATATTTCAGTTACAGGAGTAACCCGTCCAAATCCAGCAGTTTTCACATGCTACGTCATTATTAATCATTCATTCAAACGCAGACAGCACAACAATACGTCGTCAGATAATTATATTGGCCGGACGCTGTGGACGATCGGTTCTAGGCCCTTCAGTCTGGAACCGCGCGACCTCTACTGTCGCAGGTTCGAATCCTGCCTCGGGCATGGATGTGTGTGATGTCCTTAGGTTAGATAGGTTTTAGTAGTTCTACGTTCTAGGGGATTGATGACCACAGATGTTAAGTCCCATAGTGCTCAGAGCCATTTGAACCATTTGAATTATAGTGTCACAGCTTTGCGGTGGCAGTAGTCTGAAACAGATAACAGTCGACACGAAGTGTTACCAATAGTGCCGACATTTAACGATCAGTACTTGGGAGCCAGCTGCCAACTTACCCCGCCCTCACTATAGTTCGTGTACTGTTGGTTCATAACACACTAATGTATGTAGGTTACCAGTTAAGCAGTATTCGGGAAGGGGGTGAGACAGGGTTGTAGCCTATCCCCGATGTTAGTCAATCTGTATATTGAGCAAGCAGTAAAGGAAACAAAAGAAAAATTCGGAGTAGGAATTAAAATCCATGGAGAAGACATAAAAACTTTGAGTTTCGCCGATGACATTGTAATTCTGTCAGAGACAGCAAAGGACCTGGAAGAGCAGCTGCACGGAATGGGACAGTGTCTTGAAAGGAAGATATAAGATGAACATCAACGAAAGCAAAACGAGGATAATGGAATGTAGTCGAATTAAATCGGGTGATGCTGAGGGAATTAGATTTAGGAAATGAGACGCTTAAAGTAGTAAATGAGTTTTGCTATTTGGGGAGCAAAATAACTCGCGATGGTCGAAGTAGAGAGGATATAAAATGTAGACTGGCAATGGCAAGGAAAGCGTTTCTGAAGAAGAAATATTTGTTAACAAAGAGTTTAGATTTAAGTGTCAAGAAGTCGCTTCTGAAAGTATTTGTATGGAGTGTAGCCATGTATGGAAGTGAAACATGGGCGATAAATAGTTTAGAAAAAAAGAGAATAGAAGCTTTCGAAATGTGGTGCTACAGAAGAATGCTGAAGATTAGATGGGTAGATCACTTACCTAATGAGGAGGTATTGAACAACATTTGAGAGAAAAGAAAAACTTGATTAGAAGAAGGGATCGGTTGGTAGGACATATTCTGAGGTATCAATCGATCGCCAATTTAGTATTGGAGGGCAGCGTGAAGGGTAACAATCGTAGAGGGAGACCAAGAGATGAATACACTAGCAGATTCAGAAGGATGTAGGTTGCAGTAGGTACTGGGAGACGAAGAAGCGTGCACAGGATAGAGTAGCATGGAGAGCTGCATCAAACCAGTCTCTGCACTGAAGACCACAACAACAACAACCAGTTAATAAGATGGGTACATGTGCGGTCCGAGGTGCCGCGCCAGACTGTCATAATTGGCTCTTGACCAGAAAAGTTGGACGATCACTGCATTAAAGTGTTTCATGTCTTACTGTCACAGACCAGCATCCATCAACAACCCACGCTGCCTTCATTGTTCATCCAGTCGTTGATTTTCTTGCCTACTTTCAGGCTTGTCCTATTAAGTGCTTCCATTAGTTGTTTAAGTTTACCTGCACTATAGGCATAACTATAAAGTCATCAACAAACTGAGAGTGGATCAAATATTTTCCATTGTGTAAAGGTATTAGATAAAAAAAATTATGTATATATAGACCCCAGTTCAACTACCAGAGATTAATGCGTAAAGCCTTTGCTGAACAAAAGAAGCTTTGTGCTCTCCGTTTATTAATTTTAGAGTAAGTTACCGTTTCGCTGTTATGCTGTCCTAGTGTTTAGACATGTTGTGCCTTTTCTTACTGATAAAATTGGGTTAAATAATGAAAGTGATTTTGAAGAAGAGCGGTTTCATCTTTTTTGATACCATGGGTCCCAGCTCCTGAAATTCTGGAAAATTATTACCATTATTTTAATTTTACGCAGAGAATTTAGATTGAGGCAATTATCTCCACGGCGGCGCTGCTCAACAATAGAGGTACGTGAATGTGTTCATCTTTTTCCTTTCGTGGCCGCTACCGCCATTTTCAATATATTTGCCGCGACATTCAGAATCTGCAGTCTCTCTTTTCATTTAATTTCGAAGTCCACGCATTTACGTTCTAAGATGAATAAATGCATTTAACTGTAATTCTTTTTATCCAGGCCACGGGGCATGATTACACTCAAAATGTACGTGCCTCTATCCCGTTCGTATGTTTGCTTACATTTGAGTGTGTACAAGTATTAACGCTTTTTTTTTACCACTCATTCGCGAATGTACGTGCTCTCTTATTTGATTTAGTCAGACGGCTGTATTCTTTAATAACATTATTTGTAATATTGGTTCAAATGGCTCTGAGCACTATGGGACTTAACTTCTAAGGTCATCAGTCCCTTGGAACCTAGAACTACTTAAGCCTAACTAACCTAAGGACATCACACACACCCATGCCCGAGGCAGGATTCGAACCTGCGGTCCGCGGTTCCAGACTGTAGCACCTAGAACCGCTCGGCCACCCAGGCCGGCTTAGTAATATTGAGTGGCTTAGTTTCCATAATTGATCTTTGCCTATGCCGCAACAGTGCTTCACGCAAAATATTTATTACGCGACATCCACAATAGCTTTTATTTCAAAATTTCGACGACCGACTGAATAATGATTTTTCTATCAACAAAAATAGCAAAACATAATAATATAAAAGGATGCCTTACAATTGTTACGTTTTCCGTCCTTTTTCACCGTTTAAGGTTCTGAAAACTTCCTCTCAATTAGGAAATATGACAAGCGACGCATAGGTATCACCTTGCTTGATGCCATACTGCTGGTGCTTCCTCAGAACGGAGTTATCTCGGCAAGTGGTTTGCTTGTAGAGCAGTGTGTCAAGTTCCGTGTGCAGTTGTAGCTGGTGCCAAGTGCGTACAATTGAAAAGCGATGGCCCTTGCGCGGTAGTAGAGAAGTTGACGGAGCTGCAATGCGTCGCGGATGCAGAGAGTTACTTGCGACGACGGAGGTTTATAACCCGCAGACCGGCGTTTACGAGTGCGGCTGGCGCCGACCGTCTCTGCCGCCTGTCTGGGGCACAGCAGTAGACGGCTCGCTGCAGCTGCCGCGTCCTCCGCTAGATTTCCCCGCCACCTGACCGATGTACTCAATGCACAATGCCTCGAACAATCGTCGAAGTCAACCACAGTGTAGTTAGACGGTAGAAGAAGTCAGGCCTGGCTGAGGTAGTCCTCCATTACTCCTCCCCCTCCCCTCCCCTCCCCTCCCCTCCCCACCCCACCCCACCCCACTCCGCTCCACCCCCCACCCCTCTAATTTTTTCGTGCCTGCGCATGGTTATACGTGGCTTGTTTTCTAAGTAAGGTCCGTTTTGTTGTAGACGCTAATAGTTCGCGCGCATACCGTAACGAACGCGTGCGTCGTGTACCAGCTAGAGAGCCTATATAGGGAGAGAGTGGCCTTAGGTGATGTTGCCCGTGATTGGTTGATTAGCTTTGGTAGAAAAATGGCGCCAAACGTCTCTCGCGCTTCCTATGTTCGCCGTGCTTTTGAGATGAATTGAAGTTCAGAGGACTTTTGGAAACGATTAAATGGTATTTGAATTATTGAGACTTGTTATGCATTGTGCATGAATGTTCGATTTAGTTGTATATCGTTTTTAGTACGTAATTAGCGTTTGCGATCTTAAATACGAGTTGAAATAATGAAGCTTTTGTGATGAGGTCGGTAGGCCAAAATGTTTGAAGTAAACACGTTAGTAATTGTGCAGTATTGTTTTTGACATCTGTAACTCGTTCTGCAGACGTTCGTAAACGATGCCAGGTTGTGCTGCATTTGGTTCTTCCAATAGAGGCGAAGGTGGATTTCGCATGTTAGCATTTCCATGCAATGAGAAAAGACGAAAGCAGTGGGCAGTCGCAGTCAACAGGGCTGACATAAATCAAACAGGAGTCTTGTGGAAACCAATAAAACAACTTGCAATATACATACTTAAATTTGAAAACAGACCTGTAAATTGGCTGTGTAAAAAATTATTATAAGACATTATTCTTATAGACAAAGGCATTTAATGAATGATTTCGCCATATTGTCTCGTGCTTTTGATTCGGTGACTGTGTACCCCACTACTCCACTACTGGCCATTCAAAAGTCCCGCCCGCAGTTTGGCAGAAAAATGGCCTCCGTATCGTCCGGTTGGCCACTCTCTCTCTCTCTCTCTCTCTCTCTCTCTCTCTCTCTCTCTCTAGTACCAGCATGCCTCGGGAACAACTGTGCTCACTTTCAGCTCTGTAGCTCAGCTGCACGTTTCTGTTCTGTGCTTTCAAAATATTTAAGACTAAGAACTCGCCTACCGCGTGTGAGATTCGCTCAGTGATACGGTTTTTGTCAGCAAGTTACCTGTCTGCTGCAGAAATTCATCGACAGATTTGAAATGTGTACGGTGATACTGTTATGAGTGAAAGCAAAGTGCGTAAGTGGCTACGAGAATACAAAGATGGCCGTGACAACGTCCCTGATGAGGACCGCTCCGGTCGCCCTTCTTTGATTACAGACGATTTGGTGGCTTTAGTTGAAGCGAGGATTCGTGAGAACAGGCGCTAAACAATAACAGATCTCTCAAACGAATTTCTTGACATGTCGAGGTCAGTGCTTTACAACATAGTTTCTGAACACCTACAGTTTGGGAAACTGTGCTCCCGCTGGGGCCAGAAACTCCTAATAGAGGACCACAAAACCAAAGATTTGAGTGTCCGATGAAGGTCTTGACTCGTTATCACGAAGAAGGTGACGGCTTCTTGAGTCACATCGTAACTGGAGACGAAACATGGGTTTAACATAACACGCCTGAATCGAAGCAACAGAGCATGGAATGGAGACACACGCATTCGCCTGAGAAAGCTACGCAGAGCGATTCAAAACAAAAGACGCTGCATGCTGACAAAGGGAATTGTCCTTCTCCATGACAATGCAAGAACTCACACTGCAGGTCAGACCGGCGATTTATTGGACAGTTTTAGCTGGGAAGTTTTAGACCAGCCACCCTACAGTCTTGACATTGCCCCGAGCGATTACCGTCTGTTCCTGCACGTCAAACAACACCTCAGTGGCAACCGTTACAATGATGATGACGACGTGAAAATGGCAGTGAATTCGTTATCGTAGTAGGCGGCAAGTTTTGATGAAGAGGGTATTTTAAAATTGGTTGAGAGGTATGATGCGTGCTTCAACAAACTTGGCAACTATGTCGAAAAATAGAGTGAAGTATATACTTTCTAAAAATAAATTTACTTTTTTTTTAAATAACCTTTCGTTGTGTACTTATGTTCTGATACATATTCTAATACGTTAATGGGGTACTAGTTAACGATGAAAAAAATTTAGTTCCAATTTTGGTCGCCAGGTGCAAATCCGGTACTGTGAATGTAAGAAAGACGTACAGAAATTTTTCCATATCTAATGGGCTAGGAACGGGACGTGGGCAGAAGATGTCAAACAAGTGAGATGCGCGTAATATTGATGCCATTACTAATCGCGACTTACACAATTTATTCAATACGAGCACCGGAGTCGTCGTCGAGATGCTGTACAGCGCCAGATTTGCACATGATGGCCAAAAATGGAACTAATTTTTTCTAGCGTAAGTCTCTTCCGCATTAACGCATTAAAATATCTGTCAAGTTTCGCTGTCATATACAGTAATTACAGCCCACACTGGAGCTCTGAGTGGCTGCCGTTTAATTATAACCACCCACTACCACACCCAAAAACCTATACAATCTGTTTTACATTTTCTAGTGCTGGTCTGCCTGTATGTTTTTCCTCTTTACTACTCTCCCAGCACCAGTTTAACTTTTCCTGACTACCTTAGCAGATGTCCTATTAACCTCTGATAAGTGACTTCCATCTCTTTTTATTCACGTTCTACGTACAACATCTCTTAATTTATCTGCCCACTTATAAGCTACTCCCGTATATCCATTTTCCGTTTGGAGTGGGATGACGTCTTGTCAGTGTATGAAAATAGACGACAACACCTACAGCTGTATGTTTAAATTTCTATATCCTAGCGCGACCGGTTTTTGTGACACACTACACCATCATCAGACTCTACGTACATCAGAAGGACAAAAACATCCAAAAAACACAACAAAAGCATTATTCACACAAATTCTACCAAATACTCATTCATTTAAACAGAATGACAATTCAAATTACTTAAGCCAATCACAATATCAGTTAAACGAAGAAAATCATACATAAATCGTAATTTGTTCTGTCCAGTAAGAAAACTAACTGTGAATCTCAAACGGTTACAAAACATGTCTGTTGCTTAATCAGAGTAGCCAGTCATTCGCTAAATTAACGTTTGAGAGGACGTACTAACAGTACTTCTGAATTCAGATTGTTTACAAATGAGGGCTACTGTTGCTCAGCGAAAATAGCAAATCGTATACACTGTGATAACAAAAGTCATAGGATAGCGATATGCTCGTATACAGATGGCGTAGTATCGCGTACACAAGGTGAAAAAGGGCTGTATTGGCGAAGGCCTCATACGCACTTAGGTCATTCAAGTGCAAAGGTTTCCGACGTGATTATAGCCACACGACGGGAATTAACAGGCTTTGAAAGCTGAATGATAGTTGGGCGCGTGGGATTTTCCATTCTGGAAATCGTTAGCGAATTCAATATTCCGCGATCCACCGTGTCAAGATTGTGCCGGACAATGCAGTGGCGACGGCCTTCACTTAACGACCGAGAGCAGCGGCGTTTGTGTAGAGTTTTCAGCGTTAACAGACAAGCGACACAACGTGAAACGTGAACAATTAATGTTGGACGTACGACGAGTGTATCCGCTAGGAACGTGCGGTGAAATCTGTCGTTAATGGGCTATGGCAGCAAATTAGAGACGCGAATGCCTTTTCAAACAACATGACATGGCCTGCAGCGCCTCTCCTGGGCTCTTGACCATATCGGTTGGACCCTAGGCGACTGGGAAACGTAGACCTAATCAGATGAGTCCCTGTTTCAGACGGTAAGAGCTGATGATAGGATTCGTGTGTGGACCCACGAAGGCATGATCCCACGTTATGGTGCAAATGGCTCTAAGGACTATGGGACTTAACATATGAGGTCATCAGTCTCCTAGACTTAGAACTAACCCAAGGACATCACACACATCCATGCCCGATGTAGGATTCGAACCTGCGACCGTAGCAGCTGCGTGGTTCCGGACTGAAGTGCCTAGAACCGCTCGGCCACAGCTGCCGACCGATCCCAAATTATCAACAAGACACTGTGCAAGTTGATAGTGGCTCCGTAAGGATGTGGGCTGTGTGTACGTGGAATGGACTGGGTCTTCTGATCCAACTGAACCGACCCTTCGCAGGAAATAGTTATGTTCCACTACTTGGAGACCTTTTGCAGCTATTTAAGGACGTCATTTTCTGAAACAACGATGGATTTTTTTTTTGACACCATGCCACAATTGCTCGCAATTGGTTTCAAGAACATTCTGGATGGTTCGAGCTAATGATTTGGCCATCCGCCCAACATGAATCCCATCGAACATTTATGGGACGTAATTGAAAGGTCGATTTGTGTACAAAACACTGCAGTGGCAGCACTTCGGCAATTATGGATGACTTTAGAGGCAGCCTGGCACTTCCCACGACTTGAGTCCGTGCCACGTCGAGCAGTTGCACTATGCTGGGAAAAAGGAGCGACACGATATTGGGAGGTGTCCACGACTTCTGCCACCTCAGTGTATACTGAGTGCTTTTTACATAATATATTGGTTCAAATGGCTCTGAGCACTATGGGACTTAACTTTCGAGCTTCTGAGGTCATCAGTCCCCTAGAACTTAGAACTATTTCAACCTAACAAACCTAAGGACCTCACACGCATACATGCCCGAGGCAGGATTCGAACCTGCGACCATAGCAGTCGCGCGGTTCCAGACTGTAGCTCCTAGAACCGTTCGCCCACCCCGGCCGGCCATAATATGTTGATTAATGTACTCAACATATATGATTTGCTACTGTCACTTTTGTAGCCATTTTTAGTTCACAGTTACTGTTTGTACATACTCTCTAAGGTTAATTTAATCAGTGAGTGGCTACTCTTGTTAAGCAACAGACCAGTTTTGGAGCCCTTTGAGATTAATCGTTAATTTGGGTACTGGACAGAACAAATTATGATTTATGTCTGATTAATAATGTGATTTGCTAATTGGTATGACTTGTCATAATGTTTATTAAGGAAAGGGTACACTACTGGCCATTAGAATTGCTACACCAAGAGGAAATGCAGATGATAAACGGGTATTCATTGAACATATACATTATACTATAACTGACTGGGAGCATACATCGTGAGAAATCAGTACCCAGAACAACCACCTCCGTAATAACGGCCTTGATACGCCTGGGCATTGAGTCAAACAAAGCTTGGATGGCGTGTACAGGTACAGCTGCCCATGCAACTTCAAGACGATACCACAGTTCAAGAGTAGTGACCGACGTATTGTGACGAGCCAGTTGCTCATCCACCATTGACCAGACGATTTCAATTGATGAGAGATCTGGAAATGTACTGGCCAGGGCAGCAGTCGAACATTTCCTGTATCCAGAAGGGCCCGTACAGGACCTGCAACATGCGGTCGTGCATTAGCCTGCTGAAATGTAAGGTTTCGCAGGGATCGAGTGAAGGGTAGAGCCACGGTTCGTAACACATCTGAAATGTAACGTCCACTGTTCAAAGTGCCGTCAATTCGAACAAGAGGTGACCGAGACGTGTAACCAATGGCACCCCATACCATCACGCCGGGTGATACGCCAGTATGGCGATGACGAATACACGCTTCCAATGTGCGTTCACCGCAATGTCGCCAAACACGAATGCGACGATTATGATGCTGTAAAACAGAACCTGAATTCATCCGGAAAACTGACATTCGTGCACCCAGGTTCGTCGTTGAGTACACCTTCACAGGCGCTCCTGTCTGTGATGCAGCGTCAAGGGTAACTGCAGCCATGGTCTCCGAGGTCATAGTCCTTGGTGATGCAAAAGTCGTCGAACTGTTCGAGAAGATGGTTGTTGTCTTGCAAACGTCCCCATCTGTTGACTCAAGGATCGAGACGTGGCTGCACGATCCGTTACAGCCATGCGGATAAGATACCTGTCATCTCGACTGCTAATGATACGAGGCCGTTGGAATCTAGCACGGCGTTCCGTATTACCCTCCTGAACCCACCGATTCCATATTCTGCTAATAGTCATTTGATCTCGACCAACGCGAGCAGCAATATGTAAGTAGGCTGTTTAGGTTTTTTTATTGGTAACGCCGCCGCCACGTAGCGCTCTGTATAAAAATCACTGGCAGTGCCGTGTGCAGTCTGTGGCTGGTTTGCATTGTTGTCTGCCATTGTAGTGTTGGGCAGCGGCAGCTGGTATTGTTATGTTCTTTAAAGATGTATTTTGTACCTTTGTTATTGCATTCTTATGTTATAAAAATTGTAACTGACACCAGTTCATCAAATTAAGTAACTTGTAAATTACATTTCACTGCACATGTTTCTGTTGGTCATAGTATATGGACAATATGTGAGAAGTAGGGACTGATAGTGTTTGCACATGTGTTAATAACTCAGCAAGGGACTGGTTAACAGCATTGCTGGTTCTAAGGACAATTCCAAAAACTTTGTGAGTGGACAAGTGGTGGGTTATGGACTTGCTATGTTATCCGCAAGACTCTTCAATGGTGATTGTGCGCCTGCACAGTCAAACAGATGGCTGCTGGCCATCTCTACAACGACTACAGTGGGTCTACACCTTGGACGACCCACCGGTACCATTATTTCTACAAGGACTGCAATGGGTCTGCACCTCTGGTGGCCCACCAATACCGTAATCTCTACCAGGACTACAAGGGGTCTACTCTGTGTTGACCTACCTTCCAATATTCTTCAAAACTTCGACTGACTCTGCTGTGGGTTTGCTCTGTTGTGGCCCATTACCTGTCTGCATGTCAAGAGTCAACACTGTCTGTGTGTATTTGATATCTTTGTTATAGTAATTATGAAAAATTTTATCAAATCATTATTGGCCACTGCCCAAAACAATTTGTAAAAATTTTTTGTGGGGAGCATGGGGGCTATGTAAGTAGGCTGTTTAGGTTTTCTTATTGGTAACGCCACATAGCGCTCGGTATGAAAAAATCACTGGCTGTGCCGTGTGCAGTCTGTGTTTAGTCTGCATTGTTGTCTGCCATTGTAGTGTTGGGCAGCGGCAGCTGGATGCTAACAGCGCGTAGCGTTGCGCAGTTGGAAGTGAGCTGCCAGCAGTGGTGGATGTGGGGAGAGAGATGGCGGAGTTTTGAAATTTGTAAGACTGGATGTCATGAACTGCTATATATATATATTATGACTATTAAGGTAAATACATTGTTTGTTCTCTATTAAAATCTTTCATTTGCTAACTATGCCTATCAGTAGTTAATGCCTTGAGTAGTTTGAATCTTTTATTTATCTGGCAGTAGTGGCGCTCGCTATATTGCAGTAATTCGAGTAACGAAGATTTTTGGTGAGGTAAGTGATTTGTGAAAGGTATAGGTTAATGTTAGTCAGGGCCATTCTTGTGTAGGGATTTTTGGAAGTCAGATTGCGTTGCGCTACAAATATTGTGTGTCAGTTTAAGCACAGTCGTGTATAATTTTTCTATGGGGACGTTTCATAGCATTACAATTTCTTATGTCTTCAAAATTAAATCATGACAGGTTAAAACGTTGGGCATTGTTTCTGCAAGAATTCCACTTCACAATAGTCTACATTCCCGGCAAGGAGAACATTGTTGCGGACGCACTGTCACGCGCACCGGCTGGGCTTGAGAAAAGTAACACAGAAAGCAACCTCGAGAGAAATTTCAGTATTCCTTACATCCAGAAAGTCGCCTTTGAAAACTTCATCACCACATCTTTAAAGGACATTGCTCATGAACAAGACAAAGATCCGATTTGGAAAGACATCAAAAGTAAATGGCATGAAAAGACACACACACAGATTCGGCATTATTGTCTGGTTAGAAACAACATACTGTTCAAACGATGCACTGTTGATGACAAGCTATGGGTACTTTGCATTCCAGACGATTTTGTTAATAAGCTCATTTGGTACATTCATTTCAGCTATTCACATTTTGGTCCACGAAAATGTTATCATATTCTTCGAACGACTTGTTATTTTAACAATACGGAAAAGAGAATTCGAAGAGTCTTGTCTATTTGTAAACTTTGTCAAAAGGCGAAACCATCTACTGTCACTCATCGTGCTCCATTGTTTCCTATCATTCTTTCTAAATTAAAAGAATTTGCTGCTGTTGATCTCTTGGGACCGCTTGTCAGAACATCTAATGGATTTTCGTACGTTCTAGTCGCTGTTGAACTTACTTCAAAATTTGTTTCTTTCACTCCGTTACGTAAAGCCACTGGACGGTCTGTGTCCAACGCCTTTGTTAGAAATTTCTTACGTGAAGTTGGACACGTTAGTAAAGTAATTTCAGATAACGGACCGCAATTCAGATCTGCTGTTTGGTCACGCATGCTTCGTAACCATAAAATCAAATCTGTTTTTATTTCATTGTACTCACCACATTGTAACCCGTCTGAACGGATTATGAAAGAAATCAATAAGCTTTGCAGCATTGGAACAGATATTTACACTTATTTCAAAACGTGCTGAATGAAATGCCTCATGACTCCACTGCTTTACCACCTGTTCTTGTACTGAAGAATAAAGAACCACCAAACTGAATCAGAGAGCTTGTACCTTCTCCGAATACACGTAAACTTCGACACAAAGACATAATTGATTTGGCTATTAAAAATATAAATTCTGCTGCAGACAAAAGGAAAAAATTACACGGTAAAGCAAATGCAAAGAAATTATATATTGGTCAGAAAGTTCTCATTAAAGCTCATCCATTGTCACATAAGAAGAAACAGTTGAGTCACAAATTCTTTCTAGTTTACAATGGACCTTACAGAATCCGACGTATACCACATGATAATTGCGTTGAAGTTGAAACTCTGCGTACTAGGAAGAGTAAAGGTTTACACCACATTTCACACGTAAAACCGTTTATTGAAAGATAATCTGCTTTTTAACTTTGTCTTTGCCATAAAACATTTCACTTCATATTTCTAGTATGCTTTGTCACACTTAGAAACTGTTAACATGCAACAATGTCTGAAGTTTACTATCCAGTCTAGAACCTACGGAACATATTTAGACAGTATTTACGAGAGCATTGTTAGTGTGAACAGACATCACAGTGTTATTGTGTGTGTACATTCTTGCTTGTTAGTTGCACGATTACGTAACGACTATAAGGCTCACATACTTAGAACATTTACCAGTATTGCTAATGAGATTTTAATGCAACATTTTGGTTTACTTGAAAATACATTCTGGATTTAAAGTACTTTCTGTGAGATACCAGATGATACAGTGGTTAGTTTATGTGACAGCTACACGATTTTATCACGACGCTACTAATGAGTGACAATTTACAACGTTGCTTTTGCAGTTTATCTGTTTTATATCTGCACAGTTTTTCTGAATTTTTCTGGAAAGTAAAACATGTTTTAGTAGTAACGTTTGTGGTATAGCTACAATGAGACAGCCTTTTCTGTAGCACAACAATACGTACAGTACAGTACTTACTTCATCACGGCAATAAGCGTAATAACTAAGATATCTATACGCAAAGCATTTCAATTTCGTTTATCATGAGGTAAGTACATTGACTTCTGCAGAACTTAGCTATCGGAGGACGATAACTACGACACTTCCACAGAGATTGTCTTACAGCAAGACGCACATTTAGCGCTACAGGACACGCATTAAACTATTTATTTTTCAACATATTTGAATTACAAAGAAAGTTTTCCGTGATACATTTCATTCCATTGCTGTAATCTGTAACACCTGAGGATATAATTACATTAATCCTCAGGGGGGTACACGCTTACTTTGTGTACCATGTGTTTGGCAAGCACAAGGAGCCCTAGCTAATATGGTATTTACTTATACAACTTTACACATCGGTACCATATTTCTCTAACACATAAATTACACAGCTATCTGATAATTTCACTGAGAGACAAACTTTTTTTTACTACATCAGTGACAGATGTTTACGTAATTACACAGTTGGATAACTTCACACTTACGAAATTGTATTTTGTCTGTACTGTGTGAACCCTTCATATTTTTTTCGGAACCATTGTGATGCTATGAGAGCTTTGACTGATGTATTTGGTATGGGATCATGATTTTTAAAGTACGTTTGAGGCAAATGACACTTTTGACATGAGCAGAGAATTTTTTTTAGGTTTTGAAATTATTGGAGGAAGCTACGGAGATTTTGAGAATTTGACTGTGATGTTATGATGTTATTATTACGTCGACGATGTGAATTATGCTGCTGAAGTATGCTTAAGCTGATGCTATATGAATTATTTGGTTATGCTACGTATCTGTTATGATGACATATTGAAGAAGTGTCGACGAATATACATATGTGTAATAAGGTAAGGAATAATGAGTAGTGGTTAGGGACTCTGGTTTGTGAAAAAGGATGTTGGAAACCAAGAATCGTACTTTAAGAGTTATGAAATGTGTGTATACGCGTGAATGTATCACAAGGCCGCCAAAAATTTTTGGGCACTGTTATATTAATAGAATTTTGTTTCTACAGATGTGTAACGCAATTTCTTGACCTGTGAAATTTTTTACATGAGACTGCCACTGTAGCGGAAACTTGTGTCGTAAATATTTCGTTAAGACAGTTAAGTGACCACCTGCACGTAATGCGTCGTGGGCACCCAGCTGCGTGACAACCACCTGACAAAAGAAAGCCATTAGTGTGTGCCTTTCAGAGGCACAGGTAAAAAAAAAGGCCATTATCTTCTCTATTGACATTCCTTTGTAGAAAGCACCGCAAATACGACACGCTCATTACTGAGAAAGATACTTACATCTGACATACTGATTATAACAAACGTCTTTCTACGAGAGTTGAGAGAATTCTACTAACTTATGAAATGTCACATGACAATTGAATGATATTTTTATGCTTTGTCCATAGTTGCTTATTTCATTTGATATCTGTTTTCCAGCTGTGTTGCATCATTGATTTTATAAAATAAAAGTAAATGCATTTGCTAATGTGAAAACTTTCTGTCAACAGATCTATTAAATAATAATTTTATGATCCACATTCTTCAAAAAAAAAAAAAAAAAGTAGCACTTGGAAAGGAAAAAACAATAAAAAGGGACTAGTAACAGGAACAGCATACATAATTTTCTTTTCAAGTCTTTGGTAATTTATTTAATAGAATAAGTTCTGGTGCACCACTTTAATTACATAGACGTTAAGATGTGATTGTAACTTTCCCTTATCTGCATTGTTGTCTTTAGCGTAATATTTTTTCTGCTTCAGCTTTGTCATGTTTAGATATAAATTATTACATTTATTGCTGCTCGCTATGCTTACTTGCATTCTTTTTTGTCATTGCTGTTTGTGTAAATTGTTTTGTGCTGCTGCATTGCCTCATCCCTTAGTTAAGCATCTGAGCTCAGTAGATTTAAGTTAGCTTAAGAGGGGGTAGCCTATATAAGAGAATGATTTGCGATGGATTGGAAGAAATGCATTGAGAAGTTATACGTAAAAAGTACAGAAATCAGGTATAGATAGGACTTTTTGGAAATAATGAAGAACGAAGTGAGATCTCCGAGAAGTAAAGAAAGTTTTGTTTGCAAAATACTGCAGTAAAACAAACCCTGTCCTTTCCTTGTGTTTTCCCACTATGTGTTTGTGTACCCTTGTGTATTTATGTTCTTCCTGTCTTTATATGTTTATCTGATAAGACTTATGTTGCAGAATTTTTCTAATACTAAGCTACATTCACTATGATGAGGAATACTGTTATCCTCAAATATAATTTGCATTAATAACCTGTTATTTACTTTGTAAAGATGTTGACACATTATTTATTCTGTTTTGTTCTAATGCTCATGTGTGAAGTTGATGTTTCAAAAGTTATTCTGATCTTTTATGTATGTATTTATAATTTTTGTAACACTGATGTATTTGCTATTTCGATTCTTTTGTAAAGCCTGTACTACTGCAAATGTTATCTGTATTGTTATGTTCTTTAAAGATGTATTTTGTACCTTTGTTACTGTATTCTTATGTTATAAAATTGTAATTGACACCAGTTCATCAAATTAAGTAACTTGTAAATTACATTTCACTGCACACGTTTCTGTTGGTCATAGTATATGGACAATATGTGAGAAGTAGGGACTGATAGTGTTTGCACGTGTGTTAATAATTCAGTAAGGGACTGGATAACAGCATTGCTGGTTCTAAGGACATTTCAAAAACAATTTTTGTGAGTGCATAAGTGGTGGTTATGGACTTACTATATTATCCGCAAGACTCTTCAATGGTGATTGTGCGCCTGCACAGTCAAACAGATGGCTGCTGGCCATCTCTACAAGGACTATAGTGGGTCTACACCTTTGATGACCCACCAATACCATTATTTCTACAAGGACTTCAGTGGGTCTGCACCTCTGGTGGCCCACCAATAGTAATCTCTACCAGGACTACAGTGGGTCTGCTCTGTGATGACCTACCTACCGATAGTCTTCAACGTCATGACTCTGCTGTGGCCCATTACCTGTCTGCATGTCAAGAGTCAGCACTGTCTTTCGTTGGTAGGACAACACTACTTCTTCAAGACTGCTTAGAAATCCACTACTTCCAAGTGCAATTTCTTTTATTGCTCAGACTTTGAAAAAAACACTGCAATTTTACTATGATGAACGATCAGGACTGTCTTTATGGACTGTGAGAGAATTTTAGCTTCTGACCAACATTGTATCAATAAGTGTGTGCATTTGATATCTTTGTTATAGTACATATGAAAAATTTTATCAAATCATTATTGGCCACTGCCCAAAACAATTTGTAAAATTCTTTTGTGGGGAGCATGGGGGCTATGTAAGTAGGCTGTTTAGGTTTTTTTATTGGTAACGCCGCCGCCACGTAGCGCTCTGTATAAAAATCACTGGCAGTGCCGTGTGCAGTCTGTGGCTGGTTTGCATTGTTGTCTGCCATTGTAGTGTTGGGCAGCGGCAGCTGGATGCTAACAGCGCGTAGCGTTACGCAGTTGGAGGTGAGCCGCCAGCAGTGGTGGACGTGGGGAGAGAGATGGCGGAGTTTTGAAATTTGTAAGACTGGATGTCATGAACTGATATATATATTATGAATATTAAGGTAAATACATTGTTTGTTCTCTATTAAAATCTTTCATTTGCTAACTATGCCTATCAGTAGTTAGTGCCTTCCGTAGTTTGAATCTTTTATTTAGCTGGCAGTAGTGGCGCTCGCTGTGTTGCAGTAGTTCGAGTAACGAAGATTTTTGTGAGGTAAGTGATTTGTGAAAGGTATAGGTTAATGTTGGTCAGGGCCATTCTTTTGTAGGGATTTTTGAAAGTCAGATTGCGTTGCGCTAAAAAATATTGTGTGTCAGTTTAAGCACAGTCTTGTATAATTGTTCTAAGGGGACGTTTCATATAGACCAGTCTTGTATAAATTGTTCAAAGGGGACGTTTCAAATGTCACGATCTGATAAACCGCAATCGCGATAGGCTACAATCCGACCTTTATCAAAGTCAGAAACGTGATGGTACCATTTCTCCTCCTTACACAAGGAATCACAACAACGTTTCACCAGGCAACGCCGGTCAGGTGCTGTTTGTGTATGATAAATCGGTCGGAAACTTCCCTCATGTCAGCAGGTTGCAGGTGTCGCCACAGGGGCTAACCTTGTGTGAATGCTCTGGAAAAGCTAATCATTTTGATACCACAGCATCTTCTTCCCGTCGGTTAAATTTCGCAATTTTAATGGCCAGCAGTGTATTTCCTAACATTTATGTTAATATTGTTTTTTGTGTTGTTTGGATGTCTGATGTTGTCCAATTGATATACATAGTATATGATGACGATACAATGCGTCGCCGAAACCGCTTGCATTTGAATAAAGAAATTTAAACGCACAGCTGAATGTGTTAGTAACACTCCTCATGTAAGCTATTCATTATCACTTTTGAAAGATTTACAGTTGAGCTCATACTATTCCTAAATAAGTAATTTTTCCTACACAATAAAAAATTATTGAGCCCCAGAAGTTCAGTTCGTTTTATTACTTGTCTGCTCAGTCTTGTTGATTCATTGTAGCTTACTGTCAAAGAGCTTCCTTAAGCTTTTCGGTGTCAGCGGTGAATTTCACACGCATTAGGGTAGGTCAGTATTTTTGGAAATAATCACAGAATTTCAGCATTCTGATACTTCATTAAACACTACAGTTATTTTAACGAATATTTATTTTAATGAATATAAAACACATGAAGCAGGCCTTCCAGCATTTCGCTTCATTTTTCTGGCGCTGCGGCTTCTCCACACGGGGTGTCAAAGGAGGAGAGGTCGCTGTTCAGAGATATGACTAGAATGCGCCTTTTAAACACAAAACTTTACATGAACATATGTCCTATGCCGAATGATTTCGGAGATAGGAACGCGTTAATTGTACATTATTTTATTTTTGGGCTAATGGAGGTCACGTACGTGTCTTCCGAACGCAACCTGTTTGACGTTTTATTCTAGCCAAACCTACCTCGTTACTTTCAATTTCTTTCCTGGTGTTGTCTTCCTGCAATCAAACTTGTCCGCTGAACACGCCGCTGTCCATGGTGTGTTGTGAGAGAAGAAGTGCACAGAAGATTTTTTTTCTACAAGCGCTGGATAAAATACCACACTTCTGTCCCATTCAAAATTCTGAAGATATGGTGTATGTTTACGGCTTCTGCGATGGTAGCGCTCCTGGTGCTGTCGACGATTACCGTCGTCCAAGTTCCTACTTTTTCTGAAAGTATAGTTCAACAACCTGTGCAGGAACAGCAACACGTTGTTTGAATGTTGCAGCGTCCTACAACAGCTTAAATGTGGCATGGATGATGTAGCTTAGAGGTCAATGTCCTAAAAATACGCATCTTTCAGTTGACAGTTTTCGAAGTGCGTGTTGTAATGTTTGCTGACTGTGTACTCCTGTACATGTGTAACTAAATGTGTATGAATTCCTAAGGGACCAAACTGCTGAGGTCATCGGTCCCTAGACGTAGAGTACTTAAACGCTAAGAACAACACACACACACACACACACACACACACACACACACACACACACTCCCAAGGGATGACTTGAACCTCCGGCTGAAAGTCGAGTGTAAGTCTAAGAACATATTGTACAATACAGGAAGTAGGTGAAATGCATTCTGTTGGGGAAAAGATTTGGAATAGGGCATATGTCAATATGAAGATTTTCTTCAAATGATCGTTCCTGTCATATTCTCTAATATTGACCATTCCTCTTCGGGACACCATGCATACAGCATATTGTGCACAAACAGACTTAAGGACCTACCTAAGCTATCTGCTAAGTCAGCTGAAATACACTGTGTACAGTGATGGTTCCATAACACTGCTTTGGAGCGCGCCCTTACCTGAGAAGATTTCTGTCTGTTAAGAATGACACGCTGTGATCTGTTTCCTTGTAACCTTGCAATCCGATCACAAGGATGGGCTGATGTTCCACATGCTTGCATCCTGTTTATTAGGCGACAGTACAGAAATGTGTCGAACGCCTTCTGGAAGTCAAGGAACAGGGCATCAAAATCGGTGCTGGTATCTATTGTGTCCAGCGTTTCACGGCCGGAATGAGCAACTTGGGTTTCAGAAAACCGTTGATTGCGAAGTCCACGTTAATTTTTATAAAGGGAATTTTCTACTTCCAGGGCATTCACAACATACTAGCACGAAACGTGTGCTACTCCAATTCTACAACAGATTAATGCCAGCTATATAAGCCAATAGCTGTATGCAGCTGTTCGACGACCTCCCTTGAAAACCGTGATTAATTGCTCATCTTTCCAGTTACCTGAAACCCTTCGTTCCAACAGCGACCTAATGGAGACTACTGCTAGAAGATGAGCAAGTTCTCTTGTGTAATCGTTATAGAATCGTGAACAAAACTTATCCCATCAGAGTCAGTAGCCTTCTCTCTGTTGAGTGGTTTTGAACTGATTTCGTATCCGGTTGCCAGTTACCTCTGTATCAGTCATTTGGTGTCCGTGAGAAGATTCAGTTGAACTTTAATGCGATCTTCCTCATTGAAACAATTTCGGAAAATGCGGAATTTAGGTGATGATGTTTGGTTTGTGGGACACTCAACTGCGCGGTTATCAGCGCCCGTACAAACTCCCAATACGCTCAGTCCAAACTCGCCACGTTCATGAATGATGATGAAATGATGAGGACAACACAAACACCCAGTCGTCTCGAGGCAGGTGAAAACCCTGACCCCGCCGGGAATCGACCCCGGGACCCCGAGCACTGGAAAAGAGTACGCGACCGTGAGACTAAGAGCTGCGAGCCGGAATTTAGAGTCCGGCCTTCTCTGTACCATGTCCGTTTCGGTGGCAGTACGGCTGCTGTGTAAATGGAGGGCCTTAAAAACATTATAGACTTAGCATAATACCAAAATTCCTCAGGACATTTTTGTCAAATTAGCAGATATAATTTTACCTTCAAAACTGCTGAAAGATTTTTGCATGGCTCTCCTAGAGCTCATTTAGGCCTCGTTGAGTTTTTGCTTGGCAATAAGGCTTTGACCCCATTTAAATGTGTGGTAAGTTTCTAACACAGCTGTTGAACCACATAGGGTCTTTCCTGCTCTATTCGGAATTTAAAAAATGTAATATATCAGTTGTGAGTAAAACTTCGCAACATTTATCAATACCCCTCATGGTAATGTACATGTGCGTCAGTGAAAAAGACCAATAAAAAGGTGTTAGCATGTGGACGTAATGTGCTTTTCCAGTCTCTTCTGTACCTAAGGTCCATCATCGTTCCCTTCGGATCCCTACGTAATTCGGTGCTCTCCGATACACACGATCGAACAGCGGAGTGGTACTCAAGTGTCAACTTTAGGTTACAATATCTCCGGATGTAATTAACATTTTACAATGCAACAAACGGCACTGATTACGTATTTGTTTATATGTTCATATGTGCTAACAAAACTAACGGGATTCCATTTAAAAAACGTAGGTTTGTGTTAAAAAACATACATCCGTGCATTTTTTTATGGTTTGCATTAACCAATTACACTAGCCCCTCTCTTCAAGTTCGGTCTGTGGAATCAATTCGTCAGTATTTGATGTGGTTTACGAAATATATCCAGCGCTAATGTTAGGTGACTCACCCTATATATATACACACACACAATATTCGACCAGTAATCACTTTATTACAAAGTCCTAATTAGAATAAGTTGCACTTCCAATAAGTGCTATTGCTGGTCGATGAAATTGGTGAGCCACTGGCAGTCGTCGCACGGGCTAGAAGGACACTGGATCCGGAGGTAGACCTCTTGACTCTAGCTGAACTTCAACTTAAAGAAATCGTCAACTGATTCCGCTAATATTTTACATGTCACTTGTATACAACCCAAAATAAAAGCCTCCCCCACCCCTTTCTAAGAAATCTAACCTGAAATACATGACGCGCTATGGTTTCAGAACTGACGGGATCGACAGACAATTGAAAGCTGAGTATTTTTGTCAGTATATTTTGGGACGGAAACTCATATTTTCCTAGAAAACGAGGAAAGAAACGTTTAGGACTTATCTTTGTGTACCTATAAAGTATACAATGTTAAACGAAAGCGCCGCTGGTGTAGCGCCCAAGGCACCTGGCTCGATAGCAGTGAACTTGTGTTTCATACCCATTTGCAGTCAGAATTTTTTTTACATTTATATTTTTTTTCCTCGCCGAATTGTAGGGGTAGGAGAATCAATGAAGTAAGTAAATCAATGAAGAATAATAACAAAGTAGACAACTACTTCGACTAGTAAAAAATTAAAATTTTATGCCTCGTTGTATAAAAACAATTCCGAGTAATATTAATGCGAAGACGACCATTCGGTGCACGTTATCGCAAAATGAAGAACAAATAACCCTTATCGCAGCTGACAGTGTGCCTAAAACAACGCAGGCAAACACGGCGAAACTTTCCACCGCAGCGTCTGAAAAATTGTTGGCTTAAGTTTTCCCGTGATTATAAGAAATTAATGATCAATCTAGTCCTCGGCTTATAGAGGAGGTCAATCGTTTAACTGACTCATTAAAAAAATTTACATTACTTGCTCCAAGTCCGGGAAATATAAGAATTCAATTTTCAAAACATACCTTGAACATTTTAAAAAAACGTACTATGCTGGTAATAAGTTTGGTCTGATACGGATTCCTGGCATGAACAAACTAACGCCGTCATGAACGATAGTAAGTTAATAGATCACGAGGGTCAACCGACTTGCACGGTAGAATTAATACCGCCCAACTGCATACCTATGTGCCCTCCATGTGACTTATTTTTATCACCAAGTTAAAAATTTTATTTCTTGGCGTCAAAATAAACCTCCGCTTATGGAATTCCAAAGGGAATTGCACAACCGAGCAGATCCAATACTGATGCACAGCTCAATTCAAGATTAACTTTCAGCATCGATTATTTCAGAAAATGTTATCGTATGCGCGGTCTGCATCAAAATTAAATCTCAAAACGATAAATTTTTAAATGGAAACCAATATTTTTTACTCTGAATCTTCGGAAGGAAAGATGTAGTTGTGCGAAAATTGCATTCCTTAGATGGCGCTGCAAGTATATCTGCTTCAAACGTTTATATGACAAATGTCATCCATCTAATTGTTTGAAAGAAATTAAATATAAGCAACAGAGTAAAACAGACATTGTAAAGCGACAAGAATTAAATTTTTAACTCATAACTAATCCAATTCGTTGAGAAATTTATTTGTCTACCTTTGCATTATTCCCTATTGCTGTACTTAACCTTATAACCCCTCTATGCCTACCAATTTCGAAACGGAATAGAATAAAAAGACAAAAACCTGCTGAATGCAAATGAGAATCGAACACAGGCTCTCCGCTCCACAGCCAGATGCCTTGGTCGCTATGCCAGCAGCGATTTCGTTGAAAACTTCTTACGTTATGCGTACATAACCGGCAGTCAGTTTCTTTCCTCGTTTTCTAGGAATAAATGTGTTTCGGTCCATATACATACTGATGAGAAATGCTCAGTTTTCAGTTATCTATCGAGTCCATCATTTCTGAGTCGATAGAGTGCCAAGAACTTAGTTAGCTCAAAAAATTGGGAGTTATTGAGCCAAAATACCGTACAGTCTTTCATTTTAGTTTACACCCAAGCGACATTCCAAAAATGAGTCAAATCGGTTGTCAATGTCTGAGGAATCTCCCTTGATAGCTCTGCTGTCATCAGGCCGTGGAGCTCCCTAAACATGTGGCGGGTGGAGAGATACTGACCATAATCTTTAGTTCTGTCCCTGGGACCGGCGCAAACTAGTGTGGCAACGGCGGCGCCCCCTTTACGCCGGACTGGAACTATGTTGTCATCCCATCGCATACGCCCACTGTGCAGGCAACCCCACTGACTTGGCCGTTCGGCGTGAAAGCTCTGTGCCACGTGGTCACAAAAACGTCGTCCCTCCCAACTTTCCTTGGCACCTATCCATACAAGACTTATTCGGAATATTGTCCGTTGATATTCAACATTTTCAGCCCTGGAGATGATTGTTAATTCTGATTGTTTAGTTAATCTCAAACGCATTTCTTGTCACACTTGCTAGGCATAAATATCTTATTCATTTATGTTGTTACAGGCACCTGTATTAGTAATGCCTGTTTTTTAGTCAACAATCTCTTGACTTTTCATCTCAGAGTACCACTTGCAACCTGTGTTCTCAATTATTTGTTGGATGTATTCGAATCTCTGTCTTCCTCTACAGCTTTTGCCTTCTACAACTCATTATAAAAGTGTAGAAGTTATTCCCTGCCTTCTTCACACATTTCCTATAACCCTGTCCTTTGCGCTTGTCAGTGTTTTCCACTGTTTCCTCGCCGATTCCGCGGAGGATCTCCTAATTCCTTACCTTATCAGTCCACCTAATTTTCAACATTCTCCTGCAGCCTCACATCTCAAATGCTTCGATTCTCTTCCGTTACGGTTTGCCCGCAGTCCATGTTCCACTACAATGTAATCCTGTGCCCCAAACATTCTCAGAACTGTCCTCCTCAAATTAAGGACTGTATTTGATACTACAAGCCATGTCTTGGAAATGAAACCCCTTTTTGGTATAAATGCTTTTACGGCCTTGTGAAAGTTGATCACCAGCCGCGGTGGTCTAGCGGTTCTAGGCCCTCACTCCGGAGCAGCGCGACTGCTACGGTCGCAGGTTCGAATCCTGCCTCGGGTATGGATGTGTGTGATGTCCTTAGGTTAGTTAGGTTTAAGTAGTTCTAAGTTCTAGGGGACTTATGACCTCAGTAGTCGAGTCCCATAATGCTCAGAGCCATTTGAAAGTTGACCCTCGCCTCTGCTTGAACTGAGTCGAAAAGTTCGGGCCTGGTTGTAACCAGGAGGTCTAAGACGTTGCCCACACGTATCGGTTATACAGGATGAGTCAATAATTATTGCCACCAAGAATAACTCCGAAAGTATGTTAGGAGCTGAAATGTTTGTGGGACAAAAGTGCATGGGACAACGGGAGCCATAATATGACGTTGGTTTTTTGTTGCTAGGTGGGATCACGTCAGAGATATGAAAGTCAACTTTGTTTTTTTAAATGGAATGTAATAATTTGGTATTTATTTTCTGATAGCGGCTATCGAGACGAATCCAATGGAGTGTAACAGTAAGGTCTTTGAAGGTCACTGAAGGTCACAAGCGTGGCATGAATGTCAATTTACAGAAAGTGTTCGAAGTGATAACCATTGGTATCAATGCAATGTTGCAATCTTCTTATCATGGATTGAGTAGTCTCCCTTATCATATCGGCACTTATCGAAGCACGTCATTTGACAATTCTCTCTTGCATCTCTTCAGGTGTAGATGGGACGTCTTTATAAACAATGTCTTTTACGAATCCCCACAAGAAAAATCCAGAGCCGTCAAGTCTGGCCAACAAGCCGGCCACGACACACCTCCTCCGTGTCCAATCCAACGATTTGGGAATTGTATCAGCAACTCATTTCTAGCCATCAGCGAAAAATGTGCCGGACACCCATCATGTTAATATCACATTCTGTTCTTTGTTCCTAAAGGTATTTCTTCCAATGTTTATGGCAGGAATATGGTGTACTTCCTACCTTTAAGATTTTCTTCAATCAAATAGGGGCCTGTAATTCTGCCCTCCAGAATCCCACACCATACATTCACCGACCACGGTTTTCGGCGTGCAACTCGCCGCAGCCAACATGGATTTTCATTTGCCCAATAATGCATGTTATGCAAATTAACATTTCCATGGTTCGTGAATGTAGCCTCGTCAGTAAATAAAATCAAATTAATAAACGTGTCATCCCTCAGAATCTGATGTTGAGCCCATCGGTAGTATTCAATGCGACGCATACAAGCAGTACCAGTTAATTCTTGGTGGAGATTGATATGGTAAGGATGATATTTATGGTGATGCAGAACACGAACAACAATACTCTGGCTCATGCCAGTTTCCCTTGCGATTTGACACGAACTTACTCAAGGAGAGTACCAATTTCCGTTTCCTAGTTAGTAACTTTCCTTTTCCGGATATGTTTCCGATGCGTTAAAGATCCAGTTGTTCTCAATTTATTATACACATATTTAAATGTACGAAGTGTAGGGTGAGTACGGTGAGGATATCTTTCAGCATATAAGTCTCTAGTTCTCAGTGAATTTCGTTGGCTTTCTCCGTAAATGAGAAGCATATCGACTTGTTCTTCGGAGAAATTCATCATTCACATTCGACGATACTAGTCTTACCGTTCCTATTAGTGTTGTATTGCGAAACCGTCGACTGGTATTTACATGTCTGGCACGTTAGATGGATAAGCCGTATTTGGTTAATATTTGCTACACACATCAAAAAAAGTTTTGCATCACTCCTGTTCCCAGAACTCCTGAAGACAGACGCTGACTATGGATATTGTATCACAGACACAGTCCCTTTGACTGTTCAGAGATGTCACTAAACCCACCCAAGGATGTAAACAACGACGCATGAGCAGCGCCTATTGGACGTAGAGGGTCCGACAGCCGATCACTTCCAGTCATTCCACCAGGAAGGAGATACACGGCTCGTGTTGTCTGTAGTTCAACCATGATTAGACGGTCAATACTGCGTTTCGATCGCAAGCGCATTGTTACTTCGTGCCAGGAAGGGCTCCCAACAAGGGAAGTGTCCAAGTATCTCGAAGTGAACCAAAGCGATGTTGTTCGGACATGGAGGAGATACAGAGAGACAGGAACCGTTGATGAATTCTTCGCTCAGGCCGTCCAACGGCTGCTACTGCAGTGGATGACCGCTAGCTAGGGGTTACGGCTCGGAGGAACCTTAACAGCAACGCCACCATGTTGAATAATGCTTTTCGTGCGGCCACAGGACGTCGTGTTATGACTCAATCTGTGCGCAATAGGCTGCATGATGCGCAAATTCACTTCCGACGTCCACAGCGAGGTCCATCTTTGCAACCACAACACCATGCAGCGCGGTACAGATGAGCCCAACAACATGGCGAATGGATTGCTCAAGATTGACATCACGCTCTCGTCACAGATGAGTCTCGCATATGCCTTCAACCAGACAATCGTCGGACACGATTTGGAGACAACCTGGTCAGGCTGAACGCCTTAGACACACTGTCCAGCGAGTGCAGCAAGGTGGAGGTTCCCTGATGTTTTGGGGGCGTATTATGTGGGGCCGACGTACGCCGCTGGTGGTCATGGAAGGCGCCGTAACGGCTGTACCATACGTGAATGCCATTCTCCGACCGATAGTGCAACCATATCGGCAGCATATTGGCGAGGCATTCGTCTTCATGGACAACAATTCGCGCTCCCATTTTGCACATCTTGTGAATGACTTCCTTCAGGATAACGACGTCACTCGACTAGAGTGACCAGCATGTTCTCCAGACATGAACCCTATCGAAAATGCCTGGAATATATTGAAAAGGGTTGTTTATGGTCGACGTGATCCACCAATCACTCTGAGGGATGTAAGCCGAATCGCGGTTGAGGAGTGGGACAGTCTGGACCAACAGTGCCTTGATGAACTTGTGAATAGTATGTCACGACGAATACAGGAATGCATCAATGCAACATAACATGCTACTGGGTATTACAGATACCGATGTGTACAGCAACCTGTACCACCACCTCTGAAGGTCTAGCTGTATGGTGGTACAACATGCAACGTGTGGTTTTCGTGCGCAATAAAAGGGCGGAAAAGATGTTTATGTTGATCTCTATTCCAATTTTCTGTACAGGTTCCGGAACTCTCGGAACCGAGGTGATGGAAAACTTTTTTATGCATGCATTTGCACGATGTGTGAGACAGAATTGACAGAGCATGTGCTTCGATCTTTGGTAAGTGCCGAAGTGATAAGGAATACCACTCATTCCATGATAAGAAGATTGAAGCACTGCACTGACATCAATGGTCATCGCCTCGAATACCTACCGTAAATGGAGTTTCATGTCACCTTTTTGACCTTAGTTGAGTTTCAAAGACCTTATTGTAACATATAACTGGATTCGTCTCGGGAGCTGCTATAAGAAAATAAGTACCAAACTATAGTATCTCATTTAAAAAAACAAAGTTGGCCTTCTATCTCTGACGCGGCTCCACTAAGCAACAAAAAATGAAAGTCATATTATGGCCCCGTTGTCCCATGCAGCATTTGTCCCACAAATTTTTCAGCTGCTCTCATACTTTGGGAGTTATTCTAGGTTGCAATAGTTAGTGACTCAACACTGTATAATTAACTGCTCAAGGCTATCTTCGGTTAAGGCCTGTAGAATTATAACAAAGAATCCCTGTCTCTACTACCAGCCATAATCACTTTCCAGTCTGTATCTGGTAAGCTCTAGTGCCTCCCCTAATACTCTAAGTGTGCCAAGAAATTTAATCACAACGTCGTGTGGGTGTTCCCTCAAATGTTTCACCACTATTGCTCCTGAGACACGGGGCTTATAAATTCATCCGACTATCAAGTTTGATACACCTTTAACAGCTACCTTCAACCAAATTACTTCGCATCTGAACCTGTACTAACGTCACTAGATATAACTGTATTATTGACGGGTATAAAATAAATTACATCATTTGGGCCAGCCTATCTTCGCGACATACAATCAAATGGAATTTAAAATTTCCTTATTAGTGCAACAAGTTTAAAAAATATACCCTGCAATGCCATGGAATCAGTTTTTCAAACGTTAAAAAAACCTGAAAAAATAACGGACACGCCGCAAAAGCCGAAGTAGTCGTGGGGGCTGGTAAAAACAGGACGACCTGAGCTCTTAGCTAATCAGAGTCAACTGCATAATTGGCCATTCTCTGTCTACATAAACTCTCTGCCATAGAGACGTCTGGTGGTAGTACCTGTAAATGGCTGAAACTAGAGCAATGTACTTAACAACAAATTATCTATAAAGAGTATTTATTTTAGATAATTTTAGTTCTTAATTTAAAATATTGTGCGAATTTCAAAGTGTCGAGCGTGGTCTGATTCTATATGTTGTCTGTTAAGAGTATACCCCATATTACTTGTGATCTTAATGCTTTGCACACGTTGCTCTAATAATCCGGCTTTATATTTGTACTGATAAGGCACGCTAGGTAACCACAAGTTAGAATTTTTGTTATCACGCGCCAGTCATACTTTCGGCATAATTCCAGTATATACGTGGACACCAACTACTGATCAGTAGTTACTGACACGTTCTTGTACAACGAAGTGAACTGTTAATGCACTAAGTATTTTTTATAAATGAGAAAGCTAGTCGCAGGAATAACGTTTTTCAACTGAAATTTTCGCCTGTGATAACAATTTTCAGTTAACTACAGGAGTATTTACCTAGAAATAGCAGGGCTGTTTTAACAAAGCGTAAAAATGCGGTTTTGGAAATATTTACATATTGATATAATTCATGTATGTGGACATTTGGAATGAACTCACTATTGCATAGCGTAGCAATCTAAAGAAACAATTGCTGAGTGCTTTGCAGATACACGTGCTATTGTTGTTGATGTACAGTTTGTTAAATATTCTGCAACTATGTTCTGCGAACCATCTTACTCAGAAATTATTTCAATTCTGTAAGATTTCTTGGGCTGTGTTTCAGACGCGTAGTAGGTAAGAGACAGATGAAATGTAACTTGTTTGTATTACTGTGTATTTTGTTTGGCTACAGCGATTAACACATATTCCTTATTGGGAGAAACTAAAGAAATTAAGTTCATGTGTGCTAGTAATAGTGGGTCTGCCACATCCAAGTCTGTGGCGCCAGAGGGTTAGGAGATTTTTGATACAGATTTCTCTCCATTTATCCCTCCTCCCTCCTCATTAAACAGTCAAGTCTGGAGGTGTTGTTGCAGCAAGTTGACTTGCTACTTTTTTTATTGTCATTCGATGGCTACGCTGCAGCCATCTCTGTATTTATAGATCACAGATTGAACTTAATTGCTGCATAGCTACAGCAATTAAAAGCAATATCTCAAACAGTGGTCTGTTTTAATCTGAATTTGTGTACTGTCATTATCTACTATTCTTTGCCTAGGCCACTATTAAGAATTTGATGTCGCTCTAGGTCTATTTTGCACTCCTTACTCCTTAAAATTAGCTTTGTCACACTGAAGTATATGCTAACAAATCTCCTAGTACTAAATGTTCATGTTTTTCCTGCACTGATCACGCTTTCATGAACCAGCCCAGACGCTCATTCGAAGGGTCTTTTCTGAGAGAGAGAATGAGCGTCCACAGTTTTCTACCGTTACTCCGTTTCTCCTCTTTCCTTCCAATTTAACATACGACATACCGCGACGCACACGTTTACACGTGACAGATGTCTACGATTTTAATGCTTTACTTGACAAAAGAAGTGAAGCACCTAGCAGATAAGATTGGATATGTAATCTGATAAACATACTAACGATAAGTAGGTGTGTAAATGACTGGAGCTACAATTCCGCCAGCGGAGTGCTTAAATGTTGTTGCCAGGCCTTGTAGAACATACAGTGAGGTGACTAAAGTCGTAGATTATCGATATGCACATATGCAGATAGCGGTAGTATCACGTACACAAGGTATAAAAGGCCAGTGCACGGGCAGATCTGTTATTTGAACTCAGGTTATTCACGTGAAAAGGTTTCCAGCGTGATTATGGCTGCACGACGGGAATTAACAGACTTGGAGCTAGACGCATGGGACATTCCATTTCGGTTAGAGCTAGGGAATTCAATATTCCAAATACACAATGTGAAGAGTTGGCCGGGAATACAAAATTTCAGGCATTACCTCCTACCGAGGACAACGACCGAGAACCGAGGCGTTGGCGTAGAGTTGTCAGTGGCAACAGACAAGCAGCACTGGATGAAATAACTGCAGAAATCCACGTTGGACGTACGACGAACCCACGGCAGTAGACTACCGATGCGAGTGCCTGTGCTAACAGCACGACATTGCCTGCAGCGGCTCATGGCCTCGTGACCACATCGAATGGACGCTGGGCGACTGGTAAGCCATGGCCTCGCCAGATGAGTCCGATCAGCTGGTGCGAGAGTGTTGCAGACTCCACAAAGCCATGGACTCGTCAACAATACACTGTTGAAGCTGGTAGTGGCTCCATAATGGTGTGGGTTGTGTTTATATTGAATGGATAGGGTCCACTGATCTAGCTGAACTGGTCACTGACTGGAAATGGTTACGTTCGTCTACTTGGAGAACATCTGCGGCCATTTGTGGACTTCGTGTTCCAAACCAATGATGAAACTTATAGGGATGACAGTGTGCCATGTCACTGAGTCACAGTAGTTCTCGAATGGCTTGAAGAACAACCTGGGCAGTTCGAGAGAATGATTGGGTCACTCAGACCGACCGACGCGAATACCATCGCACATTTATGGGCCATAATTGAGAGGTCAGTTCGTGCACAGAATCCTGACTGGCGACACTTTCGCAATTATGGACGGCTACAGAGGCAGTATGGCTTAATATTTCGGCAGACTTTTAACGATTGTTGAGTTTCTGCACTACACTGGGCAACAGCAGATCCGTGGGCACAATTCTTCCATTGTTTAGGAGAAGCACAGCGCTGTTATTACTGGCTTCATGAAATGGGAATCCCTTGGGTATGACTACAGGTCATGGTTGGTAGTTACTGAGAGAACTTTGACGGCACAACGGTATGTCACGGACATCCTACAGCCTCCTGTGCTACCTCTTATCTGACAATATTATGGTGCCATTTTTCAACAGGAAAGTGCTCATACACACACTTGGCAAGTATGGGTATAAACTGTGTGCCTGTTGTTCACATACTACTGTGGTGGCCAGAATGATTCCTATACCTGTTCCTGATAGAACATGTGGGGCATCTCGACGTCATCTCAGTTGCAGTGTCAGTCCCCAGGATAGCAAACACCAGTTACAACAGCTGTGGGTCAGCTGGCCTAAGGAGAGGATGCAACGGCTCTGTAACGGCCTTCCCAATCGAATCGGTGCATGCTACCATTCCAGGGAGAGTGCAGCGTCATACTGCCAAGCTCTATGTAAATTCGACTAGACTTTCTCATCACTGTAAATTACGTAACATACCCTTACAACCTGCGAGGTTTCATTTCATTTCAGCTTACCTTTATGAGTGCTTCAATTTTTTTCTGGCAGTGTATCGATAAAAATACACTCTAAGACAAAAAAAACGACGAATCAGGAAGGAATAACCCAATGGAACGGAAATTGGTTGATGAGATTTGCATGTACAGACAAACAAAAGATTACAGTTTTAGAAAAATTGGATGATTTATTCAAGAGAAAGTGCTTCACAAATTGAACAAGTCAATAACTTGTTGGCCAGTCTCTTAACCTCATTTAAACAGTTATTCAGCTTGGCATTGGCTGACAGAGTTCTTGGATGTCCACCTAAGGGATATCGTGGCAATGCTCCATAGGTCCTCAATCAGAGAGAATCTTAGGTGGTCATCGGGCAACTCCAAGCGGAACTCATCACTGCAGATAATTCCAGTCCAGGCCGAAGACATGTCTGGTGACACCCTGCCCAACAGTGTGATACCAACCTGAAAGTTGCCCACCGTGCGTCCCCACAACCAGGAGTGGCAGTCTAGGGTGTCATTTCTTTTTCTAATACGGGTCCTTTAGTTGTGATCCTTGGCACCCTTGCAGCACAGCGGTACGTCGACGATATTATTGCTTTGTAATGTAAAATCTATAAAATGTTTTAAAATAATCATAGTAATTTCCTGTCCCCTCCGTGCACCATGGACCTTGAGTGCATCCGCGATACAAATAGCTATATCGTAGGTGCAAGCACAACGGAGGGGTATCTGATCAGAGGCCAGTCAAACATGTGATTCCTGACGAGGGGCAGAAGCATTTTCAGTAGTTACAGGGGCAATCTGATCTGACATCAGCCAAAACGGCCTTTCTGCGATGGTACTGCAAACGGCTCGAAGCAAGAGGAAACTACATCTGTAATTTTTTCCAAAGGCATGCAGCTCTACTGTATGGTTAAATGATGATGACATTCTCTTAGGTAAAATATTTCGCAGGTAAAATAGTCTCCCATTCGGATCTCCAGGTGGAAACTACCCAAGAGGACGACGTCATCAGAAGAAACAAAACTGGGGCTCCACGAATCGGAGCGTGGAACGTTAGATCTCTTAACCGAGCAGATAGGTTAAAAAATTTGAAAAGGGAAATGGATAGATTAAAGTTAGATATAGTGGAAATTAGCCAAGTTCCTTGGCAGGAGGAACAGGACCTCTTGTAACGTGAATACAGGGTTATAAATACAGAATGAAGTAGGGGAAATGCAGGAGTAGGTTTAATAATAAGTAAAGAATAGCAACGAGGTTAAGCTGCTATGAACAGCATAGTGAACGCTTTACTGTAGCGAAGATAGACACGAAATCCACACCCACCACAGTAGTACAAGTTTATATGAAAACTAGCTCCGCAGATGAGGAGGAAATGGAGGAAATATATGATGAGATAAAAGAAATTATTCAGATAGTTAAGGGAGACGAAAATTTAATAGTCATGGGCGACTGGAATTCGACAGTAGGAAATGGAAGAGGTGATAAAGTAGCAGGTGAATATGGACTTGGGGAAAGGAATGAAAGAGGGAGCCGCCTGGTAGAATTTTGCACAGAGCATAAATTAATCATACCTAACATTTGATTTAAGAATGATGACAGGAAGTTGTATACGTGGAAGAACACTGGAGATACTAAAAGATATCAGATGGATTACATAATGGTGTTGTTGTTGTTGTGGTCTTCAGTCCTGAGACTGGTTTGATGCAGCTCTTCATGCTACCCTATCCTGTGCAAGCTTCTTCATCTCCCAGTACTGACTGCAACCCACATCCTTCTGAATCAGCGAAGTATATTCAGTTCTTGGTCTCCCTCTACGATTTTTACCCTCCACGCTGCCCTCCAATACTAAATTGGTGATCCCTTGATGCCTCAGAACATGTCCTACCAACCGATCCCTTCTTGTAGTCAAGTTGTGCCACAAGCTCCTCTTCTCCCCAATTCTATTCAATACCTCCTCATTAGTTATGTGATTTACCCATCTAATCTTCAGCATTCTTCTGTAGCAACACATTTCGAAAGCTTCTATTCTCTTCCTGTCCAAACTATTTATCGTCCATGTTTCACTTCCATACATGGCTACACTCCATACAAATACTTTCAGAAACGACTTTCTGACACTTAAATCTATACTCGATGTTAACAAATTTCTCTTCTTCAGAAACGCTTGCCTTGATATTGCCAATCTACATTTTATATCCTCTCTACTTCGGCCATCATCAGTTATTTTGCTCCCCAAATAGAAAACTCCTTTACTACTTTAAGTGTCTCATTTCCTAATCTAATTCCCTCAGCATCACCCGACTTAATCCGACTACATTCCATTATCATCGTTTTCCTTTTGTTCATGTTCATCTTATATCCTCCTTTCAAGACACTGTCCATTCCGTTCAACTGCTCTTGCAAGTCCTTTGCTGTCTCTGACAGAATTACAATGTCATCGGCGAACCTCAAAGTTTTTATTTCTTCTCCATGGATTTTAATACCTACTCCGAATTTTTCTTTTGTTTCCTTTACTATTTGCTCAATATACAGATTGAATAACATCGGGGAGAGGCTACAACCCTGTCTTACTCCCTTCCCAACCACTGCTACCCTTTCATGTCCCTCGACTCTTATAACTGCCATCTGGTTTCTGTACAAATTGTAAATAGCCTTTCGCTCCCTGTATTTTACCCCTGCCACCTTTAGAATTTGAAAGAGAGTATTCCAGTCAACATTGTCAAAAGCTTTCTCTAAGTCTACAAATGCTAGAAACGTAGGTTTGCCTTTTCTTAATCTTTCTTCTAAGATAAGTCGTAAGGTCAGTATTGCCTCACGTGTTCCAACATTTCGACGGAATCCAAACTGATCCTCCCCGAGGTCCGCATCTACCAGTTTTTCCATTCGTCTGTAAAGAATTCGCGTTAGTATTTTGCAGCTGTGACTTATTAAACTGATAGTTCGGTAATTTTCACATCTGTCAGCACCTGCTTTCTTTGGGATTGGAATTATTATATTCTTCTTGAAGTCTGAGGGTATTTCACCTGTCTCATACATATTGCTAACCATCTGGTAGAGTTTTGTCATGACTGGCTCTCCCAAAGCCCTCAGTAGTTCTAATGGAATGTTGTCTACTCCGGGGGCCTTGTTTCGACTCAGGTCTTTCAGTGCTCTGTCAAACTGTTCACGCAGTATCTTACCTCCCATTTCGTCTTCATCTACATCCTCTTCCATTTCCATAATATTGTCCTCAAGTACATCGCCCTTGTATAAACCTTCTATATACTCCATCCACCTTTCTGCCTTCCCTTCTTTGCTTAGAACTGGGTTGCCATCTGAGCTATTGATATTCATACAAGTGGGTCTCTTCTCTCCAAAGGTCTCTTTAATTTTCCTGTAGGCAGTATCTATCTTACCGCTAGTGAGATAAGCTTCTACATCCTTACATTTGTCCTCTAGCCATCCCTGTTTAGCCATTTTGCACTTCCTGTCGATCTCATTTTTTAGACGTTTGTATTCCTTTTTGCCTGCTTCATTTACTGCATTTTTATATTTTCTCCTTTCATCAGTTAAATTCAATATTTCTTCTGTTACCCAAGGGTTTCTAGCAGCCCTCGTCTTTTTACCTACTTCAATCTCTGCTGCCTTCACTACTTCATCCCTCAAAGCTACCCATTCTTCTTCCACTGTATTTCTTTCCCCCATTCCTGTCAATTGTTCCCTTATGCTCTTCCTGAAACTCCGTACAACCTCTGGTTCTTTCAGTTTATCCAGGTCCCATCTCCTTAAATTCCCACCTTTTTGCAGTTTCTTCAGTTTTAATCTACAGGTCATAACCAATATATTGTGGTCAGTGTCCACATCTGCCCCTGGAAATGTCTTACAATTTAAAACCTGGTTCCTAAATCTCTGTCTTACCATTATATAATCCATCTGATACCTTTTAGTATCTCCAAGGTTCTTCCATGTATACAGCCTTCGTTTATGATTCTTGAACCAAGTGTTAGCTATGATTAAGTTGTGCTCTGTGCAAAATTCCACCAGGCGGCTTCCTCTTTCATTTCTTAGCCCAAATCCATATTCACCTACTACGTTTCCTTCTCTCCCTTTTCCTACTACCGAATTCCAGTCACCCATGACTATTAAATTTTCATCACCCTTCACTATCTGAATAATTTTTTTTTTTTATTTCATCATACATTTCTTGAATTTCTTCGTCATCTGCGGAGCTAGTTGGCATATAAACTTTCACTACTGTAGTATGTGTGGGCTTCGTATCTATCTTGGTCATAATAATGTGTTCACTATGCTGTTTGTAGTAGCTTACCCGCATTCCTATTTTCCTATTCATTATTAAACCTACTCCTGCATTATCCCTATTTGACTTTTTGTTTATAACCCTGTAGGCACCTGATCAGAAGTCTAGTTCCTCCTGCCACCGACCTTCACTAATTCCCACTATATCTAACTGTACCCTATCCATTTCCCTTTTTAAATTTTCTAACCTACCTGCCCGATTAAGCGATCTGACATTCCACGCTCCGATCCGTAGAACGCCAGTTTTCTTTCTCCTGATAACGACATCCTCTAGAGTAGTCCCCGCCCGGAGATCCGAATGGTGGACTATTTTACCTCCGGAATATTTTACCCAAGAGGACGCCATCATCATGTAATCATAAAGCTGCATGCCCTCGGGAAAAATTACGGCCGTAGTTTCACCTTGCTTTCAGCCGTTCGCAGTACCAGCACAGCAAGGCCGTTTTGGTTATTGTTACAAGGCCAGATCAGTCAATCATCCCGACTGGTGCCCTTGCAACTACTGAAAAGAGTGCTGCCCCTCTTCAGGAACCACACGTTTGTCTGGCCTCTCAACAGATACCCCTCCGTTGTGGTTGCACCTACGGTACGGCTATCTGTATCACCGAGGCACGCAAGCCTCCCCACCAACGGCAAGGTCCATGGTTCATGGGGGCAGTATATAATGGTAAGACAGAGATTTAGCAACCAGGTTTCAAATTGTAAGACATTGCCAGGGGCAGATGTGGACTCGGACCACAATCTATTGGTTATGAACTTCAGATTAAAACTGAAGAAACTGCAAAAATGTGGGAATTTAAGGAGATGGGACCTTGATAAACTGGCTAAACCAGAGGTTGTAGAGAGTTTCAGGAAGAGCACGAGGGAACAATTGACATGAATGGGGGAAAGAAATACAGTAGAAGAATGGGTAGCTCTGGGGGATGACGTAGTGAAGGCAGCAGACGATCAAGTGGGTACAAAGACGAGGGCTGGTAGAAATCCTTGGGTTACACAAGAGATGTTTAACTTAATCGATAAAAGGAGAAAATATCAAAATGCAATAAATGAAGCAGGAGTAAGGGAATACAAACGTCTAAAACATGAGACTAACAGGATGTGCAAAATGACTAAGCAACATTGGCTAGAGGACAAATATAAAGGAATAGAAGCACATACCACTAGGGGTAAGATAGATGCAGCCACAGAAAAATTAAGAGGACCTTTGGAAAAAAAGAGCCACCCGCATGAATATCAAGAGCTCAAATGGAAAATCAGTCCTAAGCATAGAAGGGAAAGCAGAAAGGTGGAAGGAGTACGTAGAAGTTCTATACAAGGGAGATCCACTTGAGGGCAATATTATTGAAATGGAAGAGAGCGTAGAGGAAGATAAGAAGGGAGATATGATACTACGTGCAGAATTTAACAAAGCACTGAGAGACTTAAGCCGAAACAAGGCACCGAGAGTAGACAACATTCCGTTAGAACTACTGATTGCCTTGGGAGAGCCAGCCATGACGAAACTCTTCCATCTGGTGAGCAAGATGTACGAGACATGTGAAATACCCTCAAGAAGAATATAATAATCCCAATTCCAAAGAAAGCAGGTGCTGAAAATTACCGAACTAACTTTAATAAGTCACGGCTGCAAAATACTAACACGAAGCCTTCACAAAAGAATGGAAAAACTCGTAGAAGCCGACCTCGGCGAAGATAACTTTGGATTCCGGAGAAATGTAGGAAAACGCGAAGCAATACTAACGCTATGACTTCTCGTAGAAGATACGTTAAGGAAAGGCAAACCTACGTTTATAGCATCTGCGAACTTGGAGACATCTTTTGACGATGTTGTCTGGAATACTCTCTTTCAAAATATAAAGAAGGCAGGGGTAAAATACAGGAAGCGAAAGGCTATGTGCAATTTGTACAGAAACCAGATGGCAGTTGTAAGAGTAAGCGTCACGAAAGGGAAGCAGTGATTGAGAAGGGAGTGAGACAGGGTTGTAGCCTATCCCCGATGTTATTCAATCTGTAGATTGAGCAAGCAGTAAAGGAAACAAAAGAAAAATTTATAGTAGGAATTAAAGTCCAGAGAGGACAAATAAAAACTTTAGGTTTTGCCGATGACATTGCCATTTTGTCAGAGACAGCAAAGCACTTGGAAGAGCAGCTGAACAGAATGGACAATATTTTGAAAGGAGGATCTAAGATGAACATTAACAAAAGCAAAACGAGGATAATGGAATGTAGTCGAATTAAATCAGATGATGCTGAGGGAATTAGACAAGGAAATGAGACACTTAAAGTAGTATATAAGTTTTGTTATTTGGGAAGCAAAATAGCTGGTGATAATCGAGTTAGGTAGAATATAAAATGTAGACTGATGATGGCAAGAAAAACGTTTCTGAACAAGAAAAAATTGTTAACATCAAGTACAGATTTAAGTGTCAGGAAGTCCTTTCCTGAAAGTATTTGCATGGAGTGTAGCTATTATGGAAGTGAAACATGGACGATAAACAGTTTAGACTAGGAAAGAGCAGAAGCTTTCCAAATGTGGTGCTACAGAAAAATGCTGAAGATTATAAGGACAGATTACGTAACTAATGAGGAGGTACTGAACAGAACTGGCAGAAGAGAAATTTGTAGTACAACCTGACCAAAAGAAGAGACCGGTTGGTCGGACACATTCTAAGACACCAACGGATCGCCAATTTAGTATTGGAGGGGTAAAAATTGTAGAGGCAGACCAATAATACAATAAGCAGATTAAGAGGGATGTAGGTTGCTGTAGTTACTTGGAGATGAAGAGGCTCACACAGCATAGAGTAGCAAGGAGAGATGCACCAAACCAGTCTCCGGACTGAAGACCACAACAACAACAACAACAATTTTTTACAACATTATTTAGTACAGTGATTTTGTTTGGAAGAGGGTAGTCCTCCTTTGTAGCACAATAGTCACCGTGTTACCAATGATATGATCGGATTGCTCTGTTTGTTAACCTTTACTAAATGTTACTGAAACATAAATCACTCTATTGCGCACTTTCAACGGTATCTTATTAATTGTAGTAATGTTCAAACGTGAAATATTGCTTTAAAAACAGTTTTCCTTCCCATCCTCTCCCACCAACCCCTCCCAATTATCCCCCCCTCCCCCAGAACACTTTTGTTACCTTAGCAGAATCAATCTCACTTTTGAAAACTCATTGCTGATATTTATCATGAATGCGCCCACATTTATCAGCATTACGCCAAGGATAAATTAACGGCCTGGTGATTCGTACCTCATAAAATACTGTTTGCATGCAATTTATTGTTCTAACGCTGCAGCAGAGCACACTGCCAGCACCGCAGGTTTTATGCACGCGGCAAAATAATTGCACAACATTTTACTCTCGTACGACAACTGGGTCTATTTTTTCCTCTCTCTCCCAAACAGATTTATTCCGCTGCATATCATTGTTGACAGAAAACAGAAAAAGGAGAGCTGTAATTTACATATTTTACTCTCATTGTGGAGACAAACGAGGCAACACGGTACTTGTAAGTATAAAATTTTACCTCACTGCATTTGAACGGCCTATTGTGCTGTATTGTATGTCAAATACGCCGATGATTTATATCCTGAGGAGCAGGAGTAATGGAACAGCTGCTTTCTGGCCAGAGTTGAGCTAGATCGCTACATACATCCTGAACTAATTTCGCCTATTAGGCTGCTGAGAATGCAGATAATCTGATTTTACCAGCAAACAGCTCTTGGCTTATTCGAAACTAAATCAGCTCAAAGAGAGCTTTACTGGAGTTAAATCACAACTTAAATTTTTGTTCGGTACAGCTTGAAAGCTGTTACAAGTATAAGATAGAACAATAGTGAGCATCCTCGGACATTAGCTTGTATTTAAAATGAAGATTGCCTAGATTTAAGATCTACGATTAATTATATTGATTTGCCTGCGCTGCTATTTCGTTGTTTCTTATTAACTGGCAAAGTATCTGTTTGCCATTCTTTTTCGTTTTTCATTGATACTCTTTTAATTTAAAAATTAGAGTGACGTATGGCCGTCGATGAGATCATTAGCAAAAGGTAGTAGCTCTGCTAGACAAACAGAAAAGAAAAGAGACTGCAGCCTTGTCGAAGGAATCGTTGTGTGATTCACTTCAGATTTTTTAGGGAACGACAGGAAACCTCCGTCAAACGAGCAAATTAGGGATTTAAGCTCAGGTCGTACAAAGACGAGTCCTGCGTTGTATTCTAGTAGATTAGCTTTAGATAGCATTTCATATCTTTGTATCAGTTTATCATTCGATAGCGAGGAGGTTCTCGTGGATAAACGACATGTCAGAAAAACAAATTATAGACAGTGGGTGGTTTACTCAGGAATTCAGATATTTATATTCAATAGTGACAGCGATGTAAACTGATCTTTAAGAAAGTGTGGTAATTGAGAAAATGAACACGTTTTAGTTCTTGTTTTAATACAATTGTTGCTACAAACGTGAAAGTTTGTACCTACTAAAGTAAATAAAATATTTACTGACCTATCGTTGCCAAGTGTCAATAAAATAAAATAATTTTATGTATACTTGTTCTCATAATGTTACCGCAGTTAATATTTGCAGAAGTCAAGAATTATTTAGAACTATGCGTGATAGCATTAATAATTAATTGGTAACTAGCGATATCTGGCTACATTTATTTATCTCTGGTGTTGAGACAAAATGATTTTATTTCCGTGCATGTAAAAGTACAGTAACGGATGTAATACTATTCTCACTCGTGACTGTTATCCATGTAGCCATATTCCAGACCTCATCTACAGGACTAGGACATATCTTACCCCCGCAAATAGTACGCGATACATGTGGCTACCACGATGGGTTAAATTGCATTGTGCTTCCAATCACTACGCTTTACGTATCACACTCCGTCCCACACATCCACTCGCTCACCCAGCCCCGTAGATCAGTTATTATTAACTTCCCGTCGCACCCGAGGATTTTGAGGGACTCGCAGGCCGCAGTTTTATGTAATCCGTCTTAACTGACACTCCAGACTGCGTTATATTGATAATATTACTTTGATTTACATTATCATTCCGAGGCGTCCTTTCCCATCATCAGATGCGTCTGAAAACTCAAATACATCAGTCGAATTTCAGGAGGCATATTATATGTACAGGAAGTAGCATTACATACTGATTCGAATAAAATATTCCACATAACACCCACATAATTTTTATAGGGTATAGAAATACAGTGGGTTACAGAGATGAGTTTGCATTTCACTTGTTGGTACTCCATTTATATGGTTTTAACCATCGATTATCATTTTTATTTTGAAGTTCAGGTTGTGAAGTTGCGCCTCAGTTGACGTGATTTTATTTTTCACGTATTGTAGCGTTTGTTATTTGTTGGTGAATTCTACTGTTTCTTTTAAGCAAGCAGCATGTATTTACAAATGCTGAGTTCGCCGATGTCGCATTTGTGCACAGGATTTGTAATGTAAACTTTGTTGCTGCTTGTAGAGAATTCGGTGGATAGTTTTCCAGCCACACAGTACCGGATTCAAGAGTGTTTACTCGGGTTTTCACTGAACTACGTGAAACTGGTGAACTACCCAGATGTTTCATCTCACAGGAACATACAAATTAATAGCGTCCGGACGAAGTACATTATTTATATACTATACATTCGTATGGTGTCTGTTCTGTCGGAAATATCCTCTAAACATTCATGGAGGTGTCTGTTTGTTCTATATCGTGTCTCCCTACCACTTTCTCGCAACGACGCTCTGAGCGTGTTTTTTAGGGAATTTACTAGTTTGAACCTGGGACCTGTTGCTGGTAAGGAGACGCCAGACCACAAATGACATGTAGAATTCAGAAGAGTTCAGTGAGACCAAATACTAAATGATCTCAGCGTCAGCTCCACTGCACTCTCTGTAAAAGAGTCTTAATACTAACTAAATTTAGTGGAAGGGGTTCATGGCTTTCCTACTTTTAGTTAGCTGGTAAAATAACGTCGAAAAAGCAGTTATGTTTACCACTGGAAATTTTATTCTACTCACAAAACATTGTTTATAAATTGCACTATTGATAAAAGGAAGTGTTTTAATGCAGGATGGTAAAAACCAACTGCGTTCAACAAAAATGTGAACGAATATTCCCTGAGTGGGTTTCCAAGTTCTGCAATGGATCGAAGGATGACCTATGCCATATCACATCTATAATCTATGTTTAAATTAAGTTTCACAGAATAGAAAACTATCAAAATGGTCTACAGTGATCCTCAATTATCTTTAATTACTTATCTAACTTGTCGTAAATTACAGTGGCTGACGTGGCTTCTCAATAATTATATAACAGAGAAATCATCGCGTTTCAGATTTTTACTTCAAGTGGCAAATGTGAACACCATGAGCTTTAATTGACGATCGACACTAGTATTATGCAAAAAGGGGTGTAACAGATGAGACTTCTGCAGTTCTGAGTGAAGCTTTATGCGCTGTTATGCGGCATCGCGTGCGTTCATTACCTTGTTGGTGTTCGTCAGGGGGGCCGGCGGCCGGCGCAGCTCCGCTCACCTCGCCGTCTCGGAACTAACTGATTTCTCCTAACTTCTCCTTACTACAATTTACCACAGTTGGTTTAAAAAAAACTATCTGGCTGTGTTTTCATCTGACCGATCAGGGTCTCAATGTTAACCGTAAGCTCCGCCTACAAAAATTCTGTCTATCCAATGAGAAACTTTATACTTTTCGTGGTGGGGCAATGTTTTTAAAGGTTGCAACGTAACAGAGATGCGAAAAAGTCTCACGCTACAACCTGCAGCTGGTGTGGTCCTTTTAGCGTTATCGTAAGATCTATACTATTCTTCTGGAGAGCTCTATCTTTTAACATGGGCTGGCGGGTGGTCTTAACGTAACAGAGACGCGAAAAAGTCTCACGCTGAAACTTGCGGGTGGTAGTGGCCCTTTTTGTGTTATCGTAAGATCTATACTGTTTTTCTGGAGGGCTCTAGCTGTTAACATGGGCTGGGGGGTGGTCCATGACGTAACAGAGACGCGAAAAAGTCTCACGCTAAAACGTGCGGGTGGTGTGGCCCTAGTGGTTAGCTGGCGACGTGGGTGTCCAGTCCGTCCCTTATCGTAGGGCCTTCTAGCTTAACAGGGTTCTGCTCTCGGCTTCTGTCCTCGTTTCTCCCCTCGGAACTGCGTCTGTCTCACGGTGGGAAGGTACAACATGCATTTAGGCATTCTTGTGTTAGTCTGTGGTATTCCATTTGCTCACTCGTTACTCGTATTACTTTGGTTAATTTAAGGTCACGATTTATTCGGAGCTATGTGACATTCTACTGGATTTGCTTATCATGTCTGGGTTTTCATGGAAGGTGTTGGATTTGCCTGACACCTTACAATCCGACAGAACGGACATCACACTGTTATTTGATACAGCGGCCATAAATATCAAATTCTGAAGGAGGTACTGATTCCAGTAGAAATTGGGCTTCGAAATAATTTGATGATGGAAGTTTAAAATTTTTGCTGGACTGAGACTCGAATTCGCATCTCCCGCTTAACGCAAGCAGTTTTCTTGCCGCATTGGCCATCCAGACAAGCTTCACGTCTGACCCAAATTCTCAACTTTTCATACGCTAGCAGAGTCCTCTCTCTCTTTATAACACTATTGCTCCGCTCGTTATACTGACATGCAGTTTACCTAGTGACGACAAGGTTTATTTTTGTCACAAGTCAGCCACTATTAACACTACAGCGATAGTAAATTTGCCAAATATGTCCTAAACTCGCACTAAATGTTACCCTCTGAGAGGAATTTAGAAATTTGACAGAGTTTACCTAACGAAAAATTGGAATCGAACCTTAATTTCGCAAGAATAGCTGTAGGTAGATGACAGATAGAAATAATTTTGCAAAGACTGACAGTAACTGATTACTGTTAAATGAAATAGTTATACGGTCGCCAGCCTAATTAGGCATAATAATGTAAAAGCATTATTCATCAAGAACCTGTTTTTACTACTTCAAAGCGAACTTTCATTAAATACTGTACTATGAACTGCAATGAACACACCCAAATGGACAAATTACACAGTGGGTAGCAGTAGTTGTCACTTTAGTAGTTAAGTAGTCACTAGATTTGCAAATGAGCCCTTCTCTTGTTTACTGTAATCATTACTTTTGTCTTTAACTAATGTTGCTTAAACCTTCCCTTCACTAACCACGCAAGACCAGATAGTACATAACACCAGTCAGTCAAATTACGCGAAGCGAAATGTAGGGTGAGGAGGGCTATGTGAGAGGCGTTCAATGAATTCGAAAGTAAAGATCTATGTACTGACTTGACAGAATATCCTAAGAAATTTTGGTCTAATGTCAAAGCCGTAGGTGGATCAAAACAGAATGTCCAGACACTCTGTGACCAAAATGGTACTGAAACAGAGGATGACAGACTAAAGGCCGAAATACTAAATGTCTTTTTCCAAAGCTGTTTCACAGAGGAAGACTGCACGGTAGTTCCTTCTCTAGATTGTCGCACAGATGACAAAATGGTAGATATCGAAATAGACGACAGAGGGATAGAGGAACAATTAAAATCGCTCAAAAGATGAAAGGCCGCTGGACCTGATAGGATACCAGATCGATTTTACACAGAGTACGCGAAGGAACTTGGCCCCCTTCTTGCAGCGGTGTACCGTAGGTCTCTAGAAGAGCATAGCGTTCCAAAGGATTGGAAAAGAGCACAGGTCATCCCCGTTTTCAAGAAGGGACGTCGAACAGATGTGCAGAACTATAGACCTATGTCTCTACCGTCGATCAGTTGTAGAATTTTGGAACACGTATTATGTTCGAGTATAATGACTTTTCTGGAGACTAGAAATCTACTCTGTAGGAATCAACATGGTTTTAGAAAAAGACGGTCGTGTGAAACCCAGCTCGCGCTATTCGTCCACGAGATTCAGAGGGCCATAGACACGGGTTCCCAAGTAGATGCCGTGTTTCTTGACTTCCGCAAGGCGTTCGATACAGTTCCCCACAGCCGTTTAATGAACAAAGTAAGAGCATATGGACTATCAGACCAATTATGTGATTGGATTGAAGAGTTCCTAGATAACAGAAAGCAGCATTTCATTCTCAATGGAAAGAAGTCTTCCGAAGTAAGAGTGATTTCAGGTGTGCCGCAGGGGAGTGTCATAGGACCGTTGCTATTCACAATATACATAAATGACCTGATGGATCACATCGGAAGTTCACTGAGGCTTTTTGCAGATGATGCTGTGGTGTATCGAGAGGTTGTAACAATGAAAAATTGTACTAAAATGCAGGAGGATCTGCAGTGAATTGACGCATGGTGCAGGGAATGGCAATTGAATCTCAATGTAGACAAGTGTAATGTGCTGCGAATACATAGAAAGATAGATCCGTTATCATTTAGCTACAAAATAGCAGGTCAGCAACTGGAAGCATTTAATTCCATAAATTATCTGGGAGTACGCATTAGGAGTGATTTAAAATGTAATGATCATATAAAGTTAATCGTTCGTAAAGCCGATGCCAGACTGAGATTCATTGGAAGAATCCTAAGGAAATGCAATCTGAAAACAAAGGGAGTAGGTTACAGTACGCTTGTTCGCCCACTGATTGAATACTGCTCAGCAGTTTGGGATTCGTACCACATAGGGTTGATAGAAGAGATAGCGAAGATCCAACGGACAGCAGCGCGCTACGTTACAGGATCATTTAGTAATCGCGAAAGCGTTACGGAGATGATAGATAAACTCAAATGGAAGACTCTGCAGGAGAGACGCTTAGTAGCTCGGTACGGGCTCTTGTTAAAGGTTAGAGAACATACCTTCAGCGAGGAGTCAAGCAGTATATTGCTCCCTCCAACGTATATCTCGCGAAGAGACAATGAGGATAAAATCAGAGAGATTAGAGCCCACACAGAAGCATACCGGCAATCCTTCTTTCCACGAACAATACGAGACTGGAATAGAAGGGAGAACCGATAGAGGTACTCAAGGTACCCTCCGCCACACACCGTCAGGTGGCTTGCGGAGTATGGATGTAGATGTAGATGTAGAAATTCAACTAACACACACATTAACTATACACAAGCGAATAGGACACACAGTACACAAACCTTCTATCTTTTTTTCTCAGTGATTACTTGAAGAATCATTAGCTAGAAGCCTACTAAGCTGATTTATTCTTTTTGCTATGATGGAAAAGAAATGTGATTCCACAAAGTAGCCCTTTCATTTCAACAAAAAAATTGTATACACTTTCAAATTTATGTATCATTAAGGTAAGATTGGATTACTCTTTCAGTTCGAGATAATTAAGTTTGTACTATTTTAACACTCTTTAGCAGGACAATAACCTCTACAAAACAGAGAAAATTTCCAGTAAAATTTTACTTCAAACAACCTATAGACAAAATGTTTATAGTACCACTTGTGAAACAAGTAAGATTGGAAAAAATTTTAGATCATTAAACATTAGTACAATGTTTTCCAAGTAATACTCTTTCCCAAACTTATTTTTAAGTTCAGTTCTAGTTAAGTTTCAAAACATTCAAACATGGACAGTCACTGTTATATGTATGAGAAATAAGTAATTCTTGCCCAGCACATTAAGTGTACTGGCATAAACATTGCCACACATTAAAAAAATGCACCATAGAATTGTTAATGCTTTTTATGCAAAGGACATTCCCGGATTTCATTAGTTAACCGAAAGGATCCTACTTGGAAAAGAGCACGGGATGGACACTTTGAAACACGTTTTTGAACATTAGTATAATATTTCCATAGAACCAAACACAACATTACTGGTTCACACATTAATACATTTCTTACCTTTCGTGAGTGTGACGAAGTGGTTGCGCGATCGAGGTGGCGAGTATGTGGCGGCAAGGTGGTCTTGCCATTGATAATAATAAGCTCTATTTACCTCTTCTTAGCTTTGTTAAAAATAATTTTAGAGCTTTTCCCAAATCTAGAGCACCATTTTACAGCTGCATATTAAATCCGAGGCCATTCCATTCCACTTGTAATGATGTAAGTCTCACCCGGCACCTGCGCTGTTTGTTCGTCAGTTGCTGTCGACTGCTTCTATGCTCTCTCGTTTGGCACCCAGACGAGCGCCACATCCACCTTTTCCTAGCGTGCCAACTCGCTTCCGTTACAGAGGGGAACTACATTGGGTTTTCCTTTATGTAATGCAAAGTCCCTACATATGAACCAACAAACAATTTTTAAAAAAATCTCATCATTTACGCAAATTAAGAAGTCAACACAAATAAACATAATTAAATGCTTCTCTCCTCCAAAGAACTTGCCTTGTAAAGAGTAAATATGTCACAAAACCTTTACATTTCTTTAAAGTAGATCAAAGGCATTACATATTAAAGAATATATGATTTACATTACTCATGATAAATCAATACAAATTATTTACAGTATTAAACTGTGATGTTACTCGTTCACCGACTTGCTTGTGTGGTGTGCTGCATTATAGATTCCTTAAAGGTCCCGGTTATCTAGACTTTCCTGATAATTAGCTTCCAGCATAAACGGAAGAGGTTCTTTGAACGGCTGTGCCAAGGTGGCTTATTGACTAACGTACCTGCCTAGTAAGCAGGTGTTCTAGGTTCGATTCGTGGCCTTTGGTGAACATTTTCACTCGCCGATTCAGTCTATCTCCAGAAAGACATTATTCAGTTAGTAGAACAAGCACGCTCATAATTTCTACATCTACTGGCGTTCCATAAACAATAATATGGTGTACGTTACGCTTGCTTGGTGTTCACTTTTACCACTTACGGTGCATTCAACACCTTTAAGGAGAAGATGAAGGCAAATGAGTGGACTTTCGTCGTTGCATAATTGCGAATCGCCTTCAGCCGTGGATGCAACTATTCTTAAGAACTTTCTATCCAGGCCTTCAACCGCCAAATAATTTGAATTTCTGGTCAATAAGGCCTTCAGCTGTGAATGTAACTTGTTTGAGAACTTTTTAATTAGACATTGTGTCTTAATAGTGAAATTTGATTGTCATTCCTTATTGTCAACCTCATTTTCAATTGGTTTCAAACAAACTGTACGTGATTTTTTTTTTTTTAAATTAGCAACCAACGGTAACTGAGTAAGGCCCCGTTCACACCAAATCCTTCCTTTCCCTAGCTCCCATGTTTCACATCTTTCATGACTTCCAATGGGGCATTATTATTCCTTTGTGACCATCTTGAATGAACTAGCTTCTCATACCACATCTTTCATGACTTCCAACGGAACATTGTTAATACTTTGTGACCTTCTCGAATCCAGGTGCGTATATATTCGGCGGTATCCCTTTACAACTGTTTCACGTTTGAATATAAATTGCATACATCTCTCTCTCTCTTTCTCTTAAAAAGCAAGGGCAACGTTTTTAGTATTCAGTAATAGTTTCATTAACGGATTATATGATTTGTGAACTTGTGCATCACTTGTACTGAAGATTCTTACTGTACATGTGGGACTACTATTCCTGTACTATTATTTCGGACATTATCACTTTTATTTCTCAGATTTTAGCACGCGTATTTATTGCACCAGAGAATTTCATATAGCCAAGTGCCTTTATTCATTCATATCGATACAAGTAGGTCCCTTGGAACCAAGGCTTATTTTCCCATGTGGTTTGAGTTCAAAGCATAACATCTATCCATTTTCCAATACACGCGCCAGGTCTCTTTCATGAGGTAAGATCGCAGTGACGCAGTTGCTGAATGCAGCTTGGAGTAGTACTTTGACAATTTTCAGGTCCACCATAGCTCACTGTTTTACTAACTTTTTAAGCGATGAAGGTAACAGATGGCAAGAACATTTGCCCTGTACGAACTGAGCCTATAAGATAAATTTCATTACACGTTTGGCCTTTTTTTTAAGCAGCGTTAATATGTAACATTTAATCTGTGCTCATTATAAATGCTTTACAAAAAAACTCCTGCTGAGCTTGCGAAGGTTCTACCACTAACTTTTCGAGTCATACTGCATCATCCAGAGTCCCATGTTGTAAGATTTGGAATTAAAATCAGGGAGAAACTTGATGAAAATTTTGTTTCAAAACTCAGTTAAAGTTATACGAGACGTGGTAGGCTTTCAGGATATAACACTACGTCATTAAATTTGTTGAAAAAAAGTCAGTCAAACAATTGCAAATACAGATTTATTGGAACCCTTGACCTAGGTTTCCACAATTTTAAAATTGTCTTCTTCAGAGGATGTGACGGATCTTGTTGCGTTAGATGCTCCATCACACATTCTGAAGAAGACAGTTTCAAAATTTCCGAAACCTGGGATGAGGATTCCAATAAACCTGTATTTGTAACTCGTTGGCTGATTTTCTTGAACCTCTCCAAGTTTACTGTCACACAGTTGCTGAAGTTGGAGCCATGGTTAATATTTTAAAATACTAATATCACTCAACTTTTTTGTTTTCGATGTCATCATAGTCCAAAACTCACCTCCAGCTAAGGGCGTATCTATTCCAAGCAATCCAATATTTATGACGCTATCGCAACTTTCTTGTAGCTCATACACGGCACAAGTACGTAACGTCGTCTAAATCGCAATTAAAATCATATTACGAAGACTGCATGGAGTGTTTCGCCTAAATGAAATACGTTTCTTGCAAAATGCACGAGAAGTTTCACTAGTGGTACAAGCGAAAGAGGGTCTAAACTTTGGAAACACACTACTTGCTCCGAGCTTAGCTCGTGGCGCTACTTCGCGAGTGTTGCCGGGCGAGTGGGGCGTAACTTTGTTTGTACACATCCTCTGCTTACTGCCATCGCGAGCCAGGAAGTCTACCTCACAGTTGCTATTCTGACATCCGGGTGCAGCAGGTGACATTTCCGTATGCATCGAAGAATCACAGGCAATTTCTTCGTAATCTCCTTTCTCTCAGAAGTGGTAGAACAGCAAGTTTCGTAGGAGAACTTCTGTGAAGGTTGGAAGGCAGGAGAGAAGTACTGACAAAAGCGAAGCAGTGAGGGTAAGCCCATGAATCATGCCTGGATAGTTCAGGATGTAAGAGGGGTGCCCGCAAAAATCAAGAATTCTGGTTCGATTCCAGACCCGGGTTAGAGTCCAGTCCACAGTTCTGATCATCCAGGCAGTATCAAAACAGTCCACACTCAGCCGCAGAATGAAAGATGCGTTCTGGATTAAAATGTTGTATATAATCCTGCAGATAAAAGACACTCATGTAACCTAAACCAAAAAGTCCATTCAACTATAGCAGCTTAATACTCGTTTTCTGAGTCATATGGGTTACAATACGGTAACATTTTCGGGGAAAAACAAATTAACTTGTTTTAAATACGTTACAAATTTGCAAATCATTTACTGAATGCAATCACTGGTACTTCTACTCAGCTATACGTTTCAAGCTCTGGATGTCACCAATATGCCCTGCACATATTAAATATCAAGCATTTGAAGGAATAATTAATCTCGATATTAGATTTTCACTCTGCAGCGGAGTGTGCGCTGGTATGAAACTTCCTGGCAGAGCTTCGCAGGAGACCTTCTGTAAAGTCTGGAAGGTAGGAGACGAGGTACTGGCAGAAGTAAAGCTGTGAGGACGGTTCGTGAGTCGTACTTGGGAAGCTCAGAGCCCTTGCCCGCGAAAGGCAAAGATCCCGAGTTCGAGTCTCGGTCCGGCACACAGTTTTAATCCACCAGGAAGTTTCATTAATCTCGATATTTTTGCCCTTGTTTGGATAGATCAACACCAACCACCGATCTAAATGATAGTTGCTCATACAATAACATATTTGCGACAGCTACAAAAATTGTAGTCGATGTTTCAAACTGAATGCATGGAGAACCTGGCGATATTCTCTGGGCCTTTAAAATACATAGGTAGGTGCATATCTGTTAGACAAACAAAGGTAAACTTAACGGCGACTTGTTTTAGTTGCGTGAAACACATAGGTTTTCCGTTAACGCTAGACTACTAAACCCTTGTAAAATTTACGGTCATAGGACGTATCTCGTCGCGTTTCCCGCCAATCTGGACATATGAGCGACACGTGCTGCTAACTATATTCATGGAAAACACTGTTGTTAACAATGGCTGAATTATTTATTGATTATTCTAATGGTTTGAGACACTGGTGCTCTTGTCGTAAATATTACAAATGTACATAGTGTGCCTGTTTTCTAGTAGTGGACATATTTTTCACATCACTCGAGACCTTTATTTTGTCTCCCATGATTGTAAAGACCAACCAACTCCTACATCAAGAAATGTCTTTTCAGACTATCCACATAGCCAACACAAACCTGTTATTCTCAATATTGGCGTATCCATGCCTCTGGTTAAGTCAGTGCCATGACATAGACGGAGTTTTAGAAAGATAAACTAACAGCATTTCTCGTATCACTTGGAGAAATATATTTGTTTCATCCCATCAGAACACCAGTGCTACATTCATTTTGTTGGAGCTGTTCTTGCATCTGCTAAGAAACCTATTTCTTGTGGACATAGGAGTGAACGTATCCCATGGTGGAATGAGAGATGTGAACATCTCTATGAACAGTTTAACAGAACCGGAGCCAGTGACATTGCAGATGAACTTCTTCTTGGTCTTCATAACACAGGTCAACATGGGTTCCGGGGTTTGGAAAGTAAGTGGTGTTCTTGATTAACTTGCCACCTATGAACATGAAAATGATATCAGATTTTTCCGTCACCCTCAGTTTTCTCGGCACAGCTATTCCTCATCCCAACCTACTATTAGCTACGAAAATTATTTCATGCAGTGTAATCTAAACTCTTATCACATAATTAAAAGATATGTTCACCTCAGAGGCTTTAAAAATGAGGCGCTGCTACTTCTCCATTATTTTCCGTAAGTTAAACATCTGATCCTGCCTGAAGCCACACTAATTTTCACCCATCTTACCCTCAACTTATACTCGCACCCTCCTTTCAGTAACACCTGGGAAGATTTTGTCCATAACTCCAGATATTTGGCAACACTGTATTGTTTGTAGATCGGTTCGGTACAGGGGAATAATGATTTTCAAAGCTGACGTTCCGTTATTGCGGTAGAAATTAGTGGGTAAGTGCTATAGCTATAAGAAGGTGTTTATGCATGTTGTTGTGGGTGGTGTTATTTCTTTGAAACCGTGTTAAAAATGTCAGGAAGGCACTGTTTGAATAATCCAGATACATTTTGTTACATCTGTGTAACTTATGTGATAAATACAGGACGTCAATAAATAACACAATTTGTACAGAAATTATATTTTGCTTATTTCGGCATGAAGCTCTGAGTTTAGAACAAGTCAACTGCTCCGCACACTGAGTATCACATACGTGGAGCAATTAAAGAAGTGGAAGGAAGGTAAAATCAAATACTTCAATTTCGCTATTTCCATGGTATGGCTTGAATAGAAGAATCACAACGATGATTGTTACTTCCGTACGGTATACAACAGAAAAAAACATGAGCAAAATCTTATATCTGCACTGAGATCCGGCCATTAGACCTGTCCCCTCTCCACCAATATCAAAGGATACGTTTGTATTCTCTGAACCAGACGTAAGTCAAGGAAGTAGTGAATCTGATTATTCCAAGTGTAGTACCAATAGCAACCCCAAACCTCTTGCTCAAACAGAACTTAACAACTTAGTGAATGACTTATGACTGAAAAAACGTGGCACAACTTCTGGGATCACGTCTTAGTGAAAAGAATTTGCTTGCACACGGTAAATCATATTTAGTGTACAGAAATCGTTACAAAGCCTTTAGAAATTTTTTTGTTAAATAGGTATTAATGGTGTTTTGCAAAGATATCGCCGAATTAGTGAAGGAAGTGGGAGCCCAGACGTACAAGAGTAAGCAATGGAGACTATTTATAGATTCTTCAAAGCGAAGTTTGGAAGCAGTATTGCTACATTTTGGAAATGAACTAGAATTCAGCTGCGCTTTCAGTTCACTTAAAAGAGACACACAGTACCATGAAAGTACTCCTCCAAAATGTGAAGTGTGAAGAACACCAGTGGCTTGTGCCATCTTCTTGGCCCGTAATCAGTGGGGTACACCAAGATGACTTGCTATATGTGTGAACGGGACAGTAGAGCATGTAATCAGCATTGGAATAGGAGAGATTGGCCTAAGAGGCAAAACCTGATCGCGGGGTCGAAGAACATTCTGAATGAACATTTGAGTAATACATATCACATTTCACTGCCTCCACTGCACATCAGATTAGGACTGATGACGCAGTACGTGAAAGCACTGGACAAAACGGGAAACTGTGTAACCAATTCCCAAACCTATCGGTTGCTAAATTGAGAGAAGGTGTATTTGTTGGACCAGATATACAGAAGTTGGTGTCTGATGAGCATTTTGAAAATACAATGACGGAAATGGAACAGCAAGCTTTGAGAAGTTTAAAAAAATGTTGTGCATTGTTTCTGTGACGAGGATAAGTAGCCTTATTACAAGCAAAACAATGGAAGATTGCTACAGTCGTTTAAACAGTTAATTGTAAGTGCTCTCTAAAACTGTAGTTTGTAATGTCACACAGACAGCTTGACTGACACATCAGGGAAACATGGTGAACGATTCTATCAGATACACAAAACTCTGGAACATCGTCATCAGGGTCGGTGGGGAATATAAGTATCACACATGAAGGATCTCAAGCGTTCATTTATGAGCAAACGTAAACAGAAGTATTACCTCTACCTGGTAAGCGTCCAAAATAATATTTCCTTCTTCTAATTCATACGCTTTTCACGATTGTTTGATAAACGTTTTATTGGTTCATTTCGCCTCCATCCTCCTGTAGTCGCTTTCCGATTGCATTGGATACAGATTTCGACGATGACAATGACATTGATGATGGCGATGATGATGATGATGATAATGATGCAAAAATCTGACGTGCTGTAGAGAAACAGGTTCAGGATCTTGATCCACGGAGTCAATTTGTTTGGAAATTCATATTTTCATGCAAACCCCACACAAAAATTCAAAATTTTTCGACCTGTGTATTACGAGAAAGTTGCGCTAGTCTGAGAAGGTAGAAAACTTGACTTTCACTCAAATAGGAATGCATGGTCCTTTCTCCGTAAATCGGGTGTCTCCTTTAAAAAATCTGACCAGAAGCCTGGTATTTCTACCAGCCATATTGCTAACAATGTTCACACATCAAAAAACTTTTGCATCACCTCGGTTCGGAGAGTTCTGGAACCTGTACAGAAAATTGGAACAGAGATCAACACAAACATCATTTCCGCTCTTTTTATTGCTCATGAAAACCACTCACTGCATGTTGTACCACCATACAGCGAGATCTTCATAGGTGGTGGTCCAGATTACTGCACTCACGTCATTTTGCATTGATGCATGACTTTATTCATTGTGGCATACTATCCACAAGGCACTGATGGTCCAGATTATCCCACTCCTCAGCAGCGATAAGGCGTAGTCCCTCAGAGTGGTTGGTGGGTCACGTCGTCCATAAACAGCCCTTTTCAATCCATCCCAGGCATTTTCGTTAGGGTTCGGGTCTGGAGAACATGCTGGCTCTCTAGTCGAGAGATATCGTTGTCCTGAAGGAAATCAATCACAAGATGTGCTCGATGGGGGCGCGAATTGTTGTCCATGAAGACGAATGTCTCGCCATAATGCTGCCAATATGGTGCCACTATCAGTCGGAGGAAAGTATTTACATATCGTACAGCCGTTACGGCGCCTTCCTTGATCACCAGCGGCGTACGTCGGCACCACATAATGCCATCCCAAAACAGCAAGGAACCTCCACCTTGCGGCACTCGCTGGACAGTGTGTCTAAGGTGTTCAGCCAGACCGAGTTGCCTCCAAACACGTCTCCGAATGTTGTCTGGTTGAGGGCACATGCGACACTCATCGGTGAAGAGAACGTGATGCCAGTTCTGAGCGGTCCATTCGGCATGTTGTTGGGCCCATCTGTACCACGCTGCAGGTGTCGTGGTTGCATAGATGGACCTCGTCATGGATGTCAGGAGTGAGGTTGCGCATCATGCAGCCTATTGGGCACAGTTTGAGTCGTAACACGACTTTCTGTGGCTGCAAGAAAAGAATTATTCAACATGGTGGCGTTGCTGTCAGAGTTCCTCCGAGCCATAATCCGTAGATAGCGTTCATCCACAGCAGTATTAGTTTTTCGGCGGCCTCAGCGAGGCATGTCATCGACAATTCCTGTCTCTCTGAAGCTCCCTCAAGTCCGAGCAAAATCGACTTCGTTCACTCCGAGACGCCTGGACACTTCCCTTGTTGAGAGCTCTTTCTAGCACAAAGTAACTATGCGGACGCGATAGAACCGTGGTATTGACCGTCTAGTTGAACTACAGATAACACGAGCAGTGTACCTCCTGCCTGGTGGAATGACTGGAACTGATCGACTGTCGGAGCCCCTCCGTCTAATAGGCGCTGCTCATGCATGGTTGTTTACATCTTTGGGCGGGTTTAGTGACATTTCTGCACAGTCAAAGAGACTGTGTCTGTGATACAATGTCCACAGTCCACGTCTATCTTCAAGAGTTCTGGGAACTGGGGTGATGCAAAACTTTTTTTGATGTGTGTAGTAAAAACGCACAGATTGTCCAGGTATAAACAGCATACCTCGAGGACCAAGAAAGAGGTGACAAATCTAAAAACTCAGTCTCCAAGTTATTCAAAATTCTCTTACCCATTCAGAACAGAGGTAGTTTCAGTAAAGGTTAAAAGTGGTAAGGTTCCAGGTACTGATAATATAGAACCACAATTTTTATTCCATTTTGGGGAAAATGTCAAACACTGGCTGACTCGTTTCTTCTCTGTTGTTTTGAAGACAGAAACACTTACCAAGGAACTAAAAAATACAAAACTTCTCCCAATCTTAAAACCTAGCCAATCGCCGGATCTCCCCCAGATCGTCCCGCCAATTTCTCTGCCTAGTTGGACGTATAACAGCAGAATCAGTGGGTTTATTTTGTAAATTTCAATAGAACAAGCGAGGTTTAAGCTTCACCGAAGGTGCAACGACCAAATTATAGCTCTGACAATTTCCATAGTGGGCGGCTCCGAGAGAAACTAAAAACATCTGTGACCTTAACAGCAGCATATGACACCGTCTGGAGGGAAGGGATAATTTACAAATTACTGAAAATAATTAAATTCCCAACAACAACATGTCTTATTAATAATTTGGCAAATAATCGATGCTTTCAGGCTTGCTTGGGTGAAAATAGAAGCTCAATAAGGGAAGTAAATAAGGGCCTGCCTCAGGACTTCGTTCTCGCACCTCTCCTGCTCAGCCTTTCTATTTCCAAAAACATCTTCAAGGAAATTCTGCTATGAGGACGGTGTCGCTCTGGCTTGTCACTCAAAAGCGCTTGGCCATTCAGAGGGAACACTCACACAGGACGTAGTGGCCCTGACTCGTATTTCAAGTTCCAGTAAGAGCAAGGTTTCTGTGTTTCACTTTAACAACAAACAAGCTAACACTGAGCTCAAAGTGCAGTTTCATGACAGTATTCTGCATCACAACAAATACCCCAAGTATTTTAGCGTCACATTCGACCGCACTTGCTAGTTTTTATCTTAGCGTATGTACTTTACGAATGGTTTTTACAAAATAAAAACATTACGAAAACACATCACTAACCGAAAAACTCTCTTAATGCCCTATTTAACTATAATACTGGATCCCATTTGTCTTCCATGTAAACTCCCATTTCTTCTCCTGTCACATCATCGGAAAAATCCTCCCGATTGTAGAGATCTTCAATGCACTGTTTCCACCTGTACCCTCCTTCCTTTGCATTTAACGGTGTAATTCCCACTGCACTATTAATGTCCCCCTTCTTGCTTTTAATTTCAACGAAGTTTGTTAATCTTTTATATACGCTGAATCAGTTCTTCGGACGACCATTTCTTCTTAGGTATCTTCACGTTTCTTCAACCACCGTTTAACGTAAACTTCCATGTACTTTCTACTTATTTCGTTCTCAAGTGACATATATAGCTATATTCCTGTCGTTCCCTCAACATCTTTGTAGTTCCTTCTTTCGTCGATCATTTGAAATATTTTTTCTATTATCCTAAGTTTCTTTACCATTATTTCTTTGTTTCATTCCTACGTTACTCATTCTTTAGAGATGTACGTTCCTCGAACAACTGAAACGACTGCTGTTGTATTCATTATCGCAGTATCCACAATCACAGAGAATATCTATCTCATCTCATGATTCCTTAATACTTCAGTGTCCTACTTCTTTCCAAACTAATTCCATTTCATGCTACTCTTCACCATTAAACCCAGTCGATAGGCCCTTGCAAGCCGACCGGTAACGACCGCCTGCCTTGTCATCCTCTGCCAATGGGCCCTCCTGGCCGTTGTCAGTTCTGGTGCCTTGGAGCCGTTACTACTCCGTCAGATAGCTCCTCAACTGGAATTACGAGGCTGAGTGCATGCCGTTCCTCCTGCCGAGGAAAAATCCCTGGCGTTACCGGGAGTCGAACCCGGGTCCTCCGCTTGGAAGTCAGCCACGCTGACCAGTCAGCTACGGAGACACACACTCTTCATCATTACTAAATTGTGATCTGAGTCTGTGGTATCCTTACAATACAGTATCTGGTTTCTGAATCCCTCTCCAACCATGATATATTTCAGTTGGTATAGTCTCGTGCCTCCAGGTCTTTTCCAAGTATGGTTTCTCCTCTCGCGATTTTTGGACGGCGTATTCTCAATTACTAGCTGAAATTTAAGCAGAACTCAATTAGCCTTTTCCCCCCTCACTCCTGCTACCAGACCCATATTCATCCGTAACTCTGTCTGCTTTTCCTTCACGCTTCAATCCGCCTTGATTTTCCTTTACATACTGCATTACACTTTCAGTATCCTCATATATATTCTCTTCATTGTTTACTTGCGACATTGGCTATTACACCTGAACTATTGTCGTTGGCGTTAATTTGCTGTTGATTCAGATGAGAATAACCCTATCGCTGTTGACAGTAAATCACTGTCTGCTCTACTGTACTATTCGTAACGGATCCTACTCCCGCTACACCGTATTATACTGTTGTTGATATTACCATATCCGTCTGATCAGAAATCCTTATTTTCTTTCCATTTCATTTCACTGTCCCCCTACACTTCACTGAGGCTTTGCATATCTCGTTTCATATTTTCTAGAATTCTAACCACATTTATAATTCCGACGTGCCACGTTCCAACAACCAGTATGTTACCTTTTCAGCGGTTTTTCAATCTGTCTCTCATGGTCACCATCCCCTGGCAGTCAACTCCTGAAATCTGGATTTCTTCACTTGTGCTGCTGCATGACCACGCAAATTGTCATCGCACCAACTATAAATGGCCCTTTAAAATTACATTACTCCAAAAAAAAACGTTGTTAGCTATGTCTGTGTGTACAAAAGTTTCTCATATTAACCGAAATGGCGGAACAGTTTGCTATTTGTGTGCTGTTATTTGCTAAATATTCGTTTCGACACCGGAAGTCATTTATGAAATATGATGAATGTCTTGTATAATCCGCTATACACAGTGAGTCACGTAACAGGGTAAGACGTGACACCTCTTTTATTTCTTGAACTGTTCCAACAACAAAAAAACGGATTCATGTGTCATGTGTCCATTTCTTATTCACTTGACACTTTCCACATCATAATGGTTACCATGAGATTGATCAATGGAACATGTAACTAACTATCGAGACGATGTTCTCCGCAATTGACAGTACGCTGAGGGGCACGTAACCCTGATCTATGGAATCAACCGACGTGTCGAAACAAGGACACTTTAAAAAAAATAGGACAGTATATTTCACACAGCTGCATTGAACAGCTGTTGTAAGGGCAGTTTCAGTGATATAGCGCTTTTAATATTGACGTTGAAACCTTTTGTAATGCCGCCAGAGTCGGCTACTGTAGTGCAAAGCAGACATCTCATGCAAGACTGAGTCGTTATATGCAGCAAGACAGGCCTAAGCTACTAACGATTAGGTAAAGCCTCCTTTCCTATACGACATAGACACAAGGTCGTCCATGGTTTTCACACATGGTACTACGGCATGCACTAGGTTATGGCGATGCAGACAGAGTTTAGCAGAAATATTTCAAACGTGTATATGAATCCAGGTTTGTGGAAATAACAACCGTTTCGTCAGGTGGTTTTCCATTTTAATTCTCCCCATTGCTTCTTAATGGTCAGAGCCTATGCAGAAACGCCGGTCGATCGTACTTCATAATAATAAACAGCCCTTTTCATCTAAACAAAAAAATTACTCTTTTAACTTTCTCAGATTTTAAAAATAATAATAATAGTATCTGACCTATCTTTGCCTGGAGACGTCTGAATGCTTCTTGAAGGTAAAACGCCTACTGTCGTAGAAATGTTTCTATAGGTACCACTCGAAATTATAACCAGATAGAATATACTTTAAATAAACTAACCATTTTATTCAGAATTACTGGGGACATATCAACCATCAAATAAATACTTTTCTTAACGAAACGTAGTTTTATACGTTACTTAAGCATGTGCTCAAACTGTTTACCATCGTCTGCAAGCCACATTTTCAGTCGTCATTCGAGAACTAAATGAACCTTTGTACGAACACAGGCTACATACATTTTTTAATTTACACAATGTATAAATAAATATATGAAATATATCAATGAGAAAAATGTATGTATATCATATGTAAAGAGAAAACGTTGTTACCAAACATCTCGAAGAGTAGCTGACCGATTTACTTCAAAGTTCTTGGCCGATTTACTTCAAATTTCTACACTCAGACGAAACAGTGAAGGAAATGAATGAAAAATGAAATGCCTAGCAAACGAAACATATCGTGGTAAACTGACTGTAATTCCTATCACGAGAATAAACTGCAGGAGAAATACTCGTCTTGGAGGTAGTACCATCAGACGTCAGTAGATAGCGGGACGAGTGAAAATCCGAGAATGTGACAGAAATACGATTGCAAACTCGTATCTATTGATTAGCTGTCGGCGTTATATATGCAACGGAACAAGACTGTCCGTGAAGAACCTATTGCCGAACGTAATGGAGGCCATCATTATCACGGGATATGCCCCAGATGGAGATGCATTCATTCCCCGCATTCCGTTGACATTCAGCGATTTAAATATGCTCTTTGATTTACAGCGATTGCAGCTTTCCGTAAGGCTTGTATTCGCTACGAGTACCAACACGGCACAGGCCCCATCATTTTGTGTGGCAGATATTAAACATCCCGGGCACCGCTGGGCAGTAGTATGTAGTATTTGCGTACACATTCAAAAGTGAGTGCACAAAATAAAGTCCACTTTCTGTATATCGGAGATAGATATAGAACTCTTCCTTTGACTATAGCAAACTTCAGTATATTATTTACATTACATATGCATGACAAAAAATGCTTCAAACGGAAAGCCGGCTGCTTTGGCCGAGCGGTTCTAGGCGCTTCAGTCCGGAACCGCGCTGCTGCTACTGTCGCAGGTTCGAATCCTGCCTTGGGCATGGATGTGTGTGATGTCCTTAGATTAGTTTGGTTTAAGTAGTTCTAAGTCTAGGGGACTGATGACCTCAGACGTTAAGTCCCATAGTGCTTGGGGCATTTGAACCAAATGGAAACTCAGAATGGCCCCTGTTTTCCAGTCAAACTATTCGAATTTCATGATGGGAGGTTCTTAATTTGAAAGGTCAGAAGAACTATGACCATTACCGAAAACACAGACAGTTCACCATGGGGCTGAGATATACGGATATAAGTAGGGGGGAAATCAAAATTTTTTATCCAAGAGTTTCTGTAAACTCGTCTGAGATGGACTGCAGAACGATTGTCACGCACGCGCTGCCATTTCTGCATTCTAGCGCACTGGCCAACAATCTCTCTGGAGCAGGCAAAGAATGTAATCGTTCATTCTCTCCAGACAGGCGGCGCGTGTCCACTGCGGTCGTGCTGCCACTGTGCTTCTGCACATGGAACATTCTGCACGAGCTCTACTTGTCCCCTACGTCCCACATTTCGTACTAGCTCTCCTTCATGCCATGCTTGACTGGCACCTGTGGACGATAGTGTAGCGGTGTAAGGGGTACCAAATTTGTCGTGAAAGTCAGTAAATCACTCAACGCACAGTATTTTTCAATACAGCTATTTCGTTCATTCCAAGCAAGTGTCGATTCATGACGTCATCGTCCAGACACGAGTTGACTGTAATCTGAATCCGTATTAGCATGTTACGTTAACCGGGGACCTAGAAACGACGCAGAGGCTCCGTCCCCGCCGCAGCAACAGTGGTCCGCAACCCCACGACGACTACCGCAGTCCACTTCACCCCTCCGCCGCCCCACACAGAACCCAGGGTTATTGTGCTGTCCGGCCCCCTGTGGACCCCCCAGCGAACGTCTCACGCCAGACGAGTGTAACCCCTATGTATGTGTGGTAGAGTAATGGTGGTGTACGCGTAGGTGGAGAAATTGATTGCGCATCAATCGCCGACATAGTGTAGCTGAGGCGGAATAAGGGGAACGAGCCGGCATTCACCCATGCAGATGGAAAACCACCTAAAAACCATCCACAGACTGGCCGGCTTACCGGACCTCGACATTAATCCGCCGGGCGGATTCGTGCCGGGGACCAGGCGCTCCTTCCCACTGTGTGTAATGTTCCCTCTTTCTGTTTATTTAGGTTTGATTTGTTTGATTGTTATTCTTTATTTCTATTATTCGGAATCTTTTTTTTTATTAAATTGAGCCTGAAACTTACGTAATAAATACTTCGCGTGAAGTACGATTTGCAGCATAAACAAAAATTAATTTCGGAAATGTAATCCACTGAATATTAAAAGTAAAGCTTTTGAACAACGCGCGTGACTGACTAGATACATTCAGAGGGTACGTACATTCGCGTGCGAGTGGTTGCGGTCTGATGAGAAATTTTCATTGTGAAATAATTTCGTCGTAACACACTCGGAGATTGCGAACGTACATTCAGAGTAGAGACACGTACGTTCTATTACTCCCCGTGGCCTGGGTAAAAGAATGGCAATTATTTAAATCTAAGAGTATTTCTTTTGCATCGGACTAGTATTTTTATAAGAAAAAGAAGATTGCAGGTTCTGAATGTCTCGGCAAAACGAATCGGAAGTAATTTTAGCGGCCACGAAAGGAAAGTAGAGAGCACAATCACGTACCTCTATTGTTGAGCAGCGCCGTTTTGAAGATCTTCGGTTCCATCTAAAACTCGCCTTCTCTGCTTAACATAAATACTCCATAGGCATGGGAATAAGGCTTGTTGTGTGATGAAAATAATATAAAACACATCTTGCGTCTTTTAACTCATTCATTTACCACACACACACACACACACTAGTAATTAGACAGTACGACATCCCACCAGCCCATCAGAACAAAAAGTAGTCGTTCATACAAGAAAAAAAAACGAAGGGCGAAATTGTTCCTATGTCTCTCAAAGATAAAAAGTTTACCAGATATTTCTCTGGTGTGTCACTGGAACAATTTTTCAGCACCTCTGCGATTAAATCACAATATTTTCAGTTCCTTTACATGTGGAAAGCCAGCTTTAGACCGCACGGCCAACAGGGCGGGCCTATATTAGCATACTTATAGTCTCTCTCAGGCGATAAATTTTACTGATTATGAAATACAAGTTCTACAAGTTTATTCAGAATCGGAAATGTTTAATTAGTAATTGCTTGTTATAATTCATCTGTTTAATATAAAGGTATTTTGATTTTTGTATGCATAAAAAAGTGTGAATTTATATGCGGCTTTTGCTGAGACGTGCACTAAGAGTGCAAAAGTGTGCGTGTACAGTTCGTTGGCCTGTGCGGTGAATTTTATTTTTATGATTTTGACTTGGATGGAGACAAATCCAGTTCCAGCTAGACTTTACGTGAGATCACGTTATTACAAAAGAGTCGTGTAGCCCATTAGGGAAAACTGAAACTCGCGCGCCCGATTTAAAATAAGTTACACGCCAATGCGTAATCGAGCTGTCCTGTAAATCACACGAAATAGTTACAAATGCGCTTTGACTCAATTTACTGAGTTGGAAGTCAATTTTGAGACAAGTCCTGATTTTGACAAAAAATGAACCGAAAGTGTATTTAAAATCTCGAGGTTCAGTTTTAATTGAGACACATATCACCGTGTTGATTTTGTTGCTTAACTACACTTTAATACAGCTTAATTAATTTATCAGAACTATTTGCGACGCAGTAAGTCCCATTAGACACACAAAATGTTACATGTGACCGCATGAGAGTATGAGAGTGTTTTTCTTTCCATAAATGCCAATAAACCGGTAGTTTCAAAAGTTAAATCACCAATCCTGTTGCGTAACTTCATTTTATCACTACGGAACTTATCATATCGTGCCTCTTCATCAAGAGATCTCATGAAGCCGGGACAAACAAGAAGACGACTAAAAGAAGAGGTATTGGTAAAATAGGACATCACTCAGAAATGGCTCGTATACAGCCTAGAAGATTGCTTGTAGAATAATTGTGTCGAAAATGAGTCGAAGATTATATTACAGGCTACCGCTGTAACGTAGTATTGTTTCCCACTCTTCTTTCGCTGCAGTATGCTCCAGCTTTATGTTCAGAATTGATGTCGAGTGCATTGTGCGTTGCACACCTACACCTACATACACAATGCACAAGCCGGTACCCTGCACCACTAACAGGCGCCTCCTTTCCTGTTCCACTCGCAGAAAGAGCGAGTGCAATAACGACTTTCTACATGCCTCCGTATGAGCTCTAATTTCTCGTATCTTACCTTCTTGATCCCTACGCGAAATGTCCTTTGGCAGCAGTAGGACCGCTCTGCCGTCACCTCCACATGCCGATTCTCTAAATTTTCTCAGTAGTGTTCTTCGAAATGGATGTCTTCTTCCCTCCAGGGATTTCCACTTGAGCTCCCGAAGCATATCCGTAACACTTCCGTGCTGATCGAACCTATTGGTAACAAATCTCGCAGCTCACCTCTGAACTGCTTCGATGTCTTCTTTCAATCCGACCTGGTGCGCATCCCAAACACGAGCAGTGCATAAGAACAGGTCACACCGGCGTCCTACATGCGGTCTCCTTTACAGATGAATCACACTTTCCTAAAATTCTCCCAATAAACCGAAGTCGACCATTCCCCTTCCCTGCCACAATCCTCGCATGATCGTCTCATTTCATATCCCTTCGAACGTTACGCCCAAATATTTAAACAACGTGACTGTGTCAAGCAGGACACTACTAAAGCGGTATCGGAACTTTACCGGTATGTTTTTCCTACTCAGCCTCTGAAAAGAACAAATAATGTTGGGAGGGTGGTAAATTCTAGTGAATGGGGAGTTATTACAAAGGGAGTCCTATAGGGTTCAAATTTACATCCTCTGCTGTTCCTTATTCATGTGAATGACCTCCCAGTTAATGTTCAGCAAGCGGAACTAGCACTTTTTGCAGATGATATGAATGTTATAATAAATCCCATTCCAGAAAAAGCAGCTGAAGATATTGTTAAGGATGTCTTTCAAAGAATTTTTAAGTGGTTCTCAGAAAATGGACTCTCCCTTAATTTTGAAAAAACTCACTATATCCAGTTCTGTACACCGAATAGAGTCATACCGACAATTGATGTAGCATATGAACAGGGCTCAGTTAACAGGGCAAATTTCTCCAAATTTTTGGGTGTTCACATTGATGACAACCTGAACTGGAAGAAGCATATTACTGAGCTTCTCAAATAACTAAGTTCAGCTTCTTTCGCTCTTTGTATAATCGCTAGTCTTGGTAATAAACAGATCAGCCCCCTATCGTTGTTTGCATATTTCCACTCAATAATGTCTTATGGAATAGTTTTCTGGAGTAACTCACCACTTAGACATAAAGTATTGATTGCAAAAAAGAGAGTAGTGAGAATAGTTAGTGGTGTTCACCCAAGAACGTCATGTAGGCACCTTTTCAAGGAGTTAGGTATTTTAACTGCACAATCAGAGTACATATATTCGCTAATGAAATTCGTTACAAATAATCCATCTCAATTCGCGAAGAGCAGTGATGTTCATACGTACAACACTAGAGTGAAAAATAACCTTTCCTATCCGTTGTTGAAGTTGTCAGTTGCTCAAAAAGGAGTACATTACTCAGCAACGAAAGACTTTAATCATTTGCCCAACAACATAAAGTTTCTAGCAGGTAGCAGATCAAATTTTAAATGTAGCTTAAAATCATTTATTTTGGACAACTCCTTCTTCTCCATGGACGAGTTTCTGTTTCAGAAACGGTAAAAAAAAGATTCTACCTCTAAATGTAGTTGCATGTGTAGAACTAAAAATTTCTGTGATATTAATATTAGCACTCTTCAAGTGTTATTATATATCTTGTAATCTGATCTGTTCCACATCATGTCGATAAAATAATAGGGAAAATGATCTACGGAATATGACATAACTAAAACCAAACTAAATTAAATAAACTTACATTTTTTCTACATTTAGAGCCAACTACCATTCATAACACCAACTAGAAATTTTATCTAAGTCATTCCGTGTCATCCTACACGCACTCGTCTTCGACACCTCTCGTTCGCCCCAGAATCGTCATCAGATAACCGCAGATTGCTGGCCACCCTGTCCACAAAGTCAGCTCTATATACAGAAACGTCTCCGGCCATCCTGATTTAGGTTTTCCGTGATTTCCCTAAATCGCTTCAGGCAAATGCCGGGATGGTTCCTTTGAAAGGGCACGGCCGATTTCCTTCCCAATCCTTCCCTAACCCGAGCTTGCGCTCCGTCTCTAATGACCTCGTTGTCGACGGGACGTTAAACACTAACCACCACCACCACCATATACAGAAAATAACTGCGGTCCTGTCATACTCTCCTGAGGTACTCCTCCCAGCACCCTTGTCTCCAATGAACGCTCTCCGTCGAGGACAACATACTGGGTTCTATTACTTAAGAAGTCTTCGAGTAACAGGCTGCAGTCAGGTTCCGTATCAACTGATTTTCGCAGATCTTGGAATATGGAATCTGTCTTTCGCCCTTCAGCCATTGTTCGCAGTATATGATGCAAGAAAAGAACAAACACTGTTTCACAGGAGCGATGCTTTTTAAAACCGTGCTGATCCCGACATGAGCTTTTTGGTCTCTAGGAAATTTATTATATTCGAACTCACCCGTCGTTTTATCCTTCTTATGTACAGGAGTCATCTGTTTAGGACTTTGCGCTGGGCTAGAGATTCGTTATAAATGCTAGCTAAATAAGGGACCAATGACGTAGAGTACTCTTTGTAAAACCGTTTTGGGATTCCATCCGTATCTGGATACTTATTTGTATTCAACTTTTTTAGTTCTTTCTCTATGCGGGGACTCTGTGCGGTGGTCAAACGGCGGTGTGTTTGTACGATTCTCCTACGTGAACGATTTCTTAAACGCGGGATTTAAAATTTCGACTTTCGTTTTTCTATCTTCAACTGTCACTGCACTGTGTTCTTTGCGACAATTACGGCGTACTGATTTTGTTGGAACTGAGTGAGGTGGCCAGTGGTAAGACAATGAGCTCATGTTCGAAAGGACATCAGTTCAACACCCTGTCCAGCCACCCACTATTAGGTTTTCCGTGGGTTCCCTATATCGTTTAAGGCAAATACTGGGACTGTTCTATTGCAAAGGACGAAGCCGACTTCATTCCCCAAACCGAATGTATTCCGTATCTACCGACCTCGTCGTCGATGGGACTTTAAACCCCCATCTGCCTTCCTTTTCTTTCATTTTGTTGGATACCTTGGTGAACTGGTATACAGAGTAAGTTCACCGATGTTTTATAACGGTGTAGCTCAGTCACATTCCGTGTTATGCCATTAAGATGAACATTGTTGTCTCTCCGCACTACTGAGGTGTCAAGCGCTAGTAGAAATCCCTGTTTGGGCAGTCATATAGGCCTAGAGATTTTCTGTGGTTTCCATAAATTGAAAAAGGTGAACGCCACAATGTTCTCGTCGAAGAGGTCTAGGGTAATTTCCCTCCGTATCCTTCGCCATTGCATGTCTGAGGTCTATCTCTAATAACTTCGTAATCAAGCTATAAAAAAAAAGAAGCAATTCCTTGTGTGTACACAAAAGTCTTACTCACGCTTATTCCGAATATAAAACTTACATCGTAGCCAGTGTATTACATCGCAGGCAGTACTAATGATGATAACAGTTTTTATATTTTTAGCTGTTAGGTATTACATAGTTCTTCTTCTTTTTTTCCTTGTTCTTTTCAAAATAAGACTGATTTCGAATTTGCAAACAGTGCATCTACAGATCTATTCTTACTACAAAATAACTGCCTTTTATCATGGAAGACAACTTAGCCCTTTAAGTAACGAGTCAGGTTGCAACATTTATATCTCTTAAGATTGACTGTTTGTAAAAGCAAAACAGGCGTTTTTTTAAATTACATTTGCCATGCCAGATATATTTTCTGACAGAAATCTCTATCTAGATCTACATCTACATTGATACTCTGCAAATCACATTTAAGTGCCTGGCAGAGGGTGCACCAAACCACCTTCATAGTTCTCTATTATTCCAATCTCGTATAGCGCATGGAAATAATGAACACCTATATCTTTCCGTACGAGCTCTAATTTCCCTTATTTTATCGTGGTGATCGTTCCTCCCAATGTAGGATGGTGTCAACAAAATATTTTCGCATTCGGAGGAGAAAGTTGGTGATTCCGTCGCAACGATTAACGCCTTTCTTTTAATGATGTCCAGCCCAAATCCTGTATCATTTCTGTGACACTCTCTCCCATATTTCGCGATAATACAAAACGTGCTGCCTTTCTTTGTACTTTTTCGATGTACTCCGTCAGTCCTATCTGGTAAGAATCCCACACCGCGCAGCAGTATTCTAAAAGAAGACGGACAAGCGTAGTGTAGGCAGTCTCCTTAGTACGTCTATTACATATTCTAAGTGTCCTACCAATAAAACGCAGTCTTTGGTTAGCCTTCCTCACAACATTTTCTATGTGTTCCTTCTAATTTAAGTTGTTCGTTATTGCAATACCTAGGTATTTGGTTGAATTTACGGCTTTTAGATTAGACTGATTTATCGTGTAACCGAAGTTTAGCGAGTTCCTTTTAGCACTCATGTGGATGACCTCACTCTTTTCGTTATATAGCATCAGTTTCCACTTTTCGCACCATTCAGATATCTTTTCTAAATCGTTTTGCAGTTTGTTTTGTCATAAAGAGAACTGCGCCTGCTAACGTATGTGGTTTGGGATATCTGTATCTTCAGAATTGGTCACTGTGACGTTGAGCACGTCCACTGAATCTCCACTCCAGCCACGTGACTGGACTGAACCGCCTCAGCTGATAGTTTCCCGGGTTGCTCCCGGGTCGCCCTTGTTTGTCCTCTTTTATCCGGAAGGCATCTCAGATCTGCCGTATCTCCCGTCCCCCTCGCTGGTTCCGGCAGATCTGGCTGTCGTTCCCCGTGCTGCTGACATTCTGTTCTTTTATCAGCTCCGTCAAGTGTCCTCAGTTTCGGCGCTGGCCGCCCCGCCAGTTTTAAAATGAAGTCGGCCTCCGCCGCCAGTGTTCTGGCGCCAGTCTGGCGCGCCCTGTTTACGGCAGTGCACCGTTGTTTGGAGCGCTGCTGCCGCAGCGTTTGATGACACCTTCTGCTACGAGGACAAAGAACAAAGAAACACAAGCCGTCCGACAGAGATCTTCGAATGTAAGACACTATCTACATTGAAGTACTGCGCTAGACTATTTCATCTTCCCCACCCTGAAAACATTCCAACTTCACTGAAACCGTAGCCGTCGTATAGAATGATTTCCGAAACTCAGTGAAGAAGTGAAACATTACAGTAAATCTAGGGAAATGTAATACGATTGAGAAGAAAGTTGGGTGTGTTGTTACCACACACACCAAAAAAAAAAAAAAAATGCTAGATGCAAACAAGGGTCTCTAAAATCTAATCGCAACTACTGCACATAGCCCAGCCCCACAGCCGCGGTCCCTATCGCAAGTTTATGTGATGGCACTCCACTCTGAGGTAGCTGGTTCGATTCCTCCTGGTGCAAAAATTTCGTTGCTAATATTCGACAGACTAGAGAAGAGAGGTTCTGCCGTAAGTTTCCTCATCATCAGACTCTACACCCCAGTCCTCGGTTACATTCCAGACATCGCATCAGTTTCGCGAACACTGAGGGCATGTGACGTGTAACACTGTTGATGGTATGTCCGTCGGCTGGATACGTTACAGTCGGCGCTCCCCTTAATACCTTCCGGTAGGAGTCAGCTAGGGGGCCCATTTCCTTGTTCTCAATCACCATAAGCAACACAGACTTGTCACAGGTCAACTTATCGCTGTCACACTAGACGGCTACACGTTCTTTCTTTATTTATTTTTGGCTTCGGGTAGCAAAAACAGCCAACAGTAGTTACATAAACGTCGTATGAACATAATGGCAATTTTCACAGTAGAGCAATGAAAAGAGGTCGATGTAGAAACGTAAGTTCTTAATACACTCCTGGAAATTGAAATAAGAACACCGTGAATTCATTGTCCCAGGAAGGGGAAACTTTATTGACACATTCCTGGGGTCAGATACATCACATGATCACACTGACAGAACCACAGGAACATAGACACAGGCAACAGAGCATGCACAATGTCGGCACTAGTACAGTGTATATCCACCTTTCGCAGCAATGCACGCTGCTATTCTCCCATGGAGACGATCGTAGAGGTGCTGGATGTAGTCCTGTGGAACGGCTTGCCATGCAATTTCCACCTGGCGCCTCAGGTGGACCAGCGTTCGTGCTGGACGTGCAGACCGCGTCAGACGATGCTTCATCCAGTCCCAAACATGCTCAATGGGGGACAGATCCGGAGATCTTGCTGGCCAGGGTAGTTGACTTACACCTTCTAGAGCACGTTGGGTGGCACGGGATACATGCGGACGTGCATTGTCCTGTTGGAACAGCAAGTTCCCTTGCCGATCTAGGAATGGTAGAACAATGGGTTCTATGACGGTTTGGATGTACCGTGCACTATTCAGTGTCCCCTCGACGATTACCAAAGGTGTACGGCCAGTGTAGGAGATCGCTCCCCACACCATGATGCCGGGTGTTGGCCCTGTGTGCCTCGGTTGTATGCAGTCCTGATTGTGGCGCTCACCTGCACGGCGCCAAACACGCATACGACCATCATTCGCACCAAGGCAGAAGCGACTCTCATCGCTGAAGACGACACGTCTCCATTCGTCCCTCCATTCACGCCTGTCGCGACACCACTGGAGGCGGGCTGCACGATGTTGGGGCGTGAGCGGAAAACGGCCTAACGGTGTGCGGGACCGTAGCCCAGCTTCATGGAGACGCTTGCGAATGGTCCTCGCCGATACCCCAGGAGCAACAGTGTCCCTAATTTGCTGGGAAGTGGCGGTGCGGTCCCCTACGGCACTGCGTAGGATCCTACGGTCTTGGCGTGCATCCGTGCGTCGCTGCGGTCCGGTCCCAGGTCGACGGGCACGTGCACCTTCCGCCGACCACTGGCGACAACATCGATGTACTGTGGAGACCTCACGCCCCACGTGTTGAGCATTCGGCGGTACGTCCACCCGACCTCCCGCATGCCCACTATACGCCCTCGCTCAAAGTCCGTCAACTGCACATACGGTTCAGGTCGACGCTGTCGCGGTATGCTACCAGTGTTAAAGACTGCGATGGAGCTCCGTATGCCACGGCAAACTGGCTGACACTGACGGCGGCGGTGCACAAATGCTGCGCAGCTAGCGCCATTCGACGGCCAACACCGCGGTTCCTGGTGTGTCCGCTGTGCCGTGCGTGTGATCATTGCTTGTACAGCCCTCTCGCAGTGTCCGGAGCAAGTATGGTGGGTCTGACACACTGGTGTCAATGTGTTCTTTTTTCCATTTCCAGGAGTGTATAAAATAAAAACACTAAAAGACAAACACTATACAACCAGTAGTAGTGACAACAGTTCCAAGTTAACGTTAGTACAATAGGCACAACAAGCAAAATGATAAGAAATATTAAAAACCCAAAATTACAGACTCAGGACTCGAACAGGGCCGGTTCCGACAGCTACACTTAGTATACCTAACTCGTAAACCTATCGAGCTGCGTCAGTCATAAATGGCTTCTACACGGCGGCAACCCAAATGAGTTGATACACTACATGTTTGAACGTCCTTCAGCAGTTGATGAAAGACGACAGAAGGCGTCAGAATCTGTTTGTTCGAATCATTTACCGATCAACATGCGACGAGCGCTATTCATACACTGGAGACAATACAAATTCATATGTGTCCAAGTTACTAAATGCTAATCTTTTCGTTGCTTACAAATTGTGGCAACAATTCCTAATCACGGAGTTGGCATCTAGAACGTTCAGTCAAGATCGTCCAAAAGTTCCCAACCCAACTGAAATCTGCCTGCCCTGCAGCTGCGGTACAGATGACACTAGTAGATGGTACAGGGTTGTGAACAGTGGGCTTTACGAGGGCATATGATTGCGAGGTGATCAGAAACGTCTGTCACGTAAAGCCACAGCAGAACGTTAGCCCTTGAATCATAGAAATACGTTCTCTTCACGAATAAGATCCCTGAACATCCCTCAACAAAGTGGTGGCCTAAGGTAAGTTCGTATATCTTTAGTATGATGAAGTGTTTCATATTATTATTTCCCCTTTTGCCCTAATTTTACTCTCATAATTGATCATGTAATGATGTGTTATAAGAAAGCAATATTTCATTTGTAAAAAAAAAAAAAAAGTTTGTGATGAAACTATTTGCTACATGTTCAAATACTGTAAAACTTCCTGTCAGATTAAAACTATGTGCCCGACCTAGACTCGAACTCGGGACCTTTACCTTTTCGGGCAAGTGCTCTACCAATTGAGCTACCCAAGCACGACTCAAGCCCTCTCCTCAGTGCGGGCAAGTGCCGGCGAAAGGCAAAGGTCCCGAGTTCGAGTCTCGGTCCGGCACATAGTTTTAATCTCCCAGGAAGTTTCATATCAGCGCACACTCCGCTGCAGAGTGAAAATCTCACTCTGGGAACATCCCCCAGGCTGTGGCTAAGCCATGTCTCCGCAATATCCTTTCTTTCAGGAGTGCTAGTTCTGCAGGGTTCGCAGGAGAGCTTCTATAAAGTTTGGAAGGTAGGAGACGAGGTACTGGCGGAAGTAAATCTGTGAGGACGGGGCGTGAGTCGTGCTTGGGTAGCTCAGTTGTTGGCGCATATGCCCGCTGAAGGCAAAGGTCCCGTGTTCGAGTCTCCGTCCGGCACACAGTTTTAATCTGTCAGGCAGTTTCATATCAGTGCACTCTCCGCTGCAGAGTGAAAATCTTATTCTGGTTCAAAGACTGTGTTTAACATTACAAAACTTCCAGAACTTTTAAAAGTTGTGAATGCAAAGTCACCGAGAATAAATGATGGAACGCTGCTTCTTCTTACTGTGTTATCGCCTTTTGTCGTTAGGATGTTAAGTTTCGTAATTGTAAATATATTTCATCGATAAACGTTATTTAGATCTATCTATTTCTCGGCTCTGTTATTGGTGCAAGCCTCTACCTTTTCTCTTAATCATTTATGTTGCGATTTTCACATGTAAGCAAGGTTGGCAGCGGATTGTTTGGACACGAACGATAGGACATAAGTAGTGTCATTTCGTTAACTGCTTTTCATCTGAGTGCTTGAACCTTCCTGAGATATTTATTCCGATTGTTTCTCGGCTGTATGCAATATTTTGCAATTGAAACAGCATGGATGTGATAGGTTTCCGTTTCCGAACAACAACGTCTGCCAGCGTACTCAGTGGCCTGATACCACGAAGATTTGCAAATAAATTACGCGAGGATGGATTTCTGTAAGGCAAATTGTTGTATAAAAACAGGAAACTTTCATGTGACTCACCACAGCGTGCGCATCTTAGTAATACTGTCCATACTCGACAGAGGTTGCCTTCATTCGAGGCTGTTCTGTTGTACTATGGTGCACTATTTGCTAATAGTTAAATTATCTCCGTACCTTTGAGAAAAGTTCAACCTTTAATTTATTAACTCTCATTACAATGGGGGCGACTTCTCATCTGGTGCCAGAAACAAGGGGCACAAGAAGTTGTTTGTAAATTTCTATTGTTGTTTGTGATTATATGTCTTTTCTGTTTAATGTCTGAAAACTGGTGCAGTAAGTCCCAATAGCTGAAAGAGAGCGATCGAACGAATCCCCTACTACGAAAATGAGATAAAAACATATGAAAAAGAGATTTTTATTGTGTCCAATGAGTAAACTGTAATACATACATCACGGAAGAAAAAACGAAAAACTAAAGGTAAGGGATACCGTCGTCTACTGCTTGCATTTCGGGCGTCACGATCTTTTATTTTTCTAAATATCTCATTGAGCAATTCTTAAATCAAATTAAATTGTTATAAGTTCTGCACAGAAAGACATTAAGTTCTGTTAACTGCATTGTTGTAAAAGATCGTGAGCAATATGGTAGCTTCTAAGACAGCGCATGCGTAAAACGATGTAACGTACCTGTTTAATTATGTAGTTAGATTGGCTGATGGAAAATTATTCTGTTACAAACCTTGGTAGATTATTATGTGAATTTAAATTGGAATTTTACTACAGAAGATAGATATCTCGGGTCGCCACCTGAATTGACCTACCACTGAATTACCGTAAACATTCGCTTGAAAAGAAAAAAAACCGTTAGTAGGCAGGCTTCAATACAGGAAAAATTAATAAAATTCTGATGTACTTGGATAATTCTTGATCAATTGTGTATGAGAATTAACTTAGCAAAAGCTCTTAAACATAGTAAGGATCGTGCATGTGTGAGCTGTGATGGGTTGGAACAGCCTCTATGGGGACCTGGATAAATAACGGGATGGTTGTTGAGCATCAGGAATGCCTTTTGCCTTATATTTATTTGACAATTAAATGTTTAAAAGAGAATCACATGAACGAAAGCGTATTTAACAGAAAAATCTCGACCTACCATGAAATGTTGGTGCTGGATATTGAACTGTCGGTGGTGTCGAGTACATATGTGAAAACTTTTTTTCAGATTTTAGGTTACTGCAAATAAACCGAAATAATGTTCAATGTATAGTACTTATTACAGCTTATAACAGGCACCAAAGAGAAGGGAAAGGAAAATTTGAAACTGGAAACAAATTTCCAGGAAGAAATTATAGTCATACCTGAGAACTCCGTACATGAAATTAAGTAACTTTATTATTTTAGCTGATGATGTACACGTGCTGGGGAAGCAGGTATTTTCTTAGGACCTTGGACAGGTTATAAACACCACGTTTTTACAATTACGCGATTGTTTCAAAGATTCTACAGAAAAATAAACTTGTTTTACTTTCGTAAAAGGTTCGCTCTCTCGGCACAATTTTTCAGCAAACCCTGCCTAACCGACCACGTCGCCAAATACTGGCGAGGAAAGCTGGTGACGTACAGTGGAAGGTATTTTGACGCAGGCTTCTCGAGACGTGATTTCTTTTTCTCTCTTGGTGATGTAGGAGCAACTTTGACGCTTTTTTATCAAATAAAAATAGACATCGTACGGTTCCACTAGCGGAGTGCATTTGGAGATAACTATTTTAATACTGCCAGATGACAGTCCTTGAAAAATATCGTCGTATAACTGCGGACTTGTTTGTATTCCCTACGAGCCAAAATGGTACTTTTTGTAGACGCTTCGTCATCTGAAGCTCTCATCTGTGTCACTTTTCTAGCCAAGCCCAGCATATGCCGTAAATCTGAACGAAATCGATGCTGAAGAATAGGCGTGGTCCCCCTTGTCAGTGTGATTAATGCAACTGTTAGTCCTTCAAATGGTTTTTATCCCTAACTATCCACACCCGTCAGGAGGTTAGAAAACATTTATAATCAGCTGCAGCAGCAAAAGAGGTGCGATTTCGTATTGCCGCCCTGTTTTGAGCCATAATAAACTGAGTGTTCGGGAGAGGGCCGTGTGGCATCGCGGCTTTGTCGAAGATGAGGGCTTCTTGTAGTATCTTTGATACGTAGCGAAAGGGTAGCAAATGTCGCCACTCTCCAGACTAGCATCCATTCTCCGCACCAGTCAAAAACCGCTTCACTGTAGATTGCATCTGGGTTAGAGGCTGAGTTAGCTCTGAGTCCAGCAAGGCAACGTGTTGCGCGCTACGTGTCCATAATTCCCACTCCTCTCGTAATACCCGCCAAATATCCAATCTACATGTATTGTAATGTGTGTTTCATAAAAATAAAATTCCACGTGATTACACTGACGCCTTGTTTCCGGTATATTCACTGTGGAAGTTAAGCACATTGTTGCGGTTTTGAATGGTACGTCGTTCAGTAGCGAATGCGTCCGAGCGCAGTATTTTTGCTGTATCGCATCTGCCACATCAGAACTGGCGCCAGCTCCGAAATGTACGCACTGCGAAGTGGCGCCAGCGGCCGCCTGCCAGTCCCAGGGGCAATCGGTCGGGGGGACAGACGGACAGACCGACAGAGCGCCGGACCAAATTTCATTCGCGTGTCGGACGCTGCTTTCAGTTCAGCTCTGACAGCTTTATGGCCCCGGCATAAATTCCTGGCCCGCCCTCGCGTTCCTTACTGCACAAAGGGGGCGACGAATGGCGCCGTGAATTTTCGTAAATTTTCATCTCAAGGGAGGTTATCAGAGAAGTCCAGGGTGGAGCGTGAAAGGGAAATGAGAGCGACCGGAGCGAATGTTCGCTGGACCTACCGTGCAAAGACAAAGCTCTCGCCTAGATAAATGCATGAAACGAAATAAAAAGGCCTATGTATTCGGGGAACTTTGCGAAAGAAGCAGTTGTTAGAAAATACTCGTCTTTGAAGTGGTGGGGGAGGGAGCAGGGGGTGGTAGTGGGGGTCGTTTTAAATTAAAACTCTTAATGCTTGGTAGAGTTTGTGTGCTCAAGCTGCTTCTGCTGCAGCTAGTGAAACAACGTTAATTCTAGCCGCTGTACACAAAGGACAACACCGACACAGCAAAGCACAACTTGACAGTGCACCGGCTTATCCATATCCTACGTAAACATGAAACCTAAGGGAAAAGTTAAGGGCGTTTTAATGGAAATCAGATCTGTTTTTAACAATGATCAGAAGTAGATTCCATGAATAAATACTTACTACGAAGGGTGAAGTCAAGCAACATTCTGCGTTTGCAGACCGTTTAAAAGAAAGCAGATACCAGCCACCCATGATCGAGTGTCTTCAAATGCTGTACCAAGCTCCAAAATACAAAAAGACAAACTTTCTTGAGCAAGTTGAAATAGTAAAGCATTTGCAACCACATAAAGAGTTAGTCCATAAAGATGAGCTGATTACCAGAAATCAAACCAATTTCGACTCTGTTCTACAAGAGTTTAAAATGTTTATCTGAGTAACATCCTGTTTCAAGTACACGTAACTTAAGAAGCATGCATAATCAACTTTATAAACGTTTTCAACAATGTTTATACTGCTGAGTAAGAACTCTCCCTATGTATTGTACCTTGTAAGAACTTTACATGAGATAACTGTGGTAGCTTAACGATGAGATAATGTACTGCATTATAATTGGTTTTACAACCCCTAAACTTTTATTTTAATCATTTCACTGTTATTGGTAACACTGTTTCACGCATGACTCTTATTTTGTTTATGCAGTCACGTATTTTGACGGATAATCCACATTAGTACACTCGACAGCCTCTTGACGAGAAAAGAGTGGCAGCACTGTTTGCCCTAAATAGTGGATACTTAGGCAAAGAGCTATACGCACATTAATTTTATTATTTAAATTCCAAAATTAGGATTCCTTTTTAAATAAGTTTTTAAGAAAGTATAGGTAATTGTATCAATTTCTCACACTATTTTTGAAGTAATATTAAGGATACGCACACGAGCGTCAACTAGGGAAGATTACCTAGTCAACCGACAGCACGAATATTATGTGGTTTGCGTGCAAACTTGCTGGTCTGCAACGAGTTATGGCTCGTAGTTTCAAAACTTCTAAGTGTGGTCCTATGCATGCACTTCTTTGTCTACTGACGCCCATATGTCTAAGGCACATACAAGAGTCCCCAAACGCTAATTTTGCAGTATGTTGAAAATTTCTGATGATGCCCCAAAAGGAAGAAAGGCATCAATAAAAGTATTATTTCCCGTATAACTAACACTGTTTTCTCTCGAAATGCTACGCATGGTTCCTGTACCAGATACACCATGGAGTGGGAAGAATTGTAAAATTTTTGTTTGTTCTTAAGTTGGACGATATAAGCGGAAGGTTATTTGTTTCTAAAAGCATTTTAGTGTCGCTCGTTACGAAACAGAGGTTACTTACAATAACTCTGCTCTTCGCAAAATCTGATTTTACTCTTAAACTGAGCAAGTATGGTTCAAATGGCTCTGAGCACTATGGGACTTAACAGCTGAGGTCATCAGTCTCCTTAAAACTACTTCAACCTAACTAACCTAAGGACACACATACACACATCCATGCCCGAGGCAGGATTCGAACTTGCGACCGTAGTAGTCGCGCAGTTCCAGATTCAAGCGCCTAGAACCGCTCGTCCACAGCTGCCGGCTCAGCAAGTATCAAAAAAACGTTGACAGTGGAAGATACAATTAAAGCATAGTTGCTATTCACCATATAGCAAAGATGCTGAGTCGCAGACAGGCTCAACAAAAAGACTGTCAAACAAACCTTTCGGCTAAACAGGCCTTCATCAGAATTAGACAAAACATACACACATACCACTATGTCCTTTCTGTGCAGCTCGCTGTTGCAAGCTTAAAGAAACTAAATTCCACTTGAAGTTAAGTCAGCAACATAGACTGCATAGTCAAACATGTAAAAAGCGAACTGCTCAAATTTCGCATCGCGCTACCGCGTACTGTGAAAACTCATCTCTGCTCCAAGACGACAGAAGACCGCAAGCAGGCACGACCCAGGTTGTCAACGAGGCACTGTTCAAGCTGCTGGTAGCTCCGTAATCGTGTGGGCTGTGTTTACATGGAATGGACTGAGTCCTCCGGTCCAACTGCACGGGTCATTGACTGTAAATGGTTATGTTTGGCTACTTGGAGACAATCTGCAGCCATTCATGGACATCATGAATTTTTATGGATGGCAATGTCACCGAGCCACAGTACTTTGCGACTGATTTGGAGAACACTCTGGACAATTCGAGAGGATGATTTGACCATCCATCGAACATTTATGAGACTTAATCGAGAGGTCAATTCGTGCACAAAAATCTCCACAGGCAACACTTTCGCAGTTATGGACGGCTATAGAGGCTATTGCTCAGTATTTCTGCAGGGGACTTCCAACGATTTGTTGAGCCCATGCCACGTGGAGTTGCTGCACTGCACCAGACAAAAATAGATCTGACACGATATTAGGAAGTGTCCCACGACTTTTTTCACTTCAGCGTAGTACCAAAATGACGACTGAGAACGGCCACATTTTTTAAAAAAAAAAAAAAGGAGGGAAAGGCAAAAAAACGTACCGCTTTCTGCGTACGCGAAGCACATTTAACCTTCACGAAGTTCATTCTGAATTGAAACCATGTTTTCTTTTTTTTTCTATTGGTCGATTCGTCCACATCTTGCATTAGTCGAAATCATTGGCTGAGGAAAAGTTCCCCAGTATTATTCAGACATAAATCCCATAAAACGGACTTGGAATCTTATAAAGACACAAGATGCGCTGTCATCGTATGCCAAGCATATAGCTCACAGAGATTTAAAAAGGAAAACGAAAGAAACACCGTTGACCAGTGTGTCACTAGAACACCGGAGACAAGATCATGAGCCGTCCGATGTGGCCGAGCGGTTCTAAACGCTACAGTCCTGAACAGCGAGACCGCTACAGTCACAGGTTCGAATTCTGCCTCAGGCATGGATGTGTGTGGTGTTCTTAGGTTAGTTAGGTTTAAGTAGTTCTAAGTTCTAGGGGACTGATGGCCTGAGAAGTTAAGTCCCATAGTGCTCAGAGCCATTTGAACCATTTGAACAAGATCATGTTACGAAAGTGACTGCTGTTTCCTGGATGACAGATTCTTCGAATAGCGATGAATACAGTAACGTAATTGGGCTTGGACTGTTGCAACAAGTGGTCAACGTCGAGATTGCAACAACCGACGATATTTCCAGATTCCAAATGACGAAGATCGTCGTTTTAGAAATTCACCTGTACGCTTAGCACTTTCAAAAATACTATTGTTGTTATCTCCCTCTTTTTACCACTCTTAAACACACGATAGAGAACATACGTCATCGTGACGCGTAATATGTACCATAGAGCAATTCGAAACGGCTCGTCATTCCAGTGCTTCCACTTCATCTAATGAGAGTTGGGAGTGGTCCTTCTTCTGTTTGCAGTGCCATTAACAGAAACGGAGCACTTCAAGAAGATTGCAGAGCTCCCCCGCAGAGATAAAGGCCGTCGAAAGGAGATTCAGTCCGGCTGCGTACGAATTCTGGGCCTTCTTATTGCACCACGAGGAAGAATCTCAGTGGGGCGGCTTGGAAAACGGCCACATTTTCGCGGCGAGATCCCACTGCATTTTCAAGTCTGTCCGAACTCTCGAAAAAGTCAGTGGTTCATTTCTATTACGCCAATCTGCAGGTTACACAAACATCTTTGATTCCGAATATTCTCTGACAAACCTCGCTGACTATATACAGTCACTGTCACTAAAATACACCACTGCTAAGTTATTCAAATTCCTGTCACCTAAATGCTTTATTCATAGCCTTTATTCATTGCTCTTGTTCCACCTTCGTCAATCTATTTATTTTTCCCATCGCACAGTGTTCCACTGATAATCATTTTACAACGTTTTTAAAATAAGCCTAAACAAGAAGCTGTCTTATATTTATCTCAGTTTAACGAAGCAATATAGAAATCTTCTGATTTATTATTTTGACTGTAACAAGTGTTAAAAGAAACCAAGTAAACAAAAATTAAAATTAAATCTTTTCCTTGAGGGGTAAATCTTTACACCTGTAATTATATGAATAAGATTCAAGAATAAACAACACTGGTGTCCAAAATTAAAGCAACAAACCGCTATTTCCTCGTCTTGTGTCTAATTCATGCACATACAAACTGTCAACAGTTTTCCGAGTAATCTTGATCCACTTAGTTTAAAAATAGTGGGCTCAATAAATTTATGAAGCATACGACAGCTTATCAAAATAGTTCAAATGGCTCCAAGCACTATGGGACTTAACATCTGAGGTCATCATTCACCTCGGCTTAGAACTACTTAAACCTAACTAACCCAAGGACATCACACACATCCATGCCCAAGGCAGAATTCGAACCTGCGACCGTAGCAGCAGCGCGGTTCCGGACTGAAGCGCCTAGAACAGCTCGGTCATAGCGGCCGGCCGAGAGCTTATGTTACAGTAGTTTCACAACAGGCGGCAATGATTATCAATCCACGACTACGGCATCATCAGGTATAGTAATAGTTGTTAAATATACAGGCTGAGTCAGCTGCCACTATCGATGTCGTTTCAAGCAACACGCAAATTTTATATCTGACCTTCAATAACCACGCGCGAGGTTTTCGCATTCTCTCGCTCGCTATGTGCAGCCTATTTGCCTTGCAGAAAAAATGAACAGGATCTTTTTGTAGGTACTGCGATGCATTTTTGCTGAAAGCCACTGTTACACCTCTACTCTCGCACTCATATCTCACCTGTCAAGATTTCTCGTATGTTGCGCGTGGCACTCCTACCACTGCACAGAAATTTCCGACTACAAGTATTCAAGGTATTAGACCCTTTTTGATCTCTATTGACTGAGCTGTTACGCCGCCAACATATTTAGGATATTCCGATAACTTTTATTAATTTAAATGTGCCCGTGAGGATAATAAAAGAAGAACAACTTCTGTAAACGTTGCGCTAAGACTAATTACGTTGACGGTACGAGCCAAACGTAACCCTTACAATTTCATAGTCAGAAAGCCTGACAAATAAGACGATATAATTGTTTATTTTGTGCTGTTAAATTCCCAACTTAGGTAAAATTTACACAAACGTCAATTGTACAGTTTCGTAATGTTCGACTAAACCGGAGACATAATAAGACCTGTCAATGAAGACCAAGAAAGGTCGAATGTGGAAAATACTTCGTGCATTCGTGAATTTTTGTACAGTGGTAGGAGGGAGTGTCATGATGAAAATACTAGAAATCCTGACGGTTGAGGGCTAAGCGTAGGAGTAAGGATGCCTCTGAAAGTCGCTTTTGTACCTTTTTCTTGAGTAACTCTTAAATTACGGCCTCTCCCAAAAACGTACCCCAACACAAATTGTAACTACATTAAATTTCCTACAAACAGGTGCTGTTCATTTTTTCAGTAGCACTAATAGCTTTCGTATATCGATCGAAAGTGAAGATCTCGAGCGTGATTTTTGAAGGCTAGATATATCATTGTAGGTCGCATAGAACAACACCGGTAGGGCAGCTGCATCACCGTGTATGAGACAAAGATACGCTTAGCACCACTTTATACACTCCTGGAAATTGAAACAAGAACACCGTGAATTCATTGTCCCAGGAAGGGGAAACTTTATTGACACATTCCTGGGGTCAGATACATCACATGATCACACTGACAGAACCACAGGCACATAGACAAAGGCAACAGAGCATGCACAATTTCGGCACTAGTACAGTGTATATCCATCTTTCGCAGCAATGCAGGCTGCTATTCTCCCATGGAGACGATCGTAGAGATGCTGGATGTAGTCCTGTGGAACGGCTTGCCATGCCATTTCCACCTGGCACCTCAGTTGGACCAGCGTTCGTGCTGGACATCCAGACCGTGTGAGACGACGCTTCATCCAGTCCCAAACATGCTCAATGGAGGACAGATCCGGAGATCTTGCTGGCCAGGGTAGTTGACTTACACCTTCTAGAGCACGTTGGGTGGCTCGGGATACATGCGGACGTGCATTGTCCTGTTGGAACATCAAGTTCCCTAGACGGTCTAGGAATGGTAGAACGATGGGTTCGATGACGGTTTGGATATACCGTGCACTATTCTGTGTCCCCTCGACGATCACCAGAGGTGTACGGCCAGTGTAGGAGATCGCTCCCCACACCATGATGCCGGGTGTTGGCCCTGTGTGCCTCGGTCGTATGCAGTCCTGATTGTGGCGCCCACCTACACGGCGCCAAACACGCATACGACCATCATTCGCACCAAGGCAGAAGCGACTCTCATCGCTGAAGACGACACGTCTCCATTCGTCCCTCCATTCACGCCTGTCGCGACACCACTGGAGGCGGGATGCACGATGTTGGGGCGTGAGCGGAAGACGGCCTAACGGTGTGCGGAACCGCAGCCCAGCTTCATGGAGACGGTTGCAAATGGTCCTCGCCGATACCCCAGGAGAAACAGTGTCCCTAATTTGCTGGGAAGTGGCGGTGCGGTCCCCTACGGCACTGCGTAGGATCCTACGGTCTTGGCGTGCATCCGTGCGTCGCTGCGGTCCGGTCCCAGGTCGACGGGCACGTGCACCTTCCGCCGACCACTGGCGACAACATCGATGTACTGTGGAGACCTCACGCCCCACGTGTTGAGCAATTCGGCGGTACGTCCACCCGGCCTCCCGCATGCCCACTATACGCCCTCGCTCAAAGTCCGTCAACTGCACATACGATTCACGTCCACGCTGTCGCGGCATGCTACCAGTGTTAAAGACTGCGATGGAGCTCCGTATGCCACGGCAAACTGGCTGACACTGACGGCGGCGGTGCACAAATGCTGCGCAGCTAGCGCCATTCGACGGCCAACACCGCGTTTCCTGGTGTGTCCGCTGTGCCGTGCGTGTGATCATTGCTTGTACAGCCCTCTCGCAGTGTCCGGAACAAGTATGGTGGGTCTGACACACCGGTGTCAATGTGTTCTTTTTTCCATTTCCAGGAGTGTATATAGGCGTCGACAGTAAGTGAAATGAATTTACATAGAATGCCTTAAAACCTATGGTCATCATGAAAACTGAATGTCACAATTCCTCCCACTTTCTATACGTGGTAAAACATGTAGCTAAAGCACCGAGAACGACTGAAATCAAACATTTCGTCGACGCCAGAAAGTTGGTTACTTGGTACTTCAAACTTTGTGGCAGAGTGTGTACCAGACAGGGATTCGAACCCTGTATACTTGCATTCTTGAAATGAACAGATGAAAGCAGACAGGAACACAAGTAATTAATTTTGATTTTAAAAATAAATTGAATCATTCAAATGCCACAGGAATATTTGAGCCGAGCACCCTCAGAAACGAATGATACTGAAAGAATCTGCCCTACCGCTGAAAGACATTAATATTACTCAAACCAAGCATGGCATCAGTGATGACAGAATTCTTAATTTGCTGTATTTTGAATGTTGTTGCACATAATCACGAAGTATCTTTCGCGCTGCGAAATCCCATGTTTCTCTAAACCAGCACTCCTATTTGTAAAAAGGGTAAGCAAATAATGTGGAGAATTATAGACCAGTATATTTTGTGTCCGATTATTGTATTATTCTAGAGCATATGCTAAGGACCAACAATATGATGTAGGGAAAAAATTCTCTCCTAGAATTAGCATCTCTTGGGAAACACAGGTCGCTTCTTTGGCTCCTGATATATTGCAATCAGTAGATGCTGGTGTACATGTTAATCCCGTTTTCCAAGTTTTCGTAAATACATCCATCACCGTACTATTTTGTCTAATAATACTCAAGGTATGACAGCACCGAGTGACTTACAAACTATTAGATTAGTAATATCTTTATAGAACACAGTACGTATATAGATGGTGAGTATTTAACAGATTGTTAAGTAATAATGGATGTGCACAGAAATGGTCATATTCTACACATGTACAAAAGACATATTCACGGGTTCAGCACGGCTCAAAAATTTTTCGCTGTTCGCTGTTCATCGTATCAACGTGTCTTGAGTTTTCTTAAGCCTTGCTTCCATTATAAAATGCAATGTCAGAACTGTCTTTCCCAAGAATTCTGTTACCCAAACCCAAAATGTTAGTTACAGCCTTTACTTGCGATTTTATATACTGTATTTCAATGTAGCATGTAATCATTTTTCACCTCTAAGCGTTTCTCGTAAAATTGCAGTGGCTTTTTCAGCCCCTCTGCACAGAAGTTCCATGTCTGGGGTTTGAACCAACCAACAACGACTGTCTTGAGTTCCCCGTCATCTTCAAGCCTTTGTCCACCAAACCCGGACAACAGTTACTGCGATGCTAATTCGAAGTTTTGTGTGTGTTTAGCAGTACACAGCAGCTGCTTGTTAGCTCATCTTCCATGAAACCATCGAAAGAACGACTCTTTAATCACGGAAAACGGTAGCCGTCATTTTACGACTTGACATAACCTTTTTTTTCGACTTTGGCACAGGTGAATTGTGTCACTGTACAGATTGTTGCGCTGCTGTACAATATCGACATCTCACTGTCGGTAACAATGTGGGAGAAACTTTTTCACAATGCTTGTCCGCTTGGCATTCTTTGCTCTTTCTGTAACACTTTTCGGCATCCATCTTGCATAGCATTTGCTATAAGCAAGTCTTGGCTGTCATGTAAATACTGGAGCGTTAAAAATCAAATTCGCGAGGCAGAGCACCACTGATCCGTCCATCAGACTGCAGTTTCTGGTCGACTTTGAAATGATTCCATCGTTCCGGATACTGGGCCTGCCACTCCCCTCTTCATCTCTCCCTACTTCTACAGCATATTTTTTAAGTATCGACAACATTGCCAAGCGTTCCATCATCTTAGTGTCGACTCAACATCCAATTAACTAAAGCAGATGTTCGTCGATTTACAAACAAAAATCAAATTACCCCACACACTTCGCAAGCGACGGGAGGAATAATTGCTTAGGTCATTGGCGTTTGCTTTCCCACCCTCAAACGCCTTCTAAACCAAAACAATAACTATGTGGCTTCATCGATAATTAAAAAATGACATTGCATTCGTGCAATTTCGTTCTCAAAGTGGTTCAAGTAGCTCTGAGTACTATTTGACTTAACATCGATGGTCATCACTCCCCTAGAACTTAGAACAACTTAAACCTAACTAACCTAAAGACATTACACAACACCCAGTCATCACGAGGCAGAGAAAATCCCTGACCCCGCCGGGAATCGAATCCGGGAACCCGTGCGTGAGAAGTGAGAACGCTACCGCACGACCACGAGCTGCGGACTCAACTTTGTTCTGAGGAGCCAAAATTTACATATGAGTAAGCATTCCTCGTTTCTCGAATATACTTCGAATAAATGAGTTGTGGAGCACCTCTACTGACCTCATTGTCACCGATGCTTCCGTCGCTCCTTAAAACACTGACTGCTGTGACTACTATGAAATGATATAATAGCGTATGTGGAGGAAGCAACTTAAAGAAGATGAGGTGCTGCTAATAGTAACAGTAAGACTTTCCGCATTTACGAGGCGTACAATTATCAAAAGGCATAATCTTTTTCCACTGAAATGGTCAGCGACCAGTCCGTAACAAAGTTTCAGTTTTTTAATATTAGACACCAGCTGCTCTAAAAGAGAAACACATAGTTCTTGAAAGGAAGAGGATTATTCTGCGTGTAATTCTCTGAAAGCAGTTACGCCGTTTTGAGTTGAGTTAAAAGGCGATCAAAGCAAGATGCTGCAGAGAAACAGTTCAGAAACAACGGATAAGAGTGATTTTACACTATCACATATTCCAGCCAGTAATAAAATGAAGGCGGACGTCCCATTAATAAAGTAAATTTTACATGATGTGTTAAATTTTACGCAATGGCTGTTAAAATACACTACCGGTTTAGCATCAGTAGAGATACATCTTCATTAGGTGATGTATACAAAAAAAGTACATTGTGCCTCTTCGTTACGTGAAGCTCAAGTCCGGGAATTAACGATAATCCAGGTTATGGTGTATTCTGATGGATAAGAAGTAGGCTTTATTCATAGTATAACAAGAATTTGTCCCAAAATGTGAAAATAGGACTCAATAATGTGCTTCATCTAGTACATGGTAACGTGCCTTATAGAGGTAGTAGATATCATGGGATACCTTATTATGGTAGAAGTTCTAGTAAGGCTGGTAAGCGTCTGATCTCTAAGAATAAAGTTCCAGCGTAATTCGTCCCAAAGAATAATCGCATAAAACTAAGGCATAGGGAGGTGACCTAGGGGATAACTTTAAATCACCAACTGTGTATGCATCACCTGTCATGACAGTGGTGTGGAATCTTATGGGACTTAACGGCTAAGGTCATCAGTCCCTAAGCTTACTCACTACTTAACCTAAATTATCCTAAGGACAAACACACACACCCATCCCGAGGGAGGACTCGAACTTCCGCCGGGACAGTGGTTGCAGTTATATAGGTCTGGTAGTATTTCTACTAAGGTCGGTGAGTGTCTGATCTCCCCAAAATTGCCCTTAATGCGCAGACCAAGCTGCGCTGCAGACGTCTGCTATCCAATATTGATTGTCTATGTACATAATATTTGCGCTACCCATACTCCTAACTGCTGCATCCCTTCAGGACACTGTTATTCTTTGTCGTTGTTCCTGCTTTCTTTAGACTTTTTTACTTACTTTCGTTCCCAATTGGCGTAACTGGACATTTTTAATAAATTTCTTTAAGTGCCCTTCAGTACTATGGATACGCTATACGCTTGCAATGCAGCATTCAAAAAATTCACGTTATTATGTAATTTTTAGAGGGTTGCGTTATCTTGGTGTTTTAAAGTTTTTGTTTAGAATTATGTATGTCTTAAAAATAAAAAAATACTAATGTCCATGTAACTCGTAGTAGTACTTAAATTAGATGCACTGCAAAGCCAGTTCCCGCCTTTTTCGTCACAGATAGCATCAGTTCGGCCCGAAACTCGTGCTACCACCACCTCGGACACGTGGCTCATAATACCGAACACCAGTGCTTGCTGTTTACGATGACACTGAGCACACTTCTATGCTATCTAGGGCAGGGTAAGGCATTCAAGGCTCTACTGCACCTATCTGTCGAAGTTAAGACATGTACATAGGTGCCCAAAATTAAAGCAACAAACCATTATTTCCCCGTTCTGTCTCTAATTCACGATACAATTATACAAACCGTCAACAGATACCCGTACGATCGCGTTCTCCATGGAAGGCGGCATTCCGGTCAGCAATCACACCAACGATGACGTCAGGGCACCTATCAAACAGGGTAGAGTTTGCCATGTATTCCCACATTCACAGTCACTGTCTACACAGTCATAGACGGTGCAATCTGGCACAGCGAAGACGCCTACCAGATTCTGCAGTGGAGATCCATAGGAAGGTTGGAAGCAGGACAGTCGTAAAATTATGTGGCCCGATGGTTTAATGTGAATCGTTCTGTTGTTTCCCGGATGTGGCGACAGTTTATAGAAACCGAAACAGTACATCGAAGACCAGGGCAGGGCCAATCATGTGATATCAGAAAAAGAGGACCATTTTTTGGCTGCAAGAGCACGACGCTACTACGGTCTTAATACCGTACGGCTACTAGCATCTGACCTAGGAGCATCCAATTGACATGTTGTATCGTGGCCAACGGTGCACAGAATGTTTCAGCAGAGTGACCTTTATTGCGAGAGACCTGCCGTGTGGGTACCTATGGTCCGTCTTCACAGAAGGGAACATCTAGCCTGAAGTCGTCAACGTGTCACCTGGACGGTCGAACAGTGGACCAATGTTCTTTTCATGGATGAATCCCGATTTGGTCTGGAGAGAGATAGCCGGCGCATCTGCAGGGAACGTGGAACATGATTTCGTGACCCAAACAATGTGGAAAGACCGATATCGTGGCGGGCCCCTAACGGCGTGGACAGGAATCATGTTGACCGCTCGAAATTGTACGTGTGAAAATCGGCTAGCCTTAACTGCTCTTAGTTATCGTGATGAGACCTTAGGACCTCATGTGCGGCTGGTTCAGATGGTTCAAATGGCTCTGAGCACAATGGGACTGAACATCTGAGGTCATCAGTACCCTAGAACTTAGAACTACTTAAACCTAACTAACCTAAGGACATCACACACATCCATGCCCGAGGCAGGAGTCGAACCTAAGACCTTAGCGGTCGCGCGGTTCCACATGTGCGGCTGTTGCGAGGTGGTGTGAGCCCAGACTTCGTACTGATCGACGATAATGCTCGACCTCATAGGGCACGGGTGGTTGACGTTTTGCTCTCTCTCCCAATTTGAATCCCTTAGGGCCGTGCGAAGTGGGCTCATGGTTAGAGTTAGTTTAAGTACCGTTTAAGTACCGTTTAAGTACCGTGTAAGTCTAGGGACCGACGACCTCAGCCGTTTGGTCCCTTAGGAATTCACACACATTTAAAGATTTTGAATCCCATAGAGCATGTCAGGGATGCTCTAGTGAGACACGCTGCATCACGTCAGCATCCACTAACCGCTCTCCAAGACTGCGAGCAGCTCAACGGGTAGAATGGGCTTTACTGCCTCAACATGTGATTGATGACTGACATCATTCACAGCATGCCTCGCCGTTGTCAGGCCTTTATTGCTGCCGGAGGTGGTCACACCCCATACTGAGCACTGTAACCAGTTGTAGGAATGTGTCTGAAAATCCGTTAAGTCGAAAAAAAGAATATTATTTTGTCTACCGTCATGCATATTGCAGTTGTTTACTTTCTGTAGTATTTACTTTACTATCGCCTGCATGTACTGTTTTGTGGCTAAATAAATGCAACCTTCCCAAATTTTCGTTATGCTTTAATATGAGACACCATTGTAATAGAGAAACCTAGCTTTCTTGGTTATTCAGCAGCAGAAAAACTACCCATTTTAAAATTGTGGACATTTCTCTAGGTAATATGATTTTACCCATAGCTGCTATTTTCTCAGCAACTGTTATATACCTCTGAATAAAATACAGTGTGCATCAGAATACGATGTTCACACACGCGTAAGAAATTAAAATTTGAATTTAATACGAGTACTAAAATTAAGGCACGTAATTTATATAAGCTTGTCCGAGCTGAGATACACTATGTGATCAAAAGTATCCGGACATCTGGCTGAAAATGACTTAAAAGTTCATGGTTGCCCTTCATCGGTAATGCTGGAACTCAATATGGTGTTGGGCCACCCAGCCTTGATGACAGCTTCCACTATCGCAGGCATACTATCTATCAGGTGCTGGAAGATTTCTTGGGGAATGGCAACCCATTCTTCACGGAGTGCTGCACTGAGGAGAGGTATCGAAGTCGGTCGGTGAGGCCTGGCACGAAGCCAGCGTTCCAAAACATCCCAGAGGTGTTCTATAGGATTCATGTCAGGACTCTGTGCAGGCCAGTCCATTACAGGGATGTTATTGTCGTGTAACCACTCCGCCACAGGCCGTGCATTGTGAACAGTTGCTCGATCTTGTTGAAAGATGCAATCGCCATCCCCGAATTTCTCTTAAACAGTGGGAAGCAATAAGGTGCTTAAAACATCAATGTAGGCCTGTGCTCTGATAGTGCTACGCAAAACAACAAGGGGTGCAAGCCCCCTCCACGAAAAACACACCACCGCCTCTGAATTTTACTGTTGGCACTTCACACCTTGGCAGATGACGTTCACTGGGCATTCACCATACCCACACCCTGCCATCGGATTGCCACATTGTGTACCGTGATTCGTCACTCCGCGCAACGTTATTCCACTGTTCAATCGTCCAATGTTTACGCTCCATACACCAAAAGAAGCGTCGTTTGGCCTTTACCGGAGTGATGTGTGGCTTATGAGCAGCCGCTCGACCATGAAATCCAAGTTTTCCCACCTCCTGCCCAGCTGTCATAGAACTTGCAGTGGATCCTGATGCTGTCTGGAATTCCTGTGTGATGGTCTGGATACATATCTGCCTATTACACATTACGAGCCTCTTCAACTGTCGGTTATCTCTGTTAGTCCACAGACGAAGTTGGCATGTACACTTTTGTGCTGTACGTGTCCCTTCACATTTCCACTTCACTATCACATCGGAAACAGTGGACCTAGGGATGTTTAGGAGTGTGTAAATCTCACGTACAGACGTATCACACAAGTGACACCCTGTCACCTGACCACGTTCGAAGTCCATGGGTTCCGCGGAGCAACCCATTCTGATCTCTCACTATGTCTAATGACTACTGAGGTCGCTGATATGGATTACCTGGTAGTAGGTGGCAGCACAATGCACCTAATATGAAACCGTATGTTTTTGGGTGTGTCCGGATACTTTTGATCACGTAGTGTAGTTATTAGCGATGAGACACTTGAATAGATCAACAAATTCTTAAGTTCAGATTGCAGAATTACTAATACATCAAAAAATGACATCATCACAAAGTTCCATAAATTCATTATGTGTACGATGTAACCAAGGAAATTTGGTAGCGTCACGTGGGTGAAAACAGCTAAGTTCTACAAAGTGATACCAGTATCAACAGTGTTATACACCTATGGATATTAGGCACCAACAGCAAAATGGGACGCAAGAACAGTTGAGTGAAAGCAATGGTGCAACGAAGGACTCTTCGTTTGAACATTAAGTTCACCTTGTTGTTGTTGTTGTCTTCAGTCCTGAGACTGGTTTGATGCAGCTCTCCATGCTACTCTATCCTGTGCAAGCTGCTTCATCTCCCAGTACCTACTGCAACCTACATCCTTCTGAATCTGCTTAGTGTACTCATCTCTCGGTCTCCCTCTACGATTTTTACCCTCCACGCTGCCCTCCAATGCTAAATTTGTGATCCCTTGATGCCTCAAAACATGTCCTACCAACCGATCCCTTCTTCTAGTCAAGTTGTGCCACAAACTTCTCTTCTCCCCAATCCTATTCAATACCTCCTCATTAGTTACGTGATCTATCCACCTTATCTTCAGTATTCTTCTGTAGCACCACATTTCGAAAGCTTCTATTCTCTTCTTGTCCAAACTAGTTATCGTCCATGTTTCACTTCCATACATGGCTACACTCCAAACAAATACTTTCAGAAACGACTTCCTGATACATAAATCTATATTCGATGTTAGCAAATTTCTCTTCTTCAGAAACGCTTTCCTTGCCATTGCCAGTCTACATTTTATATCCTCTCTACTTCGACCATCATCAGTTATTTTACTTCCTAAATAGCAAAACTCCTTTACTACTTTAAGTGTCTCATTTCCTAATCTAATTCCCTCAGCATCACCCGATTTAATTTGACTACATTCCATTATCCTCGTTTTGCTTTTGTTAATGTTCATCTTATATCCTCCTTTCAAGACACTGTCCATTCCGTTCAACTGCTCTTCCAAGTCCTTTGCCGTCTCTGACAGAATTACAATGTCATCGGCGAACCTCAAAGTTTTTACTTCGTCTCCATGAATTTTAATACCTACTCCAAATTTTTCTTTTGTTTCCTTTACTGCTTGCTCAATATACAGATTGAATAACATCGGGGAGAGGCTACAACCCTGTCTCACTCCTTTCCCAACCACTGCTTCCCTTTCATGCCCCTCGACTCTTATTACTGCCATCTGATTTCTGTACAAATTATAAATAGCCTTTCGCTCCCTGTATTTTACCCCTGCCACCTTTAGAATTTGAAAAAGAGTATTCCAGTCAACATTGTCAAAAGCTTTCTCTAAGTCTACAAATGCTAGAAACGTAGGTTTGCCTTTTCTTAATCTTTCTTCTAAGATAAGTCGTAAGGTCAGTATTGCCTCATGTGTTCCAACATTTCGACGGAATCCAAACTGATCCTCCCCGAGGTCTGCATCTACCAGTTTTTCCATTCGTCTGTAAAGAATTCGCGTTAGTATTTTGCAGCCGTGGCTTATTAAACTGATAGTTCGGTAATTTTCACATCTGTCAACACCTGCTTTCTTTGGGATTGGAATTATTATATTCTTCTTGAAGTCTGAGGGTATTTCACCTGTCTCACACATCTTGCTCACCAGCTGGTAGAGTTTTGTCATGACTGGCTCTCCCAAGGCCGTCAGTAGTTCTAATGGAATGTTGTCAACTCCGGGGGCCTTGTTTCGACTCAGGTCTTTCAGTGCTCTGTCAAACTCTTCACGCAGTATCGTATCTCCCATTTCGTCTTCATCTACCGCCTCTTCCATTTCCATAATATTGTCCTCAAGTACATCGCCCTTGTATAAACCTTCTATATACTCCTTCCACCTTTCTGCCTTCCCTTCTTTGCTTAGAACTGGGCTGCCATCTGAGCTCTTGATATTCATACACGTGGTTCTCTTCTCTCCAAAGGTCTCTTTAATTTTCCTGTAGGCAGTATCTATCTTACCCCTAGTGAGATAAGCTTCTACATCCTTACATTTGTCCTCTAGCCATCCCTGTTTAGCCATTTTGCACTTCCTGTCGATCTCATTTTTGAGACGTTTGTATTCCTTTTTGCCTGCTTCATTTACTGCATTTTTATATTTTCTCCTTTCATCAATTAAATTCAATATTTCTTCTGTTACCCAAGGATTTCTAGCAGCCCTCGTCTTTGGACCTACTTTATCCTCTGCTGCCTTCACTACTACATCCCTCAGAGCTACCCATTCTTCTTCTACTGTACTTCTTTGCCCTATTCCTGTCAATTGTTCCCTTATGCTCTCTCTGAAACTCTGTACAACCTCTGGTTCTTTCAGTTTATCCAGGTCCCATCTCCTTAATTTCCCACATTTTTGCAGTTTCTTCAGTTTTAATCTACAGGTCATAACCAATAGATTGTGGTCAGATTTTTACATCTAAAATATAACGATACAAATAAATGACCAAAGTTCAGAACAATGTAAGTGAAATGTGACTCTAAAATGTTGAATATGACGGTGAGGCTGAAAGTATAGGACGTGAAGAAAGCTACAACAGCACCCGCAAACCAAAAAACAGGTCACAGAGAAACATGTTTAAGAAAGAGCGGGTATCATCGAAAACTGTTCTTATTTTATAAACGCTTGCCAGAGATGAGGTAAAATTGGAGTCTGAAAAGGAAAAGTGGCAGCCAAGGTCAGTTTATTTTTCATCAGAAGTTTATTTTAATGATTCCTTCTGTTGATATCATTTACTCCTTGTGATCATCACTCCCACACTGCATCGGTCAGCTGACTCCGTTTGATCAGGTACATTTTCACTTGCAACTTCTTTGCATGATCGCTTAAAAATAAATGCTTTTCCTTGAAACTTCCTGGCAGATTAAAACTGTGTGCGCGACCGAGACTCGAACTCGGGACCTTTGCCTTTCGCGGGCAAGTGCTCTACCAACTGAGCTACCGAAGCACGACTCACGTCCGGTACTCACAGCTTTACTTCTGCCAGTATCCGTCTCCTACCTTCCAAACTTTACAGAAGCTCTTCCTTATTTTCGTATTAGCTTTTGGTACAAGTATGGATGTCTTGCAGCGCTGGCCCTCTTATTCCACATTACCCTACAATTAATCCGTCCTGTGATTTGAACCTTGGTAAACGCAAACAAAGTATAGCCGTTCACTATCTGTACTCGCTCAACAATGAAGAGATCGAGTAACAACAGCGCTAATCGTTCAGCCAACGTGTTTCGCCACAAGTGATTACCGAAATTAAAACGACCGTGATAACCAACAATCTTGCCTCCCTGTCGTTTGCGATAAAAACCCACGTAACGCCACGCCTCACATCGGTAGATATGTGTCAGTGGTGTAGTGAGCATTCGAGCGTGATCGGAAGATAAAATGAATTATCGAAATTTCATAAATGGTGTACTGTCAAAGAGCTGCTGTTATGAGTAGTAGGAGGACAGTCAAAATGTATCAGGATTTGGTTCAACATAGACGAACAGATCGTCAGATTTGATATTTGGGGTTACTACAATATTCCAGCGCATACTGCACTGCAGAGCAATTAGATAAATCCCACTACAGTAGCGGCCAGAATTAATGGCTTATTGAGTATCATTATTTGCAATTTCAAAATCTCCAGAGATGAAGCAATTATCTACCCTATCAGAACTTTAATAAAACCAAATTCGAGTTGACGTAATATCAGCCTCGAGTAGAGACCAGCAGTAAGTTATTAATGTAGACAAAATGTTAAACATTGCAGTTCACGAAACGTAAAAATGTAATAACATTTGACCACACAGTTATTAAGCGTCGATCAATTGACAGGCTACTTCAATCGTAATTTCTAAAATCAATGGCCGAAGAGGCAACCAAAATATTGGCTATATTGGTTTGTAGGATCTATGAGTCTGGAGACATACCACTAAACTATAAGAAAAATATCATCTACACAAACCAAAATATAGCAAGTGTAGACAAGTATGAGAAATTTCGTAAAACCAAGTTAACACTTTAACATCCAAGTTTATGACAAGAGTGACAGAAGAAGAATAGAAAAGAAAATTGAGAATCTGTTTCGTGATTGGCTTTTGGAAAAACACCCAGAGAGCCATTTCTGACGTTGCGCTTGTAAGAGTACTGTGCTACAATCGTACTCTTTGGTTAGCAAGTTTTATCCCACAACCAGCCACAGCACGCTAAACTGCACTCGTGCTCGGCGTACTGGCCGCGTTTGGGCCGAAACTTGATCTGTCTCGGAAGTACTTGATATGGAGCGACATTTCATGTGGTAGTGTGATGCGGCACCGTTGCTTCCGGCATATGAACTCCGTCCGAACAAGCCTCGGATAGTTCAACTGTACCGACCAACCGCCTTGTCATTCTCAGCCGACAGTCATCACTAGATGCGGATAATGACGAGAGGGGGGGGGGGGCGAGGGAGGGGGAGGGGAGGCGGCAGGTGGTCAGCACACCGTTCTCCCAACAGTTGTCAGTCTTCGTGATTGGAACCGCTACTTCTTGGTCAACTAGCTCCTCAATTGGCCTTACAAGGTTTGGGTGCACCACACTTACCAACAGCGCTCGGCAGACCCGAATGGTCAACCACACACTATAACGATATAGCCTTCACCAAAATTAATATCAAACGTCTGATACCACCTTTTTCATATGCATCCGGATAGTTATCGGACGATTCAGTGGTTCCTAAGGCCTTGTATGTGTGTCTTTATATATATCATTCTGTCTTATTTGATAAAAAAAAACTTCATATTCATTGCGAAGGCGCGTGGAATGTTCTGGAAGGACGTGCGTTGTCATTGTTATCGGTAGATTGTTGTCGCTGATAAAATTATGTACACATACTAAATTAAGGAACTAATCAAAAATTTAAGTAATAAGTCCTTAGCTATAAATAACTAAAGTCTGCAGAGATGTTAGCACGAAAAATCAATGCTTCTAATTAACAAAATGGTAATTTAAAAATGCAGTAACAAAAGACCTCACTATCCTGAGAAACAGCTTAAACGTTATTACCAAGCGATGTATTTTCAATTGTTATTTATTTTTACGTCTTCCTCTGTAATTAACATTCTTTGTAATTACATTTTTAACTAACTCTTCAATTGTTTACATCTCACAGTTTTCCAATTTCCAGAATTTGAGGCCTTATTCGTGGATTTTATGTATGTAATCGGATAAAGCACGTGCTCTGCACTACCATTGAAATATTAGTAACCAAATCCAAACGTAACTAAAATAATAAATAAGACATTATTGTAAATAAAGTTCAGAATGATTTTCTTATGGAAAACTGAAGATATTACTATAAAAGATTGTCACTGAATATTGTATTTTATACCTTGTTCGGCTTAACAACAGTTTCTTTACGGAATGAAATTTTCACTCTACAGTGGAGTGTGCGCTGATATGAAACTTCCTGGCAAATTAAAACTGTGTGCCGGACCGAGACTCGAACACGGGACCTTTGCCTTTCGCGGGCAAGTGCTCTACCAACATCCTTTTTTTTTCTTTCTTTTTTTTAATTTCATTTTGTTCGCTTTTGTTCGTTGAATCTGCTCGGGGCGGACGTCGTAAGACATCCGTTTAAGTTCGTTGTTGATCGATTAACTCAGTTTTTTTTTTGTTACAGAGGGCAGCTAACCCTCTGACCGAACACGTTGAGCTACCGTGCCGGCATCAACTGAGTTACCCAAGCAGGACTCACGCCCTGTCCTCACAGCTTAACTTCTGCCAGTACCTCGTCTCCTACCTTCCAAACTTAACAGAAGCTCTCCTGCGAACCTTGCAGAAGCTTCTGTGAAGTTAGGAAGGTAGGAGACGAGGTACTGGCGGAATTAAAGTTGTGAGGACAGGGCGTGAGTCGTGCTTGGGAAGCTCAGTTGGGCAGTCTGCCGCCGGCAGTGCTGCAAGGCGGTCACGCGCCAGAGCGATGCGGGCGAGGCGCGCACTGTGTTTGTGTTTACTTCGGCCGCTGTAAGTGCCGTTTTCCCTTCTAGACCACCATGGCGCACAACTATCGGAAGAAGACATTACGTTTCATCTGTCGCCCGACCCAAGGCACTGGAGGTAGAACAATTTATTCGCGATGAAGTTAAAACACCACCAATGGATCTACTTGGTATCCACTTGTCCATAGTTAGCAGTACCGTCTACGTCAAAATGATCAACGATGAGGCGTGCGATAAGGTGCTTCAAGAGGCAAAACGTGGACTGCGCTTCTGTCATTCCGACGGAAACGTCGGACCCGTTACCATCGATCACGCAGGTCTCAGCACATGGACGATAAGTATCTTCGAACTGCATTTCGAACTACCTGCAGACGTCGTCATCGTGGCTCTCCGTCCCTATGGCAACGTTCTGGAACATGTTGCCGAACGATGGGTACAATTTCAAACCTATTCCGTTTTAAACGGTGTTAGACAGGTCCGCATCGAGTTGCAGAAACACGTGCATTCCTATCTACATATCGGAGGCTGCCGTGCCATTATAATGTACGACGGCCAACCTAGGACCTGTTCCGGTTGCGGGAAAGAAGGCCACTTACGGTCTGAATGCATTCAACGACGTGTCGCGCAGCTCCCGTTGTCGGAAGCGTCCGTCACACCCATGATGACCGCCCTACCGGTCACTTACGCAGCGGCTCTTGCCACGTCTACAGTTTCGTACGGTCCGTCATCCTGTCCTTCCGATCGGCTCGTCCCACCTTAACAACAGTTTCTTTACGGAATGAAATTTTCACTCTACAGTGGAGTGTGCGCTGATATGAAACTTCCTGGCAAATTAAAACTGTGTGCCGGACCGAGACTCGAACACGGGACCTTTGCCTTTCGCGGGCAAGTGCTCTACCAACATCCTTTTTTTTTCTTTCTTTTTTTTAATTTCATTTTGTTCGCTTTTGTTCGTTGAATCTGCTCGGGGCGGACGTCGTAAGACATCCGTTTAAGTTCGTTGTTGATCGATTAACTCAGTTTTTTTTTTGTTACAGAGGGCAGCTAACCCTCTGACCGAACACGTTGAGCTACCGTGCCGGCATCAACTGAGTTACCCAAGCAGGACTCACGCCCTGTCCTCACAGCTTAACTTCTGCCAGTACCTCGTCTCCTACCTTCCAAACTTAACAGAAGCTCTCCTGCGAACCTTGCAGAAGCTTCTGTGAAGTTAGGAAGGTAGGAGACGAGGTACTGGCGGAATTAAAGTTGTGAGGACAGGGCGTGAGTCGTGCTTGGGAAGCTCAGTTGGGCAGTCTGCCGCCGGCAGTGCTGCAAGGCGGTCACGCGCCAGAGCGATGCGGGCGAGGCGCGCACTGTGTTTGTGTTTACTTCGGCCGCTGTAAGTGCCGTTTTCCCTTCTAGACCACCATGGCGCACAACTATCGGAAGAAGACATTACGTTTCATCTGTCGCCCGACCCAAGGCACTGGAGGTAGAACAATTTATTCGCGATGAAGTTAAAACACCACCAATGGATCTACTTGGTATCCACTTGTCCATAGTTAGCAGTACCGTCTACGTCAAAATGATCAACGATGAGGCGTGCGATAAGGTGCTTCAAGAGGCAAAACGTGGACTGCGCTTCTGTCATTCCGACGGAAACGTCGGACCCGTTACCATCGATCACGCAGGTCTCAGCACATGGACGATAAGTATCTTCGAACTGCATTTCGAACTACCTGCAGACGTCGTCATCGTGGCTCTCCGTCCCTATGGCAACGTTCTGGAACATGTTGCCGAACGATGGGTACAATTTCAAACCTATTCCGTTTTAAACGGTGTTAGACAGGTCCGCATCGAGTTGCAGAAACACGTGCATTCCTATCTACATATCGGAGGCTGCCGTGCCATTATAATGTACGACGGCCAACCTAGGACCTGTTCCGGTTGCGGGAAAGAAGGCCACTTACGGTCTGAATGCATTCAACGACGTGTCGCGCAGCTCCCGTTGTCGGAAGCGTCCGTCACACCCATGATGACCGCCCTACCGGTCACTTACGCAGCGGCTCTTGCCACGTCTACAGTTTCGTACGGTCCGTCATCCTGTCCTTCCGATCGGCTCGTCCCACCGTCCCAGTCACCTATGGACGGTGCGTACGTCCCACCTGACAACCCTGCCGCCGAACAGGCTCCCGCACCGGACGCTGAGGAGAACAGTACTTCTTCACAACACCTGTTTGACAATTTCATTGTATCCACCGACGTCTTCGAGCCAGGTCGACGCTCCTCCTCGCCGGCGTCCGACACTGAGAAACACGTGCTCCAACAACGCTCGCCACGTAGGCGCAAACGCCGTCGCCGTTCACCCACGGGCTCTCAAAGCGTCGCCATTGCACTTGAGGCCCTCATCACTGGACTTATCTCTAGACTGCAGGGCCTCACTTTGCGTGACTACACCTTTCACTGTAGGGCTTATGCGGACGATCTCCTCTTTCTCACCTGCTCCTCCACGGAACTCAATGACACCATCCAATGGATCCACCAGTATGGACGTCTTTCTGGTAGCATTCTTAATGTCCATAAATCGACTATGATGCACATTGGGCGCGGCCTCCCGGCTATGGTGCCGACCCCACTCCCAGTCAGTGCCACTCTTCGTTACTTGGGTATCGAATTTACGAGCTCCACACACCGCACAGTGGCCCTGGCATACCGGCGGCTTTTGCAGTCGATACGGCACCATGTCCGTGGCCAAGTGCAACGCAACTTAAACCATCTCCAACGTGTGTCCTATGTCAACATGTATGTCGCCCTAAACTGGTACACGTCGCCCATATCCTCCCAATGCCGTTACTTCTTGGCCGCCTCATCCAATCAGCCTTTGGATATTTCGTGTCAGCAGGGGCACTTTTCAAAGTCCGCTACAACACTCTAACACTGCCTCCTGCAAAAGGTGGCCTCGGACTCGTCAACGTGCGGGCACGATCTTCTGCACTCCTTGTCCACACTTTGTTGTGGCACTGGCAGGGGCCAGTGTCGTCCTTAACACGCAGTCTCTTAGATGTCCTCCGGCCAGCTTCACTCGATCCACCGATCAATGTGGCACCTATTTCTCCATTATTGTGCCACGTCGCCCATTGTTTCATAGAACTCAGCTACTTTAGGGCCGATCTACCAGTCAACCGTCCTCCCGATACAAAAGATTATTATCGTTTGTTTATGCTGTCCAACCCTTGCGACCCCATGGTGCTACAGCATCATGACATTAACTGGCGCACTGTTTGGGGTTGTGTGCATGCACCCTTTTTACCGTCGTCTGTGTCTGCACTCTGGTATGTTTTAGTCTATGGAAGATTCCCGACTAATAGTCGACTTTATCGCATAGGACTGGCCACCTCCCCACTCTGCCCTGACTGTCAGCTCGAAGACACCGATGAGCACCATTATACGAGCCCCCTGAAACAAAACGTATGGCTCCTCATCCAACGAATCGTGGGCTGTTACCTCCGTGCCCAGCCAACGACGGTAACCCCGGATTTCCTGTTTTTGCCCCAGACATTTCACTACCCTCTTGCTAAGCACAATACCGTAATCTGGTTTCGAGGACAGGCTTTAGAATACCTCTTTCAGAGTGGTCTGCATACGGTCCTTGACTTCTGGTACAAAGTTGTGACCACGCATAGCACCCTCACCCGAAAACCATTTTACTGACAAACTTTTGCCAGTTATCTCGGCAGCGTCTTCCTTGACCCCCCTCAAAGTTGGGGTGTACCATGCCTACCTGTCACATGATGCAACACCCTTATCCACGTTCTCATGCATCGAACAAGAAAATAAAAAGGGAAGAGGAAAGAATATGTTATATTTTGTTGTATTTAATGTTTTTCTTTTTAATGTTTTTTTTTGTTTAACTAACAGTCATTTATATATGTTTAAATGGTACCTTGAAGAAGTGTTGCTTTGTGTATAGATGTGTACTCTCCGTTTGTTCAACAAAGATTTTTTTTAAAAAAAAGAAGAAAAGGAAAGAAAAGTTGGTAGAGCACTTGCCCGCGAAAGGCAAAGGTCCAGAGTTCGAGTCTCGGTCCGGCACATAGTTTTAATCTGCCAGGAAGTTTCAGTTTCTTTACGTTTTGTAAATTTTAATTTTGACATCAAAATTGTAAAAAATTAATAAAGCTTTATTTTGGAAGCTATTGTTAAAATTCTATATAAATCGATGCAGCGATGCTGCGACAAGTCAGTTTTGAAGTTACTTTTGGAAGTCAAAGAGATTAGTGAAGTCTGTCCATGTTTTGTTTCATGACAAGTGTGCAGTTAGGATGTCAATTTCTGTGAATAAATTTTGTGAAGCATGAAAATTTCGCATTGATTTATCAATGGACCAGGAAGAAGAAACTTAAGTAACATTCAAATTGAATCGTTACACAGCCAAACCCGACATTGTTTAACTTCAATGATCTTATGGGAACCCATGTTGCCATTGTGAACTAGAGGGGGATCCGCTCCTGAACTGATTCATAGAGTTGAATCTTTCAAAGGAGTGAACAATAAGTGATTCAGAAAAAAAAGAACGGTAGCTCCAAACGTTTCCCACAGCAGAGAGAGAGAAAGAGAGAGAGAGAGAGAGAGAGAGAGAGAGAGAGGGAGGGAGCGTATCAGCGGGGCCTCTGCTGGTCAGAGCACACTACACGCCACACAACACAGCCAGCGCCGGCCTCTGCCCTTCCTCTACCTTGGCTGACTGCATTGTGCAGTGCCCCATTGGATTTTGTGTTTCACATATGCTGTGCCGTCTCTGTGCTTCCTCTGCCGCGTGCAGTGTCTGGCGCCGCTTAACTTAGCATCGCACTCCATCGGCGATAGTTTCAGTCGCACGTCCTGCCCTCTGGGCAGTTGATGCTAGCAACAGGACAGAGAGCCTCCTAGCGGAGAACATAAGAACTACTTGCAACAACCTGCTCGCAAGAGAATGGACGATTTGTCTCGGAGCGGGTGACTGGTGGCCGTTCACCGCTCCCCCCACCCTCGGAACTCGCCCGCTCAACGCTCATCCCACTGTTCTCGACTCTAGCCAGAGCGTTGAGCAAAGCAACTCAGGTGTCTCTCTGGCCTCTGCTCACGCAGTAATACAGCTCTCGGCTCGACCTGCTTGACTCAGCGCCTCGCCATCGGAGTTCGTCTCTACTGGATATTGTTCTTCGTAGTAATACCGCTATATATATTACATTATTATGTTATGTACACATCATTTGTTTTTATTTTATTTTTACTTGTTTAAACTGATCAGATTAGGTTCCTGACGACTCCTCTTACTATAGGATTTTTGTTATGGACACTCGAATTTACGCTTTAATTACGAGCGTACCGATAAACGTATCTAAAAATGTGATACACCAATATATGCAACACTTTAGTCTTACAGTCAAATTTTTTTTTTTTTCTTATTCTGGTACGGATTTTACGATTTTAGGCGTCTTCGGACGGAAACATTCACTTTAAAAATATATAGCTTGTGATTTATTTGTACGAGGTTAATGAAATTTTAATACATTACAGCCAAATATATTGTTAATGTAAATCTCAAGTTACAACATTTTCTGATCACCCAAAAAACCACGATAGTGCAAAACAAATCAATAATCAAAAACTTTGTCATATTGTGGAAATTTCAATAAACAATACAAAATTCTTACTCATTATCTGTGTTACTTCAAAATAGAATCAAATAAGATCAAAATACAGGTATAGTACTGGAATAAACCAAGTTTAAAGGGCAATGTGCCTTCCATTTATTTTCTATTGTGAATGAGTGGTGAGTCATGAAAAAGAGCTAGTTCATTTCAGGGAGTGTTCAGTTCTGATCCGATCTCTGAAAAGAACAGTTTTGCCCATCTCTATTGTGAACAGGCCGTTGGCTCTTCCGGCATATGGTTCGATATTTTTCGAAGCACCATCACTGTATATTTCTCGCTATTTTCTTGTAGTTTAAAGTGAGTGTAAGAGAATAGTGATTATCGCAACAGCACATACATTCAGAATGAGACAGAACAGCAATGTAATCCCACGTTCATTTAAATATGAGAGGGAATTTCAAAGAGAAATATGAAAACTGCCTATGGACATTATTCAGTCAGTAAAGGATGGTTCCATCGGAAAGATGGGACACGTCTGCTCTCGTGAGTGCATTAAAAATCCAGTCACTCACTATAGCAGTGGGAGAAACATACGGTTAGATTATGGTTAAAGTGTGACACTGGATGTTGATACAAGATAAAAGGAAAGGCTAAGGTTCCCAATAGGGTATTAAAGCCGGAAGCCGGGAAGGGAAGGGTGGAGGGGGTGGGGCAAAGGTGGTTGCCCACTCTTCACATCTGATCTCCGATCCTGGGACTCCTTGAGATATTTGGATGCCCACCGGACCACAACATTTTTAACCAAATCCTAAACAAGACCAAAGTATGTTCAGTAAATAAAAGGCGTTTGGAGTTCGAGGCACCATACGTACGCAAAATATAAACATAGGTGCCTTCTAACCTATTATCAGGCTATGGCAGTTGTCAATGGGTGTGCTCAGAGTCTCTAGCATTTTTGTAAAACGTTGCATGAAATTTAAAAATTGTGGAATAATAACCAGTTGTCTGCCAGACGCAATTATTCTATAGGAAACGTTTTTAGGTATATGTTCCATCACCACAGTTGTACTAAAAGTCCAGTGAAGAGCTTACGAGTGAATTATTAATTTGTTAACGAAAGTATTACATTCTAAACTTATCGTCACAAAGGTTAAACATAATTATTATATACCTTGTTTTATGATTATGAACATCCAACTTGAGTCATCTAGATGAAGGCAACGGTTTTTACCAACTGCAGACATCAAGATCAGTACTAGAATCGTCTAGACTTTATAGGCCGAAATTAACCTCCGAAAAAGTTTTTTTCAGTCGAATACACCCAGCACCACATCGGTCTTTATCAACCTATAGTCAGCGCCTTAAAGAGGTGCACCTCACTCTCTCTATTGTGGCTGTGGCGTTGAACATAGATCTGAACAACAGATAAACTATGTGAAGATTTATTTCATAAAAGGCATTGCAAACAAGGACAATCAATGTTAACCTTATTGTAGTAAAATTATGTTGTTACGATTAACTTGTTAGGCTCCTACTGAAGATACTAGCCACTGCAGGACTTCCCTTCGACTTCCATCTGAAACTTTCGGGGAATAGATGTCAGAATGGCGAAACCCAAACAGTCCCCTCAAATATCGCTTGAAGACGTTTAGTTTCGTGTTAACTTCATTTCATTCTTAGTAACGCTCGATTAAAAATACTTTGTAATTAAGGTAATTTTTCTTTGATTTTTGTTGTTGCCCGTTGAGTGAGTTTAAACAGTGATTGTATTATCGTCTCTCTAAGAAGAACTGAAACCTATCATTAGGTTATTGCTATCTCGAAACAATAGTACATACTATCACTATCATAAATGAATGGACACTTAAAATTCTATAGTTCTTTGCAAACATTAGATTCTTTCTTTACACTGTTTTACAGCAAATTACACATCGTTGTTCTATCGAAATATATTACAAAATGTGTAATCATGATGTTTAACGAAGAAGTAATGGAATATCAAATAGCAAAATAAATATAATCTCTTTATACACTGAAAAAATTAGCTTTATTGTAAACCACAATACAGTAGCTATACACAATATTCGCTTGAAAATGACCATGCATTTATGATCATGGAGTACCTATCTGTTCTCTACTGCGAACCTACAGGCTACACAAAGGTGGAAAAATTACTGTTAATGGACGCGTAGGCCATGATCTGTTATCAAATAATAAATTCGCCCATCTGCCTCTTAGAAAAGAAACCGAAGAAAATCAAAAATAGAAGACACTAAATCTCTCGCTGCATTTTTACCCAAATACCTCTCTGCCAGTTGCTTGGACAGCTTTGTATTGCCTGCTTGTATGTTATTTACTTCAGTTGATACGGTTTTTAACACCTCCTTCATGGTAGCCACTTGTAGTAATAAAAATCCCAACTCCCAGAGGTACTTGTGACACAAACGGCTATAGTTAAGAATGGATGTTTGGTTTTTTAGTCGCTAGCAGCATTTGAGGCGCACACGTTTCGATGCGGACACCCAGACTGCAAGGCCCCTGGACCATGCTAGGATGTGGTGGATGTGACGGCTAGCAGTTAGCGGCAGCTCACTGCGCTACGTGGATGTCCCCCATTAGTGCGCATTAATAGACTTCATACGTTGCTCACATCTGTGCACCTACAGTGCAAACTGTAACAGATATAGTGAAGGAAGATACGTCAAAATGTAGATTCCGCCAGTACGTAGATATGAACTGTAATCAAAATATGTGAAAAGATTCTGCACTGACAAAGTCTTTTATAACCACAATTCAGAAAATATTTAGTAACTTTTATATTATTTAACGCACAAAGGATATTGAGCACTTAAATTGTAGGTCTGGTGATGGTCTTTGATTGAGACACTCACGTTTCCTGACACAATTAATTAAGTCGTGAGACGAATTTTAATGGAAAATCGATATAACTTCTGATGAAAAATAAATACACAACCAGCAAGGTAGTGTGCATTAAGGACGCTGTCGCACACCGCATCCAACATTTTGTTTTGGTGTAACCACAAGCGCCAGAACCACGAGGAAGAATGCAAGACCAGAGAAGGAGGTGCGGCGACGCCAGTCAATAGCCCGCTGATAAGGACCACGCCGCCCCAGGAACGACTTCTGCAAAAACTGAATATAAGCGCTGCTTCTGCCAGCCTCTGGGCTCAGATCGGCTCAGTGTACGGACATTAGTGGAGCGTATTCGCGGAGCATAGCAGAGAACCTTGCAGAGAGTGCTACGATCCATATCCATTGCCTGTTTGGACTTTATCTGTAGCGACGAACATATATTGTTTGCATGTCGTCCATCGTGCGCTGTAACGTTCTCTGGCAGCACAAGTCCAAAGTGAAAGTTAAAAGAACATTTCGATGTATAATGCTCACTGTAATAAATAATTTATATGTATTTCTGTTAATTGAGTTTCAAAAGGACACTTAATTTTGTGAGGAAAAAGATAATTATGGATTTTGCTATTATAAATGATTATTCAAAGAGTGTGAAATACTATATGTGGCGGAGGATGTGAAAACCGCCACAGGAGAAACGATATGTAGTCAAAACTGACAAAGACTGTACAAGAATTAGATAAATAGTCAATATACTGTAATAGAATCGCTTGTCTTCTGCACGGACTGAATAGGAGAGGAACCCGTGACGTTGCATTAGACTCTTAAGTAGTCTTCATTTGTCATAAGTCGATGATCGACGCCATTTGTAGCTGGGATTGTAAATGGTGTGTAAATATTTTAATTGTTTCTGTTAAAATATATTTATCTAGTAAAATCTGTTTGTCACAATTACTGCAAAGTTCGCACCGGACATTACCCATTTTATTTAAGAAATTTCAGCATTTTATTGGATATCGCTGGTGGTGCGGAGCTGCGCCACGAGCGAGCCGTCTGCAGCAGCGGCAGATTTAAATATACGATCACAATTACGACCCCATCCTAAAAAGGGTACAGGTAGAGGTGAAGGAGAATAATAAAGTGATGGATTTTATCTTGTGCATTCACAGGTGGATGCAAGCTGCGGCTTTTGTAAATTTTCATTCAAAAAAGTGATAAATTCTGAACATATCGTAAAGTGCATTTAAAACTGGATAATTTTCATGAGAGCTTAGCAATATAAAAAAGAAAACATTTTCATATGGTAAAGATAGTCTTATGCTTCAAAGCTAGTCGGGGTATATCCAGTTAAACAAAAATCCACTGCAACGTGAAAATGTTTCCTAAGTTAGATGGCCAATAATATTTTCATTCTTGCACAAACAGCTTTAGTACTTGAATAAAAGTAAAACTTGAATTTTTATTAATCTATAACAGAGTATTTCATACGTAAAGTAATAATGACAGATGAAAAATTTATTGCAACCTTTCATTTCTCATGTCCATCCATGTATATGTTAAGTTCAATCTCAACGGTTTTCCAATCAAATTAAACGCAAGAAGCAAAAATGTTTAAAACCAGATGGTCAAGTAACGAATAATTAAAACAGACAGAATCGCATTAAAGTGCGACTACTCCTTGTAAATCTCCAAATTACGTATTGTCAAGTCTGCTTTATAGAAATAACACTACTAATGTTATTTGCTTGAATTGTTTGGACGCTGTGCCTCTGCTGAGCCAGACAACGATGGCGCGGCGTTTGTACTTGTGTCAGTGCAACTGCAAGTGCAGGAATGTGCTGCTACGCACTCGGCCACTCCGCCCTCGTGACATAATGGCTCCCCTCCCACCTCAGGCCGTGTGGCCGGCAGCAAATATCAGCACAGCCTGAAACTCCGAACTTGCCCTCCAGAGCATCCTTCTCTTGCCGTTCTCATTCTCACCATGTGGAGAGCCGAAGGGTAACAGTCAGCAGCAGTCGTCACAGTAGAACTTCAGCAGCTCCAGTCGCCCACGTAAGGTGACTCTGTCGGTGATGGAGGACAGCCTGCCGGCCACGGTGACCGTGCGGTTCTAGGCGCTTCAGTCCGGAACCCCGCGACCGCTACGGTCGCAGGTTCAAACCTGCCTCGGGCATGGATGTGTGTGATGTCCTTAGGTTACCTAGGTTTAAGTAGTGCCGGCCAATGTGGCCGAGCGGTTCTAGGCACTTCAGTCTGAAGCCGCGCGACCGCTACGGTCGCAGGTTCGAATCCTGCCTCGGGCATGGATGTGTATGATGTCCTTAGGTTAGTTAGGTTTAAGTAGTTCTAAGTTCTAGGGGACTGATGACCTCAGATGTTAAGTCCCAGAGTGCTCAGAGCCATTTGAACCATTTTGTTTAAGTAGTTCTGAGTTCTAGGGGACTAATAACTTCAGATGTTAAGTCCCATAGTGCTCAAAGCCATTTGAACCATTTTTGAGGACTGCCTGAGACCTGGGAGGCCGAGGGATCGCGCCCCGGCTCCACCGTTGTGGATGGTAGCTTGCCGTCCGTCGGACGACGTCACCCAGAGATCAGAGGCTGGCCGCCTCCCTGCTTCCTGCACACGACACGACTGCTTGTCTTCAACCTCTGGGCTCCCTTACTTACACTCCTTTTCTTACCTCTCTGACGTAGTCCCTTTGGAGGGTACGAGTTTAGTGTTCCTTCATAATTAGAAAGCCAGCTTTTTCTAGCCGGCTTCAGTCTCCACATAGAGGTTGCTAGGCGCAACGTAAAGCATCTTCATAGCACATCAGTGCACTTTGTTGCGCCTGATTACTCCAAACCCGTCTCCACATTGGCTGAGAACAGCGTCGTTAGCCTACCTCGCAGAAACGTTTGCTTAATAATAACATTGTCAGTGCCCACTGCCCGATGTGTCCATTGTACCTTTAATTTCTACCTTGCGGCCATAGCTGCGCCAAATTTTTAAACATTCCCAAATCTGAGTTTATAATTACTCGCGGTGCAGCACAGCCGAGCTAGTTGTAACACTCAGAAATATTTCATGCAGGTTCATTGTGGTCTTACACTGAAGCACCAAAGAAACTGGTATAGGTATGCTTATTCAAATACAGAGATACGTAAACAGGCAGAAAACAGCGCTGCGGTCGGTAACGCTTGTATAAGACAACAAGTGTCTGGCGTAGTTGTTAATTCGCTTAATGCTGCTACAGTGGCAGGTTATCAAGATTTAAGTGAGCCTGAACGTGGTGTTATAGTCGGCGCACGAGCAATGAAACACACCATCTCCGAGGTGGCGATAAAGTGGTACGGAAACACCGAACTGGCAACATTCAGAATTCCTCTAAGAACTTCAAAGTAAAAAACTATAGTTGCCGTTATTATGTTGTAAATATTTCAGTATTAAAAAGAGAACTGAATTTTATCTATTATGCATTACAAGATAATAACATTATTGTTCGATTATATTGCCGCAAGATATCAACGTTAAAGAAGGTTGTATACATGGAAGAATCCTGGAGATACTAAAAGGTATCAGATAGATTATATAATGGTAAGACAGAGATTTAGGAACCAGGTTTTAAATTGTAGGACGTTTCCAGGGGCAGATGTGAACTCTGACCACAATCTATTGGTTTTGAACTGTAGATTAAAACTGAAGAAATTGCAAAAAGGTGGGAATTTAAGGAGATGGGACCTGGATAAACTGACTAAACCAGAGGTTGTACAGAGTTTCAGGAAGAGCATAAGGGAACGATTGACAGGAATGGGGGAAAGAAACACAGTAGAAGAAGAATGGGTAGCCTTGAGGGATGAAGTAGTGAAGGCAGCAGAGGATCAAGTAGGTAAAAAGACGAGGGCTATTAGAAATCCTTGGGTGACAGAAGAAATATTGAATTTTATTGATGAAAGGAGAAAATATAAAAATGCAGTAAATGAAGCAGGCAAAAAGGAATACAAACATCTCAAAAATGAGATCGACAGGAAGTGCAAAATGGCTAAGCAGGCATGGCTAGAGGACAAATGTAAGGATGTAAAGGCTTATCTCACTAGGAGTAAGATAGATACTGACTACAGGAAAATTAGATACCTTTGGAGAAAAGAGAACCACTTGTATGAATATCAAGAGCTCAGATGGAAACCCAGTTCTAAGCAAAGAAGGAAAAGCAAAAAGGTGGGAGGAGTATATAGAGGGTCTATACAAGGGCGGTGTACTTGAGGACAATATTATGGAAAGAGGCGGTAGATGAAGGTGAAATGGGAGATACGATACTGCGTGAAGAGTTTGACAGAGCACTGAGAAACATGAGTCGAAACAAGGCCCCGGAAGTAGACAACATTCCATTAGAACTACTGACAGCCTTGGGAGAGCCAGTCCTAACAAAACTCTACCATCTGGTGAGCAAGATGTACGATACAGGCGAAATACCCTCAGACTTCAAGAAGAATATAATAATTCCAATCCCAAAGAAAGCAGGTGTTGACAGATGTGAAAATTACCGAACTATCAGTTTAATAAGTCACAGCTGCAAAATACTAACGCGAATTATTTACAGACGAATGGAAAAACTGGTAGAAGCCGACCTCGGGGAAGATCAGTTTGGATTCCGTAGAAATTTTGGAACACGTGAGGCAATACTGACCTTACGACTTATCTTAGAAAGAAGATTAAGCAAAGGCAAACCTGCGTTTCTAGCATTTGTAGACTTAGAGAAAGCTTTTGACAATGTTGACTGTAATACTCTTTTTCAAATTCTTAAGGTGACAGGGGTAAAATACAGGGAGCGAAAAGCTATTTATAATTTGTACAGAAACCAGATGGCAGTTATAAGAGTCGAGGGACATGAAAGGGAAGCAGTAGTTGGAAGGGAGTGAGACTGGGTTGTAGCCTCTCCCCGATGTTATTTAATCTGTATATTGAGCAAGCAGTAAAGGAAACAAAAGAAAAATTCCGAGTAGGTATTAAAACTTTGAGGTTCGCCGATGACATTGTAATTCTATCAGAGACAGCAAAGGACTTGCAAGAGCAGTTGAACGGAATGGACAGTGTCTTGAAAGGAGGGTATAAGATGAACATCAACAAAAGCAAAACAAGGATAAAGGAATGTAGTCGAATTAAGTCGGGTGATGTTGAGGGTATTAGATTAGGAAATAGGACGCTTAAAGTAGTAAAGGAGTTTTGCTATTTGGGGAGAAAAATAACTTATGATGGTCGAAGTAGAGAGGATATAAAATGTAGACTGGCAATGGCAAGGAAAGCGTTTCGGAAGAAGAGAAATTTGTTAACGTCGAGTATAGATTTAAGTGTCAGGAAGTCTTTTCTGAAAGTATTTGTATGGAGTGTAGTCATGTATGGAAGTGAAACATGGAAAATAAATAGTTTGGACAAGAAGAGAATAGAAGCTTTTGAAATGTGGTGCTACGGAAGAATGTTTAAGATTAGGTGGGAAGATCACGTAATTAATGAGGGGGTATTGAATAGAATTGTGGAGAAGAGACGTTTGTGGCACAACTTGACTAGAAGAAGGGATCGGTTGGTAGGACTTGTCCTGAGGTATCAAGGGATCACAAATTTAGCATTGGAGGGCAGTGTGGAAGGTAAAAATCGTAGAGGGAGACCAAGAGATGAATACACTAAGCAGATTCAGAAGGATGTAGGTTGCAGTAGGTACTGGGAGATGAAGGAGCTTGTACAGGATAGATTAGCACGGAGAGCTGCATCAAACCAGTCTCAGGACTGAAGACCACAACAACAACAACATCAACGTTACTGATCGTACACAAATATCGGTTAAAATGTCGCGTGTTTTTCTAGGTAATTTCCAAGAATGTTTGGCTATCGAAGCCGTGGACTCCAAACGATAGATATTGAATGTGCGATTCTAAATCGAGCGGACCGCTGCTCTCTGTACATGGCTTAGCTTCCTGCTGATAGCTCTTCGGAGTGGTCTCCAACAAGCTGCAACAGGCGTAGCTGCAGGTGACGCTCTTCCGAGCGCCGCGAACCAGCGCAAGCCGCTTAACGCTTCGGAACGCTAAGCGGCAGGAGCTTCGGCTCATCACTCCGCAACTTCGGTTGCAAACCCCCCAGCGAGACTCTCCCGTCCCTTGGTCGGGTTTTTCAGTGTCAGGAGCCCGTTCACGTATAACCCTGGGCACTGTTGGCCGCTCTTTTCTACCCGCGCTCTCTTGCGCCGCGCATTGCACTTCGCACAGATAGGTCGTAGGGACTCCTCTCTTCAGTAGGTACATAATATACTGCACTCTCACTGAAAAAAAACAAAAGTTGTCGTTTCTAAAAGAGCAAAACCGTCGTACACCCCTCCCTATCCCAATAAAACTTCCCTATGCAGGAAAGATGTCTGATCCTTCTTGCATATCCCCACCAGTAACGCACAGCAAAGCTCCAGCACAAGAAGCGGTGACGCCGGCTGTTCCAGCCAGCATTTCCGTCCCATTCTCCACTTTGCAAGAGGCAGTTGCCTCGAAGGACCAGCAGATTGCAGATCAGCAACAGCTGATCGAGCTGCTGATGGAGAGTGAACACTCACAAACACAGACACACACTCCATACACACAAGCGCCTGCCTCAAACACAAGAGATATGCCCTCGCTCTGACTTCTGGCGTCTCAAGCACCGACGGAGTCGGAGCCAGAGCTGACAGAAGACCCTAACAACTCCGAAGACGGACCGTGGCAGCAGGTCATCCCACGACGCAAACAGCCAACAAACAAGTGAGTCCACAAACTCACGAGGCAACCGCCGAATGCTGCTGCCAGCTCCGACAAACATCACAAATTAGCAACTCCAGCAACACAGGGAACAATACAAACAACCCTGAGACTGCAGCACACACAAACAAACAGGCAGCTACGCAGAACCCGAACAAATCCTCGGCTGGCTTCCCACCAGTCATTATACACAACTATGGAAACTTTAGTCTCCTAAACAAAGAATTTAATACGAAACACAACCCCACAACATTCGACTCAAAACTCACCCGGGACCACGCCACACTGTACGTGGCAAACAAACCAGACTACTCGAATCTGATGGACTTTCTGAAAGAAAGAAATGTAGAACATTTCACGTACAGGACACTCCTAGAAAAAACACAGCAGTGCTTGATCAAGGGGATAGACTCACTAACCCCAATCGAAACGGTACACGAGGAACTCACCGCCCTCGGATGGGAGTGCATTCGTGTAAACCGAATGACAGAGTTCGGCACAGCGAGATCATCTCACAACTACATGGCGGAGGTGGCCGACACGGCCAAGTCCCGCGACCTGTTGAAGTTAATATTATTTCTTCACATGGTCTACAACACGCCGCGCCGCACCCCCCCCCCCCCCCCCCCCGCCCGCCCTCCCCGACAATGCCACAACTGCCAGCGCTTTGCACACGCGGGTATCCAATGCGATCTCGCTCCTCGCTGCCACAAATGCGCTGGTGGTCGCACGACACAACAGTAGAAACTCCCCAACACAGCACCACGCAAATGCATCAACTGTGGAGCGGTCCATCCGGCCAACTACAGGGGGTGCATTGCGTATAAAGAAACTCTGAGGCGCAAATTAGAGCAGGAGGAACGCCGGCCGCTGTGGCCGAGCGGCTCTAGGCGCTCCAGTCCGGAACCGCGCTGCTGCTACGGTCGCAGGTTCGAATCCTACCTCGGGCATGGACGTGTGTGATGTCCTTAGGTTAGTTAGGTTTAAGTAGTTCTAAGTCTAGGGGACAAATGACCTCAGATGTTAAGTCCCATAGTGCTTAGAGCCATCTGAACCATTTTTGAACAGGAGGAACACGACCTCACCATAACAAGCACACAGACAACAGGACACCAATCCTCACGAGCACAGTTCGGACACCAACACAACGACGCACACAACACATCCAACCATCACTGGAACAGCTGAGACACAAGCCAACCCTCACCAGACGCCAACACAAGCCCCAGTGGCGGCCAACACACCCAACAACTCACAGGCCGACACGCCCGACATTATCTTAACATACCGGAGAATAATGGAGACATTATTCACCGGATTCACGGCCACCGAAATAGTCATGGGGATTATGGCGTGTGTCACACAACTCTTCACGCAGTTCATGTCGGTCTCGCTCAACTGGACTAGCATCCAAGCCTCTATGATGCTATTATTTACACCACTACATTGATAATCACCACACCACCCCGAAATGCAGTCGCTAACACAAACTCACAGATCCTGTTGCGGAACGCCAACGGGATCGCAAACAATAGAGCCGAAATAGTCGCGTTCATGGAGCGAAAGGGTATCCGAATCGCCCTAGTGAACGAAACACTGCTTACGCTTCGCAAACAGCTAAACATCCTAGGCTATTGCGTTTATCGTACCGACCGAGCGGATGGTAGGAAGGGAGGCGGTACAGCAATCATCGTACACAAAGACCTAGAACACACGAACATCGAGCTCACTGCGCTTGAGAGACTAGAGGCGACGGCCGTCAGGGTCAAGTTCAAAGGAGCCAACACCGCACTGGTATCGCTGTACAATCCTCCTACAGACATAGTAATACGCGCTATCAGCACAGTTCTCAACAAAGCTCTTTCTCAAGGAGTTCCGTGCGGGTTGGGGGAGTGGCTATGTACGTAAAAAAACAGTATTCCATTTGAGTTCATAGACGTATCACGACACTGCACTGAACAGATATTTGAATGTTGTGCAGGGGCAGTTGAATTTAGTGAAACTAAACTTCTAATTTTTGTTGTTTATAGGTCCCCTAACTCCGACTTCAGAGCATTTCTGCTCAAGTTACAGAGGGTTCTTGATTCACTTTGTAGGAAGTGCCAGAAATGAGTTATATGTGGTGACTTAAATATTAATTGTGTATATGATGGTGCAAGAGGAAGGGTATTGGTAGATCTAAATTCATATGATCTGATGCAGACTGTGGTTTATTTTTCAACTAGGGTGCAGGGGAACAGTAGCACAGCCATAGACAATGTTTTTATTCATTCTTCATTACTAGATGGTCATTCTGTGAGTAGAAGCGTGAATGGCCTTTCAGATCATGATGCACAAGTTTTAACACTAAAACGCTTTTGTACTCAAACCAATGTCATATTTAATTACGAACTATGTAGGAAAGTTAATCCAACAGCAATAGAGAGATTTTAAATTTTGTCAAGGTACAATAGTGGCAGGATATTTATAGAGCCAATAACATAGATGATAATTGCAATGCTTTCCTTAACACATTTCTCATGCTCTTTGACAGTTGCTTTCCTTTAGAACGTTCTAAATGGGGTACTAGCAGTAATAAGCAGCCCAGGTGGCTGACTAGTGGGATAAGGATATCTTGTAGAACAAGATATGTTAGAAGATATGTTAGAAGTAGTCACAATCAAGCTACAGTAGCCCATTACAAACAGTACTGTAAGGTGCTTAAAAATGTTATTAGGAAGCCAAAGAGAATGTGGTATGCAAATACGAGTAGAATAGCTAATTCACAGGATAAAATTAAAACCATATGGTCAGTTGTGAAGGAAGTGTCTGGTCAGCAGCACAAGGTCGACAATATAAAGTCAGTTCGCAGTAAAAATATTTCTGTTACTGATAAATCAGATATATGTACAGTATTTAACAATCATTTGCTTAACATTGCTGGTGAATTAAATAAAAATTTAGTTTCTACAGGAAATCATATAAATTTCTTAGTAAATGCCTTTCCGAGATTGATGTCTGAAATACTCCTCTGTGATACAGACAAGAGGGAGATTGAGTCAATAATTAAATCACTGAAGACTAGGGACTCTCATGGTTATGATGGAGTGTCTAGCGGAATATTAAAGTACTGAGCTGCACATGTTAGCCCTGTATTTAGCCATATTTGTAATTTTTCCTTCAGGAATGGTTAGTTTCCTGAGCGATTAAAGTACTCAGTAGTAAAGCCGCTTTATAAAAAGGGATAAAGGGCTAATGTAGATAATTTTAGACCTATTTCTATGCCATTAGTGTTTGCAAAAGTCATTGAAAAGGCTGTGTATGTAAGGATAATTGATCATTTTATATCACACGATTTGCTATCAAATGTACAGTTCGGTTTTAGAAGTCGTCGTTTGACAACTGAAAATGCTATATTCTCTTTTCTGGATGTGCTAAAGAAAAGGTTTCGAACGCTTGGCATATTTTTTGATTTAACTAATGCATTTGATTGTGTTGATCATAAAATATTGCTCCAGAAGTTGGACGATTACGGAATACGGGGAGTAGCTCACAATTGGTTCTCCTCTTACTTTAGTAACAGGCAGCAAGAGGTCATTATTCACAATGTTCATAACGGCTGTGATGTGGGTCTGAGTGGGGTACTGTCAAGGTGGGGGGGGGGGGGGGGGGGGGCAGGAATCAGTGTTGGGGCTTCTCCTGTTCCTTATTTATATAAATGGTATGCCCCCTAGTTTTACGGGTAACTCTAAAATATTTCTGTTTGCTGATGACACTAGCTTGATGGTAAAGGATGTTGTGTGCAACATTGGCTCGGTTTCAAATAGTGCAGTACATGACCTAAGTTCATGGCTTGTAGAAAATAAACTAACGCTAAATCACAGTAAGACTCAGTTTTTACAGTTTCTAACACACAATTCAACAAAACCTGACGTTTTAATTTCACAGAACGGGCATATGGTTATTGAAACTGAACAGTTCAAATTTCTAGGTGATCAGATAGTCAGTAAGTTGTTGTGGAAATCCCACGTTCAGGATCTTGTTCAAAGACTTAATACTGCCATTTTTACTATTCGAACGGTATCAGAAGTGAGTGATCGTTCGATACGAAAATTAGTCTACTTTGCTAATTTTCATTCACTTATGTCGTATGGTATTATGTTTTGCGGTAACTCTTCCCATTCTAGAAGGATATTTTTGGCTCAGAAACGGGCGGTTCGGGCAGTAAGTGGTGCAAGTTCACGAATCTCTTGTCGACCCCTGTTCACGAGTCTGGGTATTTCGGCATTGGCCTCTCAATATATATATTCCTTACTGTCATTTCTTGTTAACAATATTTGCTTATCCCAAGAGTAAGCAGCTTTCACTCGGTTAATACTCGGCACAAATCAAACATGCATTTGGATCGGACTTCCTTAACTCTTGTGCAAAAAAGTGTGCAGTATACTGATACATCCATTTTCAATAAGCTACGAAGCGAATTCAAAAACCTTGGCAGTAATTCACGCGCTTTCAAATCCAAACGGAAGAGTTTCCTCATGGTTCACTCCTTCTATTCTGCCGAGGCGTTTCTTGAAAAATTAAGCTGATTCTTATTGTACTGTTGATGACGTTTACTTAAACTTTTGGACTGACTTTTTTCGGGTTCATAAACATTTATATTTATCTGTTTTACTTCTATGTTGTAATTACATGTACTGACACGTTCCATGACGTTGGAGATTTGTTCCCCAATTTGGTCCTACGGAACTTGACGTGTAAATAAATAGCACCGCGGGTAATCGCTGCTGGAGATCTAACCGCCATTGGAACTCACGAATACGAACCTACAACGGCAAGACACTACAAGAACACGCACTAGGACCAAATTACATTATACTTGGGCCGGATGTCCCCACGAACGTGCCTATACAGGCCCGATACAAGCCAGACGTGCTATACATAGCCCTCATCAAGGGCGTCACCTGCACACTCAACCTTATGGTTGAAAACTATCTGGACTCAGACCACATGCCTGTAATACCGCATAAGGAAGAAACACTACAGGACACAGAACCATGCAGGATACCGAACTACAAGCGCGCGAATTGGGCACTGTTCAAGGAAGCGCTTGATTGTCGTATTCCTGACACCCACGAAATTAACAACACGCAACAAGTCGATGAGGCTGTAGAGGCTCTTACTACTGCCGTCCATGACGCAATGACTGACGCCATTCCACGTACATCACCAAAACAACACTCGACGGCCCTGTCCCAGGAGATCCTGGGCCTTATCTCAACGAGGAACCGCCTCCGGAGATACTGGCAGGGTAGCAGGCGCCAGTTCTATAAACTGCACGTCAACAGACTCAGGGTTATAATAAGGGGCAAAATACAAACATTTAGAAACGGACAATGGGGACAGAAACTCGCTGGGCTAGACACCACACATCTTGGCGTGTGTAGCTAGGCAGACACTTCAGCAGGGAGCAACATTACATTCCCACTCTACAAGGACCAGACGGCCCAGCTTACTCTGCGTCGGAGAATGCAGAGCTTATGGCCACAACACGTGCAGCGCCTTTAACGCCGAATCTGGCTCCTTCAGATCCAGTATTCACACTTGAAACGGACCAGGAGGTTACACGTCTTGTAGCCCAGTCCACGCGAGCCGAAATTAGACGCACTAGCACAAATGAAATTATGTGGACTATCAAGCATACCAATGTTAGGAAAGCCCCTGGGTCTGGTGGCACACAAAACCGTGTCATCCATACCTTACGCACATAACGAATGCCATCTTAATACACAAACACTTCCCTGACTTTTGGAAGGCGGCCAAGGTCCCGGTGTTCAGGAAGCCAGTGAAAGACCACTCCCTCCCACAAAATTACCGACCCATAATATTAAAACGCATCACTACGCTCTGCATCGTCAATGACACCCTAAGATGGGGGCAATTCGGCTTTAGGAAGCACCACTCAACAACACAACAACTCCTCCGCGTAGTCGAACATATAACACACGCCTACAACATGAACAAAGCCACAGGGGCCGTGTCCCTGGACATCGAAAAAGCTTTCGACCGTCTTTGGTACAACGGCCTTATACGCAAACTAAGCGAAGCTGGTATCCCGGACGGACTCGTACGTCTCATATACTCACATCTCACGAACAAATGTTTCAACACTGACGTGCCGAGCAAACATCAACACAACACGGTATCCAAGCTGGAGTACCCTAGGGAAGCATCCTAGGACCCATCTCGTTCAACTTGTACATAACGACTTCGCAGCAACACAAAACATGACATTAGCCATCTACGCGGATGACGCAGCCATCCTTGCGCAAGATTGGAAACCGTGGAACATTAATTCACGAATACAGACAGCACTCAGAACTGCCGAGCCTTGGTTGATACGATGGCGTATTAAAGTAAACGCCGACAAGTGCGAAGCAGTTCTGCTTACATGCGGACCGAAACTAATGCGCAAACATCACCACAGTAGACAGATAACTGTACATACACACCCAATACGTTTCCGAGAGAAAGTCAGGTATCTCAGTGTCTGGCTGGACCGGAAACTTACATGGGGGGACCACATCGAATATGTTGCCAACAGAGCGCACGCGAGGCTAAAAAACTCTACCCAATGCTCAACAGGGAAAGCACACTGAATAGGAGGGAGTCGAGGTCCATATACATGACACAGATTAGACCTCTGATGACGTACGCAGCTGCCGTCTGGGGATATGCAGCTCCTACACGCCTGCGCCGCCTGTAGATCAGACAGAACAAAGTGCTACGAATCATTAGCAATGATCCACACTACACACGCACTGTGGATCTTCACAATGAATACCGCCTTGAAACCCTCAAGGAAGTATTCAAAAAATACGCCACACGACTGTACAGGAACTCGAGACACTCAAACAATCCTTTCATCCTTACTCTGGGTAACTATGATCACAACCATAGGTGGAAGCCTAAGTGGCCAAAGACACTACTAGCTAGTGCATAACCACCTATGACAAGCTACCATACACCAACAAGCGACAAACGTCGGCAAGCCCCTGCATATCAGCAACGTTGACTGGATATACCAGCTACTATTAAGCCGACTAACAGGCTACAGCAGGGAAACCGAGGAGCTCGCCCACTGACGCACAAACAAATCACCAACGTCACCCCACACTGTGCATCTGATATATGACCTACCGGACACAAAACGATGGTGAAACTGTTACAGTTTGCTGACGCTGACCAAGAGATCAACACCGGAACCCCGCAGCATCCGCCGAGTAACAGCACCGCACAACGTCAAAGGTATCGACATCCATAATACCCACTACTAACAAAACCTACCCTTGCATGACCTGCCGCAGGCAGCAGGAAATCTGCTGCTGCTCTTACTACCCGACCCAACTAACCCAGAGGTTTTTTCTCCTTGGCTCTTGAGTTGGCACTTTTTTTCCCTCTGCCCTTCAAACCGCTACCCTTTGTTCGACTTTCGACCCAATCTATCTCCAGATCAGCGCGTACTAATGGTTAACCATAACCAGACGTATGCAAACATCGCAATACCCACATCTTGCGACACCTCACAAACTAACCCTTATGCAGACATGGCAGTAGACCTTTTGAGGTGGCCATCATGCCGGTGTGGGCGTGGAGGGGTTCCACCTCTTGTTAAAATAAATTCTAAATCGATCACGCGACTGTGGGGGCGGGCGTTATGAGCATGTTTATAGTGGCCCCTATAGCAACAACAAAGGAAGAGCGTTCTAAAATAGCTGTAATTGAAAAGGAAACGACTTACTCGTCTTCAACGTTATCGTCATGAGAAATTCCATTTGATGTTTATGCTGCGGGAAGCATTCCCTTTTTGCCGTAACTCTGCCAATGTCACGCAAAAATATGGGTAGAGTGTCACATTTCCGTAAAAATTCAAACTATTTTCTACATTTCATAAGCATCGAATTAGATTCTTCCACTTGAGCTAATCGGCCGAAGAAACGTTAACAATACCATACATCCCACTCGCTACGGTCATAAATCGTTTGGGTTTTCCTAGCATCTCACAAATAATTTACCATAACTGTAAAATGTAAACTTTCACGGCCGGAACTGTCATGATTAATAAAATTCTTTTCCGGGCTATTATGCCGTGGTCTGATGGATTTCGCATTGTAAACCAACGTTTCGTCCCCATCTGCGGAGGACATCTTCAAGGGGGTTCGTGGCTTCTGTTAACCTCCGAAACACACACTGTCTCACTACTGACTGCAGCAAATTTTTGTTTTCGCGTGCTCCCGCGCATAGGCGTGACGTCACATGTTTTGAATACGCGAGCGCAATTGGCCGTTGTCGGTTGCCGCCGTCCGCTGTTGCTATCATCCCATGGCGGAAGACTGGTACACATCTTCTTCAGCACCGGCATCCAGATGTCATTTAATTTCACGCCCTCCTCCTTCCTATTAAAATTCCTGGGGTGTGGAAGGAGGAGGGAGTGAAATTAAATGACATCTGGATGCCGGTGCTGAAGAAGATGTGTACCAGTCTTCCGCCATGGGATGATAGCAACAGCGGACGGCGGCAACCGACAACGGCCAATTGCGCTCGCGTATTCAAAACATGTGACGTCACGCCTATGCGCGGGAGCACGCGAAAACAAAAATTTGCTGCAGTCAGTAGTGAGACAGTGTGTGTTTTGGAGGTTAACAGAAGCCACGAACCCCCTTGAAGATGTCCTCCGCAGATGGGGACGAAACGTTGGTTTACAATGCGAAATCCATCAGACCACGGCATAATAGCCCGGAAAAGAATTTTATTAATCAATTTACCATAACGCCCGCCACCACAGTCACGTAATCGATTTAGAATCGCAAGTTCGATATCTATCGTTTCGAGCCCGCGGCTTCGATAGGCAAACATTCTTGGAAATTATCCATTCCTATGTATCGATATTTCGATATATCGCTGTGTGCTCTCGCTATACTAGTTTGTTTTGGTTATGGAGTAGTGTTTATACGTGTTGGATGTAGTAGGATTATTTGTTGTGTAAACGAAGTCATACGAAGACTGAGGATGTGCGTTAGTTGTTGATATGGCGTAGTCACACGTTTCACTATATAAATAAGTGTTTTTGTCTGAGTGCTTTCCTCAAACTATTTAAATTATGCAAGCTATGGACTCAGCACAAAGTTCGCAGCAGTGCTCATCTGCCGAAATCGACATGAAAGAGACTACGGAAGAAAATGCCGCCAAGAACATACAGCGGAAAACCCCAGTTTGCTTGATTATCCTAGGAATGGCAGGATCAGGAAAATCAACTCTTGTGCAGAGGCTTACATTGCATTTACATGCGAAGAAGAAGCCTCCCTATGTGATCAATCTCGACCCAGCTTGTCATGAGGTTTCCTATCCAGCAAATATTGGTAAGTTCATCTCTTTATTAGTGTAACGTTGAAATGATTTGTAGTGAAATAAAGCAATGCATAATTTTTTTATTAATACGTTTACAAAGAAAAAAAAGCAGTTGTGTGATACAGTGTAGTACCAGCTAAAGTGTTTAGTTTGAACAAATATTGATATTTTTTTCCTTCAGTATGCGTGAACATTCTGTGTACTAATAGGTTCTAACAGAATAAATAAATGTAAAGGGTAACGTATATCGACATTAGTGGTAGGTCTGCTTAAGCAAGTCAAGTTCCACGGAAACAATTTCTACTAGTCCAGAGTAATTGAACGATATTTTGCTTACCTATACGTCACATGGTCAAAAGTGGTGGAAATTCATAACTCCCTTTGCACCGTAAGTGTTAACACTGAAAAAAGAAAAAAAAATATTATTTGTGAATTTTTCATGACACAATGTCTTCATTGTTTACTTGTAGATTAAATGGTAGGCTGCAGCACCTTCAGCATAAGTGTGTAATTTTTCTACACCTAACAATCCACACAGTTTTTTTGCAGATACTACCTGTAAGCAAAGATAGGCTAAATGAAATTTTTTAGTCGCGGGGATGCAGTCTCTTGAAAACAGTGTAAAAGTGCACCGAAACTTGTAGTCAGCAACCCACTGTGGGAACTATTACAAATTATTAAATTAAAATACTAATCAGTTTTGATCTCAAGGATTTATTAAAAAATTAATACTCACATGTCGAAATGGTAACTGATTTCCATTTTACCAAAAATGATCTTGAGAACAGTTACCAGTGGTGGCCTTCAGCACATGGTAATGCTCAAGCTTTTGTCTCTGTTCACCATCTGATGAGACTGGTCTGTAGTTGATTTTTGCTAAAATAGAAACCAGTTAAAATAATGATATGTATTTAATTTGTAATAAGTCTTTGCATTCAAGACTGATTAGTATCATAATTATCTATCAGATCACTATTCTTTTCCAGCAATGTTTTCAAAAGTTATTGTTATAACTTATTTCAACAATCCCCCTCCCCCTTACATTCTGTACATTTTTTGTGTGTTTGGACTTTTTGGACATTAATTCACAGAAATCCTAGCACTTCAAGCCATTTTTCAATGTTGTATTTAGTTTCATTCTTCACTGTATAAATTTGCTATGCTAGAATGCCTGACGAAGCAGTTTTGGGTTAACTGCAGCTACAACTCTACAATTGAAAATTAATACTTATTCAGACAAACGTTAATTGTACCTCCTAGTGTAGGATATCATGACAAGGATGTGAGGGATAATTAAACTAGAAAAGACAGAAAATTTTAAGTGTCCTTATTAATTAGAAAATGAAAACCAGTATGAATTTGTAAAACAATTCTTGACTTGAGTAATACATATATTACTACTGCTGTATATGTTGGAAACAGCCCATTCAAAACCAAACACTTTGTACCTGCTGTATATGTTGGAAACAGCCCATTCAAAACCAAACACTTTGTACCTTACTGGGCATTACAGAAGCATCTGATTCCACCCATCCCCTTTGACCCATGACATCATCAGTGTGACGTCAATGATGTCACTACATACACATGCCAACAAATGCAAACACAAATAAGAATGGCGCAATAACGTCTCACTTCATAAATAAAATGAAACTAATGGAACAACCATGGAAAATTGGGGGTTTAGGGCGGGGACAAGCTAAATAAACAACAATAAAAGAACACCACTCCACCCAAAACAAAAAATTAATTTATAGCAGTCTGCTACACCAACAAAACCACAGGAATCGACGCTTCTCTTGACCTATATAGGTCAGGCGCAGCTACTGATACCAAAAATCAAGACCTACAAGCCCAAAAAGTGGAATCAGAGATTTCCCTTGATCTATATAGCGCAACTGCAGCTATCAATACAAAAAAACCAACACCTACAACTCCAAAAAATGGAACCAAAGCCCCAACAACTTAAAAACCCAAATACCTCAGATTCACTACACCAATTAAAATCCAAGTGACCAACTGTAAATATAAGACATACAAAACATCTCAAATACTATAGAATGAAACCAAAATAATAATTACTTACCAATAAAAGACTGGCAATACACACACACACAACGCCACATGTACATATCCTGGACCTGAGCCTCCTGCACTCTTGTGAACCTCATGTTGTTGCCACAAACATGACACCTAATAACATATTCAGCAATAAGAACAAACATCTGCAGAAAGTGTGTGACAGTCATCATATCATCACCCATCTCAGAACATAATGGTATGTTCATGAACTTCAATGCCATATCCATACCTAACAAAAAAGCAGTTGGCATAGTCCATATCAATTCAGGCAGGCTAGGAAAAAATCTTACCTTCATAGTGTCGGATCTTACTAAATTTAGCATACATTAAAATGAAGGACTAACTAAAAAAGATGAATTTTTTTGTATTCTCCAAAAAAATTTCTGCTCTGCCCTGCATTTGGACTTACCTGTCAAAGTTCTTTTACTATAGCATTGTGAACTTTTTTGTGATTTAGGGAAATTTTTTTTCCAAATATGCCATTCCATAAAATTTTGATTTTTTTTCTGTTGATTACTACCATATAGTTCTACATTCCCTGAAAAAGAAAGCTTCCACTTTTAGGTTTTATAAACAACTGAAATTTTTACCATACATAAAAACTGTTTAATTACCACATTATCGCATAACACGCTCATAAAAATCCAAACCTAGGCTTATTTAAAATAATTTTAGTTTTGAAGGATGAGCAAGAGACTCATTTTTCAAGCATTTTAAGTGGTTCCAAAATGTATGTGAAAGATCCAGTGACTTAAAGGTTTCAATTTATGTAACTTCTGTGCACTCTATTTTGTACTGAAATAGGGCATTCAGTGAACTAAAAATGTGTTCCACTGCTTCAGTATTGTCCTTTGATATAAAGTGATGCCTTGTTGTTGATCCAATAGCAACTGGAGCACATACAATCTTCGAAACATTGTGAACAGGAAGTCAGTACTGATGACGTTGTTGCTGTCCTTCAGCTGGAAACCAATATCCAGTAGCTGGTCCATGTGGTAACATAAAGTTCACCACAATTTCGTTTAACTCATAACTGGTGCCAATAATCTCTGCAGTACACCAGTCACAGTCATACACACTCACCACAAACATCCCTTTTCTCAGATTGTGTATCTGAATATTATCCTGCTGTTCTGAGGTGTTGACTGAACAAGCTAAGTTTCTTCTTTCTTGCTCTTTCAAGTGCACGCAGTATGAGCTCACCCATCACTTTGAGTCCAAAAATGTGTCTTCTGATTTCCTTTCACAGGAGTAACTTGTTTGGACCATTCTTCTTTTTTCTGCTCACGTAATTCTTCAATTTCCTCTTTGGAGAAAAGAATGAGGGCTGTGGATGTGTAACATTTCATGACTCTCGTAAAATCTTCAGCAGTCTGAATTTCAGCTGTATTTGGTCTGGAAATATTATGTTTTGCAGCATGGTGCTTCAGCAGGGCTCCTATACCATCACAAGGCCCTTTCCCAGGACCAGTAGCACTTTATAACCAGATGCAGCACAAGCAACTTACTCAGTCCAAACAGCAGGTAATGATTTTTAAAATGACTAGGAGCACCATCAAAAATAATGATGATCTTCTCTGCCCCTGTTTGCAGTTGAAGAATTTTGCCCATTGCTAGCAAAGCATGTGCTGAGTCATGTCTTGTGTCATCACTTATAAGTGCAACACTTGTGGTCTTGTTTTGAAAATATGTCACCTGTTCATTACTCCAATGATACCCTTGTACTTCTTGTGGGAGAATTACAGACCAGGGAAATACGGAAGCGTCCGATCCCGCCTGTCTGCTTTGATGCATGACGTCACAAATACGGCAGAAATGACCATAAACCACGATTCCAATATGGCCCGTATAAAGTCGGTACGTACACATTATGAGTACGAAAATACATCGAAAAACATACACATACACTTTCCACAAAAAGCCTAATGACACTAACGGGACAAGTGTGGAAAATGGGGTGTTTTTGGGAGGGGACAAACTAAATATAAACAAAGATTCCAAGACTTACCAAGCGGGAAAGTGCCGGTAGACAGGCACGATAAATAAAACACACAAACACACACACAAAATTTCTAGCTTTCGCAACCGACGGTTGCTTCTTCAGGAAAGAGGGAAGTAGAGGGAAAGACGAAAGGATGTGTGTTTTAAGGGAGAGGGTAAGGAGTCATTCCAATCCCGGGAGCGGAAAGACTTACCTTAGGGGGAAAAAAGGACAGGTGTACACTCGCGCACACACACACATATCCATCCGCACATACACAGATACAAGCAGTCATAAAGAAATTATCTTTCAAATAAAAATAACTCTAATAAAATATCTAGAACTGTTTTAAACAGTTTTCCGAAATTCTCATCTTCAAAATGGTGTTCACAGTCTCATCTTTGGCAACCTGTATCTTGGGGCAGAAATTTTTTTGGAGAAAACCAAAAATACATGTTTCTTACTTACTCCTGAATTTTAACATACGCTAAATTCAATAACATCCGAGACTATGAATGTAACCCCCCACCCCTCCTGCCTGAAGTAATACGGATTATGCCAGTTAAAAATTCTCTTCTAGTCTGAACTAGTTATCGTCCATGTTTCACTTCCATACATGGCTACACTCCAGACAAATACTTTCAAAAAAGATTTTCTGATACTCGAATCTGCACTTGATGTTAACAAATTTCTCTTTTTCAAAAAGGCTTTCCTTGCCATTGCCAGTCAACATTTTATAGCCTCTCTACTTCGACCATCATCAGTTATTTTGCTCCCCAGATAGCAGAACTCATCTATTACTTTAAGTGTCTCATTTCCTAATATAATTCCCTCAGCATCACCTGATTTAATTTGACTACATTCCATCATCCTCGTTTTGCTTTTGTTGATGTTCATCTTATATCCTCCTTTCAAGACACTGTCCATTGTGTTCAACCGCTCTTCCCAGTCCTTTGCTGTCTCTGACAGAAGTACAGTGCCATCGGAAAACCTCAAGGTTTTTATTTCTCCTCCATGGATTTTAATTCCTACTCCAATTTTTTCTTTCGTTATCTTTACTGCTTGTTCAGTATACATACTGAATAACATTGGGGATTGGCAACAACCCTGTCTCACTCCCTTCCCAACCACTGCTTCCCTTTCATGCCCCTCGACTCTTTATAACTGCCACCTGATTTCTGTACAAATTGTAAATAGCCTTTTGCTCCCTGTATTTGATACCTGCCACCTTCAGAATTCGAAAGAGAGTATTCCAACCAACATTGTCGAAAGCCTTCTTTGAGTCTTCAGATGCTTGAAACATAGGTTTGTCTTTCCTTAATCTAAGATAAGTTGTAGGGTCAGTATTGCCTCCCATGTTCCAACATTTCTACAGAATCCATACTGATCTTCACTGAGTTCGGCTTCTACCAGTTTTTCCTTTCATTTGTAAGGAGTTCATGTTAGTATTTTGCAGCAGTGACATATTAAACTGATAGTTCAGTAATTTTCACATCTGTGAATACCTGCTTTCTTTGGGATTGGAATTATTATATTCTTCTTGAAGTCTGCGGGTATTTCACCTGTCTCATACATCTTGTTCACCAGGTGATGGAGTTTTGTCAGGGCTGGCTCTCCCAAGGCTATCAGTAGCTCTGATGGAATGTTCTCTACTCCCGGTGCCTTGTTTCGACTTAGGTCTTTCAGTGCTCTGTCAAATGCTTCACACAGTATCATATCTCCCATTTCATCTTCGTCTACATCCTCTTCCATTTCCATAATATTGTCCTCAAGTACATCACCCTTATATAGACACTCTACATACTCCTTCCACCTTTCTGCTTTCCCTTCTTTGCTTAGAACTGAGTTTCCATCTGAGCTCTTGATATTCATACAAGTGATTCTCTTTTCTCCAAAGGTCTCTTTAATTTTCCCGTAGGCAGTATCTATCATAGCCCTACTGATATATACCTCTACATCCTTACATTTTGCCCTAGCCATCCCTGCTTAGCCATTTTGCACTTCCTGTCGATCTGTTACCCAAGGATTCCTACTAGCCCTCATCTTTTTACCTGCTTGATCCTCTGCTGCCATCAATATTTCATCTCTCAAAGTTACCCTTTCATCTTCTACTGTATTTCATTCCCCTGTTCCTGTCAGTCATTCCCTAATACTCCCTTTTAAACTCTCTACAGCCTCTGGTTCTTTCAGTTTATCCAGATCCCATCTTCTTAAATTCCCATCATTTCATAGTTTCTTCAGTTTTAGTCTACAGTTCATAACTAAGAGATTGTGGTCAGAGTCCACATCTGCCCCTGGAAATATCTTACAATTTAAAATCTGATTCCTAAATCTCTGGCTTACCATTATGTAATCCATCTGAAATCTTCCAGTGTCTCCAGGCCTCTTCGATGTATACAACCTTCTTTCATGATTTTTAAACCAAGTGTTAGCTGCGATTAAGTTATTTTCTGTGCAAAATTCTACCAGGCAGCTTCCTCTTTCATTCGTTATCCCCATTCCATATTCGCCTACAACTATTCCTTCTCTTCCTTTTCCTACTGTCAAATACAAGTCCCCCATGACTATTAAATTTTAGTCTCCCTTCACTATCTGAATAATTTCTTTTCTCTCATCATACATTTCTTCAATCTCTTTGTTGTGTGCAGAGCTACTTGGCATATAAACTTGTACTACTGTGGTAGGCGTGGGCATCATGTCTATCTTGGTTACAATAATGCGTTCACTAAGCTGTTTGCAGTAGCTTACCCGTGCTCCATTTTTTAAACTCATTAATAAACCTACACCTGCATTACCCCTATTTGCTTCTGTCTTGGTCCTCCTGCAACCAAACTTCACTAATTCCCACTATATCTAACTTAAATCTATCCATTCCTCTTTTTAAATTTTCTAACCTACCTACTATATGAAGGAATCTGACATTCCACACACTGATCCGTAGAATGCCAGTTTTTTTTCCTCCTGATAACAATGTCCTCCTGAATGGTCCCTGCCTGGAGATTCGAATGGGGGGCTATTTTACCTCAGGAATATTTTACCCAAGAGGACGCCATTATCAACTAACCACACAGTAAAGATATATGCCCTCGGGAAAAATTACAGTTGTAGTTTCCCCTTTCTTTCAGCCGTTCGCAGTACCAGCACAGCAAGGCTGGCGGTTAATGTTACAAGACCAGATCAGTCACTCATCCATGCTGTTGCTCCTGCAACTACTGAAAATGCTGCTGCCCCGCCTCAGGGACCACATGTTTGTCTGGCCTCTCAACAGATACCCCTCCATTGTGCTTGCACCTATGGTACGGCTATCTGTATCGCAGAGGCACGCAAGCCTCCCCACTAGCGGCTAGGTCCAAGGTTCATTGGGGTGGGGGGATTTAGTGTATCAAAGCAAAAGCTGAAATTCTTAACTCCATTTTCAAATGTTCTTTTATAAAAGGAAACTCTTGAGAATTGCCTCAATTTAATCTTCGTACCACTGGAAAGATGAGTGAAATAAGTATAAGTGCCAATGGTTTTGAGAAACAGCTGAATTCATTGAAATTGAACAAAGCTCCAGGGCCTGATGGAATCCCTGTCAGATTCTTTACTGAACTTGTGGTTGAGTTAGCCCCTCTTCTAACTATGATCCATTGTAGATCCCATGGACTCACATTCAGGAGGACGACGGTTCAATCCTGCGTCTGGCCATCCTGATTTAGGTTTACCGTGATTTCCCTAAATCGCTCCAGACAAATGCCGGGATGGTTCCTTTGAAAGGGCACGGCCGACTTCCTTCCCCATCCTTCCCTAATCCGATGAGACCAATGACCTCGCTGTCTGGTCTCCTTCCCCAAACAACCCAACCCCATGAACAAAAAATAGCACCCAATTCTTTGAAAAAAGTGTAGGTCACACCCACCTACAGGAAGGGTAGTTTAAGTGATCCACAAAGCTACTGTCCAACATCCTTGACGTCATTTTGCTGTAGAATCTTTGAACATATTCTGAACTCAAATGTAATGTGGTGTATTGAACACAATGACCTCCCAAGTGCCAACCAGCATGGATTCCAAAATCACTGATCATGTGAGACCCAACTTGCACTTTTCTCGGATGACATACTGAAAGCTTTGGATCAAGGCAGTCAGGTAAATGGAGTATGTCTTGATTTCTGAAAAGCATTTGACTCAGTATAGCATCTACACTAATTGTCAAAAGTTTGATCACGTGTGGTATAAAGTGAAATTTGTTACGGGATTGATGACATTTTGGTAGGGAGGACAGAGCATGTTATCTTGGATGGAGAGTCATCATCAGATGTAGAAATAACTTCAGGTGTACCCCTGGGGAGTGTGTTGGTACTCATGCTGTTCATATTGTACATTAATTACCTTGCAGACAATATTAATAGCAACATTAGTGTTTTTGCTGATGATGCAGTTTTTGTAATGAAGTACGACCTGAAACAACCTGCATCAATATTCAGTCAGATCTTGATAAGATTTCAAAGTGGCACAGAGATTTGGAACTTACTTTAAATGTTCAGAAATGTAAAACTCTGCACTTCACAATACAAAAAACACAGTATCCTGTTACTATAACATCAGTGAGTCACTGTTGGAATCAGTCAGCTCATCCAGATACCTGAGTGTAACACTCTGTAGGTATATGAAATGGAATGCTCGCATTGGCTCAGCCACAGGTAAAGCAGGTGGTCGACTTTGGTTTATTGGCAAAATATTAGAGAAGTACAATCAGTCTACAAAAGAGACTTCGTACAAATCACTCATGCAACCAGTTCTAGAATATTGCTCAAGTGTGTGGAACCAGTACCAAATAGAACTAACAGGGGATATTGAAAGTATATAGAGAAGGGCAGCATCAATGGTCACAGGTTTGTTTAATCCACAGGAGAGTGTTACAGAGGTAATGAAGGGACTGAACTGGAAGACTCTTGAAGATAGATGTAAACTATCCTGACAAAGTCTGTTAACAAAGTTTCAAGAATTGGTGTTACATGGTGACTCTAGGAATACACTACAATCCCCTATTTATCACTCACATAGAAATAGTGAAAATAAGATTAAAATAATTACGGCACACACAGAAACATTCAAAGAATTATTCTTCCCACACTTCATACGTGAATGGAATAGGAAGAAAGCTTAATAATTGGTACAATGGGATGTACCCTCTGCCATGCACTTCATAGTGGTTTGCAGAGTATAGATGTAGATGTGGAAATCTAATTTCTGTAACGTACATACCGAAGCAAGCATTACAGATCACATTTGTTAGCTTCACCTGTTCGTAAGAAACTGTCACCTTTTAACCTAATGTTCTCTTTTTGTTTGTGCTCATATGACATCACACACAGAACCATCATGTTGTGGATAAAGCGAAGTATGGTATCTGTGTCTTTCATCTGTTGGTTTATAATAATCTAAGGTAGCCACGTTTGTAGAAAAGAATGCAAACATTCTTAGTATGGACATAATCACTGTATATCACATTTCTACCCAATTTTGTTTCACTGTAACCAGTAGTGATGCCGGATTCCAGCCTTATGGTTTGGCCAATGGCCAGAATGATTCATTGAGTATGGGACTATGACTCCCTCTAAAATAGCCACAGAAAATGAAAGATAAATAAAACAAAATGTAACAGTGGAATGTCAATTTCCAGAACAAATGTAAAAGGTAGTGAACAAGTATTATGTAAGCAAATGACATTCCATTTTGCTGCCAGAAGTGTTTCCACAAAAAGAACAGCATTGAGATAAAGAAAACAAGAAAAACAAATTAATGTACAAGCCAAACATGATTGTAACCAAGTTGTTTAATAAAAATGAAAAGGACCATATTACGGTAAATGTCACATTGCAACATCAGTAAACCATATAAAGATTTGCAGTGATGCCAAATAGCAATTGACATTGTTGCTGGATACAGGTTTGACAGATCTCTGGTTTCCAAGTGACTGGGAACTGCCACCCGCCATCTGTAGGTGTGAACTCAGTATGTGCTTGAGCAACCACTGTGCAGTGCTAAAATGTTGGCTCTCCCGGGGAATGGGGCTATTGTCTTCAGTGTGCAGGTCATGAAAATGGTACAAAATTCAAAGAAAAGGAAAAAAGGGAAAAAAGCTTAGAGAGAGTCTGAAAAATTGGACCTCCAACATCTGTAACTTTACACACTGTCAGTGTTCAGAATTAAAATGAAAAAATGTCATGTAACTGCTTTTAGCTGCTGATAGTTTGTTTATACAACCAGTTTTGAGTCATCTGACTATCATCAGGTTCATAAAAGCATTCACAGCATCATGTTACATGAAATATAAAATCATGAAGTGACAAAGCCATGAACAATACACCGTCATCATATCGTAGTACAAACTACATCCAGTGTGTAAACACTGTGCTATGGAATGTACACATTCATGTTAAATAGATTGACAATGTAACTTATATTACAATGTGATGGCATTATATTGTTATTATTTGATGATAACAATTTTATGTTTCACATAACATGATGCTGTGAATACTTTTAAGAACCTGATGATGAGCAGATGATTGAAACTGGTCATATAAATAAAGTATTATATCAGCAGTTTTTATAAAGAGCTATGAAGCACCATCTGCTCAAAATTAAAATGTAACATTTTCCTGCTCATTCTTTCTGTTTAGTGATTTGGATGTTGCTTAATACTTCCCAAACAAATTGCAGATTATTTCAGACAACCCCCGCACCCCCCTGCTCCCCCTTGCCTGCTTCATAAGAATAATTTGGGCCAATTCTCCATCATGATACCATCAGTCTTTTCACTGTAAATAGTTGATATTTAGGCAGTTGTAGAGGGATCAGTTAAGTGCTTTATGAAGGTATCATGATTACAGAAATGAAATAATACCACAAATAGAAGATAAATAGCATAATTTAGTTAGTTTGTAAGTCATGCTTGGGGCATGACATAAGATTTTTCACATTTCTTTATAAAGCATGCTGTACTACTCCTGCAACGCGAAAACACATCACTGAATGTGAGGCAATAATGTTTTCCCACTCTTGTAGCTTTTATTGGTGTACCTTGTAGTTTTTCCCGTTCAATAATACATTTTGATAGGATTTTTATGTGATTGTGGCAATCAGCTTCCTGGAGTAATGTCCTGTAAAGGCATGCAGTATATTGTGGAAGTGTTAAGAACTACACCTTCCACGATTTCCAAGGTACAGGGAAACTGGAGGCTATGCAAGGAGTCCAAGTTCAGACTTTAGAAGGACCACATCAGCAAGAGATGACTACTTCTTTCAACTTCAAGTTATCCACAACTATCGCACCACCTTGTTGGGGCATGATATTGGCTCCACCAAGTTCGAGGGGTGAGTGTTAGTGAAAGAACCGTTCGAAGAAGACTGTAGTAAGCAGATCTTCAATCTAGAAGACATTCTACAAGCCCAGAACTCAGCAGAGAACATCACACAGCTCAACTACATTTTGCAAGGGAATATCAATGCTGGAGAGCAGAACAGTAAGAGCGAGTATTGTTCACTGATGAGTTGCAATTTGGCTTGCAATCAGCTGACAATAGAAAGAGGGTCTGGAGGAGGCATGAGGAAAGGCATTCTCTTGCATTTCTGCATCCAGTGCACCTTTTCAGGATGGTTCTCTAATGGTGTGGGCAGGAGTTAGTATGACTGCAAGGACAGATTTGGTCTTCATGGAGCATGGGAGCCTTAGAGCACGTCAGTATGTGGGGAAAATCCTTTAGAAGCATGTTGTGCCTCTAACTCCATTTGTTGGTGATATTTTCACACTAATGCATGACAGTAAACAGCCTCATGTTGGGAGAATTGTGCAAGAGTTCTTGTAAGAAGGAGAGATTCATGCTATGACTTGGCCTGCTTGTTGCCTTAATCTGGATACTGTTGAGCATGCATGGCAGCAGCTGGGGAGATGGAGCCGCCAGCACTATTAAGAGACCTTGTAGGAGGTCTTCCCGACAGCTAGATGATTTCTCTAGAGAACACTGAAAAATTAATCTAGAGCTTGCCAGAAAGAATGGATGCTGTTATTGGTACAAGAAGAGGGGATGATACATGGTTTTGAAGATGTGAAGAGAGGTCTGTGATGTGTAGAAAACTGAAACAGAGGTACATTACCATCATGAGCTTCATCAAAATTTGCTTCAGATGTGAAGCCACTCATGTTACTTCTGCATCTGTGGCTTAATTGTTTATAATCATCTGTTTTCATTGTTAAACTTGTAGATGGGACTGAACCACAATATTTTATTATAAAATAGTAGTAGACCAGTGTCATTAAAAGTGTTTGGAATTTAAAATAGAAAGTTTTTAAGAAATTACATTTTTTGTGCCTGTCGATATAGCTACCAATTTTTTTTATTAACACTTTAGAGGCTAAGTATATCTAATGCAGGCTGATTGTTTACACTGAAATTATGAACAGGAACATTTGTTTGACACAAAACGTAGGGCAAGTTAGTTACATACGAGAAAACTGTGTGGTATTTTGTAGAAGACAGTAAAAGTCCTAATAAGTTTTGAGAAGACTTGCAGTTTGATTCTGGGATCATATGACGGTGCCACCTGCAGTAAAAAGCTAAACTTGGTGACAGTTAACTGTAGCTGCAGTTGTGATTTTGTATCCCAAAATTATCAGCTATATGTATTCTGCATATTATTTTACTTATGAAATTATCATCTACTGGAGTTAATCCTTACTTGTAAAAATAACCGAATATGCTTAAAATGAAAATATATGTTTCATTGTACATATTTTACCATGGTTTCTTTGTTCTTACAGATATAAGAGATACAGTGAACTACAAGGAGGTCATGAAGCAATACGGCCTTGGCCCCAATGGTGGCATAGTAACATCACTGAACCTGTTTGCTACAAAATTTAGCCAAGTTGTGTCGCTGCTTGAAAAAGCAGGATCACAGTATGATTTGGCAATACTTGACACTCCTGGTCAGATTGAAGTATTTACATGGTCAGCATCAGGAAACATAGTCACTGAAGCTTTGGCTTCATCGTTTCCTACTGTTGTTGTTTATGTGATGGACACAGTTCGAAGTGTTAATCCTGTCACTTTTATGTCTAATATGCTGTATGCATGTTCTATACTGTACAAAACGAAACTACCTTTCATTGTTGCAATGAACAAGGTAAGATTTATTTTTCTAATTGCAAAGTTATTCATTGTCTTGTTAGTTAGTAACATATTTTATATAACTACATCTGATGCTTTCAAGGTTGACATTGTGGAGCACAGTTATGCTGTGGAATGGATGAAAGACTTTGAGGTTTTCCAGGAAGCTCTGGAATCTGAAACAACATATATATCAAATTTAACAAGGTCGATGTCTTTAGCTTTAGATGAATTCTACAGCACACTGAAGAGTGTTGGAGTGTCAGCTGTTAGTGGTGCTGGTATGGATGAATTTTTTCATTTGGTAGAAAAGGCAGCTGAAGAATTTGAACAGTGAGTCAAAAGTTTTCTTTTTATTTATCACACTTAATTCATAATATGTAATTAATAGGAAAATGGGGAATTTTTGGAAGTGCGAAAAGTGAAATGAGTTACAAAAAGTACTCAATATTCAGAGGAGCTGCTGAGATGTTGAAAGGCACATAAACAAGAATTTGGACATTGTAACACAGTCCAAACTTAGCTTTTTTTCAGAGCGTAGTAGAAAGGGATGTATGCAGACTTTGTCTCATAAGATGCGTTATGATTTTCTTGTTCGTGTGCATGTATAGAGTGCAGTACAATATGTACTAGCCAAAGTGTCCTATGTGCAAGGATGATTGTCTTTACTTATTCATTGTTAAGATGTGGGTTAATTTTGTTATCGATTATTTCATGGCACCCTAAGTCATCAGTTGAAATACTTATGTACAAGAATTGAAATGTCACCTCAAAAGCAGCATTGTATGAAAGTGAGTCATGGACTGAAGAGAAATCAGAATAAAAATAAAAAGAATACCATAACTCTCATTTGTTGCTTAATTTTTCAAATAAAATCTGTATTCTGCTGGAAAATATGTACATTAAAATATTCTCATCGCTCTAAAGAATATTACCATTTTGTCTTCACTATCAGTGATTTGTTCATGTTCAGTATTCCCATATTTCAGCTGTGTGATTTATCAACAGTGAAAGATTTCAGTGTATTCCATCTGTGTTTATACTTTGCAAACCACTTGTGGACTATGGCATGACTTAGTAGAGGCTAGTCCTGTCTGGTTATTCCTTTCAAAAAACAGTATGTTGTTCTGTTTCACAATTCCTTTGATTTCAGTTATGTAATTGTTTATCACATGTATGCTAGAGGAAGTGGTACATTCTTAGGACCAAATTTAAGCTCTCAATGTTTTGATTTGAGTTGTTACCATAAGGTGCAAAATGCTTTTACTCCGTTCTCTCTTATCTTGGCTAGATAAGAGTAACAAAATATGTCAGACTGAGAGAAAATTACTTGACACATTTTTACTTCATTGTATATTTACCAGGTGTTTCATGGACAGTAGAGCTGTCTTGCTACAACTATTTGTTCTGGTTTGATTAAATGCATCTTCTTGGTGTTGGGGTGTCTCCACCATTTTTGTTCGTCCACATTATGCTACTATGCAGCCTTAATCACTGGCACAGAGTTGCTGTCTGTACATGCCTGTTCCACCTCGCACATTTTCTCATTAACTAACGTAACACTGACCTGCTGTCTGATACGGCTGCTTATTATACAGTTAGTCAAAGTTGCTCCTGTTATCTGACAGCATCCACATTTTCACCACCTGGAGGGATTGTGCAGCAATTTTTGGTTTAGCAGACACTGCCATATACAATGACAGGTTTTACCAATATTCGATATAATTAGGCTTTAAGTTGGAGTAGAATTTTCCAATCACATAGAACTCCTGTGACTTTGGACCTTTGCATTCCTACTATATTGACTCTGGCTGGTGCACCATTTATGTTTTTGTTGTTTTGAATGCAGATCTCAGGTTACAGAATTTTGTTTACTGTTTGTAGTGTGCTGTTGCTTAATTTAATGGAATCAGGTGCTTGCATAGTTTCCAAGTATTTGGTTTTGAGGGTGTTTGTATATTGGCCATATGGTTGGAGTCAATCATAACAATTTTCAGTTTGTTTCTGTAGGTTTTCTCTGCTTTTGGCTGCAAGCACAACATTATTTGTGTCATCTTACATTTTATTTCATGATAAAATACCTGTGTGACTTACTTCTTTTTCACTGTGTACACTACATCATATTTTTTGTAATAGTAATTAATTTTAAGCTCCATCTGAGGTAGGTTCATGTTAATATGGGTTCTGAGTTTCTGTTGTAGCACTAATTTCACATCAAGGAGAAGTGTGCTTCAAATCCTCATTCTGTCACCCACATTTAAATTTTGTAGGGTTTTCTTCAACAAGTAATTGAGGACGTTAGGTCAGATTACTGCTCGGAGATACAGGGGTTAGCACGGGATAGGAATCCATGGCAGACCACATCAAAACATTCAGATGACCAATGTAAAATAAATAAAAAATAGAAAAGATTGATTTCCTACATCATCCTTGCCCTATCTGAGCTCAGCTTCTATCAGTAATAATCTTCTCGCTGATGTGATCTTAAACTTCAATTCTTCCCAAATGGTCAGCCATTCATCTGCAAAATTCTCAGATATATTGTGTTTTGTCACCTGAAGAAGTAATTCATGGTTCCAAAAGCTAAGAGTTTTGTGAGTATTATGTTGTGGTGTGAATTGTGTCATTTGCTTCAGGGACTTGCAGATCAGTTACAGAGGCATCTTTTCTGTCATTAACTCCAAGTCAACAATTACATTTTTTAATAAAACGTAAAACCATTGAAATATAAACTATTGAGGAGCAACTCATTTAGGTTGACCTGGCAGAGCTGCAACATTTCTGCTGGTGCCTAAAGCAAACTACCACTTAGTACTCAGTGGGGTGTTCCAATTTTATTTGGTTCCTCTAGTAGCAGTAGAGGCATTTTATGGTTCAGTTGCACTGGGAAGTTAAAGTGTAACAGGGCTGCAGACACAAACGTAATATTAATTATATATATTTATATAATTTTTTTCTTTTTTTGGTGGTGGGGGGGGGGGGGGGGTGATAAACGTGATCAGGGTCTATTTTTGTGTCCAGTTGTGTTTATTTCTACAAAGAGAAACCTGCAGTATCAAGACAATAGATACTTTATTAATTGTGTTTGTCCTTTGAAGCAGTTGATTGTAAACTATTGAGACCTTTGTAAAGTCTATTGCTAAAGAGTGACCTCTAGTCTCAGCTTGATAGCCCATATTCCCATGGAGAGTGGCATGTAATTCCAAGCAGTCACTAATTAAATAGTTGTAACAGCAGCACCACAATCCTCTTACCCATCGTATTTATTTCTCCATCATTTCTTTTCGGACAATACAGATCTGCTATTCTGTTACAAATATACCATCGTTCGTATACAGAATGAGTTGCATAAGACATAACATTCCTTTTATTTCATAAACTGTTCAAGCTACTGAAATGAGCTTTTCAGCAAATGGTGATATGCAGAGTGGCATGTACTTTTGTTGTATGGGTAACACTCTCATGCATTTTAATTATAAATTTCTGGTGTTTAAGCATATAGAAATTACAGATCACTTTCTTTGACACCTCATCCTCAGCACTGTAATACAGTATAGTGATAATTATTCAGGATAATTTGGGAGAGAAGATGCATGAATAATTGAGATATTTTCAAATTTGTATTCTTTGTTCTAAAGTTTATCCAACTTCTGGTCGTAGGTACTGCAGGACTGTTTACTTCTTACAACAGTTGTGATGTTGGTCTGCTTCGGAGATGAGTTGGCATTTTCCCCATGCATTGCAAATTTTTCTTGCAGAATAATGTCATTGTACTGCTGAAACCCCCTCTGGTCCATATAATCTAGAAGAATATCAATACACTGCAATGCAGTACAATGACGACAATGCCACGCCTTTATCCCCATTTCCACATTCACTGTTCTCTTCTTTTTTTGTTGTGAAGGAGCGGTCACAATTTCGGTGACACTCATATAATAGAAGCTGGGTTCACATGTGTCAATTTTCAGCAACTCATTCAGGGTTTCTTCATTGACATCTTCAAAACAGTTTGACCCCATTTCCAGTTTCATTATTTGCTCAGTTTTTATTTATTCATCAGGGATATGTTGAAAAAATCACTTGCTTCCACATCTGGAAGAATTTTCCTACATGTTCAAATTGATGTATGTGATTTAACTTCCTGCCAGGCATCTACAATTATCTTCTTCTTCCAGAATGCCACCAAATCATCCTCATCATGTAGCATTCTCAGTAGACCAGCTTGGTAGAACTGTTTTACTGATGCAGTTATGCTTTGGTCCATTGGCTGTATAATGGCAGTGACGTTTTTCGAGGTAAAAACAGAATTCTGATGAGACCATCATCAGATACAACAAGCCTCATGTTGGGATGTGAAGGGGCATTATCATACAAGAGAATAGCCATTTATGACAATCCTTTCTCTTCTAGAAATTGCCAAACTTGTGGTACAAAATGTGTGTGGAACCAGTTTTTTAAAAATTCACAGTGCATCGGTGCTCCTTTTTGATTGAAATAATGCACAGTCCTTTTGATTGTAATAATGCACAGGGAGATCCTTAGCTTTGGTATCCTGGAACGCTCAGGATTTTCTTGATTTTCCAATCCCTGGTAGTTTCACTTTGTGGTTCCCAGAAGTGTTAGTGTGGCACAGGATTGTAACGCATTCTTTGGACAGCTTATACCCGGAAGCATGTACTTTACTCTCAAAAGCAAGGATTCCAGATGGTAAGACATTTCCAGTACAGATAACTTTCGTCTGCATTATAAATTTGGTCTGGTGTGAAATTCTCTTCTTCCACAAATTTGTGGAACTCTTCCCGGAAGGAATCAGCTGCTGCATCATTTTAACTAAGTTGCTCTCCTTGCACAGTAAGTTTGTTAATCCCGTGACATTGTTTGATTCTGGTTAGCCATCCATATGATGTGGTAAATTCTCTCTCTAGCCGTAGAGCTCCATGAAAAAAATTAGCATTTCCAACACACATTGCACCTGAAACAGTGATACCCTCTTCTCATTTTTGGATAAACCATTGCAAAAGAGCAGCCTCTAATTCATCAAATGTAGATATCTTCAAGCATTGTCAAACAGATGGTCCAGAAATAGAATCACAGTTATGGACAAAATCCTGTATTTTCTGCTGCATTCCAGCACCACAATCAGCACTTTGTTTTGCAGTAGTTTCCCCCTTTTCAAATCTCAGTTACATCTGATTTTTGTTTTAATGTCAACATGTTTTCTTGGTTTCTCAGTCATATCTCTTACAAATTTCTTTTAACTTGTTTTGTTGGCAGTTACAGACTGATTAACATCAGAAAAACAAGCTTGTTTTTGATTTATGTGGAACTGGCCAGCCAGTAACAATGGAAACTGTACTCTGTTGTCAGCGGCAGTCATTTAAACAGTGAAAATGTCACTCATTTCTACACAGTGGGTTGTTATTGCTATTTGCTAGAGTATTGCATGTTTTGTGTGCACAAACAATCCACACATAAATAATTAGAAGTACACGATATTTGTTAATATTTCTTATAAAATATTGTTCACAATTACAAATATTTTCTTTCTATTACAAAATTTGTTCTTTGTATTGGAACACTCCCAAAATTTGCTATGAAAAATAAGAATTTCTCTGTATGTATTACCAAAATCAAACATCAACAGTAAACAAGGGCTTTTATTTAAAATAACCTTATGGAGCTAGAAAACACAAAAGTATTCCCCTGGGGTTTTAGCTTCATTCAGCCAATGTGGAACAGAGGTGTCATAATACCAAGATGGGCACCTGTGGTTTGTTACTTCTTTGGAGTAATTTCTAGAAACATCTAGTAATAAAATACATTTTAATGTGGTACCTCTTGGTGTGTTTTATTTATTAATTTTTCAGATTCAACTTTGTGAAACATGTTCACAAATATTATTACCAACTTTACATTGGATACACTGTTCCATTCATTTCTGGTGCTGATTTTGAGCAACTTGTTTGATTTATACTTGATTTGACAATATTTTTACAAAACTTTGCACATCGGAAACAAACACTTTTCTACAAGCGTTGCAAATTCTGAATGGGGAATCCATGATAATTAGCTAAAGTCCACTTATGAGGCCAGCCAATTGGGAGATAGCATACAGTAACCAGTGAGAATGGCTGAATATAAATGATTTCTTTTGTCAGATGACACAAATTGATTACATTTGTTTTTTACCTGTATAATGCCACAATAACATTTATTCATCTCAGTTATTATGAATTTTTTAAGTTGGTTACTGATTTTCATATTTGTATGATAATTGGAAAAAAAAGCTAGTTGTGCTGACAGACTGACCTGTAGCAAAGCCAGTGGTCTAAGTTAGAATGGAACATGGCAGTTTGATTGTAAACTGGCAATGCCAGAAATCCCAACACAAAAATACACACAAAAATCTCTGCATAATTTCTAGGATTTCAGACATGGATAAAGCACTTGATGTCATGGAGTCAAATACCTGAACATCACAGCAATTAAATAGTGAATTCATAGTTCAGTGGCATAGTCAGCAGGCTGTTAAGCAACTGTATAGTGGCACGATATGGATCAAATCCCACCTTTAGCACCATTATTATTATTTTTAATCAATAAGAGAAACAAAATTGATGGAATAAACAGTTTGTGGTTCTGAATATGATTTTTTGACCCTAAAAAGGAACCAGCATGTGTATTCTTTACCACTGACTATTCCATCCAAAGGCTGTCCACTTTAGTGATCATGTATTGTGTGAGGAAGGGGGTCTATGATGTGTGTCTTTTTGTATCATTTTCCCACAGGCAGCTAGAACAACATTTGAAGGTCATGGCGTTACTTGGAACATGGCCCTTCCAGTTTTGTCGCATGGTCCCTTTTCTCTCTGCCCATACAGTTTTGCTGGAACTGGACTCTGGTGCAGAAGGAAGCCATTCGAAAACAAAATGTCATTGTGTTCTTCCAAGTTATTCTTGCTCCATAACTGAAATGTGTATTGGTAACTGATCCTTCTGGAAACCGATTAATCCATAATTATATAGTTGACATACTGATGGGATAACATTATCCATAATATGATTATAGTGGGCAACATGAAGTCAGCCATCTATACTGTTGGTGTCCCAAGTCTGTGGAAACACATCCATTTTCAGACTGCCACCTCCATGTACCCACTGCAGTATGGCTTGTGAATATATTTGGGGTCAAACCAGACACCATGCAGTCTGTATACTAGAGATCAAACACAGAACAAGTACGAGTCTACCAGGCAAGGGAGCACAGTCATTAGCAGACTGGACTTGAATTCAGGGGGACGTGTTTAGCTATTCTAATTTAGGTTTTCCATTATTTCCCTAAATCACTTAAGGCAAATGCCAGGATGGTTCCTCCGAAAAGGACTTGGCCACTTTCCTTCTCCGTCCTTTCTTTATCTGAGCTTGTGCTCCATTTATAATCACTTTGTTGTCGACGGGACATTAAATGTTAATTTCCTCCTCCAAGTACGAGTCTAATGTTGAGAGTTGCATACCTTAGAAATCGAGGTTCCATTGTTACCTTAATACTGTATTAATGTTCTGTGTTCCATGATATCACTTCCTACTCATCAACTAGTTCCCTCTTAGTAAAGCTAAGTGATGCAGTGTATACAAGAGCAAATGTGCACAGTTACAGGAAGAGTGATGTCTGGGAAATGTTTGATGAAAAACATACAAAGTTCATCCGGTGCAAGTAAAGTGGTTGTATTCTTGTTTATTTTACATCTACCATGAAAAATGTATGTGGTCCATCAAAGGAAATAGGGTGCAGAGTGGTGTCATTGTTATGTCCCTGTGGCCTAAAAGTGCACTGTTTTGTATTCTTTTAGCCATCTATGAGCTGCTAGTGAGTTGTGTAGCTTATCATTCACTTCTGAAATATTTTTGAGGACTACTGTAAATGTATTTTAATAGTTAATCACCATGTAAAGAATAAACTTAGTCGTCATGTCCTATTTTCTTTGTATTGTCATCACAGACTCAAAACTGTGTATTTGTAGATGTACTCTGAACAGAGATTGAATGAGATGGAATGAGCAGGCCTATATGAGAACTGTCGAAGAGTAGGCGAATGATCAGCTTTGGTTTATTGGGAGAATTGTAGGAAAGAGTGGTTCACCTGTAAAGGAGATCACATATAGGATGCTGGTGTGACCTATTCTTGAGTAGGGCCTACTCCTGGAGTGTTTGAGATCCGTACCAGATCGGATTGAAGGAAAACATCAAAGTAATTTAGAGGCAGGCTGCTAAATTTGTTACCAGTAGGTTTGAACAACTCAAATGGAAATCCCTGGAGAGAAGGTGACGTTCTTTTCGAGAAACACTGTTGAGAAAATTTAGAGAACCAGCATTTAAATCTGACTGCTGAACAGTTCTGCTGCTACCAACATACATTGCACATAAGGACCACAAAGATCAGAAACGGAAAATTAAGACTCATATGGAGGCATGTAGAAAGACGTATTTCCCTCGTTCTATTTGCGAGTGGAACAGGAAATGAATTGAATAGTAGTGGTACAGGGTACCCTCTACCTTGCACCATACAGTGGCTTGTGAAGTATCTATGTAGATCTAGAAATAGTAAAATAAATTTACAGCATTTTTTGAAAAAGTTCTGTACATATATAAAAATAAATTAAATAGACTTAGGCTGCAGTTATGGAGTTATATGTTTTTGTTTCAACCTTGATGACAGATTATGGTGATTACTATATGTAGCAGTGTTCCTATCAACCACAGTGATGTATATAACAATTCAAAACCATACCTTGGAGCCATTAGATCAGAAAGGATTTAGAAAAGGCTGATATAAGCCCATCAGACATTTTCAGCTTAAACTCATAAAGACAAAAATTAGCAAAGGGGTAGCATTGTCAGAGAATGAAGTCAGCACCAAACCTGCACTGAAGAAAGAAAAAGTGTCCATGGAGAAAAAAAATGAGATCTACAGAAAACTCCCAAGGATTAAAACGTGGTAGCTTTTTATGATCTGATTGTGTTCAGTTGCACCTAATAATACTAATACTGCTACTACTACCACTACTACTACTACTTATATTATTATTATTATTATTATTATTGTTATTAATAATAGTAATAATAATAATAATAATAATAATGTTGGTTATATATACTTCTGTATAAATGCATCTATAAACAGAATAATATTCACTGCCCAACAGTTGCTAATGTAGTGACGGTGCTGCAAGTCCTCAGTTATACTTGCAAACTCAAGTACTTACTCTCCGTTCTGCACTGGTAGTGTCCACTTATACCCAAGACAATACTCAAGTGATGAGTTTATGGGTGTAATTGGGCAGTGGTGGAGGCTGATCTTACAGAGACGACGAATTCGGATATGACATCACAGGACATAGGGCCCGCTTGTGAGTTTAAAGCGAGTATTTAGAAATCATTTTTCGTCTCTAGTATACTCTTACTAGATCATCATGCACTATGGAAAATACTTTTTCATGGGAATATGTTACATTCTGCAAGTCATAATGGATTTTCCTCGGCAAGCACTAACTGGTAGAGTTGATTATCATCATGAGCATTGCCTTGACAGCCACACACTCACTTTGTCATCCAATCTCCCAAAACTGACACCAAACTATGTCATCTTATTGGCGAAATGCAATATTATGTTTTAGCTGCACCGTGTATATATAAGAATTTTTCCATGATGTGTTACAAGTTCATTCTATTGGACTGGAGTTGTTACATACCAATGTCCTGTTTCCAGACAAGTACTTGTTTCTCCAGTATCACTATGTCATTTTATCCATTGTTGCATAGTGTGCCTTGATACTCCATACTGTGCCATGTGAGCATCTCATCTGGAGGTTGGGTAGCACTGGTCGCAAGAAGGATGGGAAGGTGGTTACTTGTGTTGGAATCATCAATGTTAGCCTCTGACACCTTCATCCACAAGAGCAATGATGTGGTCACAGATAGCTTATTGACGATGAGGTATGGCTTGTGAAGAAAGTGACTGGACTCAAATCAAGGTGGTTCAGGTACCTGAACTTCAAACATGTACCGTCATTGGTATTGTGGAATGAATAGTGAAATGATAAATGCAATTCACTTCTTTACTTTGTCAGTCACTGTAGCAGAATAGTTTTACCACACGCAAGGACAATGTATAGTTTGGTAAATTACTCCAGATTACATTTGTCCTATGGTTAAGGCGATCCTACAAGGAAGTGAAGCAGTTTAGTCCCTCTAAATGCATCCATACAAGGTTTAGATCATTAGGGTTGGTTTTTGAAAAAATCTAAGTCCGCTGTAATCATGTTTGAGCACTTTACTTCATACAGCTGGTGAGTTGGCACAGTGATTACTTGCCGACCAGGACATCATGGGTTCAAATCCCCTGGCTCACTTTTTTTTTCCATGTGTATAATTAATGCTCTCAACTATTAGTCAAAAGAAATGTAAAGAAATGTAGATGTGCCAAAATGTCTTCTATTCAGTATGCAAAAGTGCAGAAGGTTTGTGAACGTGACACATTGTTGAGACTAAGTTCAGGAAGAAACTGTCTAAACGATGATACAAAATTATATGAGGTGTGATTATTTATTTGTGCTAAATCTGATATCTAGTGACCTGCACCCTTTTACTAGCATTACTATTGAGTGCCCCCCAGCAGTGTGGTAAAGCATATGGAAATCAGCTGCTTAACAGATGAATCCTTCCCTTGCCATAAGTGGGTAATATAATCTTTAAAATACAGCAGAGTTTTTGCTGCTTCTGATGTTGTGCGAGCTAAATAAAAAATCTTTGATGATCCTCACTTAAAACTTCTGGGCTGATAGGCTATGGTTGATGTATTAAAACTCTCCACTGATGTTTCGTCTCCAGTTGCGGGAGTCATCCTCCAAGGTAAAGCTGCGAACTGCAAAGAGAACTCGAGGAAGCACTGGTTATATACGCACTGGAGAGGGCACCACTATCCATCATGTGGCATCAGCTATGAGACTGTCTTTGTAATGTCAACATTCTCAGTTGAAATTAATTGATTGTAACGCTTCCGGTGCAATGCTGACGTCCAGATTTTATCCAGTTTAACGTGTTCCTCTTTCCTGTTAAAATTATTGTGGTGTTCGGTAATCTCAATAGTTTCTCTATACATGTGCACATAATAATGCGAGGTTGCAGATATAACACTTGTCTCTCTGAATTTTATTTCATGATTACCTTCCTGGTAAACATGTTACGATACCGCCGATTTATCCTTGTGACGCAGGTGGGAATTCCTCTTATGTTCAACAAGATGGGTGTTAACACTTCTCTTTGTGGTACCGATACAAACCTGTCCACAACGACAAGGAATTTAATATATAATAAATAGCCGAAGGATGTCATGCATCTTTTTCCGACATTAAATATTCTTTTATTTTCCTGGTGGGTCTGAAAACAGTTTTCATCCCATATTTGCTTAATACTTTCTTAATGCAATCTGAGACCTTACCAATGAACGGAAGAAAAACCTTGCCATTAGGCAGCTGCTGTTCGTCATTGCTCCTGATTCTCTGCCTAGAGTGTAGGTGCTCGATGTATCTCCTTACTAGAATAGCCATTCTTCACAAAAGTCAACCGTAGACGTTCAATCTTATCATTTTAATAGACAGGTTCACAAAGGTTTTTATTACACCTCTTTTTTGTATAAGGTGGTGGTTTGAATCTGCACGCAGATAATGATCAGTATGTGTGGCCTTTCTATATACCTTATGGCCCAACATTCTGTCCTGTCATTTAATCACAGACATAACCAGAAAATTCAGTTGCCCATTACTCTCCGTCTCCATAGTAAATTGGATTCTCTGATTAATGCTGTGTCAGGGCATCCAATACCTGTGCAGCATGTGTCCATACTCAAAAAGTGTCATCGACACAGCGATACCATCTCGTTGGTCTCTTACTGGCAGTCTGCAATGCCCGTTGTTCAAAAGTCTCCATAAACAAGTTAGCCACAGCAGGACTAAGAGGACTGCCCATAGCCACCCCATCAATCTGTTCATAAAAATTACTATTTATTGAAAGTAGGTTGTGGTGAGGCAGTGTCGGAATAATGTCACAATGTCAGTAGGAAAAATATGTGCTATGCATGAGATAGCTTCTTTTACCAGAATCATGGTAAATAGCAACACAATATCAAAACTAACGAGGATATCATCTGGGCCCATGCTCGTTTCCTTTAACTTGTCAGTGAAATGAGCTGAATTTTAATATGACTGTCAGTTCCACTAACACATGATTGCAGCATTGAGGCAAGGTGTCTCCGTGGGTGAGACTGCCTATAGCACTGAGAGTTGGCCTCAAAGGAACCTCACGTTTATGCATGTTAGGTAATCCATAGAGTCTAAGTGGGTACACTTCTGTTTTACAAAGCAGCTTCCTAACATCGGAGTAGAAAGAAGATGCTTTCACCTGGAATGGTCATTTTTAAAATCTTCATAGTCAGTTCCTTTTGAAGTTTTTTTGTAATTGAAAGGAACCAAAATATCATTGATCTTTCCATGATAGTCCTCACTCTTCAATATGGTGGTGGCTTTATTCTTATCTGCAGTAAGAACAATAATGTTTTAATCTGCGTTGATATCCCTCGGCACCTTCCTTTCTGCCTGTGACAAATTACTGTTAGGTGGCTTACATGTACGTAGAATCCTAGCTGTTTCCATCTCAATTACATCAGCGGACTACTGCCTCAGTACTTGTTACAATATGCTCAGTGGGTATGTTTTGGGAAATCTCAGCAAAATTGCATCCTTTGGCTAGTACAGAAATTTCAACTTCTGACAAATCTTTATCAGAAAAGTTGATAACAGTTAGAGAATTGTCCGCAACTGAATCCCCTGAAATGTTCTCGTGTAAGTTAACAAACTTCTTCTTCTGTCTATTTACTGATATTTCTGCATCAAGTTCCATAGTTTTCAATGTTAGACCGTCAATCTTAGTCCAATCATCACACTGAATAGCATTACCAATAAACAAGTGGAGATCAAAAAACTTATTGCTGATTCTGCCAGTGAGATGGAATGTTGGGCCGTAATATGTTTAGAAAGGCCACACATACTGATCGTTATCTGCATAAAGATTCAAACCACCACCTTAGACAGAAAAGAGGTGTAATAAAAATCTTGGTAGACAGGGCATACAAGATTTGTGACCCAGTTCATTAAAAAGATGAGATTGAACATCTATGGTCACCTTTCATGAAGAATGGCTATTCTAGTAAACAGATAGATCAAGCACTTGCAACTAGGCAGATCAAGCACTTTGCTCTAGGCAGAGAATCAGGAGCAACGACGAGCAACAGCTGCTAACGGCAAGGTTTTTCTTCCATTCATTAGTGAGGTCACAGATCACATTAGGAAAGTATTAAGCAAATATGGGGTGGAAACCATTTTCAGACCCAGCAGGAAAATAAAATATATTTAATATCAGAAAAAGAAGCACGAAATCCTTTAGATACACTGGGGGTATATAAAATTCCTTGTAGTTGTGGACAGGTTTGTATCGGTACCACAAAGAGATGTGTTAACACCCATCTTGTTGAACATAAAAGGAATTCCCGTCTGGGTCACGTGGATAAATCAGCAGGAGCAGAAAATGTTTACCAGGTAGGTAATCATGAAATAAAATTCAGTGAGACAAGCATTATATCTAATACCTTACATTATTATGCGCGCATGTACAGAGAGGCTATCGAGCTCAATAAACACGATAATAATTTTAACAGGAAAGAGGAACACGTTGAACTGGATAAAATCTGGATGTCAGCATTGCAGCAGAAGCATGACAATCAATTACTTTCAATCGAGAATGTTGGCATTACAGAGACAGTCTCATAGCTGACACCCCATGATGGGCAATGATGCCCTCTGCACTCCGTATATAATCAGCGTTTCCTAGAGTTCTCTTTGCAGTTTGTAGCTTTACCTTGAAGGATTTCCCCTGCAGCCAGAGATGAAATGTCACTGGAGAGTTTTATATATTGACCATAGTCTGTCAGCCCGGAAGTTTTAAGTGAAGACAATATCGGCCATGAAAGCCTACATAGTTTGATGATTTTCATTCATTTGCTAGCCTTTGATGGAATTAATTTATTAACATTAGATTATTACGATCACTCCTTTTTTGTGCAGAAGTCAGAGGCATCCCATGTGGATGAGCCAACAGAAAATTTTGACACCCATTTTTTCATATTTCCTACCATCTTTTCCAATTCACAGTGTGACTCACATCTACTGTGAAAAATTAACTGCACAACATCAGAATAGAAGGATGTTTTTCATATAGTAAATCTCTTATGCCAAAGAAGAAGAAGAAAAATGCTTTTGCAACTTAAAACAAAGTGGAACATCTGTCCATTTACATAGAATGCTTAGAGGTTGACATTTCACTGACAGTGACCATCATAAATTTGCTGTTAAGGTCATATGTAGTGTATCAGTAGCTAATAATAGAATATTTTATTTGTAGGAACACTTACATGTTGTCTTAGAATAGGTCTTGACCATTTTTTGCACAACATTTCAAATAATAATTCCTCTTCTGCATATCCACAAAATAAAATGGAAAAATGGCCTGTTGCCTTTCATTCACATCAGTACTATACCGTACTGTGACTCTAGTATTGATTTTATGCTGGTACTTGTGCTATCAAATGTATATTAGTGCATTTTGTGTAGCAAGATAACAAAAAAAAAAATCGGTGATAACATTCCAGCCACAGAGATCTTTATCCTTGCACTAATGCTTCTAATGTCAAGCTTTGTCTTAGCTTCATTTATCTCCAATCTGTATTCTTTGAAAAGTATGCTAACCATTACATTCTGCAGTTCTTCAAAGTCTCCTTAGTTTAAGTCCAAAGGGTTATGTCACCTGCAAATCTTAGTTTTGTATCTCCTTCCCTTACACTTTTATACCTCCTCTGAATGTGTATAATGTAAGAGAAAAATAGATTGTTCCTTCCTATAAATATGGCACATTAAATTGCGAACACGCACAGCTAAAAGACACTGACACGTAAGCTTTTCGGCGCTGCTTTCATCTGAAAAAGAAAACAAACAGTCTTTCACACAGGCAAGCATGCCTGACATACACATGACCATCATTTTAGGCAGCTCAGGCCAGAATGCAGCTGTCATTTAGAATGGAAGCAGCAGTCTGGAGGGGGTGGGGAAGGGAAATGGTAAGGGATAGCACTGTATGGGTGTTTGGGGGGGGGGGGGGAGGAGCAGGAGCACTATCTGGTGGAGGGTGCAGGTCTAGACTGCCAGCAGGCACTGGGATGGGAGGCTATGGGACATGGAGGGTGGAGGGATGGAGCAAAAGAGTAGAGGCACAGGGAAAGATGGGCGAGTGCATTGGAAGAGAGCGGCACACAGAGAGGGTGGGAGATAAGAATAGGGAGGAGGTGAAACGATGGAGGGGATGGAAACTGTTGGGTGGAGGGTATGGGGAGAGACTTTTACTAAAGGTGAAGCCAGGATAATATCAGAAGTCTTGAATGTATTTTAAGGGAACTCAAGGGTAGCTGCCATCTCCACAGTTCAGAAACGCTGGTGGTGTAGCGTAGGATCCATGTAAAGAAACAGCCATTGAAATAAAAAAAAAAAATGATTCAAATGGCTCTGAGCACTGTGGGACTTAACTTCTATCATCAGTCCCCTAGAACTTAGAACTACTTAAACCTAACTAACCTAAGGACATCACACACATCCATGGCCGAGGCAGGATTCGAACCTGCGACCGTAGCGGTCGCGCGGTTCAAGACTGTAGCGCCTAGAACTGCTTGGCCAGCTCACTGAAATCAAGCATGTTATGTTCAGCTGCATGTTGTGACACAGAGTGGTCTACTTTGCTCTTGACCACAATTTGGTGGCAGCCATTCATCCTATAAGATAGGTGGTTAGTAGTCACACCACTATAAAAACCTGTGCAATGACAGCAGTGAGCAAGTGTATTGCATGGTTACTTTCACAGTGGCCTGGCCTCTGATGGGTTATGATAATCCTGTAACAGGAGTGGAATGAGAAGTTCTAGGTAGGTGATTTTGGCAGGTCTTCCACAGGAATATGATCTATGCGCATGATAGTAGTATATGGATGGACAAGGATGTTGTGGAGGATGGGTGGGTGACAAAAAACCACCTTAATAGGGGCAGGAAGGATTTTGGGTAGGATGTCCCTCATCTCAGGGCATAATGAAAAGTAATCAAAGCCCTGGAAAGGGATGTGGTTCATTTGTTCCAGTGAGGGGTGGTACTGGGTGATGAAGGGGCCTCCTTTGTGGCTGGTTCCAGAGGATGGTGCAAGAATTGGGGATGTGAGGGGAAATGGCATGAGAGATGTGTGTGTAGACTAAGTCTGGGGAATAGTGCCTGTCTGTGAATATGTTGGTGAGACCTCGGCATACTGGATAAAGGAATTCCTATCATGGCAGATATGCCATCCCTGTGTGACCAGGCTGTATGTGAGGGATTTTTTGGCATGGAAGGCATTACAATTGTTGAAATGCAGATACTGTTGATTGTTTGTGGGTTTAATGTGGACGAAGGTGTACATGGAGCCATCAGAGAGGAGGAGAAGGACAACATCCAGGAAGGTGGCATGTTAGGTTGAGGAGAACCAGGTGAAGCGGATGGGAGAGAATATGTAGAAGTTGAAAAGCTATGAAGGTAGAGTGTTTTGGCACTAAGTCCAGATCATGAATGAATTGGAACAAGACCAGGATTTTGGTGTTTTGGGATGCAATTAAGATCTCCTCCAAATGGTGCATAACGTGGCTGGCATAGGAGGGTGCCATGCTTGTGCAAATGGCTGTGCCACAGTTTTATTTGTATATCATGCCTTCAAAGGAATTACGATGAAGTTGCTAAGATGTATGAGGAATGAGATGGTGAGTTTGAAGACTGAACAACGTTGGGAAATGTAGTGTTCAACAGTGGTAAGACCATTGGCATAAGGCATAGTGGTGTACAGGGAGGTAGCATCAACAATGACAAGTTGGTATCCAGGAGGTAAATAGGTGGGGATTGTGGAGAGTCGGTGAAGGGAGTGGTTGGTATTTTTCGTGTAGTGGAAGGTGACCAGTGGCTAGGGGTCACCTGCCAGGAATTCCTTACCTCCAACCTAGCCTCACCATCCCTCCCGAGGTCCCTTCCTCAAAACACCAACCTATCAGCAGAAAAAAGGACAGCCATATGCAACCTCAAAACAAATCCTGACCTAATCGTCCTACCTGCAGACTAAGGTTCTACTATTGTTGTTATGAATCACAGTGACTACCTGGCAATTATTTGACTCCTCCATCTACAAACTCTGCCAGAGTGATCCCATTCCTTAAAGTCCAACATAAAATCGTATCCCTACCTAAGCCTTTAGGTCCTTTCCAGAACCTCTCCCCTTAATCTTTTTCCTTCTTCACCCCACATGACACCCTGCAAACCCAACTTCTACATGCTCCCCAAAAACAACAAACCCAAAGATCCTGGACACCCCATTGCGGCTGGTTATTGTGCCATCACTGAAAGAATTTCAGCCCTCACTGACCCATACCTCGAACCATTTGCCCGTAATATAATCTCACATATCGAAATACCAACCACTTATTTCACTGACTCTCCACCATCCCAATCCCTTTACCTCCTGGGTCCCTACTTATCACTGTTGATACTACCTCTGTGTACATCAGTATTCCTCATGTGCATGGTCTTACCTTTTCCAACGCCCTTCCGACTTAAAACCCACCATGTCATGCCTCATACCACTTACTATCTGTATCGTAACTCACAACTACTTTTCCTCTGAAGGGAAAGTATACAAACAAATCTGCAGCATGGCCATGGGCACTTGCATGGCACCCATGTATGCCAATCTGGTTATGGGCCGTCTAGAGGAGACCTTCATAGTCTCCCAAAATGCCAAACTTCTAGTCTGTATCAGAGTTATTGATGATATCCCCACAATCTCAACTCAGTGACAAAACACCCTATCTTCATTCTGTCTCAATTTCAACACCTTCCCTCCCAGCTGCTACACCTGATCCTCCTCAACTCAGTGTGCCACCTTCCTGGACATTGACCTCCTCCTCTCTGATGGCTCCATCCACTCCTCTGTGTGCATTAAACCCACCAATCACCAACAGTATCTGCATTTCGACAGCTATCATCCCTTCCACACCAAAAAATCCCTCCCATACTGTCTGATCAATCAAGGACAGCGCGTATCTGCAGTGACGGGAACTCCCTTACACAGTATGCTGAAGATCCTCACCAAGGCCATCACAGACAGGCACTATTCCCCAGACGTAGTCCATAAACAGATCTCTCACCCCATTTCTCCTCATACCCCCAATCCTCCCACCACCACCCAAGAACCAGCCACAATGAAGAGCCCATTTTGTCACCCGATACCACCATGCACTGGAATAACTGAACCACTGAACCATATCCTTCCCTAGGGCATTGACTACCTATCATCATGCCTTGAGGTGAGGGACATGCTAACCAAGATCTGTCCCACCCCTACTAAAGTGGTGTTCTGTCGCCCAACCAACCTTCACATCATCTTAGTCCATTGCTATGTCACTCACAATCCCAACTCCTGGCCATAAGGATCATAGGCCTGTGGAAGACCTATTTGCAAGACCTGTCCGACCCACCCAGCCAGCATTTCCTATTCCAGTTCTGCACAAGGTTATCCTACGCCATCATAGGCTGAGCCACCTGTGAAAGCGGCCCTGCAATGTACCAGCTCTGCTCCAATCACTGCACAGCTTTTTATCCAACTGTCCAGCAGGATGAATGGCCAAAGACAAATTATGGCTGAGAGCAAAGTTGACCACCCTGTGGTTCTACATGCAGTTGAACATAACATGCTTGTTCCATGGCTGATTCACTACCCAATTCATCTATATCTTCCTCTCCATCACCAGTGGTTACCCTGACAACACATTCTGCACTTCTGAAATTATCCGAGCATCAACATATAGTAACAGTCTGTCCCCACACCCTCTACCCAACCAGACAGGGCTTTTCTACCCCCCCCCCCCCCCCTTCCCCAGTACAGTGCTATCCCTTACCATTCCCCTTCCCCGACCCCTCCAGACAGCTACTCTCATTCTACATGACAGCTGCATTCTGGCCCAAGTTATCGGAGATGACAGTTGTGTGCATGAGGTGTGCTTGCTTGTGTAAATGTGTGTGTGTTTTCTTTTCCTAACAAGTGCTTTGCCGAAAGCTTATGTGTAAGTGTCTTTTAGTCATACCTGTCTGCAACTTAATGTGTCATCTTTACAGTAAGTAGCAATCTATCTTTCCTTTACATTTCTCTAGACCCCTGAGTGTTACAAAGGATCATGGCGTTTTTCAGTTAATTCTTCCGTAACTAAAAAAATGTGTCTAGTCAAAAATCAGTTAGAAGAGTCACCTAATTGTAATACCCTTGGTCAATTAAGGTGAAACAGAATGGGTCAAGTAGGAAATCAGCAGTAATCCTCAATTAATTTTATTCCCTTCAGTCATTTCCTCACATTTACTAAATGAAACCATGTTTGAATTTGAAAACCGTTTTTTTGCTCCTGTCATGTCCCAGTACTAGAACAATAAATTGTTTTTCTTTTTGTATTTTATTGTAGCTGAGCTTTGTTATTATGATGCAGATATGTCAAAAAAGTGAAGTTTTTTTCCTCTTATTTCAGAGATTATCGTGTTGAATGGGAAAAACTGAAGAAAGAGAAACAAGAAGAACAAAGAAAGCAACAAGAAGAGAAGTTAGAAACCTTAGCAAAGGACAGTGAGCAGGGAAAGGGAGAACCTGTTCCACTAATAACCCAGATTAGTGCCGGAAGGGAACTATCTGAAATTTACCTGAAACATCCAGCAAATGAGAGCAGTGAAGATGAAGAAGGCGAGGAAGATATAGTACAGAAGAATGACGAAGGTATTGTCAATATTAAACTGTTGTTGCTCCAATTCTTACTACTGTTACTACCACTGCTACTACTACTACTACTACTACTACTCTTGTTGCTGCTGCTAATGCGAAACTCTCTTGCTGTTACTCTTAGTAGTGGGTAATTTCCCAATTTAAAGTTGTTAGTTAGTGTTAAAGTTGTTAGTGAGTTCCATAACAAAAGTTTAAAGTTACCAAAAATATCCACTCTTAATGTAATAAATGGTATTTTGTGGTCTTCAGTCTTAATCCATGTTTCCACACTACTCTTTCATGTCTACACGTCTTCATCTCTGAACAGCTGTGGCAACCCACTTCCATTTGAACCTGCTTACTGTATTTCTCTCTTGATCTTCCTCTATTATTTTTACTCTCCACAACTCACTCATTACCAAATTACCTCCTTTCTTTTAGTCAAATTGTGCCATAATTCACCCCCCCCCCCCTCCCCCAATTTGATTCAGTACCTCCTCATTAGTTACTCAGTCTACCCATTTGACCTTCAGTATTTTTCTGTAGCATGACATTTCAAAAGGTTCTATTTTCCTCTTGTAGTAACTGCTAGCTGTCCATGTTTCAGTTATGCACAACGCTACACTCCTTACAAATACCTTAAGAAAAAACTTCCTAGTAATTAAATTTATATTCATCTGGCTCTAGCTGCCAGAGACTGTGGTTATGTGTGTGTGAGTTGTTTTGGCATGAATATGTGCACTTGTGTATGTTGTCTACTTTTGACAAAGGCCTAGTTGGGCGAAAGCTAACTATCAGACAGTCTTTTTGGCATGCCTTTCTGCAGCGCAGCATCTCCGCTATATGGTGAGTAGCAACTATCCTTTCCATTATATTGTTACAGTCCATCCTGAATTTGCCATGGCTAAATTTATACTCAGTATTAACAAACTTTTCATAGCCATAAATGCTTTTCATTCTATAGCCAGTCTACATTTTAAATTCACTTTACTTTGAGCATCATCAGAGATTTTGCTGCCCAAACAGCAAAACTCATCTACTACTTTTAGTGTCTCGTTGCCTTCAACATCACTTGATTTCATTCAACTATATTCCATTATCCTTGTTTTACTCTAGGTAACGTTCATCTTATAACCTCTTTTCAAGACACTATCGTTCCACTCACCTGCTCTTCCAAATCATTTGTTTTCTCTAAGAAAATTACAGTATCATCAGCAATCTTCAGAGTTTTTTTATATTCTCCCCCTGAATTTTAATTCCTTTTCAGAATTTCTTCTTGTTTTCCCTTACAACTTGCCCAGTGCACAGATTGAATAACATTGAGAATAGCCTACAACTCTATCTCATTTTATTGAAAATCATTTGGTAGTGTTCATCTGAAATAGCATGTGACTCATATCACATGTAATGCCCTCTTGTAAGGCCAAAATAGGTTGTGATTTTCAGTAAAAAAATTAAGGAGCAGCTATTTCACACTTTTATTAGTGATGCACTGCCACCAACACCCAATCAATTAGTTTCTTACTAGCCAAGACACTAGGTTTAACTACACTACTGGCCATTAAAATTGCTACACCAAGAAGAAATGAAGATGATAAACGGGTATTTATTTGTCAAATACATTATACTAGAACTGACATGTAATAACATTTTCACGCAATTTGGGTGCATAGATCGTGAGAAATCAATACCCAGAACAATCACCTCTGGTCGTAATTACGGCCTTGATACGCCTGGGCATTGAGTCAAATAGTGCTTGGATGGCGAGTACTGGTACAGCTGCCCATACAGCTTCAACACGATACCACAGTTCATCAAGAGTAGTGACTGGCGTGTTGTGACGAGCCAGTTGCTCGGCCACCATTGACTAGACGTTTTCAATTGGTGAGAGATCTGGAGAAAGTGTTGGCCAGGGCAGCAGTCAAACATTTTCTGTATCCAGAAAGGCCCGTACAGGACCTGCTACATGTGGTCGTGCATTATCCTGCTGAGATGTAGAGTTTCGCAGGGATTGAATGAAGGGTACAGCCACTGGTCGTAACACATCTGAAATGTAACATCCACTGTTCAAAGTGCCATTAATGTGAACAAGAGGTGACCGAGACGTTCAACCAATGGCACGCCATACCATCACGCCGGGTGATACGCCAGTATGGCGCTGACGAATACACACGGATGCAACAATCATGATGCTGTAAACAGAACCTGAATCCATCTGAAAAAATGAACTTTTGTCATTCATGCACCCAGGTTCATCGTTGCATGCACCTTCGCAGGCGCTCCTGTCTGTGATGCAGCGTCAAGGGTAACCGCAGCCATGGTCTCCGAGCTGATAGTCCATGCTGCTGCAAACATCGTTGAAATGTTCGTGCAGATGGTTGTTGTGTGCATTTCTTCTTGGTGTAGCAATTTTAATGCCCAGTAGTGTAAAAGTTAAGTAATGGTAAAGTTCACTGGTCGCAAAATAACCACTCACTGCATGTGACTTGAATATTCAAAGTACCAACTGACTTCAAAGCCCTGAATTATTTCCCAGTGTTGAGCTTGCATCAACAAAATGTTTTAAGTCCTATAAATGCTCTGTGGTGCTCTGGTCACCCAAGTACATGGCCAGCCTATAATCCTGATTGCTGCCAGATAAAGGTTCTCCAGCTCTGGTATGCAAGCTTATTTAAAGACTCGGTCACATGACCACTGCTCTACTCAATACATTCACTTACAACATGATTGCCATTCAGGATACTTTAAAATAAATTCCACATACTGTATATACAGTGAGAACATATAATAAATACTCTTGGGCAGTTCGCAAACTTGTTACAAAACATTAGTATCTTACTTTTTTAAATAATAGTTAACTTAATGAAAGTCATGCTACATATGGCATTACAGCATGATGATATTCAGTCCACAAGTTTTAAATATATTATAAACATTGAATTATGTTTAGATAAACATAGTTGGATAATAAGCTGGATGCTCGCACTAACTTTATTTAATGTGCTCATGTGGAGTAATGCATAGTTAAGGCACTGTTTGCATATAACTAAATAAATTGTTTATAATTACTAACAAATTTGTTTAAAAGTAAAGGTAACTTATCATAATTACTGGGCTCATCAGCTTGCATTTGATGTTTAGCAACCATAAGTTGCATAATAGGTTCAGTTGTTATAATTTTTATGAATTATAATAATTGTAAATTTTGATAAATTTTTTAAATGTTGTGTTTACAAAGTAGGCTTGACTTGCACTCAGCATGTCTCATTACTGTGATTCACAAGCTGTATTTAGATTCCTCTCACCATGCCTATAAGTCATTTTATGTATCTTCAGTAAATATTATACTTCTGACTCTATATCCCAAATTTCTGGGGCCACCATCTTAGATCACTCAGCACACTTGCCGTCTGCTGTGCCACACTACCAAAACCTCTAAAATTCCCACTGAATGCTGCTTCCTACCTGAGTCCATCTCCTCCTGGGCCTTGTGTTCCTCCCAGCAAGCTATGGCCATCTCACTGTGCAATGACAGGAAGCATCTCGCCATACAAAACTTAGTGCTACTAGACTTTAAGTGAGCCAGACACTTGAAATGTGAGAGCAGAATCACTTACATTATCTCATTAATAATACTCAAATTTTCACAACATTCTGTTTGTTACTTTTTCATGATGAAGTCCTACTTTAAGATGTCTAGGACATTTGTATTTGTTTGCCATTCTCCTATTACATAATTTTCTTTATTTTATTAAATGATAAGCATAATAAATTAGTGATTTATTGTTATCTTATCACTTTAAAATTTTTATCAAGATGTCATTGTCAAAATGAAAATGTAATGTTAAGATGTCAACTTACATCGTCACTCTGGGCACTGTGTCAACACTCATGTACTTTTCAAAGTGCTGCATTTACTATTTGTGACTATTTATCTTGCTTAGGGCATTTAGTTTTCCTAGAGACAATAATATTAGTTACTAACAAGGAGATAGAGGGGTTGGCCAGTACTTACCTCAGATCGGTACAGCCAATAGATACACAAAATAGAGTAGAAAATTTATGTTCTCAGCTTTCGAAACTTTGTTCCTTCCTCGGGGAGGAGAAAGGGGAAGAAAGGGAAGAAGGGAAAGTGGATTCAGTTACTCACAACCCAGGTTATGAAGCAACATGGAAAGGTAAACAGGGAGGGTAGCAAGGATGGAGGCTTGGTTGTCAGAGGGAAGCCAAAGATATTCTAATATATAATATTCTATATAATAAAATATTATAATATTTCTAAATAATAATATATAATAATTCTAATATATAATATTAGTTACTGTTGACTAAGTCTACGTTACCTGTTGAATTTCTCTTTCAGATAGGAACTCTGTAAGTCTTGTCTTGTAATGCAATTCACATTCACCTAGCTTAACTTGAAATCTTAGTTGTTAAAACTTGCATGCATCATTCCCTCTTTCAGATTTAGAAGAAGAAAAGGAAAGAGAATCATTCATGAACTTTCTCAAACAACAAAAGAAGATACAGGAGCAAAGAGTAGAAGCTGCAATGGAACAGAATAAGAATTAAGGAGTGTTTACAATTTTGTAATTGTTACCATTTGTGAATAATGGACCCTGTAAAACTTTTCAAATTTATATGATTTTAATAAACCACTTATTTTTTGTAGAAGTTATTTACTAGAATGCCATACCTACCTTGCCATTTATAAAACACTAATGAATATTGTAGATATAAAAAAAGTGCAAGTGATAACATGCCATACATAGATTTATAACTTGAAAGAAGAAACACTGTTGAACATGTATGATCCTAAACACTACCATTGAAAAACTTGTGAAGCATACACCATTATTTCGTGTGTGAAATGGCTGTTAAAAGCTATAAAGTAATTCTCACATAATGATTAAATTATCAGTGAAGATATACTACTGACATTATTGAAATACATGGGAGAGCCAACCATGACATAACTATTCTACCTGATATGCAAAACGTGAAAGACAGGCAAAATACCATCAGACATCAGGAAGAATGTAATGATTCTAATTCCAAAGAATACAATTGCTAGCAGATGTGAATATTATGGAACCATTGGCTCAATAAGACATGGCTACAAATTACAAACGCGAATTATTTCGTTAAGAATGCATAGAATGATAAAGATTGACCTTGGTGAAAATCAGTTTGGTTTCTGGAGAAATGTAGTAAACGTGAGGCAGCACTCAATCTACAAATTAGAAGATACACTCCTGGGAATTGAAATAAGAACACCGTGAATTCATTGTCCCAGGAAGGGGAAACTTTATTGACACATTCCTGGAGTCAGATACATCACATGATCACACTGACAGAACCACACGCACATAGACACAGGCAACAGAGCATGCACAATGTCGGCACTAGTACAGTGTATATCCACCTTTCAAAGCAATGCAGGCTGCTATTCTCCCATGGAGACGATCGTAGAGATGCTGGATGTAGTCCTGTGGAACGGCTTGCCATGCCATTTCCACCTGGCGCCTCAGTTGGACCAGCGTTCGTGCTGGACGTGCAGACCGCGTGAGACGACGCTTCATCCAGTCCCAAACATGCTCAATGAGGGACAGATCCGGAGATCTTGCTGGCCAGGGTAGTTGACTTACACCTTCTAGAGCACGTTGGGTGGCACGGGATACATGCGGACGTGCATTGTCCTGTTGGAACAGCAAGTTCCCTTGCCGGTCTAGGAATGGTAGAACGATGGGTTCGATGACGGTTTGGATGTACCATGCACTATTCAGTGTCCCCTCGACGATCACCAGAGGTGTACGGCCAGTGTAGGAGATCGCTCCCCACACCATGATGCCAGGTGTTGGCCCTGTGTGCCTCGGTCGTATGCAGTCCTGATTGTGGCGCTCACCTGCACGGCGCCAAACACGCATACGACCATCATTGGCACCGGGCTGCAAGATGTTGGGGCGTGAGCGGAAGAGGGCCTAACGATGTGCGGGACCGTAGCCCAGCTTCATGGAGACGGTTGCGAATGGTCCTCGCCGATATCCTAGGAGCAACAGTGTCCCTAATTTGCTGGGAAGTGGCAGTGCGGTCCCCTACGGCACTGCGTAGGATCCTACGGTCTTGGCGTGCATCCGTGCGTCGCTTCGGTCCGGTCCCAGGTCGACAGGCACGTGCACCTTCCGCCGACCACTGGCGACAACATCGATGTACTGTGGAGAACTCACGCCCCACGTGTTGAGCAATTCGGCGGTACGTCCACCCGGCCTCCCGCATGCCCGCTATACGCCCTCGCTCAAAGTCCGTCAACTGCACATACGGTTCACGTCCACGCTGTCGCGGCATGCTACTAGTGTTAAAGACTGCGATGGAGCTCTGTATGCCACGGCAAACTGGCTGACACTGACGGCGGCGGTGCACAAATGCTGCGCAGCTAGCGCCATTCAACGGCCAACACCGCGGTTCCTGGTGTGTCCGCTGTGCCGTGCGTGTGGTCATTGCTTGTACAGCCCTCTCGCAGTGTCCGGAGCAAGTATGGTGGGTCTGACACACCGGTGTCAATGTGTTCTTTTTTCCATTTCCAGGAGTGTAGATGGAAAAAAGGCAACCAACCCTACATTTATAGTATTTGAAAATTTGTATAAATCTTTTGACCTGAATACACTTTTTAAAATTTTGAAAGCACCAGGAATAAAATACAAGGAGCAATAGTTATCTGGAACTTGTATGGAAACTTGTGTGTGTGTGTTTTTTTGGAAACCGACTGTTATAAGAATTAAAGGACATAAAAGGGAATCAGTAGTTAAAAGGAAATGAGACAGGGTTATTGTGTTCACCCAATGTTATTCCATTTGAACATTGCGCAAGCAGTAAAGGAAACCAAGGAAAAATTTGGAAATGGAATTAAAGACCAGGGAGGAGAGATTTTCTGTAAGGTTTGCTGACACCGATGCAGTTCATTAGAGCTGGCAAGGGCTCAGCTGAAATAAATGAATACTGGACTGAAAAGTGATTAAAGTATTGAAGTGCAGTTGAAGGAAATCAGATGATTCTGAAAGAATTGGATTAAGAAATTGAGACATTAAAAGTCATATATGAGTCTTGATATCTCAGATGAAAATAAAATAATGATGACTGCAATAGAGAGGATATAAAATGCAGACTGGCAGTAATAAAAAGATAAATTTGTTAACACAAAATTGTGTCAGAAAGTCTTTCCTGACATTATTTATTCTATGGAAGTGAAAAGTGGACAGTTAACAGTCCAGATAAGAAGAGAATATAAGATTTGAAATATGGTACTACAAGAGAAATTTGTATCCCACCTGGATAGGCAGCATGTGGGTCTGCTCCTGTGAACTGCTTCTGTAATATAGGCCAAGAGTGAAGGAAGTGAGTAGGAGCAGGAGAGGTGAAGCACTTTGTTACTGCATGTAACTTTGCCGGGACATGCTGCCCACCCACATCCCTGAACTGCTCCCGAGGGGGCGAGGAAAGCGCCCCTTGCAAAAACTGCCCAGTATGCGCACCTCCACTGGGTATGCTCAGATGAAGAGGTGGAGCAACAATGTCCATGGGCGATGGTGGTGGCGGCGTGACGTCAGCCTCAAAGTCCATCAGCTCTGGCACCGCGGAGGAACCCGACGGTGATGGCAGCCGGAGGTGGGACCGTGGTGGGGACGAGAGGCACCCGCACGGCGTAGCACACAGGACCAGCGGCGCAGGCAGGGGCGCCCACACGATAGGCGCAAGCAGCAGAGGCACTATTGTTGAAGGCGTGGGCTGTGGTGGTGGAAGCTGCGTGGCATTCAAGTCTGGCGGAAAAGAACCAGGAGCAGAAAACTGAGGTCGGCACAAATGGATCTGGTTCCAGTGTTGCTTGACAGTGCTGAAGGTACCAGAAATTACAAACAAGGCGTAGCCAAGCTGGCGAAGAATGCACTCCTGCTCCCAGCCTTAGATAAAAAAGCAATCGGGATCGACAGAAGTAAAGCGGTGCAAGAGAATTGCTCTGATGCCATGAGAAGATGCATTGACAGCCAATATAACTGGTTTGGAGGGATCATATGGAATCAAAACATTGATCACCCAAAAAAGCAGATTTGAGCTTGCGCAAAGTAGCGTCACATTCCGAAGACCAAACAAAGGGAAAGGCGCTGCAATGTGCACTGCGTTTGGTATAAACCGAACATAATATGTAATTTTGCCTAACACAGATCTGAAGTTCTTTTAAGTTCCTGGGTGCTGGCTAGTCCCTAATCGCATGGAGATGGGACAGTGACAGGAGGATACCGTGTCCGTTAATCATATGTCCTAAATACTGAATCTCAGTTTGAAAAAATTTGCACTTGTCTCTGTTACACTTGAGTCCTGCCGGCAAAAGTACAGTAAATTCTGCAGATGTTCGTCAGGGGTGCGACCTGATACCACAATATTGTCCAGATACTTGGAACAACCAGGAACAGTGGCACACAACTGCTGCAAGTAAGACTGAAAAATAACAGGAGCTGAAGCACAACCGAATGGAAGGCGGATAAACCTCAACAATTCAAGGTGGGTGTTGATCACAAAACATCGCTGTGTCTGTTCGTCAAGCGGAATTTGAAAGTATGCATCGTACAAGTCAACTGTGGAAAAGAATTTACCCGCACCAAGCTTATCAAAAATGTCTTCAGGATGCAGTAAGGGAAACATAGCTACCACCGTCTGAGGATTGACTGTAGACTTAAAGTCAGCACAAGTGCAGAGCCGACCATTTGCTTTTTGCCACACACACTGTAGGTGAAGCAGAAACAGGTTCAATGGCACCACTGCTTTGCAAACGCTGAAGTTCAGCAGCTACGGCATTGCGCTGTGCATGCAGGACCGCGTGTGCATGCCAGAAAATAAGCATGGCATTGTTTCTAACTACAACATGTGCTGCAAAGTCTGTGGCACAACCAAGGCCATCAGAAAAGAGTTCAGCAAAATTGTCGCATAGTGCAACCACACTAACTGCATGGTGACAAGCATTGATGCAAAGTACATTACCCCGAATTGCGAGACCAAAAAGTTCAAATGCGTCCATGCCAAAAATGTTCAGAGCATTTCTAGAGCGGAGCACATGAAAAGATACTGTTTTCATCGTTGCACCATATGTGGCTTGCAAAGTACACATGCCTAACACTGAGATTTCCTGTCCAGTAAATGCAGTCAGCGTGGAATGCGAACGACGAAGTGGGGGTGAACCAAGCAAGTCATATGTCAATCTGTTGTGAAAAGAAACAGGTTCACCAGTGTCCAGCTGCATGTGAACAGAATGTCCACAAATGTTCAAAATCACAAAAAGTTTATTCAAATCACTCTGAATGCAAAAGGAAGCACATGGAAAAACTTGTTCATGCACACTACAAGCTGTAGAAGCACTTGAAGCAGAAGGCTTTGAAAAAATGGCATTAATGTCCATAGGCTGGTGATTGGAACTATGATCACGTCAGTTTCCATTGCGGTGTCGTCCCTGCAATTCACGCGAACTTGCAACAGTCTGAGAATTAGTGAGTCTCTTACTTCACACAGCTTGCACATGTCCTTTCTTATTGCAAAAATAACACTGTGCATGGCGGGATGGGCAACTGTCACATGGGTGGGCAAGAAAGGAGTTTGGATAAGATTTCAGTTTCTTAGTGGGTGCCTGGGTGGAAGTTTGTTTACTTGCGTGTGAGCAGCACAGCGTGGCTCCCTGTGCTGGGGCAGGGCGGGAGGGCATGTGTTGTGCCTCGCTAACAGTACACACACCCGAAGTCACGTCAAATGTGGAAGTAGCCATATCTAGTGTATCTTGTCTGTCAGAATGTCTACTACTTCCTGCAAAGACAGGTTTTTAAATGTTAGGAGTTGTTCGCGGATGCAGTCATCTGCCACATTCTGCACTATATGTCCCAAATCATGATATCCACATAGGAGAGTACACTGGAGCAATTGAAGTCAAAATCAAATGTTAGTCCCTGAAAGTCAGCTAACAATGATTTATTTCACTCAGTAGGACCACACCGGAGACGGAAAAATTTGTTGCAAGCAGTTATCACATGGACACTGTCACAGAAGTGGGAGTTTAATGCTTCTATCACTTTGGCATAAGTTTTAGTTTCAGGATGGGTGATGGAAACAATTTTAGAAGCACACAGTATAACACATCACGAGCGTTGGCAATGAAAGAGGCAAGCCACTCTGTACCTGGTATGCTTTATGCGGCAAGGTGGACCTCGAGGTGACCAATGTACTCTGGCCAGTGTTCAGAATCTGGATTGAAGGCACGGAATGGTGGCGCTGTAGGCATCATCTGCGGCACAGGCAGAGGCGTCAGAAGCACCGAGGCAGCTGCAGTTTGTAGTGTGACAAGTCCATTCACAGCAGCAAGCAGCTGAGTCATTTGCTGAGCCTGAAACCGTACAATATCGGACAGCAAAGTCTGTTCCTGTTGCGAAGCCATCATTGACACGAAATGATTTCTTAGGGTGAATGGTGGGAGCGCACATTCACTCAGTTACATGGAGATTGAACAAAAAAGATAAAGCAGTACCGAGCAAGAAACATCAGTAAGGGAGAAAAAGACGGCACTCTCTGAGCTCCACAGCATTGGCCAGAGGGCGCTGTGGTCAGCATAGTTAGTCTTCTCTCGTAGTGTCAACTTACGAGAATGTGCACCTGTGTTGTGGCATCATAACTATTGACGCCACAGAGAATACAGAAGATGGGGTAACTAATGAGGAGATGATGAATCGAAATGGGGAGGAAAGAAATTTATGGTACAACACAACTAAAAGAATGGTTTGGTCAATAGCGCACAGCCTGAGGTTGTGAGAAAAAGTCATTTTCATAATGGAGAGAAATGTTAGGGTTAAAGATTATAGAGTGAGATGAAAATTGACTACAGTAATTATGTCCAAATGGATGTAGGTTGCAGTAATTGTGCAGAACTGAAGAGGCTTGCACCAAGATTTACTAGTGCAAAGAGCTACAGACTGTAACCACAACAACAACAACCAACTTGACTGAGAACACTCCATTGGTAAAGGATGGTGGTGTTCACTTATTTATCCCATTCCTTGACTCATGAGACAGCACTTCGCACATGCCTCTGGTGACACTGTTTTTAAATTCTGGAAGTACACAATGAAGACCCAGCTTGGAAGCTGTTTGCTGATTCTTCATCTGGTGTCATTAGGGCCTCAAATGGGAAGCCAAGACCGTCCTATTTTTAACAAGTCATGGAGAGGTCACTGGTCAGTCTTGTGGAGTGGCTTCTTAGATCCATTTTGGGATCCTCAGCACAGGTCAGAAGCGGAGTGAGTGCAGTCTAATGTTGGGTATGCATACTTCATAAATCAAAGCATTGCTGCTAAATCAGTGCTAAAGGACCTCCGTCGTTCATGCTGTAGTTCCACATGTATGGCAAGTGTGAGAACTGTGGCACTGTAGTCACTTCATACAATTGCAGTCGATGTGCAAATGAGGCAAGGTTATTTTATAGAGAGGAGAATAAGGCACGGAAACCTTTCAGGGGCAAAAAAGTTTTGAAGAGAAGAAGACATGGGGGAGGCGGCGTTGCAACTTTGACAAACTCCTTAATCCTAGACCAGTTGTGCCAAGGAACCCAACAGAAAAACAGGAGGAAGAGGACTCAAATAATAGTGTGGACCCACCTAACCTAGAAGAGGTGAGAACTGCAATGAGGAAATTAAAGAACAACAAGGCAGTAGAAATGAATGGCATTCCAGCAGAACTTTCCAAGCAAGGAGGCTCTGAATTGGAAATGAACATTCTGAAACTGGTTAATCTAATATGGGATGAAGAGGAAGTGCATCAGGCATGGAAAGAGGGAATTATATACCCTATTTATAAGAAGGGGGACCAGATGGTATGCGGTAACTATAGAGGGATCAGACTGCTTAATTTGGGATATAAAATCCTCTCTAACACACTGTACGACCAACTTCCAATAATACAGAGGGAAATGGGATCGTACCAACGTGGATTTATGCCCAGTCAGTCAATTATTGACTAGATATTTGCCCCTGGAAAAAAAAACAAAGAAATATGGGGTCAGAACATATCATCTTTCTTATTGATTTTAAAGCAGCATACGATAGTACAGACGGAGGGAAACTATATCAAGCTCTACGTGACTTGGGTATTTCAAAAAAATTGGAGAAATTAAAACTGAAGCATGGCAAGGTGACGCACTGGCATGCCTCCCTGTGTGCTTTCCCAAAAGCTAGGTATTTGTTTTCTGCTCATTGATATTTAGTCCTGTATTCCTGCCTGCCTGTTCAAATGCTGTGAATGCCTCTTTCATTGTGGTCAGAGTTCTTGCTAATATGCCGACGCTGTATGCTTAGGCCAGTATCTGCACAGATTTATGAAAAATCGTTCCCATATTCAAGATATTTGCTTCTCTCATCACCTCCTCCAAGACAATGTAACGAGCCTAATTGGTCAGTTGTTATTTCTTGCTTCTGTCATATAGGAAGGTCGGACATTTTGTGACAGTTGAAATAACGATGGGTTGTTATACCTTTGAAAGAGTCGATTGTTTCAAGTACCTGGATTCAACTGTTACAGGGACATGGTGATGGTGAGTTCAGAGAAGACATCACAGGGCTCACAGGTGAGTTTAAAGTGAGTATACAGAGCTCATTTCTCTAATCCTGAGCAGTGGCTCCTCTACTGTGGGCTGAGAAGGTGTCGATGTGATATCTGTAAATGACAGGCTAAATTCCGTGATGTGGAAGCTGCTCACATGCATTCCTTTAGTTCCTGCAGTTTTTCTGTTATTGAGCTGCATGCAAGTTTAAAGCCTGCTCTAGCAAATGGATCGCGGTGGACAATAGAGGTCAGTGTTGCCACATTGATGCACTTGGCTAGTGAGTGTAGCACAGTCTCGCCACATGAATACACTGGCCAATAGTGTCCCCCTTAGCTGGCATAAATATTGCTGCACCTTGACTGTTCAGTCTGTTGTATACTTCATCTGATAGTGTTTATTACTATCTCCACTGTACTGCTGCTTGCGCATCAACAACTTTGATTTGGTATTACTTTTCCTCTTCAGTCTCAATTTGGTTTGTGGCTCTTACTTGACCTGTTGACAATTTTGTGTTGAAAGTTCATTGTACTTTGTTGTTGCATAGGTTGCTATAATTTGCTCTTGTTGCGTCAGGTCCGCTATTTGCTTAGCCTGGTTGCTTGACTGTGGCATGGGTTTGAGTCCCGTCCGCAGGCGGTTTTCCTGCCTGGCATCATCACAGTTTCTCTCCTATTTTCTGAGGTGTGCACCAGTATCCAGCCACTCACTTCAGCCCTTGACAGACAAACTTCGTGTGCAAGAGGCTGCTGCGCCCAAGGGACCAGCTTCCTCCACTGTTTCCACCTTTCAGTGATGCAGCAGAGGATGGGAACACATATTTATCAACTGAAACAGCATTTCAGCCATTTCACATCACAGGCAATTCAAAGTAGTGATCAGTCTTTCTGTCTTGGGCTTCACTGAACACATTTTTTCTCCTCCAAAAATTTCCGCCTCCGTTTGACCCCATCGCCCTCTCCTTTCAGGAGATATCCAATCTGCTGACTAATTATTATGCCCAATGGTACCAAATGGTTGCCTCCAGGTTCAAATGGTTTGGAGCACTATGGGACTTAACATCTGAGGTCATCAGTCTCCTGCACTTAGAACTATTTAAACCTAACTAACCTAAGGACATCACACAGATCCATGCCCAAGGCAGGACTCGAACCTGTGACCGTAGCAGCTATACAGTTCCTGAGTGAAGCACCTAGAACCGCTTGGCCACAGTGGCTGACAGTTGCCTCCAGGCTACAATTTTGTCAGTGCCATATACAGCCAGGACGGTCATACCGCATGTGGTTCACTGATTTTCAAGGACTCGGTGAAAAATGTGATTATATGTGTGCCAGTCATGGCTGTGAAGCTTCCTATGCTGACTCTCTGATTCATGATGTGGTGGTTCAACTGGCGCCTGACCCAGAGTTTTGCATGGCGGCATTTAAGCTGATAGCCTGTCATTAGAGGACATCCTGCAAATCACTCATTCATTCAAAATTACACGGATGGAAGCAGTTCACACACCACCCCGTACACCAACGCAGTGTCATAAACATAAGATGGCTGCCAGATTTCAACAGTGTTGTGATTCATCTTGGTCCAACGTCTCTATGACTTGTGACTCTCCAGCCCCCCCTCAATGATGGCTATAGGGGCCACTCGCTTCATGCCTGCAGTGTTTTTCTTCTCACTCCCGAGCAGACTGTCCATATTGTTGGGGGTTTTGTACACACAGTGGCACGGAGGGACACCTCTGCTCAGTATGTCGCAGTTGTATGACCCGGCTCTACCCAGCACCGTGATCACACCTGGACACAGTACACATGCAGCAGACAGTGGTTCGCCAGGGCAACCCCTTCACACAGAAGTTGTTTTGCATCCTTTACATGTCTCACCAGAACATCCATTTTCAGGTGGACACTGGGGCCATCATCTCTTAGATCAATCAGACAACTTAGGTTTGAATGTATTCACCTGACTTGTCCCCACCCTATGGAGACAGTGCAATTCCTCTTTGTGAGTAGTTCTCTATTGTGGCAACTTACATATGCATTACTTGGCTTTAACATTCTTTGTTGTCAACCTTCCGTGTGCTACCAACATTTTTTAACTCAACGCTTTCATGGCATTTGGATTTTCTTTCTGCATCTACATCCATACTCCGCAAGCCACCTGACGGTGGGTGGCGGAGGGTACCCTGAGTACCTCTATCGGTTCTCCCTTCTATTCCAGTCTCGTATTGTTCGTGGAAAGAAGGATTGTCGGTATGCTTCTGTGTGGGCTCTAATCTCTCCTATTTTGTCCTCATGTCTCTTCCGAGATATACGTAGGAGGAAGCAATATACTGCTTGACTCTTCGGTGAAGGTATGTTCTCAAAACTTTAACAAAAGCCCATACCGAGCTGCTGAGTGTCTCTCCTGCAGAGTCTTCCACTGGAGTTTCTCTATCATCTCCATAACACTTTCGCGATTACTAAATGATCCTGTAACGAAGTGCGCTGCTCTCCATTGGATCTTCTCTATCTCTTCTATCAACCCTATCTGGTACGGATCCCACAGTGCTGAGCAGTATTCAAGCAGTGGGCGAACATGGGTACTGTAATGTACTTCCTTTGTTTTCCGATTGCATTTTCTTAGAATTCTTCCAATGAATCTCAGACTGGCATCTGCTTTACCGACGATCAACTTTATATGATCATTCCATTTTAAATCACTCCTAATGCGTACTCCCAGATAATTTATGGAATTAACTGCTTCCAGTTGCTGACCTGCTATTTTGTAGCTAAATGATAACGGATCTATCTTTCTATGTATTCACAGCACATTACACTTGTCTACATGGAGATTCAATTGCCATTCCCTGCACCATGTGTCAATTCACTGCAGATCCTCCTGCATTTTACTACAATTTTTCATTGTTACAACCTCTCAATACACCACAGCATCATCTGCAAAAAGCCTCAGTGAACTTCCGATGTGATCCATCAAGTCATTTATGTATATTGTGAATAGCAACGGTCCTATGACACTCCCCTGTGCACACCTGAAATCACTCTTACTTCGGAAGGCTTCTCTCCATTGAGAATGACATGCTGTGTTCTGTTATCTAGGAACTCCTCAATCCAATCACACAATTGGTCTGATAGTCCATATGCTCTTACTTTGTTCATTAAACGACTGTGGGGAACTGTATCAAACGCCTTGCAGAAGTCAAGATACACGGCATCTGCCTGGGAATCCATGTCCATGGCCCTCTGTGTCTCGTGGACGAATAGCGCGAGCTGGGTTTCACACAATTGTCTTTTTCGAAACCCTTGCTGATTCCTACAGAGTAGATTTCTAGTCTCCAGAAAAGTCTTTATACTCTAACATAATACGCGTTCCAAAATTCTACAACTGATCGACGTTAGAGATATAGGTCTATAGTTCTGCACATCTGTTTCGACGTCCCTTCTTGAAAACGGGAATGACCTGTGCCCTTTTCCAATCCTTTGGAAAGCTACGCTCTTCTAGAGACCTACGGTACACCGCTGCAAGAAGGGGGGCAAGTTCCTTCGCATACTCTGTGTAAAATCGAACTGGTATCCCATCAGGACCAGCGGTCTTTCCTCTTTTGAGTGATTTTAATTGTTTCTCTATCCCTCTGTCGTCTATTTCGATATCTACCATTTTGTCATCTGTGCGACAATCTAGAGAAGGAACTACCGTGCAGTCTTCCTCTGTGAAACAGCTTTGGAAAAAGACATTTAGTATTTCGGCCTTTAGTCTGTCATCCTCTGTTTCAGTACCATTTTGGTCACAGAGTCTGGACATTTTGTTTTGATCCACCTATCACTTTGACATAAGACCAAAATGTCTTAGGATGTTCTGCCAAGTCAGTACATAGAACTTTACTTTTGAATTCATTGAACGCCTCTCGCATAGCCCTCCTCACACTACATTTTGCTTCGCGTAATTTTTGTTTGTCTGCAAGGCTTTGGCTATGTTTATGTTTGCTGTGAAGTTCCCTTTGCTTCCGCAGCAGTTTTCTAATTTGGTTGTTGTACCATGGTGGCTCTTTTCCATCTCTTATGATCTTGCTTGGCACATACTCATCTAACACATATTGTACGATGGTTTTGAATTTTGTCCACTGATCCTCAACACTATCTGTAATTGAGACAAAACTTTTGTGTTCAGCCGTCAGGTACTCTGTAATCTGCTTTTTGTCACTTTTGCTAAACAGAAAAATCTTCCTACCTTTTTTAATATTTCTATTTATGCCTAAAATCATCGATGCAGTAACCGCTTAATGATCGCTGATTACCTATTCTGCATTAACTGTTTCAAATAGTTCGGGTCTGTTTGTCACCAGAAGGTCTAATATGTTATCACCATGAGTCGGTTCTCTGTTTAACTGCTCAAGGTAGTTTTCAGATAAAACACTAAAAAAAATTTCACTGGATTCTTTGTCCCTGCCACCCGTTATGAACGTTTGAGTCTCCCAGTCTATATCCGGCAAATTAAAATCTCCACCCAGAACTATAACATGGTGGAGAAATCTACTCGAAATATTTTCCAAATTATCCTTCAGGTGCTCAGCCACAACAGCTGCTGAGCCAGGGGGCCTATAGAGACATCTAATTACAATGTCTGAGCCTGCTTTAACCGTGACCTTCACCCAAATCATTTCACATTTCGGATCTCCATCAATTTCCTTCGATACTATTGCACTTCTTATCGCTATAAACATGCCTCCCCCTTCACTGTCCAGCCTCTCTCTGTGGTATACATTCCAATCTGAGTATAGGATTTCATTACTGTTTACGTCTGATTTCAGCCAACTTTCTGTCCCTAGTACTATATGGGCGTTGTGACCATTTATTAATGAGAGCAGTTCTGGGACCTTTCCATAGACGCTCCTGCAGTTTACTATTAGCACATTAATATTGTTATTCCCTGTTGCATTTTGCCTACTCCTACCTTGCCACGTCTCAGGAGGCGTCTTGTTGGGCCTATGGAGGGAATTCTCTAACCTATCTTGACACTTTCACTGCATTTGGATTTTCTATCTCAGATGAATTGAAAGTGGCTCCCACTGAAATCCCTTTCCAGGAACTGGAACTCTCTTTCAACTGGATTTGGACTATGCTTCAGTCTTTCAGGAGTACATAACTTTTCGCCTGGATGCCATGCCTCATTTCTACCATTCCTGACCATTCTGGTGGCCTTGGGGGCTGCCGTGAAGCAAGAATTCAATCATCTGCATATAGCTGGGGTTGTTGAACATGTCAAATTCACCGCATGGGTCAGGCCTCTAATCGTTATCTAGAAACAGAATGGGTCTCTTTGTATGAGTGGGGATTTCAAGATGTTCAGTTGCAGGTAGAAACAAATCCTATTCCCTGGCAAGATCTTACCAAACTGACTGGGAAAGGAAGATTTTTCCCAGCTCAACCTTGCTGATGCATGCACCCAGGTGCCCTTAGATGAGGCATCTCAGAACACTGTTGTCCTTAACAAACCGTTTGGGTTGTATTAGTACAGGAAATTCCCCTTTGGCATTTCCTCAGTTCCTACAGTATTCCAGTGATTTCCTGAACAGTTGATACAGCATATTTGGCTTATGTCAATTACTTGGATGACCTTATTGTCATAGGATTCCCTGATCACCACCCTGCAGGACACAGGCCTGCATTGTCATTCAGAAAAGTGGAGATTTTTTGAGCCAGGAGTGGCGGACTTGCAGCATTGGCTCTCTAAGGAGGGAATCTGGTCTACCAATCAGTATGTTGTTGCCATCACTTCCTTAACCGGCCTGATGAACTTTCCTGAATTGCAAATGTTTTGGGGCAAGCTCAACTATTAGACTGAATTTTTAACCATGGCGTCCCACATTGGACAACCTGTCAATCAGTTGCATAAAAAGGGAATCTGTTATACCTGAATCCCTGCTTGCAAGCAGGCTTTTGTCAAATTGAAAACCATGCTGACAGCCACACCCTGCCTCACTTCCTTTTCTCCCAAGAGTCTGACCCATGCACAGCACAACTTTTCCCAGATCAGAAAGGAGACCTTTGCAATAGTGTTCACAGTCAAGACACTTCATGTCTACCATTTTGGGACACAGTTTCTCTAATTATGGATCACAAGCCATTAGTGACACTATTCAGGTCACTTTCCAATCTCTCAGAACTAACAGTGAAATGCCTCCAGTGCTGGACGTTGTTCCTCAGTGCCTACAATTATACTATCCTGTACAAGCCAACAGCCCAGCATTCTAATGTTGATGCATTGTCCCATCTACCGGCTGGCCAAGATCCTGATTTTGACCAACAGGAGGTCCTCTGCTTCCACACCGATGCTGAACACAGACATACACTGGACTGTTTTCCCCTTACAGTCACATGCCACCACTGCAATGCTCCGGGACCCCACCATGTGACAGGTCCTTTGCTGCGTATTGCATGGCTGCCCCGTTATCTCACTCATCGGCTGATGACAGAGATCTGCCCTGGGATATAGCTTTCTCACCACCTCTCAGTTGTGGATGGTGTCATCCTTTTTGATCTACATCTACATTTATACTCCACAAGCCACCCAACAGTGTGTGGCTGAGGGCACTGAGATGGATGTGGTTATTCCAGCAGAACTGCTTTGTCGACCATTGAATGTGCTCCACTGGGGCCATTGGGGCATGTCCCACATGAAGACACTGGCATGCCGCCAAGTGTACTGGCCCAGGATCAATGGTGACGTCAAATACATGGTCCGTAGTTGCACAATATACGCCTGGCAACAGGTGGCAACACCTCAGCCCTTTGCCACCAGGCCTACTCCTCACCTCCCTTGGAACTGAGTCCATTTTGATTTTGCGGGCCCATTCTTGGGTTCCATGTCGTTGCTCATTGTGGATGCTTATTCAAGTACCCCTATGTCGTGAGCATGGCATCCACCATGATTGAGGCCATCCTTACTGCCTTAACCCAAGTTTCGGCCATTGAAAGGTAGACTTGCACATGGGTCTCTGACAGTGGCTCACAATTCCTGGCCTCTGTCTTTGACGACTTCTTTGCTGCCAATGGCATCAAATGCATCTGTAGCCCTCTGTTTCCCCTTCCTACAATGGTGAAGCTGAATCCCTGGTCCGGACTTTAAGGCACCAAATGAAAAAGGCTACTGTATCCTCCATCACTACAGCAGCCCTTACTTTGTTTTTGAACACTTATTGCATCATACCAGTTAACAGTCATAGCTCTGCAGGGCTCCTCCCTGGTCACCAGCCTTGGAGATTGCTTCATCTGCTGACACTGTCACCATCGGAACCTCACTTGCCTCCCTCCAAGTGTTGCACCCCTTGCAAAGCAGTGTGGCATGCTCCTATGGGAGTGCTGAGGCTTGGATGCCAGTTACAGTTGATGATTTACATCAGTTCTAACTCAGAAGTGGCTTGAATGTCGTCACCAGAACCAACTTTAGCCCCAGACACCAGCATCCCCTTCGCGGCGCCCCTTGCCCACCACCTTCTAGTGCCAATATGATGCAGAGCAGCTAATGTGGACATCCCATTGTTGCCCCTGTGGCTCCCTGTGGATCAGTGGTTCTCCCTGACATGGCCATCTCCAGCACCTCCATAGCCTACAGTCGACGAGATTGCACCTTTGTTCATATCTTTGTTTCATCTTCCATGGCACTCTCTGGAGTGTTTCTGCTCTTATGCACTGGTTTCAGGGGGAGGGGCCTGGTATCAGGCTGCGAGTAAGTTGAATGCCTGCCAGAGCAAATGGGTCTCGATGGACGACAGGGCAGTGTCGCACAGCGTAGTGAGTGCACCACTGTCTCACAACATGAATACACCAGCCAGTAGTGTTCCCCATGCCAACATAAATACCACCACAAGTCAGCCACTTAGTCAGTTGTGTACTTAATTTGATAGTGTTCATTACTGTCTCCACAGCACAACTGTCTACTCGTCGACGAATTCGCTTTGATATAGATTTCCTTTTTGGTTATGGTTTGGATTGTGGCTCATACTTGACCTGTTCACAGGAGTGTGTTGAAGGTTTGTTACATGTAGGTTGTTGCATAGGTTGCTATGACTTGCTTTTGTTGTGTTGGGTCCGCCCCTCAGTCAGCCTGGTTGCTCCACTCTGGTGTACGTTCAAGTCCCATCTGCAGGCATCTTCTCGCCTTGTGTTGTCACCATTTCTCTTCTGTTTTCTGACATGTGCAATGGTATCCAGCCACTTGTGGATATAGCAGTTTTGGCACAAGCTATTGTTCAAGCTAGTTTCAGCTGAGTTAGTTTAAGAAAGAAATAAGTTTGTAGAGTTTTATTTGTAATAGTGCACTGGAGATTTGAATAGGAATGGCAGAGGTGAAACCAAAAGGCTTAGAATATTTAGAAACATGTTGTAAAGAAAGTTTTAATTGGGATTCATGGAAAGAGCACTCATCTGAAGGGGAAGATGTCAATAATAGCTTATGAAACATGTTGGAAACTGTGTCCATGTAAACATGGTTCCACAAGGAGGTTAGGTGCATCAGTTCATCTGTACCAAACAGTGCAATCAAAACTAGTACTTTTGCATATGGATCAGCAATGACACTCCAATTCCTGGATTCTCAAAGACAACTTACCAAATCTTAAATTTTTTTTTTTACAGTTTCTGAAAAATAAAAATGCAAGAAAATGTGGAATACAGTGTGTTCACTCTGTTTCAAACTTAATAGTAGCAGTTGGCTAAGATTATCTTTTTTAATAAAAAACTTTATGCTTGACCAAAGAGAGAAGAGGGAATAGAACTGGTTCTTTCAGGAATGACATTGAAGTAGCATGCACTAGATGTTTTTCTTGTCTCTGAAATGACATGAAGGATAATCTTGGAACAGAAATGAATAATCTTCAGCAAAGTCATAGATTAAAAAACTTGTGCCTCTTTTAAGTTATTTTATATAACCAGAAAACTGGTTTGTCCCACTTTATTCACCAAACATAAGCTAACAACAGAAGCAGAGATTCTTTATTTTCAAAGTCAATTTCAGTGATAAGCAATTTTATGCTGCAAGTAAGTACATCAATGAATTAATTCAATCTGACAGAGTATCTCTCATACAGGGAGCATGCAATAATATATGCAAAAGCTACAGTGAAAAAACTATGATCTAACAGTGGAATAAAGGCTACTCAGTGTTTCCATAATTGTTAACTGTTGATCATTTCTTATGATATGAACTGCTAAGAAGATAAAATGGTCATTATCCAAACCACAGTGAATCATTTTGTTGTGAGGATAGCACTGAACTCAAACATCTGCTTCATGTCTGACTGCTTAGAACGTGATACAATGGCTTTTAATGATTTCCAGTTGACAATGATTTCACTGTCAAGGGAAAAATGCCTAACCTAAAAAGAGATGGTCTGCTTTTCTGATGGTAGTGCTGTACAATACAAAAACATTAAAAAAATTCTCAGGACACACCTTCAGAAGATTGATTACAAAATTGATGCAGAACATCATTATTTTTTCACAAACTGTAACAAAAATGCTTGCATGGATTTGCGGTCATTGACAAAACACTTGTTGCTAAAGCAAGATTACACAGCCCATTTGAAAATCTCTCTCAGTCATGTGTGCGTGAGTTGCATGACAGAGAGAGTGAGTGTGTATGTGTGTTGTCTGTTCTGATGAAGGCATGTTTCAAAATGAAATCATGACCCACTAAGCAGCGGTAAGCTTTTGCTCAAGAAACCATTCTTGGTATCCAATTTGTATTAAGTATAACAGATGAATACTAATAAACTGAAATAAGCTTATTGTGCCATTTCACCAACTGAGAAATCATCTAGAAGACACCATCCAGTGTCTGAATTTCAACCTTCAATTAAGCTGTGGTGGTTATCGACTGGAAGAGTCAACTGCCTCATCTTTGAGAAGGAACTTCTTTGAAAACTGTTGAACTCAGTGTGATCCAAACTCTGTATTCAAGTGGATGTGTTTGTATCAACATGATCAAAATAAAGTTAATTCATTATTAACGAGTGAATACTTAATGTTAGGTTCGATATTACTGTACGTAACATCTCAATCGCTATACTGGTGACCCCAATGCTCACGAATGCCACTTATGATGCCAGAAATGTGTACTGGAACATCGCCATGGACAAACAATGCAGCAACCCTTTTTTGGATTTATACGTCCATTGACTTCGCGTCGCCCCGAATCTGGATGCAGTGTACAGGAAGTGTAATTAGTGTGTAAATTCCTGACTCTTGTGTGAATTGTGCTTTTTCATAACTTTCGTCACCTTCTCACATCGAATGTTTGCGCCAACTTTTCCGCTGCTTCTCCGTGCTTGTCCCTCAGTTGCACCATTCAACTACCAACATTTCTCTCATACCAACTTCCAGTGTGGTTCATGGCCACGGAGTATATATTCTCCTCTTATGGCATCACCAACGAAATTGAAAAATATCATTATATAATTACGGACATTATCTGTGACAATTTGAGTGACAAGTACACCAGAGCAAAAGCCGCTTTAATTCAGTGCCTGTCACCAACATCACAGGAACAATTTCATTAAGGACATCCTACCGATCAACGACAATGCACCAATTACACCGACGACAATGCCGGCTGTTTCTCAGTGTTACACTGGACGTGCCACACCTCCCTCTACGCAGCACCCAAGCCGCACCGACTCTGCTCGACCACTGCCGACAGCGACGTCATGGCCACCGCTTGCTGGCTCACTGACCTCGACCCAGTCAAAACAAACAGCTGCGTGACATACAATCCTGCCACGGCTACTGCACCCGCATCTTTGTCAATGACTCGATGACACTATGCACCCTTACCGCCCGCCCGTTCACTACTCGATCGCACCCGCAACTTGTTCACTCACCCTAGAAGACAGTTTCAGCCATATCAATGCTTCATACAGCAGTGACTGTGTTCTCACTCTGCCGCCACCGAGTACTGAGTTTCACATTCGCGATTGCACACACGATGGCTTCAGCTCGAACTGTTACATCTATACTGTGCCGCCGACCTTGTCTTGTACGCCAGGTTACCCTTTGGTAGAGACAGATTCTGATTTCAACCCCATCTTACTCAGTGATGCACAGCAGACTGCTTCACGACATATATTTTCGCCTGAACAACTGGAACAGTTACTTGAGCAAATTGCAACATCCAACTTGTTGGTACAAGATCAGTTACACATGCTGCAGCCGACACCAACCGAGCACGACATGCAATGAGATGCTCCTGTCATTGTTCCACCTCCAACTGCTGACGATCTTTTGCCGTTACTACCAGCTACAACTAATACCCTGACGATCACGCTAGATGGATCTATGTCACAACTGTCATCATCATGCCGACTCAAGTGGAAATTCTACATTACTGATGTGATACAAGCAACTTATTTACGCCACTGCCACCTTTCCTTGGTAGTTTCAGACACTTCGTTTCTGTACCACAGCATAATCAGCCACATTCCAGTGCCACTTGCTTTTCCATCCTCTTCACTACCTCTGCAATGTACGACCAACACATCTGCCATTTCTGCTTCGACGAGTGAGCATCTTTTCGCTCCGACACACAACTATGCAGCAGTTTCGCGCGACCAGCTTGCAGCCTTATGACTCGACTGCAGTGCCGACAGTGACAGCACACACGCAGCTCCAGTTCCATCGAACTGTATCGCCTCTCTGCCACGGACCAATAGTTCATCTGCTGATTCAACCTCTTCACATTCACATTACATCTCATTGCCTTCCTGCTCCGACCACAGTTTCGCCGACCACATTCGCCTTCCACCACCTCTCGCGCCGTCGCCATGCCCCATGCACAGGGCTCACGGCCACGCTTTCCCCCCCCCCACATTCACCATCCACAGACTCTGAGGTGACACTTCCGGCTACACCAAAGTCATCTGCCGCCGAGGTCAGTAATATGCAGCTTGCTGTTGTCTCCCCTACTGCGACATCAAGCGTCTCTATAACTCCGTCATTACCGCGAGTGTTGCTCATCTGGCATCTCTTACGCAACCTGTTAAGCCACAGCATGCTTGCTCCTGTATGTCATGCGACCAATAACAAACTATTACCGGACACATTGCACTTACCATGGCACTCACCAGCAAAAACTTTGGCAATACATCGCATCGCATCTTCTACGCACTCCGCACCTTTGATTGGATCAAAACCCTACTTCACCACACGGCCTCGGCACGACGATGTTCTCCCCACCGACACGACACCGCCTTCTGCTTCCACCGTGGTATCAGCAGCATGGCACGGTCAACCTGTGGACACCTTCCGCACCTCCTTCCCTCCGCTGGTTGCGCCTACCAAGACATTGAAAAATGGTCTGATCGTGCCTCGCACTAACGCCTACCACGACACGATCGGTCATGCCCACCTGCACCATCAGCCGGCCGGGTGCACACACACCTCTCATCATCCTTACAGTGCTCCACAGTAGCGGTGGGGGTCTCTGTGGCAGTTATTGACTGCAAGAGTCGACTGCCTCATCTTTGAGAATGAACTTCTTTGTAAACTGTTGATCTCAGTGTGTTCCGAACTCTGTATTCGAGCAGATGTGTTTGTACCGACATGTTCAAAATAAAGTTAATTCATTATAAATGAGCAAATACTTAATGTTTGATTCGATATTACCATACGTAACATCTCAATCCCCATAAAGCCATACTCCTTGAGTAGTAAATCAAGTATGCCAACCATTTCCAGATAGCATACTTCCTCAGACTGTTTGAGAGTCACTGACCCTGGATTGATTATAGTTGCCTTAACCTACAGTGCCAGTGCTCAAATTTGTGGTAGACTACTTGCTTTCTTGAAAAGAACCATCAGTTGAACAAATTCAGTTTGTGTTCTGTTGCCAAAGGCACCTGCTGCTTCATTTTTTTTTTCTCCCCATGCTTATCGATAGCCTGAAATCTTAGATGTGCTAGCTGATCATATTACAAAGAAGTTTGAGCTCAGTAAACCTGCTGGAACAGTCTATACATCCAACTTGAATGAGATATCATAATCATCAGTTGATTGAAAAAGAGTTTAAGTGAATCGTATCATACAAGGAAGATGTCAAGTAACATACTGAAAGAAATTACTTTGTGCAGCTCATTTATTATATTTCTTTTTATCCTGTGTGTCAGGAAAGCTTGCATAATACTTTTTCCTAAAAAAACACAGATGATGATCATTTAACTAATTGCCATGAAGTTGATCTATTTCATGTAATTTTTATTTCTTAAATATTTCATCACTTTGTTATAGGATTAATGAATGAATGAATAATTCAAATCTTGGTGCACCTGATACTTTGTCTTGACTTTTGAGGGAAAGTTTTGAATTCACAGTGTGTTCACAAATGTAATAAACACAGGTTTTTTTTGAAAAAAGGGAAATTTTTGAGATTTTCCAACTCTCTCTCTCTCTCTCTCTCTCTCTCTCTCTCTCTCTCTCTCTCTCTCTCTCTCTCACACACACACACACACACACACACACACATACAGAAACACACAAAATCAAGCAAATGGTACAGCATTATTCTGTTGCACATCAAATTAAAGCTTGAGGTGGTGAGATACACCAATCAACACCTTATAATCGGGAGTTCATTTATTCACCTCTTTACACAAGTGAGGCTTACAAAGAGCTGGATAGCAGAACTACACAAAGATAATGTTTTACTTAGTTCAAAGATGATGCTCAGATCAATACGGTATTGACCTCATTGGCGCCACATACCTCCCCCCCCCCCTTCCTGAGAGGCAGGGGGGGAGTGACTATGGCGTTGGCAGGGGTTGTCTACGGGAGCCGGACCATGGTCAGCTCGACAGCGTCATCGGGGAGCTGTGTGGGTAGATGTCGTGCAGGAGGGTCCAGACACCGAACCTGGAAGTCGTTGAAGCACACCAGGCGTCGTACTGGGCGTGCTGGTCATGCGGCGACAGGTAGGCCGGCAGTTTGCGGGAGGAATGGAGCGAAGACAACGATGTCTCCACTGGGTGTGGCGAACACACGAAGCATGTCCAGGTCGACGTCGGGTGAGAGGGGAACACATTTCACCAGGTGGCAGGGAATGACGGAGGTTGTGTCATGAGCACCGGATGAGGGGAAACACACAACGAACAGTGTGTCATTGCGTAGTATTACAGAGATGTCGTGGATTATGTCTGGGGGGACAGGCCCAAACACCTCAAGCGAGGGCACATTCAAGATAGGGGGGGGGGGAGAGGCGTGAGAAACCGCGACAGAGCAAGGCAGGCGATGGGGGAGAGGTGAAAGGGACCGGAGAAGGGCCCGGAGGCAAGGGCGTGATCGTAGGTAAGCTCAACATGGTCTCAATGCCTGCTGCCGCGAGAGTGTCCGTAACAGTTTGCACAGGTCGAATGTTGCCCTTGACAGAGGAGCTGAGCACAAGAATGTCATTAAGATATGCAAAGCATAATTTTAGTCCGAATAGCACTTTGTTGATGAAGCGTTGCCAGGTCTGGGTTGCGTTTTTCAGACTGAAGGGCATGAATTGAAACTGAAATAACCCGATGGGGATGGTGATTGCTGTCTTCTCAATGTCCTCTGGAGCCATGGGGATCTGGTGGTAGGCCCATTTGCAATCAGTGACAGAGAACAGGGTTGCACCTGCGAGGGAACTGGTAAAGTCAGCAATGTCGGGTATGAGGTAGGTGTCCATAATTGTTCGTGCATTTAGTCGACGGTAGTCTCACACATGCGCCAGGACCCATCTTCCTTGGGTGTCATATGAATGGGCATAGACCAGCTGCTGGCAGAGGGTTCGATTACACTGGAGCTTAGAAGTTCAGAAATCTGCTTTTCAAGGTCAGAGAGGCGCTCAGGACAAAGTCGAAGTGGTTTACTGGAGATCAGGGGGCCTGGGATGAGGCGAAGCTTGTGAACCATGCCATTGGTGATGACGGAAATGTTGCCGGTGGCACGGGAGGCGGTTTGTTTACAATGTGTGGCAGGAGGGGCAGGCGAGGCAAGGTCGTGGTGTTCGGAGCCACTCGGCGGATCCGATGGGAGCCGAGGTGGTGAAGTGTCCTAGGAATCAACGTGACAAGATGGCCGCCGGCCCAAAGCAGTGACACTGTGGTTGGGTGAGTTCGGTAGAGCTCGTGAAGTGTTAGTGAGTCCATTGTCCGAGGGCGCAAACTGTGGCAGCACGGTCACGGGCAAAGCGGTAGGTGTGAGTGCACTGTTTGTGTTGTCAGTGGCTGTTGCACAGTGGCACGCAGGAGCCGAAGTTGTATAATTTGAGGTGCTGTCCACGAGGGGAGGGGTAGGAGCTGTCAGTTTGGTAATACGTGACGCTCGTCGCGCATGCGCACTTGTGTATGGCTGAGTGTCATATGCTGCCGTGTTAGGGGGGGGGGGGGGGGGTGGTCCTGTGGAACTGTCAGTACACATTATGGTAGACTTGATAGCACAGTTGCGAGGGGTAGTGGGAGGTAAGCGCACAGAGGCTCGATTGCTGGGACTACAAGCAGATTTGGCACACTTACTGACCTTGCTTTGTCCTTGCTGTAGTGTTTGTAATTCCTTTGCTGCACTGGAGAGCTGGAGCTGAGTTTCATGGTGCTCGAAGTTTTTCTTGCATAGGCTAGTGACGTTTTCAAGCTCGACAAGGCACTTGTGCGTTCTTTCTTGTAACGTCATCGACAGAGATGAGCATGTATGGATGAGATGAGCCCAGACCGATGAGTCACGGGGGGGGTTTAGCCCGACAGAGCTCAGGGGAAGTGAGTTTTGGACAGGGGATGAAACACAGTGTTTCGCACTAGGTCCTGTGAAAGTTGATGGTGTCGTAAGAAGTCAATGCCTAGTATAGGTTTGTCAATTTCGCACACTAAAAAAGTCCAGTCGAGTTTGCAGTTTGTGGAGAGTGAGACGACATGTGAAGTTGAACCCGAGCATTGTAGTTTAGTTGAATTCATGGCTTGCAGCGAAGTATGATGAGGAAGGATGTTTGACGACACTAAGGACGTGAGGAGCAGTTAAAACATCGGCGCCTGTGTCCACTAGGGAAAGGTATCCCAACGAAATGTCTTTAATGTAAAGTCGTCCACAATTATCCAGTCATTCCCAGACAGAATGTAGCACTGGGGGGTGTCTGTCATGTGCGCAGGAGGTATTTAGGAAGTAGCAGGGTAGTCTGCAGTTCCATGCCACCTCACCAAACCGTGTGTGGGAGTAACAGTACGGGTAGTGCGGTTGCTTTTGCTGCAGAACGTTTGTTGCCAGTGGCGGTGACCGAGGTTTGGTGGTCGCAGCAGGCTCAGTTGCAGGAGGGGCGTGACCGTGGGCAGAGCCAGTGACGTCCCAGTAGCTTGTTTACTGCTTTCCGGAGCGAGCGGAACGGTCGGCGCAGTGTGCCCCTGGCCGCGTCCAGGCACAGTACGATGAGCCTGAACCAGAGACTTGTCAGGTAGGCAGTGGCTGGCGAAATAGAGCAGTGGTGCATCGTGTAGCTTGCCAGCAATTGTCACTGTTTGCTCGACAGGTTCTGAGCCAGAGCGAAGCAGATGTGAGGAGATAGTTTACCGGACCAGATGCCGAGGAGACCTGTGTCAGAGAATAGATTGGCGCTGAACAGGGCACATAGTCATCTCCAGAGCTGGGAAGGTTTGTCGTTGCCTGGTTGCTCAACATGGAGCACTTGCCGTATTGCTGCCTCAATTGAGCGTGCATGCCAACGTAGAACTGTCTCTTTGGCTACAGTGTACCAGGTAGATGAGTGCGGGGCATCGACCAGGTCAGCAATAAAGTCCTCCTGGTCGTGCAGGTGGGTGATGAGACACAGAAACCTGGCCGACTCGTCGAGTTTGTAATGGTTGAACACTTCGTCCACAATTTTGAACCAGGTTGTTGCTCTGTCGGGATTAAAAGGCGGCAGCGTCGGTAAGTGTTGTAGAATGTTCGGAAGAACAGGTTGAATTGAATTCGTCAGGGCACTGCCTGAAACAAGCTGTTGCTGCTGTAGTGTTCCAGTAGAGTGTTCCTCCCGGGGATGTGGCGACGATGGCTGGTCGGGTAACGGCGTGAAGGTGTCGCGTTGCCTGGTTGAGCGCGAACCGTCGCGACGTGGGAGGCCAAAGCGGGTGAGACACCAAAATGTGTTGATTGCGGTTGCGGAAGCTCAACACATTGCGGTTGTGTTCGGATTGATGTGTCGTGGAAGACCGGCGCGGATGAGTCATCAGGATGTGCTGAGAACGGTAGCGGAAGCTCGACTGGTGCCGGCTGTCCAGAAGCACTGTGTGGAAAATGATGTCAGACGGAATGTGTGAATGTTCACTGTTCGTAGTCACTCCACTCAAAACGGTGTGCAGATAAGGTGAATGTCGTGGCACAAAACACTTAGATGTAGCAGTGGGACGGAGATGGAAGTCAGGCACAGATAACAAGTTATTATTCCTCTGCAGGCCAAGGTTTCGAAGCAGGAAGGCATGTGCTAATGGTTAACCGAGGCAGGCGCGGGCGTGGTTGGATGCTGACGACGTTGACCCGTGAACAAAGCAGTTCCAGCCACATGGCAGGAATCCGCATGGTGCTGCATGGATTGCGGCATGGCAAATCGTTGTCCTGGTGGTGATAGGTTGTCCAACGAAGCATTTGCAGAAATCGGCATTGGTCCCGCACTGCATGGAGATCTGTAAGAGACAACTGCGCCGTTCGATGAGGGAGGGCACATGTGGTAGGAACAAAGGTGTCCGATAGCCGGAGTCATGCACACTCCTAACCTCACTTATTGTTGCAGCCTCGAAAACGTCCGGCGTAATCGTTGAGTGAGAGGCATCGTGTTGCAGTCCTGGCAGGTGTACATTGCCCGCAACATGATGCATGTCGATCACAAAATCCGGCGTTAGGCGTTGGGCCGAAGTCATTGTTCGTATGCTGTGCCGAAGTAACACACGCGAACATAACTGATGTGGATGCCGTGGACACAGTAAAGCGGCGAAAACGGAAGACTTTACAACTCAGGGTCACAAGTGTGGGGACTGAGATGTTACATACGGTAACATCAAACCTAACATTAAGTATTCGCTCGTTTATAATGAATTAATTATAACAAACGGCAGATGTGTTGGTCGTGAATTGCGGAGGTAGTGAAGAGGGTGGCAAGGCAAGCGGCACTGGAATGTGGCTGATTATACCATGGCACAGAAACGAAGTGTCTGGAACTACTAAGGAAAGGTAGCAGCAATGTAAATAAGTTGCTTGTATCACATCAGTAACGTAAAATTTCCACTTAAGGTGGCGTGATGATGACAGTTGTGACACCTTGGACATAGATCCATGTAGCGTGATCATCAGGATATTAGTTGTAGCTGCTAGTAACGGCAAAGGATTGTCAGCAGTCGGAGGTGGAACAATGACAGGAGCATCTCATTGCACGTCGTGCTCGGTCGGTGTTGACTGCAGCATGTATAACTGACCTTGTACCAACAAGTTGTATGTCGCAATTTGTTCACGTAGCTGTCGCAGTTGTTCAGGTGAAAATGTATGTTGTGAAGCAGTCTGCCGTGTAACACTAAGTAAGATGGGGTCGAAACCAGAATCTGTCCTCTATCAAAGGGTGACCTGGCATACAAGACAAGGTTGGTGACACAGTATTGACGTAACAGTTTGAATAGAAGAGATCGTGTGTGCGATCGCGAATGTGAAACTCAGTACTTGGCAGCAGCAGAGTGAGAAAACATTCACTGCTGTATGAAGCACTGATACGGTTGAAATCGTCTTCTAGGGTGAGTGAACAAGTTGCGGGCGCGATCGAATAGTGAACGGCCGGGCGGTAAGGGTGCATAGTGTCGTCGAGTTGTTGACAAGATGCGGATGTGGTAGTCATGGCGCGATCGTATGTCATGCAGCTGTTTGTTTTGACTGGGTTGAGGTCAGTGAGCCTGCAGGCGTGGGCCGTGACATCGCTGTCAGTAGGGGTCAGCCAGAGTCAGTGCGGCTCGGGTGCTGCGCAGAGGGAGGCGTGCCACATCCAGTGTTGCACTGAGAAACAGCGGGCATTGTTGTTGGTGTATTGGTGCATTGTCGTTAATCGGTAGGATGTCCTGTGAATTCGACCAGCCATGCAATTTAGCCATAGTTCGGAGTTTGTTTGAAATGGGATTTGCAACATAGACCCCGTTTGTTGCAGTCCATTGTTTGGCATGATTGTCCAGTGTAAAAGCACTGCACAAAGTTAATGCATTACACAAAAGCAAGTCAAAATCGTCCAAATTAATCAGCAAAGGAGCACTGCACTGTCCGGAAGTGAAATTACCGACGCATTGAGCGGGTTTCGACAGATGACGTGTGCACCTCGGTCACATTGTCAATGTGTGAGAAGGTGACGAAAGTTACCAAAAAGCACAATTCACACAAGAGTCAGGAATTTACACACTAATTACACTTCCTGTACACTGCATCCAGATGCGGCACGATATGAAGTCGATGGACGTAGAAATCTGGCAAAGGGTTGCTGCATTGTTTGTCCATGGCAATGTTCCAGTACACATTTCTGGTGGCGTAAGTGGCGTTATAAGATGGCATTTATAAGAGTCAAGGGACATGAAAGGGAAGCAGTTGTTGAGTAGGGAGTAAGACAGGGTTGTAGCCTCTCCCCGATGTTATTCAATCTGTATATTGAGCAAGCAGTAAAGGAAACAAAAGAAAAATTTGGAGTAGGTATTAAAATTCACGGAGAAGAAATAAAAACTTTGAGGTTCGCAGATGACATTGAAATTCTGTCAGAGACAGCAAAGGACTTGGAAAAGCAGTTGAACGGAATGGACAGTGTCTTAAAAGGAGGATATAAGATGAACATCAACAAAAGCAAAACGAGGATAATGGAATGTAGTCATATTAAATCGGGTGATGCTGAGGGAATTAGATTAGAAAATGAGACACTTAAAGTAGTAAAGGAGTTTTGCTATTTGGGGAACAAAATAACTGATGATGGTCGAAATAGAGAGGATATAAAATGTAGACTGGCAATGGCAAGGAAAGCGTTTCTGAAGAAGAGAAATTTGTTAACATCGAGTATAGATTTAATGGTCAGGAAGTCGTTTCTGAAAGTATTTGTATGGAGTGTAGCTATGTATGGAAGTGAAACATGGACAATAACTAGTTTGGACAAGAAGAGAATAGAAGCTTTCGAAATGTGGTGCTACAGAAGAATGCTGAAGATTAGATGGGTAGATCACATATCTAATGAGGAGGTATTGAATAGAATTGAGGAGAAGAGGAGTTTGTGGCACAACTTGACAAAAAGAAGGGACCGGTTGGTAGGACATGTTTTGAGGCATCAAGGGATCACAAATTTAACATTGGGGGGCAGCGTGGGGGGTAAAAATCGTAGAGGGAGACCAAGAGATGAATGCACTAAGCAGATTCAGAAGGATGTAGGTTTCAGCAAGTACTGGGAGATGAAGAAGCTTGCACAGGATAGAGTAGCATGGAGAGCTGCATCAAACCAGTCTCAGGACTGAAGACCACAACAACAACAACAAGTGGCGTTCATGAGCGTTAGGGTCACCAGTATGGGGATCGAGATGTTACATACAGTAATATCAAACCCAACATTAAGTATTTGCTCGTTAATAATGAATTAACTTTATTTTGATCATGTCGGTACAAATACATCTGCCCGAATACAGAGTTTGGAACACACTGAGACCAACAGTTTTCAAAGAAGTTCTTTCTCAAAGACGAGGCAGTCGCCTCTTGCAGTCGATAACCGCCAAAACCTTAAACCTAGACCATTACAGTGGCATAACTTTCAACTTTGTAGCACCAATACCTTTGAATTTACAGATGTTTTGACTGCATGTTAGTGTCAGAAGAATTAGTTGTTGTTTCTTGAAATCAGAAAAACAAATTATCTGTGCATTGAAAGGGTATAACTTTTGTACCTCTCAGTTACTCCAGTGGTACCAAGTGGTTATAATTAAAGTGAAGCTGCTCACAGAGGTTCAGTGTGGACTGGAAAAACTTGGTAGATATGCTAATGAGTTAATGTGGAACCAATTTACATAAGAAAAAATGATAGTTCCAATTTTGGCCACCAAGTGCAAATCTGGTGCTGTACAGCATCTCGTCAACATCACCAGTGCTTGTATTGAAGACACTGTGTAAGCAGTGGTTAATAATAAAATCAACATTATGCCTTTATCTGGAGTTTGCAAACACTTTTAGATTTTTTTAATCCACTTTCATTTCTTTTAATTTTGTAAGGGCGCTGATAACCTTGCCATTGAGTGCCCGTGCACACCAAAAACATCAAGAACAACAACAGCAACATGCCTTTCTTGCTTTGACCTTTTCTGCCTGTGTTCCACCATACAATAATTACAACCCACACTGGACCTCTGTGAATAGCTATACTTTAATTATAACCACCTGACACATGCAACAAACAAAAATAATAAATATCTGACAGTATGAAATCCAAATCTTTTGTTGATTTGATATAGACTGATTCTTTGCTGTGACCACTAGCTCTACTCTTTTAGACATGTTAATCACACCAAGTTCTAGCATCTGCATTTTTTCGTGGCTACAATACCTGCTCTTTGACATAGTAATCATGGAGTGTGTAACATATATTCAGTAGGGCCACATAAGTAGTTTTTAGCTTTTTCATTTGCTGATACACTTGTGTAGTAACCCAAAGACCATACAGGCACTAGTATTCCTCAGCGAGACATAATGTTGGGGCTGAGGCAGAGCACACCATTGCTAAACTCGTTCATTCATTATGTTTTGTAGATCCCATCAGGAGGGAAAAATGCCAGGGATGTGGAATGAGTCAAGGTGCATATTAAAAATAAATAAAACAAGAAAATCACTAAAAAAATATTTTCACAACATGGTAGTATTATGAAAACAGTAGTTGCTACTCACCATATAGTGGATATGCTAATTTGCAAATAGGCACAACAAAGCTTTTGGCCAAACAGTCCTGCATCAGAATAGACAACATAAAATATAAACACTCAAACAAACACAACTCACACACACATGACAACAGTCTCTCAGTGTGCCATCATGTGTGTGTGTGTGTGTGTGTGTGTGTGTGTGTGTGTGTGCTGCAACTCAGCATCTCTACTATATGGTGAGTAGCAGCTCTCCTTTTCATAATACTGTCATTATTCGACCCTGGATTTTCCATTTATATCATAACATGCTGCTTTATTATGAACACTGTTACTTGTCATACATTTTAAATTTTTTTTGACTTAGCAGTATCTATGTTTAATGTAAGTTGACAATGACCAACATTTACAAGCCCAAACTGTGAACTGTTCAAAATTATTTTCATATGCTGGCTTCTTTCAATATAACTCCTGAAGCAGGCTGGTTTCTAGTATTAGACATTACATACCACTTGAAAATGGACCTGAAGGTCTGAAACTAGCTGTGGTACATCTACAGCTGAGAAAGGACTTTCCATACTGTGTTAACAATAAGATATATTTCAGTGTCCATTGGAGAGGCGGCGATGACAGTACTACTCCAATTGGTGTGTAAGATATATGAGATGAGAAGTACTGTCAAATTTTGAGGAGAATGCAAAGGTATAAATATTACCAAACTATCAGTTTAATAAGTCATGGATGCAAAATACTGACACCAATTATTTACAAACGAATAAAAAAACTGATAGATACAACCATCTTGGAAGATCAGTTTGGGTTCCAGAAAAATGTTGGAAACATGAGACTGTACTGTCCATATGACTTCTTGTAGAAGATAGGTTAAGGAAAGGCAAATCTATGTTTATAGTTTTTGTAGAATTGGAGAAAGGTTTTGACAATGTTGACTGGAGTACACTCTTTACTATTATGAAGGTTGTTGTTGTTGTGGTCTTCAGTCCTGGGACTGGTTTGATGCAGCTCTCCATGCTACTCTATCCTGTGCAAGCTTCTTCATCTCCCAGTACCTGCTGCAGCCTACATCCTTCTGAATCTGCTTAGTGTAAGACATTTCCACGGGCAAATGTGGACTCTGACCACAATCTATTGGTTATGACCTGTAGATTAAAACTGAAGAAACTGCAAGAAGGTGGGAATTTAAGGGGATGGGACCTGGATAAACTGAAAGAACCAGAGGTTGTACAGAGTTTCAGGGAGAGCATAAGGGAACAACTGACAGGAATGGGAGAAAGATATACAGTAGAAGAAGAATGGGTAGCTTTGAGGAATGAAATAGTGAAGGCAGCAGACAATCAAGTAGGTAAAAATACAAGGGCTACTACAAATCCTTGGGTAACAGAAGATATACTGAATTTAATTGATGAATGGAGAAAATACAAAAATGCTGTAACTGAAGTAAAGGAATACAAATGTCTCTAAAATGAGATAGATAGGAAGTGCAAAATGGCTAAGCAGGGATGGCTAGAGGACAAATATAAGGATGTAGAGGCTTATCTCATGGCGGGTAAGATAGATACTGCCTACAGGAAAATCAAAGAGATCTTTGGAGGAAGGAGAACCACTTGCATGAATATCAAGAGCTCAGATGGAAACCCAATTCTAAGCAAAGAAGGGAAAGCAGAAAGGTGGAAGGAGTATATAGGGGGTCTATACAGGGGCGATGTTCTTGAGGACAGTATTATGGAAATGGAAGAGGATGTAGATGAAGATGAAATGGGAGATACGATACTGCATGAAGAGTTTGATAGAGCACTGAAAGACCAAGTCGAAACAAGGCCCCCGGAATAGACAAAATTCCATTAGAACTATTGACAGCCTTGGGAGAGCCAGTCCTGACAAAACTCTACCATCTGGTGAGCAAGATGTATGAGACAGGTGAAATACCCTCAGACTTCAAGAAGAATATAATAATTCCAATCCCAAAGAAAACAGGTGTAGACAGATGTGAAAATTACTGAACTATCAGTTTAATAAGTCACAGCTGCAAAATACTAATGCAAATTCTTTACAGACGAATGGAAAAACTGGTAGAAGCCAACCTCGGGGAAGATCAGTTTGGATTCCGTGGAAATGTTGGAACACGTGAGGTAATAATGACCCTACGACTTATCTTAGAAGAAAGATTAAGGAAAGGCAAACCTATGTTTCTAGCATTTGTAGACTTAGAGAAAGCTTTTGACAATGTTGACTGGAATACTCTCTTTCAAATTCTGAAGGTGGCAGGGGTAAAATACAGGGAGCAAAAGGCTATTTACAATTTGTACAGAAACCAGATGGCAGTTATAAGAGTGAAAGTCCATGAAAGGGGAGCAGTGGTTGGGAAGGGAGTGAGACAGGGTTGTAGCCTCTCCCTGATGCTATTCAATCTGTATATTGAGCAAGCAGTAAAGGAACTAAAAGAAAAGTTCGGATTAGGTATTAAAATCCGTGGAAAAGAAATAAAAACTTTAAGGTTCACCGATGACATTGTAAATCTGACAGAGACAGCAAAGGACTTGGAAGAGCAGTTGAATGGAATGGACGGTGTCTTGAAAGAAGGGTATAAGATGAACATCAACAAAAGCAAAATGAGGATAATGGAATGTAGTCAAATTAAGTTGGTTGATGCTGATGGAATTAGATTAGGAAATGAGACACTTAAAGTAGGAAAGGAGTTTTGCTATTTGGGGAGCAAAATAACTGATGATGATCAAAGTAGAGAGGATATAAAATCTAGACTGGCAATGCCAAGTAAAGTTTTTCTGAAGAAGAGAAATTTGTTAACATTGAGTATTGATTTAAGTGTTAGGAAGTCGTTTCTGAAAGTATTCTCTTCTTGTCCAAACTATTTATCGTCCATGTTTCACTTCCATACATTTCTAGACCATGCCCTCTTAGACAAATTATACATTCAGGTATATCTTCTGAAGAAGGCTCAATTATTTGGGCTGAAACCTAGGTAAAGGTTGCTTTCATTATCTCTTTCGAGGCTGATAGTTTCCTGTAAATTGAGTAAACTCATTGTGTACACATCTTTGTGTCTTTTTGAAACTACCTACTCAGTGTTTGCTAAACTAATTGCAGAATTATGAAAGTGTGGTGTCATATAAGTTATCAGTATTAATTGTCTGAATGTACCTGTAGTGAAACTACCTGTAGTGAGTGTAATTCAGTGTGCCTAACTTATATCCCTATCTTCAGGATACCACTTCTGTGTATATAATATATACACTACAAAGATTGTGCTGAGAAAATATTGTAGGAGAATGTTCAGGTAAGTCATGATCCCTTGTAAATGCACCATGAATATTCATATTTGGCACTCATATCAGTAGTTTCCACTTTTTACTATGTGGTCCACCATCCCTTCTTTTATAATCTCGCAAATATTCAGAGCATCTTTCTCGTTTCAACTAATCTTTTTTAGTCTCTCCATGTTCACAGTATGATTACACCTGCAATTAATATGTGTTATTGTAGACAGGCACAACTCATTATCTTTCTTAGTTTGTCCAGAATGTGACCATACTCCTACAAGTATTCTTTCTTTCATTGTATATAGATATTTTCCTTGTAGTATTTTATTTATTTTGTATATAACTGCAGTGTAAATTTGTATACACTGTAAATTGTAGTGTAGTGTACAGGTAGGTTTCTGTAGTAAGTTATTCTTTCTTCCTCTGTTAATTTTCTTTGATTTTAAACCTCATTACTGTTTTAGTTTCATTGTTATAGTGTAGGCTACTTCCTTGAAATAGTAATTGTGTTAAAACCTTTAGAATTGTAGCTAATTTGGTGGCTAGGTGCCAAGTTTGTATGGGATCCAGCATGCTAAGTGGCTTGTTGGACTGAACTGTTTCTGTGCACGCGCTGAGGTTGCTGACCTACTATGAATGTGTGTCCTCTCCCTCTCATAATGCTGCTTCATGTGTTTACATCTCAAGCTCATTATCACATTGTATTTGGGAAATGTACATATTTTAGAATGAACCAGCATCACCACAATCGTGTTTGATTTTCAGGCTTTATATAGCCTTTTGACATCAGACAGAATCTTAAATTACTGTAATTTACATTGCTTCTCTTTAAAAACATATAAATAAATAAAATGAAAACTTTCTCTTAAAACTAAGTGAACAATTGTTGTGTACATATTATACTGAAATATTTCATTTGTTCATGTAAAGTACTTCAAGTGAGGTTTGGTCTTTGGCCAATTATTTTAGTGTACAAATTCTCTTGGATCTTTGGTGGATATAGTCCCTTGTCATTTCCACTGTTAGGATAGGCTAATCTACCATGTGTAGAAGTATGAAACTGGAATTTGGCTGCAATAATTACACATCTGTTGTTTGAAACTGATAAACAATATTTTATTCAAAATAATTTCCATTGCTATTTATACAGGGAGATAATAATTCAAGTTAAACTTTCAAAATGCTGTAGGAATGACACCACCCGTCAGGATGACATCAAATTGCAATTGAATATTATCAGTGGAGGGGTGGAAACATATGGCAGAAGAAAAGAAATAATGTGAAAATTGATCAGTAATTGATACTGTATGTGCCAGAATACATAAATGGATACACCTGCCATGCGCACAACTCATTGAAGTTGATATAAAAATGCCAGGTGCATGGCTTTTCCTCCTTTCGCATCTGCAGTGTTTGCCATGACTGTCTCAATGCAGGATCGTGCTCTGCTTGCAAAGCTGTATTACAAAAATGATGACTATGCACAGGTCACTCTGCAGACATTCCAGACACTGAAGGGTTTGAAAAAAGGCATTGGTCTGATGACTGCCGTGGGTCTGGAGAAAATGATTCGGAAATAAGAAAAGACAGGTTGTTTTGGTGTGTAAGCTGGTAGAGGGTGGAAACAAATTGATTCAATGTCAGTAGAAGCAGTGGCCACAGCAATGCAGGAGGAGACGAGTGGTGGTATGTAAATGTGTAGTGCACAGAGAATTGTCCGAACATTGGGCATACCTGTCAGCATGATGTGTAAAATCCTACAAAACAGCCTTCTTTGCTATCCATTCAAAATTACCCATGTGCACGAGTTGCTACCTGTTGACCTGCCAACAAGAGAGACCTTTGCTTTAGAATTTCTTGCTCACATGGAAGTGGACAATGATTGACCATGGAAGATTTTATGGACAGACAAAGCCCACTTCCATCTGACAGGACATGTCAATACACAGAATATTCGAATATGGGCAATGGAAAATCCACACACAAATCAACCAGCACCACTTTATCCTGAAATGGTCATGTGCGGTGCCGGTTTATGGCATCACTTATCATAGGGCCATATTTTTTGAAGAGACAGGTGCTTTTGGTCCTGTTACCTGTACCACCACTGGTAACTGCTATGAGTGTCTTTTGTGCAACCACGTCATTCCAGCTCTCCAACAGTGTGGATGTGTGGATGGAAACATTTTTCTGCAAGATGGTGCACATCTGCACTTTGGAAATCCAGTGAATTAGCTGCTGAAGCGCCATTTCAGAAATGCTAGAATTATCAATTGCCGTTTCCCTACAGCCTGGCCGTCCCGATCACCTGATCTTAATCCGTGTTTCTTCTGACTGTGGAGCTATCTGAAAGATGTTCTGTTCAGTGTTCTGACTGCAAACTTAGCTGCATTGAAGGCATGTATTGTGCAACACATTCTGAGCATGATCCTGGAAACACTTCGGTCACTTGTGGAATGTGCTGTTTCTCGATTTCAACTTGTTGCAGAAAATGGTGGACAGCATATTAAACATTTTTGCACTAGTCACATGGAAATTAATAATCTGATTTGATTTTGATTGATGTTTTTTATGCAGTATTTGGCCTCAGGACAATTAAAAACCGATGTGAGTGATACTTTTTATGTGGTTTTTGGCCTTAGAACAATTAAAAACTGATTTTTCCCATCCGATGTGATGTGACCTTGCTATGGTGGATTTGCTTACGTAACTAACGGTATCACACCTTACATCCATGCACACTGAGTAGTACAGTTTGTTTAGCATCAAATGTACACCTTGGGCATTGTTGTATGATTCATTTGTCATTTGTAGTTGACCACTATTAAATTATGATTCTTACAGCACCACCTATTGCTACATTTTGTAACTATTTATTTTTCTTCTGCCATACGTTTTCCCCCTTCTCCGACAATATTCTGTTGCAATTTGATGTCATTCTGACCAGTGGCGTTATTTCTACAGTGGTTTGAAAGTTTAACTTTAATTTTAATTATCCTGTACATTTCTCTCACCTCTCCAGCAGGCTATGAATACCACACCAAAGAAACAGTTCTTCTTTTGAAGTGAACCAGTCAGCAAGCCGTTTTCATATGAATTGAAGCTTTGTTCAGTGAGAGTGTGTCCCAGTGATGCAAACAAATGATAACTGGATGGAGCCAAGCTGGAGAATAAGTTGCATGCCCCAGTATTTCAGAACTAAAAGCCTCGATCATTTCCCTGACCCATTTTGGTGAATGTGATGGGGTGTTATCTTGGATCAATATGACTTTGTGTTGCCTTTTTCCATATTCTGGTCATTTTTCACATAATGCTCAAATTAAATTAATCATTTGGTGTTGGTAGCGATAAGTGTTAATGGTTTCACCAGGTTTTAGCACCCCATAACAGATGACACCCTTCTGAACCCACCAAACACAGAGCATTGTCTTCTTTGCAAAGCAATTTGGTCTTGCAGTGGATGTAAATGGTTTGCCTCGATTCACCCATGATTTATGACAGTTAGGATTCTCAAAATACATCCACTTTTCATCATCTGTCACTATTCAATGGAGAAATGACTTGCTTTTCTGTATCAAACAATGGAAAATCCAGGATGGAATGTAACAATATTATGAGAAGGAGAGTTGCTACTCACCATATAGCAGAGATGTTGAGTGATGATAGGCACAACAAAAATATATGGCAAGCATCATGTCACAAGTGGTACTTCGATTTGCTTGCAGTCTTTCATTCAGTTTATGCGGAACCCATTTTCCCACTTTTTACATCTTTCTCATAGATTTCAACTGAAGAGAAACAGCTTTCTGCATTACATTCAATTGTTCCATGAATTCCTGTTGAGTTTGAGTATCATCTTCATCCAATAAGGCCTGCAATTCGTTGTCTTCAGACTTTTTCAGTGGTTTCCTGCAGTTGTCATTCCTCATGTCAAAATCATGACTTCTGAATTTTTTGAACAACTCAAAACACTGTGTTTTACCAAGAGCATATTTTCTGAAAGCTTTGACAAGCATTTGATGCGATTCTGCAGCAGTTTTCTTCTAATGATAACAGAAAACCAGTGCTGTCCACAACTCGTAGTTTGTAGGCATAAAACTCGACATGTTTATGGGTTTAAAACAGATACCAATGTATGGAACTTGGGTTACTGTGTGTTGACATCTGTCACCAGTCATTGCGGGAAGCATATGGCGCTGCAGATACAGTCTCAAGAGCCCTACACAGACAGATAGCACCATCAATAGGGAAATTCTGATTTCATACTTCTACACCTGATATATGCACCTGGATGTGGGATTTTAGTAACTACAAATGGACCAGTGTACAAAAATTATCATTATGACTGAGGCTACCATATTTCAAAGGGTTAGGGTGCATTCACAGTAATACCTCTTGTCCTACTTGAAATTGTACTTTGTGCCCTAATCTTTTGATGTATGACTTTTTTCTCTGTCCAGCCTTTTTTCTCCAGATTAATCAAAGCCTGGCATATTTTTTCTTCAAGTGACATTTCTCCCCTTGGTATCTTGGGCAATGGTTTTTCCCACTCATTGACTCCTCTCCTTTTAAACATCAATTTAATAGGTGTAAAATTAGTTGAAATGTGTGGTAAGTTGTTAATGATTTGTTGAAATGGTGAGACAAAGTGCTTCTGGGGTGTATAGGTGCATATTAACCTGTTAAATTGTTTGAATATCATTCTAATGGGCTTGCTTTGGAGTGCAACTGGAAACTGCTCTATGTTTTATCTTGTTTGTGTTAGTAAATTCCTCCCATCTGTTGCCTACGGAGTACAATGCATTACCAGTTAATGATGTCTGCAACTTCCCTCTCTCAGCAGGTAATCTTCTGTAAGACTCCTAATAATAGAACCTGCACAGATCACACTGCACACAAATTAAAATATTTTGTGAAAACATTGTACAAGCCAATAACACATTTGACACCTCCCTACCCTTGTGGTTAGGATCCAGCAGCATCCAACAACACTAATTCTAAAGATTTTGTGGACCCTGTAGGATGTAGTTCAGTCTACTTGGACTTGTTTGAGTGCTTTGTCTTTTGGAAAGTAATACACTTCTGAATTCATTATCTTCAGTGATCTGAAATAGGCATGCTCCTAGTCCCTGTGAAGATGCCTCTGCACTCAAGCAAAAATCCTGTGACATGTTACAGTGGTGTATATGTTTGCACATAGTAAGGCTTCCTTTATTTTGTCATATTCTGCCTGATGATTATCAGTCCATATCCATGGATTATTTTTCCCCAAAAGATCCAGCACTGTGTCACTATTCAGTAACTAATCTAGAATGAATTTCCTAAAAAATGAAGCCAAATCCAAATTTGCCTGTAGTTGTTTCTTATTCTGTGGCAGTGGTAAATGTATGATCATGTCAAGTTCTCCTGGATCAGGTAGTATACCTGTAGTGAGATAATATGACCACAAACTCCAACTTCATTGAATTAGTTGTGATCCCATATTCTGCAAATTAATATAATACCTGTACCAAAAGCCTCCCATGTTCCTCCCATGTGAGAGTAGTGACTAACAGGTTGTCAGCATGGAGAGTGGCTCTGCTAAGGAGTTGTGGTCCCAAAACTTTGTCCAATGTGGAAATGAAAATGCCTGTGCTCATGTTCAGGCCGAATAATGGAACAAAAAAAATTATAGTTTCTGCCCCCACACATAAAGGCTGTATATTTCCTACAATCTTTGCGTAATGCTATTTGCTAATACCACACTTTTAAATAAATTATAATGAGGTATTTAACATTGTGAAATTTCAGTAACTGTTTTTCAAGGTTGTCAGGGTGCATCCTGGTAGAAACAAAGATTTGTTTTTACACTTCGGGCATAAAGCACAAGCCTGATGCTACCTTTGGGTTTGGCAGCACCTAAAATAGTGAAAGGGGCTTGGAGGCAGCTAAAATAGTGCTACAGGGTGGAGAACACGAGGGTTGTATGATCTTCCAATTTTGTCATCCTTTCAATTTTGTCATCCCAAGGAATTGGATGTGAAGAAAAGAAGAACGATGAAGATTAGTTGAGTAGATCACATAACTAATGAGGAGGTATTCAAAAAAATAGCTCTGAGCACTATGGTCATCAGTCCCCTAGAACTTAGAACTACTTAACCCTAACTAACCTAAGGACATCACACAACACCCAGCCATCACGAGGCAGAGAAAATCCCTGACCCTGCCGGGAATCGAACCCGGGAACCCAGGCGTGGGAAGCGAGAACGCTACCGCATGACCACGAGATGCGGGCAAGGAGGTATTGAATAGAATTGGGGAGAAGAGGAGTTTGTGGCACAACTTGACTAGAAGAAGGGATCGGTTGGTAGGACATGTTCTGAGGCATCAAGGGATCACCAATTTAGTACTGGAGGGTAGCGTGGAGGGTAAAAATTGAAGAGGGAGACCAAGAGATGACTACACTAAGCAGATTCAGAAGGATGTAGGCTGCAGTAGGTACTGGGAGATGAAGAAGCTTGCAGAGGATAGAGTAGCATGGAGAGCTGCATCAAACCAGTCTCAGGACTGAAGACCACAACAACAACAGGGGATGGAATAGGTGATGCAGCAGAATGTAACATGTGTTTGGACTTGCATATTGTACTCATACCCTGCGATTATACCAGGTCTTTTGGTGAACACACTGGAAAATTGGTTAAGCAACTGTGTCAGTTCACTTTGTTGTTAGTCACTCATATATGTTGATTCAGCTACCTTTTTGACAATATTTTCCTTAATGTTCTGTGAATCCTGCCCCCAGGCATCTACCGTATCATTTTCACCCTCTACCGAGAGATTATTCTCCTCCATTACTGTGGGAATGTCAGGGAGCACTACACTAACGTTCGTGCACACATCAGGTGGCCTGATAAACACCAACGTGATCTCCTTATCATGCTATATGAAGGTGCAGATGCCCCATGCCAGATCAGTTTTTGCCTTCATTTCACTGAGAGCAACTTATCCCAGGATACAGATTGTGGTGAGATTTCTAACCACCAGGAACGAGCATGTAAATGCTTCTTTTTCCAGTGTCAGCTCTACCTCACCTCATTTTAGTAACTTCCCCTTCCCTTGTAGAGCTCCTACCACTCTACAGCTTTCTACTGGCAAAATCAGCAGCTTCCTGATCTTGTTCACACAATGGAACAATTGTCCATCTATCACAGATGTGCTTGCACTGGTGTCCAGAATCCCTGTTATTAAAATATTATTGATTTTAGCCTGAAAGGCAGCCTGTACTCATTCCATATCATCCGTACTTTGCTGTTGCAATTCAGTTATTAGCTCATCCTTTATATGCTGGCCATCATTGTACCTCAGCATACATACATTTACATGCCATGCGCCTCCTGCTCCTCCACTGCCGACCGACCGGAAGGGGTCTACAGTGGTCAGCCGGCCTTTGACAGCCCTGTCTCCCAATGCAGGTGTCTCATTTGTGATGTCCACAATTCTCACACTCTCATTTTGAATAAAAGACTGACTCTGTTGTATATACGCCGGGCATTAGGGTTAGGTGGAAGCTACAGTGGTGGTGGCATGGGTCTAATGTTTATGTGATGGATCAGTACATTATTACATGACATTTGACTTTGTGACTGCCAGTCTGCTGGCCCTGGCCACTGCCAGTGGTCATCAGCAGTGGGGATGTTTTTCTGAAAGAAGTTGTAGTTACCCTCTCCATCACCTCTCCTTTTACAGTTGTATTGTTTATTGTCGTTTTTTACTCGGTAAGCAGGTTATGAATATTGGTTTCCTTCCGCATTGTTAGGATGCCAATTACTATTACTCGGTTGCTGGTTATGTCCCACCTGCCTTTTATAGTACACTTCACCATTTGAAGAGTCATTATTTTTTTGTGAACCCATTCTTTCTGGGGCTACTACTATTCGACTGTCACAATTTATTGTTGTTTTGATAACTCCTCGCATTGCCATATTCGTTTTGACGTGCATCTACTTGGATTAAATCCAAAGAATCTAGTGCTGACAAAAATTGTTCTGTGTCCATGCCTGGGACGTGCACAAGCTTTTCTTGAATGGGTAGTTTTCCTTTAAGAATTCTCAATATATCTCTTGCCAACATCAATTTATTCCAACAGTGCATTGTTTGACTGTTTCTAGTGCCCTCAGTGCTGCATCTCCTGTTATAAAGGATGTGACAAACTGAGTCTGTTGACTCTCAGTCCATAAGAGAGGCAAAACATTTTTTTAACTTTTTATGAAGATAGCAGGATGCACAAGTTTTTTCTCACCAATGTATATTTGAAACTGTATATGTGTTACTCTCTGGCAACACATGATGTGATGGGTGGGTTGACCTGCAACCGGCCTACCAACTCAGAGATATGCTCATCAATGCATTGGTCCAAGTATAGTGTGAGGTCATCAACCATCCTGCTGATAACACTCACCTGACCTTCAAGCATGGCCTGGGAATTGTCTATTTATTCTATCATTAAGGTCATTGATTTTTTTCTGGAACATCTTTGTTGTGTTCTACAAGTTCCAAAACTTGTTGTTTTATCACATTCATCTCTTGTGATAGATGTGAGATGATAACCTTGTCTCATTCTTCCAAAAGGTCATTGCTTTTCTGTACAAGAAGGCATCACACTCTTTCTATCCTTCTCTCTTTCTCTCAAGAGCTTTGGGTTGTACCCTTTCCCTTCCCTCATGTTCGTTACATTCTGATTGTAGCACATCTTTTACCTGATGTAATAGTGCTTGTTTGTGTTGTTTGTCCTGGATATCTAATTGTGCTGACAGCATCACAAGAAAATCAGGACTGGAACCTGCTGCTACTGATGCTCCATCAGGTGATGCTGTGACATCTGTCTTCATTTCTGCCCTAATTTCATGAACGTGCATGCTCACTTGAGCTTGTTCAGTATTTTCAGGAAAATCGTGAGATGTTGGTCTCTGTTATGGTTCCTTTTTAGGAATTTGCAAACAGGTATTGTCTGATGGATCAGTCATTTTGAGCTCATGGACATTATCATATCAGAGAGAGCCTCGCTCTTGGTATGTTTCTCTCAATGTGGCCTATCCATGCTTATTCAATAACAATGTACACCAGACACACACAAAAACACAATTTCTACTTAAATTCACTTTTTTTAGTTATGTAAGGCTATTATTAACTAAAATTCTTTTAAATTGTCTCAAAACTTGACTCTGTACATGAATTGAGATAGTACACCTATACAGAGCGGTACCCATTCCATATCATCCATACTTCACAGTCGCAGTTCAGTTATTAGCTCGTCCTTTAAATGCTAGCCATCATTGTGCCTCAGCCTACATATGTTTACATGCCGTGTGCCCCCTACTCCTCTACTGCCGATTGACTGGAAGGACCCTACAGTGGTCAGCCAGTGTTTGACGGCCCTGTCTCCCACTGCAGGTGTCTCATTTGTGACGTCCACAATCCTCACACTCTCATTTTGAGTGCAAGACTGACTCTGTGGTATATACACAGGGCATTAGGGTTAGGTGGATGCTACGGTGCTGGTGGCATGGGTATAACATTTATGTGATGGATTGGTACATAATTACTTGGCATTTGACTTTGTGACTGCCAGTCTGCCAGCCCTGGGCACTGCCAGTGGTCATTGGCTGTGGGCATGTTTTTCTGGAACAAGCTGTGGTTATCCTCTCTATCACCTCTCCTTTTACAGTTGTATTGTTCATTGCTGTTTTTTACTTGGTAAGTAGGTCATGAATATTGGTTTCCTTCCGCATGGTGGCATACCACCACATCATGTCTTATTCCAAGGAGAATTAAATTCTCCTTGACCTTGACCCCCACTGGCTATATAATTGTTATTCCATTGATTGTAATTACTGGGTAGAGGACTTCCTGATGATCTATTTGTGATCAGTTCCTGCCAATAACGGTTTTGGTTATTGCCACCTGCTGGGGTGCATTGTGATCTTGTTGACCATAGCCCCTCTGTCCAGTATAAGCTGGTCTACTGTAATTCTGTATGTGATTTCCTTTGATATCTCATATGTACTTTTGGTTTCCCCAGTTACCATAATTATTTCTTGTATTATTTTTGTTGCATGGGGCATATAGGTGCCAAGTGTGCTGGATATTGCCACTGTTTCCATTCTCCTGTTGAATATTTTGTGGAGACACACACAGCATATTGATGTTCTGTGATTGCAACAGCCCCTCTTCAAATATTATGTCAACTGAGCCAAGTAAAGGTAAGAAATACTCTGAACCATTTTCAGGTGTAATTATAAGCTTTTTCATGACATTGTGGAGCAGCCAATTTTTCAGTACTTTCAATAAGTCCACATGACAAAATGGGTTTGTCCAATACCTGGTTTTGCTGAAGTACTTTTTGAAATATGAGGTTCATTCAAATGAAACCTGGTCTGTGTGTCTACCTTTGCCTTACATGTACAGTGGCACCATGTAATTGTGGGTATGGGGGAACCATCTATTGGTAGACAGACTGATGTGTGCACACTGTTTGTTTTTGCATAGCGCCAGTGTGGTTTCACACCGAGGAGATGATGGTCACACAAGTAATCGTCCACTCCGAACATGGAGGCGAGTAAGCAGGAACAATGAGGAGTGATTTGATTTTTGGTGGAAGAAGGAGTTGGAGGCTGTAAAATGTATCAGTGAATAAAGGCTGTGTATGGTGAGTACAGTCTGAGTCATTCAAATTTTGTGGAATGACACAGACAATTCCTTGAGGGGCGCGAGTCACTAGAAGATGATACTCGTCCCGGACAGGCTCATCATGTCATCACAGCTATAAATGGTTGTGGAAGTGAATGCTTTAGTCTCGGACCACCACAGAATCACCATGGATGAGATCCATCAGTTACTGGGTATTAGCATGATCACCACCCACACCATAATGCATCAACACTTGAACTTTCGAAAAATCTGTGTGCAGTGAGTTCCCCATCGACTGCCGCTGAACAGCTCAATACTCAAATGGCGCTGCCTTTGAGTCATCTGCAGTGTTATCATGAGGAAGAATATGGCTTTCTGTCACATATTGTCACAGGAGACGAAACATGGTGTCATCATTTTGAACCATAAAGCAAGTGTCAGAGCAATCAGTGGAAATATGTGACTTCACCACTTCCAAAGAAATTAAAGGCCATGCACATCAGATATAGTAAGGTCATGGTGTCCTCCTTTTCTGACCACAATGGCCCACTCTTGTCAAGCTCCTGGAATGGGGAACCATCATCAATGCTCAGCATTATCAAGCCACCTTACAGAACCTTAGACAAGACATCAAGTCAAAATGCCGAGGCATGTTGTCCAATGGCATTATCCTCCTGCATGATAATGCCTGCCCACACATGGCCAATGGGGTGAAGACAACATTGCAGCAGTTTCCCACTCTTTTGCCATGTGACTTTCATGTGTTTGAACCTCTAAAACAAGCTATTCGTGGATATCGATTCACAACGGACAATGCAGTGTGGGGCTCGGTCCAGGCCTGGATCCGACAGTAGCCTACTAGCTTCTTCAAGGATGGAATTGACTGGCTAGTGTTGCAATGGGATAAATGTGCCAACAGTTTTGGTGACTAATTTTGAGTATGTGTACAACTACATTTTTGAGTTAGTAAAATCGTTACTGTTATTTTACACTAGTGACTGGGTTTCATTTGAATGCCCCTTATACTTTCTCAGTCCCCCATGTTTACTACTGAATGGTGACAGGTTGAAAGCCCTTCAAAACAGCCTTTCTTTGACTACTGTGGGCCCACATTTGTCCAAGAAAGCCTATTCAAATTACTCATAGGTATGGCATCCCTCAGCTATATTTGTTGCCCACAATAAAGCATCTCCCTGTGTGTACCCCACAATGAACAGAATATTCTGTACTTCTGTCCAGTTGTGGGGTAACACATTGAGAAAAGCTCTGATAATCACTACAGGGTTCATTCTCGTACCCTCTTCGAAAAAATCAGAAATTGCCTATGTGTGAGCAAACTCTCATCTGCTAGTAAAGTAGACAAACTTGCAGTATCATTTGTTGCCACTGTGGCATTGTTCACATTCATATGATTATACTCTGTATATGTCTGCACAACTGGCATTGACATTGGCAGTGCCTGTTGCATTTTATAATTCCTTTCTTCTCTGTCTGAAGTGTTGGTAGCAATTGGTTTGTAAGTATTACTGTATCTATCCTGCCTGACTCCACCTGACTACTTGCTATTCGTGTCTCTCATGTGACATCCACAACATTAATTAGACTTCTCTGTAACTTCTCTTCTACTACCTTTAAGCCTACCTCAGTCCTAGCAATCAATTCATTTTCCCTTTCTTTTGCTACCTCTTGAATTGCTTCGATATAGGTCTTTTGCTCTTGTACAACCATCTGTGTGGAGGTTGTATCCTTATCTAGCATTCCTGCTTTGGCTCTGTCCTTTAAATTCTTTACTTCCTTTTCAATTTTTTATTGTGTGTTCATTATGAACTTAGTGTCCAAATCTAAATTACTCAATTTTACTGATAGCTCCTGTAGTTCTTCTGGAAATTCTTTACATAAGGATTTTAACTCATTATCGGTACTTGTCATAGTTACTAAATTTTGCCAAATTTCCAGCTGAGCCTCTTTCATCTGAGTCTGCATGTCACTCACAATCCTTAGCTTACCTGCCATTTTCTTTCATTCCTTGTCTATAGATGACACTTTTTGATCAAGGTTGTTTGTCTCCCAAGACAAATCAGTGAATAATTCTGCCTTTAATTTCTTCCCCATATCTGCAATTTTGCATGTTAAACCATGTTAAAGGTCAATGCATAGGTTATGATTTAATTATTGAACCTCTGTAATAGGTCTTTTTAAAACCATCAAATGTTTGCTCTCATTGGTTTTTAAAATCAAGAAATTTTTTATCAAGTTTTTTCAATTTGTTCTGTAGAAAAAGTATTAAATAAATTCTTCATTAGGTCATTGAGGTCTTTATCTATGTCCTGCATTGAATGCATCAATGACGCATTAGCATCTTGTGTACTACCATGTTCTGTTCCATCACATTTGAAACAAGTTCTCGTCACAAGGAGAAATAGAAATTTACCAATTCTGTACTATCACATCTTTCACTGGCTTCATGCGAGAAAATTCTCAGCGAGATTTGAGAATTAGACTTGTCTACCATGAGCATGGTAGCATCATGAGGTAAGACATTATTGTCATTAGCATAAATTGAATTTGTGTAATATTCCCAGCAGTTGTCAATATGATTGACATTTTCGGTGTCGCTATCATTTGTTGTAGCACCCATTGAGGCAACATTTTGTATCTCAATATTATTTTCATTAGTCAGCACAACCTTTTTGTAAATCTTTATTAAAGTTATGATTATGAAATAAAACTGAATTTCAATCTTAAAACTGATTGTGAGTATTTTTCCGTTCAGTACATGATGTATTCTATGACAGTAGTGCAGCTTGTGGTTGCCTTTTACAATTTTTGTATCACATTCCAAAAAAATCAAAGTAATTTTAATCCAAATCCCTGTTGGTTTTTTTTTTTAAAAAAGGCTTCAAATTTATCACTGGATAGATTAAGGAATGGATACTAATTTTGATTGAGGCATTATCAATTGCAGTCATGTGAGCTATAAGTTGGAGTTCTTTCCTACCTTATAGATGATCTTATTAAATGTTGTTGGTACAATTTCTCCAGTTAACCATTTGTAATTTTGTAGTGTATGCATACTGTGTGGTATCTGCTCTCAGTTTTCTCTCAGCAATGTTATTCCAGATGTGAAACAAAGTAAATAAAAAAAAAACAGTTAGTGCTATAGAATGTTAGACAGCATGGATTATATCATTTAATTATTTCACCTGTCTAATCGATCTGGCACTGTCCTGGGAATGGTTGCCAGTTCTACTGATTAATTAATAGTTTATGTGCAGCAATGTGCACTCCGGACAGTCAGGCTTATGATCTGTAACATATAATATTGGATTATTAAACAATGGAAAATCCAGGAAGGAATGTAACAGTATTATAAAAGGATAGTTGCTACTGACCATATAGCAGAGATGGTGAGCTGCAGATAGGTACAACAGAAAGAATGCCACACAATACGCTTTTGGCCAAGAAAGTCTTTGTCAAAAATAGACAAAACCACACACACACACACACACACACACACACACACACACACGTCCACAGTCTCTGTCAGTTGAAGCAAGACTACGAATAGAAGCGCATGATGGGAGAGGCAACTGGGTGGGGGCAAGGAAGAGGCTGGGGCGGGGAGGGTGAAGGATAGGAGGGTAAGGGTGGAGGAAGGAGGAGGTAAAGTGCTGCTGCTGAAGAGTACAGGGACGAGGTGGAGGGATGGTAGGGCAGCTAGATGCAATTGGAAGTTAGATTGAGGTCAGGGGAGAGAGGGAGGGTGGCGAGGGTAGCAGAAAAAGAAAGAAGTAATAAGACTGGGTGCATTGGTTGAATAGAGGACTGTTTAGTGCTGGAATGGGGACAGGGAATGGACTGGACGGGTAAGGACAATGACTAATGAAGTTGAAGCAAGGAGGGTTATGGGAATGTAGGATATATTGTAAGGAGAGTTTTCACCTGTGAAAATCAGAAAAGCTGGTGGTGGAAAGAATCCAGATGGTACAGGCTGTGAAGCAGTCGTCAAAATGAAGAATGTCATGTTGGGCGGCATGGCCAGCAATGGGGTGGTGCAGTTGTTTTTTGGCCACAGTTTGTCAGTGGCCATTCATGTGGACAGACAGCTTTTTGGTTGGCTTGCCCATGTAGACTGCAGTACAGCGATTGCAGCTTAACTTGTGGATCACACTGGTTTCAAAGGTAGCTCTGCCTTTGATGGGATATGAGGTTATTAGATGAAAGTTCTTTGCAGCTTGAAGTTCTTTATCTCCTCTTCTTCTTTGAAGACAATGTTACTTTGTCCAGTTTGCTCTGCTTAAATTTCTAGCTTCTCTGAAGCATTACAGATACTGTAACACAGATAGATATATCAGGTGAAATGAGGAATTAGTAAATGAAGTTGTCTTTGTACTATAAGAATTGATGTATTTCACATAATTAGTGAACTAAACTGAGATCCATGTCCTCTCTCTATCATGGATGGGAAAAGGCAGAAGTACAAGATCAGTTAAACATCTGATAGGAGTTTTTACAAACATAAGAAAATTAATGATCTTCATCCAAAGACTTGACTGCTACATGCACACTGCATTTTAATCTTTACCGTAAACTACTTAGGTGAATGAATGAATAAAAATAGACAGAAAAATTAAATGTAAACCCATATTGGCAAACCAGCACAAGTTCCAATCCAATTAACAAAGGCAAAACAAGAGTAATCGAATGTAATCAAATTAAATCAGGCAATGCTGAGGGAACTAAATCAGGAAACCAGACACTAAAAGTAATAGATGAATTTTGTTGTTTGCGCAGTAAATTAACTGATGATGGCTGAAATGAAGAGAATATAGAATGCAGATGAAAAGAAAAAAAAAATGGTGAAATGAAGAGAATATAGAATGCAGATGAAAAGAAAAAAAAATTGGTTCTGAAGAAGAATAATTTGTTAACAGTGAATGAAACTTTAAGTGTTAGGAAGTCTTTTATGAAGGTATTTGTCTGGAGTTTAGCCATGCTTGGAAGTGAACAGGACTGCTGAAGATTATGTGAGCAGATCACATCACTAATGAGGAAGTACTGAATGAAACTGGAGAGAAAGGAAATGTATGGCATAACTTGACTAAAAGAAGGGATCAGGATGGGAAGCATTCTCAGTCATCAGGAAAATGTCAGTTTATTGGAGGAAAGTGTTTCGGGGTAAAAATTGCAGAGGAAGACCAAGAAACAAGTACAGTAAGCTGGTTCAGATGGATCTGGGTTGCAGAAGTTATTCAGAGATGAGCATGCTTGCATTGGACAGAGCAGCAGGGAGAACTGCATCAGATTAGTCATTGGGCTGAAGACCACAACAACAGCACATTTTTAAGGGCAAGACATGCTTCTTGATTAATTTGTCCATATGTTTGCTTCATTTTAACTTGTTATCCAGTTGTAGCCAAGGGATTTTAAACAAATTGTTTCATTTAGCATGTGAATGTTACTCTTTGTTTAAGTTGCTTGTTTCAAATATCATAATGGAATCTTTGTGGGATTAAGACTTAAACCATTTGCTGTGAGCAGTTGTAAGCCTATTCAGCTGTTGTCCTAATTGTTCATGCTAATGTGAATTTGGACACATGCTACATTTGGGTCATCAGAAAACATGACAGTTTTTGGCTTGCACTTTTGCCATTGTAAAATCATTGTTAGTTAAGAACAAGAGTAGACCCAGTACTGTGTGTGTCACTGTGATATAGGTGATGTAGTGGATAACACTGGAAGTTCCATGAGGCTTTTAGCACACAATGCTGCTGTCTATAGCAAAGTCAGAATGCTTTAGTGGACTGTAGAAAGTCCTGCAAAAGATTAATGCCTGGTGCAGGGATTGGCAGTTGACCTTCAACATAATTAAATCAATGTATTGTGCATAAATAGGTATGATTGCACAACTGCAGAACAATTACAGGAAACAGTCACATCAATTAATATCAAGGGCTAGGCATACAGAATTATTTAAAGTGAAATAGCATTATAAAACTAATTACAGGTAAGGCAGTCGCCAGACTGAAATTCATTGAAAAGATCCTCATGAACTTTGGTCCACCTGTAAACAGGTAGCTCACAAAACCCTCAAGCTACTAATAATTGAATATTGCTTGGCAGTCTGATAGCTGTACCAAATAAGATTGATATTGTAAATAGAGATATTCCAAAGAAGAGCAGCATGTTTGTTACAGGTACATTTTATAAATGCATCATGGAGATGCTCAGTTAACTCCATTGGCAACTGTCTGCTACAAGAAGGGCATTCTGCATTATGGCATAGTTTACTGTTAAAATTTTGAGAGTCAAGAATGTAGGTTCTAAGAAGAGTCAATCAATATGTTGAAATGGCTACATGTATGTTATGAAAAGACCAAGAAGGTAAAATTAGAGAGATTCAAGCCCACTGAATTGTTCTTCCTGTGGACCATCCCCTCATGGTGTCAGAGGCTAGAACAGACCTGCAGTTATTTCTTGCCTTACTTAGTCAAGTTTTCACATTGTGACTCAGCTATTATTAGGACATCCACCAGTTTTAGGCTATTTCACACCAATTCCCCTTATCATTTTTTGAAATTGTTATATATGGTCCCTTTTTAAGGTTTGACCTCCACTTTCCTTAACTTCAACTAAGTTCAGGCTGTTTAGGGAAGTACATATTACATGGTGCATAATGTATCCACTATGTGGTGTGATCACCTGTACCTCCCATTAGAGAGGATTTATGTTCACACCCAAAATCCAGTGAGGTAGCCAGTCCATCATGGTGGGGGAACGTCATATACCCTCACAGTTGTAGCCCCCTGACAATGCAGGCATTACACTGCTGATACCTGAGCTGTAAATATCTCCATGTATGCTGAAGAGTAGGTGTCTGTCCAGTCTGGGCCACTGAGTCTCCGGCCCATGGCTTCTATGCCAGGTAGCCTCGTAGCATGGTGGCACCCATGGAGAGAGTCTCCAATCTGAGTGATTGGCATCAGGGCTGATGATCTGCTATGAGACAGATAAAATCCACCCACATCACTGCCCATGCCAACATGGCTGCCTCACCAGAGTGAAGACAAGACTGTAATGCAGAAGCTTACAACTCCATGGTGTTTCTATCTCTGGACACATTATGGGATGAGAATCAGACAAAGAGGAATGAAGGTGGACAGTTCACCCAGTTCTTGGTTGCTCCAGAACTGATGGAGAACATTTTGCTACAGTAAAAACACTGTTTTTCATCAGAAATATTGAGATTTCAATGGAGAAAATGAAAAATGGATCTCTTTTATCAAAACTTTAATGACAACCAAGTATGGGCACTTCAGGTCTCTGACAATCTCAGCAATATACCAGTTACCATCTCTCCTCACAACAAATTTAACAGGATTCAAAGTGTTCTAAAAACTACAAACAGATGATAAACTCCATGGTAACCTAAAGCAGCATGGAGTTCACTCTGTCCATCACATCTAGAGAGTATATACGGATGACAGCATGGACACTGTAGCTTTCATACTAGCCTTTTATGGAAATGTTTTACCTGCAAAAGCTAAGGTCACGGTTTATAGATGTAATGTCAGGCCCTATTTTGCTCCTTCTGTGAGATGTTTTAGGCACCAGATACTCAGATATGTCTTCCAGCTGCACTGATTAGGATATTTGAGGGACATAAGGAAGGGTAATGCCTGATGGTAGCCCTGGCCAACAACTGCCTACATGTGTAAAGTGCCCAGAATCCCACACCCTTCATTCACTGATGTGTACAGTTTTCAAGAGGCAGTAGAAAATCCATGAATATAAAATGCTTGACTGCCTGTCTTATAAAGATTCTGAGAAATTTCCACACCTAGCATGATGAAAATGTCTCAAATAACAAACTGCTTCCAGGGACTCAGCATCCATTTCTGGTTAAGAGCTTGGCAACCCTGGGGTACCTGAGCTGGGGCAGTCACCATGAGCTTTGGGCATATTCCAGCAATCACTATACAGCACAGTGGTGGAATGTAGTGTGCCACAGGAAATGCAAATCTTGGCCTGACCACCTGGATCCAAATAACAGTAAAAACCTCCATAAAAAACTCTTAGTCACGATGTGAGCTGTGCACCAATGATGTCGAACAGTCATTATTGGGAAACTTCTGGGGAATCTGTCACACTTCAGTTGTATAAGGCTTACCCTCAGTTGTGTGTGGCTTACTGTATCTTCCTTTAAGGACTTAATATATAGTAGATTAAAATAAGAAAGTGTATCCCATATGGTGAGTACAAAGCCAAGGCCGTGCAGCCCCCATGTTCGCTACCTCCTTTGTTTCAGTTCTTAAGCAGCCAGTTCAGAAAAATGATGATGCTACGCAAAAGGAGGTTTCTAGTGTCTGCACTAGTATTTGCATTTGTCAATGCACTTGTGCTGCTGTGGTTATTTCAAAGTCTGTAGATCCACTCAGAAAATCAGAAAAGGGCATGGTTGCTGATGTTGCAGAGGTCCCTGCCCCTCCAAAGGTTCCGAATACTCCACTGTCCAGTGCTGCTACTACAACTGCTGCAGTTGTGGCTCTGAAACCTCCTAGGCCAAAAAATCAAAGGCCAAGTGTGAATGTCTGTCAGAGACTCAGAGACAGGAAGTAAGCAGTCCAACAATGTCAACATTGCTGTATCTGACATTTTTTTTTATTCATCTTCAGAGCCAGTGGACCTTAATGTTGGCTTGGGGTGCTCATCTCACTACAAGGCTGAGCCTCCACTCATTTTGGACTCTCTTCCTTGCCTGAAAAACAGGGTGAAAGTGCTACCCCCATAATAAATGGCTCCCATGCTACAGTGTAACATTAATCGGTTAAAGGCATCTACAACTACATCTACATCTACATGGATACTCTGAAAATCACACTCACTCTCAGGAGATATCTCCTTAATGAAATACAAGACAAGCTATGTAAGGGGTATAGCCCTGAAATAAAACCTTGGCAGGTGTCCAATCCATGAGGTGGCAGCCCCACCAGGACACTTGAGGGCTGTGGGCTGATAACCCGCGCCACCAAGAAACACATATCACAGAAACTAAAAGGTGAAACAGCCAGACAGATCTTAAGGATATTATCTTTTGCCTGAGAAGGAAAACCCATATTGGTTTTTGGAATATAAGAATGTTGACAGAGGTAGGAAGGCTAAGACAGGTTGAAAAAGGCATGGAAAACTACTGACTAGATATATTGGGACAAAATGAAATAAGGTGACCAGAATCTGGGGAATTCCAAACACAGAATGGTGGAGTGCTGGTGTATGTGGGTCAGACAGGTGAGGATGTGATGCATAGGAATAGTGTAGGGCTCTTACTATCTAAAAGCAGCAAGAAGAGCTGACTGAAGTGGAAACCAGTCTTAGAACGAATAATAATGGCACGTTTTAAAAGAAATGTGCAATATGTCACTGTAATTCAATGCTATTCAACTACGGAAATAGCTAAAGGAGAATTAAAAGATGCATTTTATACAGGGCTTAATGGAATCTTTAGACAAACAAATTCTAGGAACATAAAAATTTTAATGGGTGACTTGAATGCAAAAGTTGGTCAGAAAATGAAGGCCTTGAGCATATCGTGGGTGTGCATGGCATGTGGATCATAAATGAAAATGGTGAACTGTTGATAGATACATGTGCTGAACATGACCTAGTCACTGGAGGCACATTGTTTCCACATTGTAACTGCCATAAGATAATGTGGGTTTCTCCAGACCACATTACTGAAAATCAAATAGACCACATAGCCATAAGCTGCAAGTTTCGAGACTCTCTGCTAGATGTCAGAAATAAAAGAGGAGCAGACAGTGGAAGAAAATATATGTGGCAAGGTTAAAAGATGAACAGATCAAAGTAACATTTGCCCTTGAACTACAAAACAGATTCCAGGCCCTCTCTGAAGAAAACTTCATGAAAGAGGGAATTGAAACAGCTTGGCAAAAAATCAAAGACAGTTATTTAGATGTGGGAGAAAAAATTTTAGGATTTAAGGCACATCAAAGGAACAAATGGATCTCTGATGCTACATGGAATGAAATCAGCCACAGGAAAGAACTAAAACGTAAGTTAAATCTTTGTAAGACAAGAGTGCAGAAGAGCGAAGTACATGAAGAATACATGGAGGTGAACAAAAAAGTGAAAATATGGCTATGTCGAGATAAAAGAAAATGGATAGATGAGCAATCAAAGTTAGCAGAAGAGGCAGCAAGACAAGGACATATGAAAGAGCTCTACAATATAACCAAATTGTTGTCAGTGAAGAACTTCAGACATGAAAGACCAGTTAAGAACAAGGATAGGGTGATGCTTACAACTCAGCAACTACAGAGATGGGAGGAACACTTCAAGGAACTGTTAAATTGTGAAGACAACCAAGAGGAACAGGTAAGAGATGTTCTAGAGGAAGTTGAAGTAGATCAAGGTATAAATCTGCAGTGCCTTACAATGGACAGAATGAGGATTGCTTTGAAATCCTAAAGAATGCAAAGGCTCCAGGCCTAGACAACATAACACCGGAGCTCTAAAAAGCTGATATTGAAAGTACTGTTAAAACGCTCCAACCCTTTCTGAAGCATATTTGGCTTGAAGAGAAATCTCCAAAGGAGTGAAAAAATGGTTTGCTGGTAAAGCTCCCTTAAAAGGGAAATTTATGAGACTGTAACAACTGGCGTGGTATTTCATTGTTGTCAGTTACCAGTAAGGTCGCCACCAGAATTATTTTAAACAGAATTAATGAGTCTCTTGAAAATTGACTGCATAAAGAACAGGCTGGTTTTAGGGCACAATGGAACAACACAGTTGTGTTGATCTTATTGACACTCTTAGGAATCACTTTAGAGCAAAGCAAAGAATTCCAAGCAACCATGTACCTGACATTCACTGATTTTCAAAAGCCCTTAGATTCCGTGAAACAAACTCAGTTATGAAAAGAGTCACAGCAGGCAGGAGCCAAAGAATCCAATGGGGGATCCATAAACATCTGGAGGACTTGTATTTTGCAGATGATACAGTTTTATTAGCTCAAATGCTGACTGATATGCGAGCTAAATTAACCTTGTTGAAAGAAGAAGCAGAGACTGCTGGCCTCAAGATAAAAATAGGCAAAACAAAGGAAATGAGAGTAAATTCACGGAGCATGGGGGTGCCACTATTAATAGGGGAGCAGCAGGTGGAGACTGTCAGCTCATTCCTGTATCTGGGTAGTATAGTGATGGAAGATAGTGGAGCTGGAGATGACATGAAAAACTGCATTAAAAAGGCAAATTCTGCCTTCATAAAACAGTATCCAGTATGGAAGAATAGAAATTTTAGATACAAAACAAAGATCCATTTTTAAAATACAAAGTGAAGGCTGTCCTTCTGTACACCAGTGAAAGCTGGAAAATGCATAAAAAGATAACATCCCAGTTACAAAGCTTCATAAATAGATGTCTCCAGTGCATCATGAATATCTAGTGGCCAGAATAAATATGTAATGAAGAGCTCTGGTGACTTAACAAACCAAATACCTATAGAAGACCTGATACGAGAGAGGGTGGATAGGGCACACATTGAGAAAACGAGTTGGAGCCATTGAGAAAAAAGCATTGGAATGGAATCCCCAGGGAACAAAGAAGATAGGAAGACCTAGGGGCACATGGAAGAGTACAGTATAAGAGGAAGCAAAAATAGTTTGCAAGACCTGGGCAGAATTGAGACAAATGGCCAAAGACAGAGGTGGTTGGTGAGTTCTCCTGGATGCCCTATGCCCCCATTGGGACCAAAGGAATTAAGTCAAAGTCAAGTCAGTTCAGAAAAATAATGCTGCTATGCAAAAGGAGGTTTCTATTGTCTGCATTAATATGCGCATTTGTCAAGGCACTTGTGCTTCAGTGGTTATTTCAAAGTCTGTAGATCCACTCAGAACATCAGCAAAGGCCTTTGTTGCTGATGCTGCAGTGCTCCCTGCCCCTCCGAAAGTTCAGACTACCCCACTGTCCAATGCTGCTACAACCACTGATGCGATTGTGGCTCTGAAACCTCCCGAAGTCAAAAAATCAAAGGCAAAGCATCAAATGCCATCAGAGACGGGAAATAAGCAGTCCAACAATGTCGACATTGCTGTCTCTGACATTTCTCCTGATTCATCTTCAGAGCCGATAGATCTTATTGTTGGCTTTGGGCACTCATCTCACTCCCAGGCTGTTCCTCCACTCATTTTGGACTCCCTTCCCTGGCTGAAAGACAGGGGGTGAAAGTGCTACCTCCATAATAAATTGCTCCCACACCACAGAGTAACATTAATTGATTAAAGGCATCTATGCCTTTGTTTTAATGATGTCCATCGCAAATCCTGTATCATGTCCATGACACTCTCACCCCTGTATTGGGGTAATACAAAATGTGATGCTCTTCTTTGGCTGGTGCAGGGACTGGCAGTTCATCAAGAACATAAATAAATGTAACATGTTGCACAGAAATAGGTGAAGAGACCCACTACCTTTTTTATTACATTATCTGTGAAAAATTACTGAAAACAGAGATTGCTGCAAAATACTTAGGATTAACCACTTTGGGTGACGTAACACATAAAATTAATTGTGTAGAAAGCAGATGCCAGGTTGAGATTCTCAGGAACAATCTTAAAATAAGTCAATCAGAAAAGAGGTGGCTCACAAAACACTATTTCAACTGATCATTGAGCATTGCTAACCAGTCTTGGTCCCTTACCAACTAGGATTAACAGAGGGGTTAGAAAAGTTCAAATGAAGAACAGTGCTTTTTGTCATGGGAATATTTTCTCAGCATGAGAGCATTATGGAGATGCAGGTTTACTGTCCAAATTTCAATAGCTTATGTTCTAAGAAGTCAGGCAACATATTATGTCTCACAAAATGGTGATCATTTGCGGCAGGAGCAGAGTGAAGGTGTAGATAGCACTCACCTGTCCTCACTTGCAGGATGTCCTTATCACAATAAAATAACTCAGCCTCTTAGAGACTACTTCTTATGGGTGATATTGTACTTCTTCCAAATATCACTACCAAACTTCATAGGTTTATGAAAATAATCAGTTTTTGAAAATGTAATGTAATTGGATAGATAAAAAATGCACTCACCAAGTGGCATCAAGAGAATACAAATATAAAGTTAATGAAATCTGCAAGCTTTTGGAGCCAGTGGCTCTTTCTTCTGGCAGAAGAGTTAAAAGGGAATGAGGAGGGATGAAGGAAAAGCACTGGTGAGGTTTAGGAAATGGGCAGTGTTCAGAAAAGTCGCCCATAACCACTGGGCATGGTAGACTTACCAGACAGGATGAGAAGGAAAGACTGATTGTTGGTAAAATCAACAATCAGACTGATTGTTGGTAGAGCCAACAATCAGTCTTTCCTTCTCATGTGACCTGGTAAGTCTCTCCTGACCTGAGGTTCTTTGTGCCTGTCTGCAATTCAACAGATCATCTTTATGATGAGTATCAATGTATCATTTTCCTAGTATTGTTGATATTCCAACCTAGAGTTCACCTGTGTGTTAAGTTTGAGATTGAAATGGATGTTAAATGGACTGTGACCTAGAGGAATCCCGGGGAATGTACTGGGACCCATATGGGGAAGACCTCAACTCATGCTTATCTGAAGACAGAACTTCAATATGAAACCCAATATATTTTGGGAAATGTTAAAATACTAGCATCTGCCATTATGCCCTAGTATTTAGAAAACTGCCCTTTCATCAAGAAATGCACAAACAAGAATGTACCTTGGTTGAAGAATAATCTGTAATTGCAAAGGAAGTAGGCAGAAGACTTTTCAACCTTGCAAGGAGGAAAGGACAACTGACAAAATATTGGAAGGCCCTTGCTAAACACAACCTTGTGATTAAGAAAGCAAGATTATCATCCTAGAAGGTATTCTGTGAGGAAATGGAAAGTACAGCTACTTGCACCAGTCTTTGCAAAATCCTCACCAGAATACCAGCTAATCAAGGAGGTACTCTAAGGGAGGAGAGTGGTGAGTATACAGTGAAGTGAATGAGACACTGGGTATGCTCAAGACTCACTACTCTCAATGCACTCTGGCAGACAACACAGACTAAGATTCTGTCCCTGAGAGGCACCAGTTTAAAGGTAATCAGAGTGAGAACTGGGAATGTGGAGAAAGTGTTGATTTTTTTTTTTAAGTCCAGAGGGTGGATGAATGTCAGTCACCAGAATCCCAGATTTATTTTATTTTATTTATTTATTTGCCTGTAGACAACTGTTGTGTTCTATAGTCATCGTCAGATGGTTATACAAATGGTTATACATAAGGTCAGTAGTTTCATAGTGGTACAAATTATTACACAAAAGTTAACATATGGTATATGATTATACAAAATTTCAGTATGGTTGTATGACATAAATTACAGTTTCTTTGATCACAACCACATTTATAATAATATATAATCACATTTTTTTCATTATGTAGGAATTCACTTATGCTACAGAATGCTTTCTCTTTCAACCATGTCTCTACCACCATTTTAAATCTATTCTGATGCAATTCCCTCATTCCATGTGATGTATTGTTGTAAAATGTTTTGCCAGCATGTAAAAAATTATTTTGGATTTTACTCAAACATGTCCAAGGAATGTATAATAAGTTCCTATTTCTGGTTTTCTATGAGTGCACATCTGACCTGCTTTCATACATGTGGGCATTCTCTTTGGCATGCATAAGTGCTTTAAGTTTGTATAGACTGGAAACTGTAAGAATTTTGTGCTTAGTGAAGTACTGTCTGCAAGAAGTTAAATTGCTCACACCAAAAATACATCTAATGGCTTTCTTCTGCCAGAGGAAAACATCTTTTGCCCCAGCAGAGTTTTCCCAAAGTAGTATTCCATAATGCAGATGAGTATGAAAATAGGCATGGCATGCCATGCCATAAGTATCCACTCCTTACTGACTTCAGTTTTCTAAAGAGATATAGAACTCTTGCCAACTTACTGCACAGCTTTTCTGTGTGCGTATTCCAGCACAATTTGGTATCAAGGTAAATGCATAGCAATTTTACTGAATGTCTGAGTTCATTAGGTCCATCACAAATATCTCTAAGGGAAAAGAGGATGTGTTCAGTTTTATTTTTATTTAATGACAGCCTATTTTAATGGAACCAGTGAGCTGCCTTTTCCATCATGGATTTGTTCATTTGTTTGACAACATTCACATCATTATGTGATGTGATAAAAGTTGTGTCGTCAGCATACATTACAGATTTATATGGTAATGTGTTGGGCAGGTCATTCACATACACAATGAATAAGAAAGGTCCCAGTACAGATCCTTGTGGGACTCCATATTTTACCTTGAGGAGGTCAGATTTGTTTGAATTTATATAGACCATTTGGTTTTTTTTGTCAAATATGATTTCAGCAGTAATAGTTCTGTATCAGTTATTCCATATTGTTCTAGTTTCTTTATTAAAATGCCATGTGAGACACTGTCAAATGCCTTGGTTAAATCAACTAAAGTTGTATAGGTGTGTTCCCTACTTTCAAAACCTTGTAATATTGATAAGACAACTTCCTGAACTGCTTTTATTGTTGATAGCCCAGTTCGGAATCCATACTGAGCCTTATTGAGAAGGTTGTGACACTCAAATAACTCGTTTAATTTGGTCTTTCCTTAATTTTTCAATAATTTTAGATAATATTGGTACTATTGCTATAGGTCTGTAATTTTGGGGGGAATTTCTGTCTCCCTTTTTGTATATGGGCAATACAATTGTCAGTTTAAGGCAGCCTGGAAATGTTCCCTCTGTAAACATCCTATTGATTATGTAAGACAGTGGAAAGCATATAGTGTCTATTATTTTCTTTATGGTAAAATTAGAAAAACCATGGATGTCCTCAGTTCTGGAGTTGCTTAGTGATCTGACTACATCGAATATATCCTTAGGATAAATGGTTCTCCATTCTAATTTTGGCAAGTCTCCTGTCAACTCTGTTTCCTGCAATTTGGGAAGTCTGTCCTCACTATCATCTAAATTACTTTCATCTGTCATAGCTAATCCTCCAGAATTTATGAAACTATTATTTAGTTCAACTGCAACAGGTAAATTTTCTGCAATTAGCCCTGTTTCTGCTTTAACTATTTTCCATGCTGCTTTACATTTGTTGCTGGACTGATAAAAATAGTTATCATTAGCTTTTTTCTTTGCAGAAATGATTTCTTTTTTTCTCCACAGCTTCTTTAAATTGGCATATGAATGTCTATACTCATTATTCAAGCAAGATTTATCATAGTAAATTCTTAACAGAATCCTTAAGTTATTTAAGTAGGCCTAAGGTGTATACCAGTCAGTTACTTTTCTTTTCTGTTTTCTCCCTGCATTTAGTCAACTGTGTTTAATGATGAGGGGGCAATATTTATTAAAGATAGTGATATGGTGTCTAAGAAATAATCAAAAGCAACACTTAATGACTCATTTGGCTGCATTACACCAGTCCATGATCATAAGTCTTTGTGTGAGATTTGTTATATTTGATAGGTTTAACTGCCTCACTGTCCTATGTTCTATTGGTTGAGCCTGTTCTTTTTTGAATGCCATTAATTTTAGGAAAATTCCATCATGGTCAGAGAGCACTGGTTTAACAACATTTAAGATTACATCACCTTTGCAAATGTTTGACATGACATTATCTAGGCAGGCATTCTGCCTGGTAGGCTCATAGTTAAGGCAAGCATAACTGTATGACTCTAGGGTATCTAGCAGCAATCTACTTTTAGGTTTTTGCACCAGCACATCAGTATTAATGTCACAAAATATTAAAATTTTATGGTTCTTATATCTAAGTAAGTACATTAAGAGATTATCTACATGCTGGACAAAAGCTTTGGCACCAGTCTTGGAGGCACAGTACATAGATACTACAACACTCTTGCATTCGGGGAAGTGAATGGCAGCAATTTCAATTTCTCCTTTGTGGACTAAGTGCTTGAGATCTATTATCTTAACTGTATGGTTTAGTTCACTTTTCTTTAGTATTGACACTCCTCCATTTTCCATAGCTGATCTAAAATAGCCATTTAAAAATTTAAAACCTACAGGAGTATACATCTTGGATTCATGTTCTTTAATCCAGTGCTCATTTAGGTACAGGATATCACAATGCCAGTCTTCCAAAAGCAGTACAAGTTCATGAAGTTTATTTTTCACTGACTGTATGTTTACATGAAAGAAGGACAGATAATCACAATCTTTAACTTTCGATTTTAGCACAGAGTTACAATCATCTGACTTTGTAGTTATTGGTGGTGGTTGCAGTTTAATAGGCCTAGACCAAGACTCGTAAGGGCAGGTCTTGGTCATCACTGCAAGTTTCCCTGTTGGAGACATTTATATTCAAGACTGTGGATTGTTTTTAGCAGTTTTATCTTATCGATAACAACTTTTTCAATAGCATGGCATAAAGCTAATTTACCAGAGTAATTAAAGTGCTGCCCATGTTTGGTATAACGATCCCTTTTGAAAGTGCTTACATTTATTAGTGTCTTGTTATTGAAATGATCACAGATTTGTTTATATCTATTATTTGTATTTAATACTTCCTTGTTTACACATGAAGCTTCTGTCAAGTCATATCGATGTGGTATGTTCACTATGATAGTATTTGTATGTGTGAGGCTTGCTAGTGTTCTCTTGAGAGCAGAGGTTGCATCAGATGCTTGATTTTTGCTAACATCGTTTGTTCCCCCAATTACAACAACAAAATCTTTAGTAGACAATTCAGGGAAGGCAGTTTTATCCACAACATTACTCAGAGAGGCTCCAGGTTACGTAAACCCATCCATTTCAAACTTCGTTGAATCATTCAGCACTGAACTTAATATATTGGACATGCCTCGACTGTGGCTGGCTGAAAGAATCCTTATTTTTTGTTTGCTTGCAGACTTGGGCACATGAATTTTAAAATTTAAAGAATTTGATTTTTCCTTTTTGTTTGTTTTGGAGTCATTTCCATTGTCATTTGACACTTTTGAGTCACAATTTTCGGATTTGGTTAATGCTTCAAACCTATTATTTAAAGGGAGAAAGTTGATTTCGTAGTCTACTAACTTCTTTGTAAATGTTCTTTCCCTCAAAACACGTTTCCTGGGCATAAAACTGTTGTATGTTTGTACAGCTTTTTCAGCACCGTTAGTAAAATCACATTTGTTATGCTTGATATTAGGCCTACACTCTACAGCACTGACCTGTTCCCTTAGTTTTGCATTCTCTAACTGGAGAACTTTAATATCTTCTTGTAACTTTCGTAAGGTTCATTTCTTCCAGGGCATCTCGGTTTGAAGCAGGTCTACAGGTATTTTCATCCACCATGTTTATCGGACGTATCTGTTTTCCATTTGTTTTCAAGCAACTATGGCACTTCCACTTGGTATTTTCATCTGGAAGATTATTTCCTGACACTTCAGTGCAACGAAAATGACACCATTTGTCGCAAGGGTTGCACAGAATTCCATTACGCACTATTTTGTTGCACTTAACACACTTTATATCTAGTAAAACACAACTTTTTCATCGAAGTGAAATGGACACAGCATCTCTACATATGGAATCTTGATAACTCTACTGCAACGAGCAGAACAAGTTTTAATTTGACTCCTATGTAGGCTGTTACAGTTAGCCCAGTGGCAGGAATCATTCCTAATGCTTGGAGGACAGTGATTGTGGTTTTCATTCCAAAGCCAGGGAGAACTGATCATACCAAGGCCTAGGATACAAGACCGATCCGTCTGTCTTCCTTTATTTTAAACACATTAGAAGAACTTTTTAATGCTCATGTTAGGAAAGAAGGCTACCAGAGGTTGCTCTACATGTAAACTGACATGCATATGTATCAGGCAAGCCATATCAAACAGCATGCAGAAAAAGCACCACACTTTCAGGAAATTGCTCTCTGCATCTTCCTGGATATCAAGAGGACTTTTAGCAATATGTTCTTCCAAGTCCATGATTAGAGCTGCAGAATGGCATGGTGCTGAAACTACCATGTTGTAGGTGGATTAAGACAACATTGGGCAGAAGGGAGGTAGAAGCCACCACAATGAATGAAAATATAGTCATCGACACTGCCAAGTGTGTCCATAAGGAGGCACTTTGTCCCCATTACTTGGAACTTAGTGAAGGGACTCACTGAAGAGCTAAATACGTGAGGCTACTTTTGCCGAGTATATGCATATGACTTAGTCATAGTAATACTTGGCAAATTCAGTAGCATCGTTACAACAATGGCATAATTTTCAGTGAACATTGTGCGAAACTGGTGCAGGAAACAGGATCTAAGGGCTAGTTCCAAGAAAACTGTTGTAATAACATTCATGAGGAGCATATCCAGCATACATACTGGAATCTTCAGCTTCTTGATGAAACTCTAGCAGTAAAGGGGTAATGAAGTTCCAATAGGTAACCCTTAATGCGATGCCATCGAGGACCCCTTACATACGGAATATATGTTCCAAGGCAAAAGGTACTCTTATGACGTGGTTTATAAGCACGCAAGAAAAAAAGTTCCTGGATTTTCCCCCGATTTCCCAGTTAAAAATACACTTTTTCCTGGGTGAAAAAATGCTATAGTCCTGTCAGAAGTGAATTTTTCTGTGTTAAGTGACATTCCCTTTGTCATAAAAGTGCCAGGGCAGCTTTTTTATTTCTGAGTTTGCAATACTAAAAAGAAACAAATGATTTTATGTTACCTGGTGTGTGTACATCCATGAAACAACCTTAGTCATGTTTCTGCACAAACTCACTAGGTGACAGGGCTGTGCTTAGCAACAAACGGTTTGGGTTCTTGGCATATTAGTTACAGTGACACAATGGATGCTGATTGTGAGCAAAGAGTGAATGTTAAGTTCTGTGTTAAGCTTGGGAAAACCCCTGTGAAACATGGCAATGATTAAGCAAACATATGCAGGTGAGGCACTTACAAGAAGTCATGTTTTTGAGAGCACAAAAGGTTTTGTGATGGCAGAGATTCAGTGCAAGATGATCCCAGAGCTGGTCACCTATCTACAGCTCATACCAGTGGAAATGTGGAACGTGTAAGGCAGTTATTGCAAGAAGGCTGCCATGTAATTGTGTGTGCAATATCAGAAGAATTTAATTTGAACTGTGATGTGTGTCATAAGATTTTATGGAAAGATTTAGGGAAATGGAAACTTTATGCAAAACTCATCTCTCATACACTAACTGATAAGCAGAGAGGAAAGACAAAGAATTTCTGCTGAATTACTGCATACAAACAGACATGATCCCACACATCTGTCGAAAAATTATTGCTGAGGATGAAATCTGGTGCTACCAGTACGACCCTCACAGTTGATGCTACCAGTATGGGTCACACAAAGCAGCAAAGTGCTGAATGGTGGAGTCCTGGATCAGCAGTCTTGAAAAAAAGCTAAATAACAACCTCTGAGAACAAAGACTATGTCAATTGCATTCTTTGATAGTAAAGGATTAGTTCACCATGAGTATGTTCCTCCAGGTAAAACAGTGAACCAAACTCTTTACATCATAGTCTTTAAATGTTTGTGACAAGCAATTCAACATCACCACATGGTTTGTAGCATTCTCAGGACTTGTTCTTATTGCATGGCAATGCAACACCCCATACTGCTTTATCTGTTACTGAATATCTGGCGAGACATTCTGTTATTGGCATCCCAAATCTGCCATATTCACCTGACCTTCCACCTTGTGATTTTTTTCTTGTTTCCACAAGTGAAAATGTGACTGAAAGGAAAGCTCCATCAAGAGACTGCAAACATCTAATGGGCTGTGACAAATGAGCTTACAAGCATTGCAACTGAAAATTTCCCAGCTTCCTTCCAAGACATCCAGAAATGTTGGCAACTCCTTATAGATAGCCAAGGGGATTAATTCAATAGGAGCTAGGATCATTACATTACTTGGTACATGCAGTTTTGTGTTTTTTTTAAAAAAAAACCTGACCTGGAGCTTTTCTGACAAAGTGAATACCTTCCCTCGGAGCTGTAAAATTTGTTAATCATTTGAATGGTGAAGGTTTTATTCATCAGCATCAAACTTCCCTGCACTTTAGGAAACAAAACCAGCAAAAAAACAGCACTTTTGAAAAGATCTTTGATGCACAGCAACATTTACAATGCATATTTTCATGTTATGGAAGTATAAAAATGTATTCCACCAAATACAGCAGGGCAGCCTCTGAAGCACTAAAATCAAGATTGAGATGTGGTTTAGACAGCTAATCATAGCAAATGTCATGTGATCTCACCAATCAATGACAGTAGATATTCAGAGCATAGGACATATGATGTAGTCGGCCAGCAGCAACATCATTGTTAATTAACATAAACACAAAAATAGGAAAAGTCAATTATTTAAATTAATATGCATACATCATAGCTACAAGAAAAACTAAGCTTTCACATATAATATTGGTCATCAAAAGATTTTTTTTCCCAAATGTGTGGTCAGATAGGCTCCTCAGAGCATAGCTGAAATTGCAGAAGCTGAATATTTCTCAGAAGAGTGATTGTAAATTTCACTGCAGTGCACCGAACATTTTGTGGGTCATCTGGCTGAATACATGTTGTATCACCTGCTTCAACTTTACCATAGAAAACCCAATTACATATGAAATTTCTCAAGAAGTCACTTTCTTTAAGGACAGCTATACTTTTTGGTGTCATTATTGCATAATCTGTAATCTATGAATGAACTAAAATAAATATGAAAAACTAACCTTGAAGTTTGGTCTATTTTAGCATGTGTTACCCTTTAAGATGTATAAAACACAAATGTACCAGTAGAATATTAAACAGTGGTATAAAAGGCTGGTCTTCTAGGCCTGAACATTTTCTAAGTTGCTGGTTCTCAGTGTTAAGTTTTGAATGAGAGTCTAATGCTCCAAGATTTAATAAATTCATCACACATTCTCACATGTAAAATAGTTCATCCAAAGATCATTGCAGAAGACCACAAAGCCATTGTGAGAGTTGGAAAAAGCAACAGGGTAAACTTGCTGTGGTCCCTGATTACTCAGCAATCAGTGGCAATGTACAAGCTGATAGGCAGGCCAGAACAGATGCAATGACTCCATTTATTGTAACAGGATCTCTCTGAATCATTGCTAAGGTGATGGTTAAGTCAAAACTATAAAACTGGATCAGAAGACAGCATATAGAGCACTGGACTATGATACAAAAATGAAAATAAGGCAAGCTAATGAAGTCAAAACCACATTTTGAAAGAAGTTCTGCAATTCTGGGCTTGAGCAGGAGACAGACTAAACTCATGATAGACCATAGGAACTTAAGGAAACACCACACAAAAGATGGGTATATAAAATGAAGTAGTCACTAGGTGTAGGCTGTGGTGATGGTGATGGAACCTAATCTTCCAATGTAAAACCTGGGAGATCAGAAAACTCAGAATGGTCAGGTCATCAAGACCAGAAGAATGTGTCTAAGAATGAACTAATAAAGGATCACCTATTACTCTTTATGCATAATGGTTGGCTTTACTGCACAGTAAACACTGTTTCAGTGTGAGAAATACTGGGCTCAGGACCACTGTTGTTTTTATCTCCTTGTTCAAACCCAAATCAGTTGCAATGTCATCAGCATTAGCATATATCTGACTAGTTTTCATGGCACCTCTTCATTGATTTTATTTAGTATGCTATGGAGGGATATACTGAATAAGACAGTGGAGGGGGCTACCACATTGCTTCACACTTTTATTAAAGACAAAGAACATATACCGACTTGTTTCAGGACTCTGCATAATTCTTGGTAATTTATGCTGTCAAAGGCTTCTTTGAAACCAATGAATATGAACTGCACATCCACTGGTTGATTCAAAATTTCCATTACAGGCTTACTGGTGTCATATAGGGGCCATAGTAGATCAAGTTTTGATAAGGAACCCATGTCCAGAAAAGTATGAATGTAAAATCAGTTTAAGGATCAGATTATTCTCAAATCTCCCAATTCACAGTACACACACAGTGGAGGCAATGAGTTCAGAGCTGTATGTTGTAGGAGCACTTGGCATGGGCAATGTTTCAAGAACTTGTTCTCGGAATCTCTTCACATGATGAAGGATGTACTCTTCAAATTTGACAGTGCAGTGTGTCTGTGGAGCACCACTGCTAACTTTCCTAGTTTCAAATGTACCAATTCCTTGCAGTTGTTGTAGTTGGAGAAAGATGTTGTGATATAATTACAACATGGACTGACACTGGCGCTCTCTTCTCAGCTTGTGTGCATACAGTGAAGTGGGAGGTTTGAAGGCAATCTGATCTTCAAACTTATTTTATATCCAAGTATTACATTTCTAGAAATGTGTTCCTAATCAAAACCACATCTACCAAGTAGCCTCCACAAACCCTATAAGCCTGTAAGAGGAATTTTTAATCACCCTGTATATCATGTTCACAAGATTTTCTGATCACAAATGTTTGATCAGTTGTTCCTATGTCTGGTCAAAAACCACACTGTATGTTTTTTGCATACTTTTGTACCCTTTCATTTAGTATACTTGTCAAGATTTTGTAAGTCGCTCTTAGTAGTGTTATATCTCTGCAATCTTCACAAGCTGTTGCATCTCCTTCCTTATACATGGGGATTATTAATTCAGCTTCCCAGAATGTCTGACATTAATATGTGTAGTTCCTTTATTACAGCAGCTCCACCACTTTTCATTAATTCATAGTTAATGCCATCTTCAATGGGGTCTCAATTGTTTTTCATCTTGTGGATACCCAGACAAACCTCATGCAGTGTCAGCTATCTGGCGTCACTGCCTACTCCCAGCTCCCTTTGAAGTATTCTGCCAATCTGCCCACTATGTATTTTGCTCCATTACCATTTTCTCATCTTTACTTAAGCATGACTTTGTTTTTGTTTGGTATCTGCTACTTATTTTGCCTACAGCATGATAGAATTTTCTTGTTTTGCTATATTTGGTTCTTGGAATTTCTTCCAAGTACACTCTCCTTTCACTTGAACTGTCCATTATCTCTCCTCCTCTTACACACAGTATCACTTAATTTTTGTCTTACATCCTCCACAGTCTCACAAAACATAACTTAAATAGAGGCCATCTGGTCTTGACAGTCAGTCATTTCTCCCCATCAGTGCTACTTTACAACATGATCATACACCTAACTTCCATGCTATCAGACACAATAAGTGTCAATCCAGCAAGCTTCAGTAAATGAAAATAATTCAACCAGTAGGAGGCAACCACAGCAAGTGTGCTCATATCTGGTGTTGCACCCCTCCGCAGCTAGGCAACCACAGCAAGTGTGCTCATACCTGGTGTTGCACCCCTCCGCAGCTAGGCAACCACAGCAAGTGTGCTCATACCTGGTTCTCTGGGGGGGGGGGGGGGGGGGGGGGGAGGTATGATCAGGTGTTGTGTTTCCAAGAAAAATTATTAATTTTCGTTATCATGAGCCTGACATGTGGTTTGTTGGTTGAGCGAAATGTAAACTTCATGGGCCTGGATCATGGTACATCAGTCAAGCGAAATGTAAACTGCGTGGACCTGGCCCACAGTATGTTGGTAGGGTAAAGTTTGCAGAAAAACAAAAATATAGTGAAACAACCTGTGACTGCAAAAGATGTAAAGTTCCATTAGACATCCTTGTATGTTTCAAATCGTACCATATTCTTGAAGATTACTGATTTGTTGGTGGATTTGGGGGAGTGGACCAAACAGCGAGATCATCACTCTCATCAGATTAGGGAAATACAGGGTAATAAGCAACAGTGATCTTTCAAAGGGACCGTCCCAGCATTTGCCTGAAGCGATTTAGGAAAATCATGGAAAATCTAAATCAGGATGGCTGGACACAGGTTTGAACCATCGGCCTCCGAAAGCAACTCCAGTGTGCCAGCCACTGTGCCACCTTGCTTGTTTACTGATTTGTGTTATTGCTTTTTGCAATAATGCTAAATGTGTGAATTGTAAATGTTTTCAGGAGTTGGAGATAAATGGTATTGATGTATGCAATATTATATTGATTGATGATAAATCTTTTGTGGTATTAGCAACCCAATTATTACATAAGCTTATGATTAGTTATCAAATATTTCATAAAATGAAACAAACTAGATCTTACACATGTACTTACATTCTGTAAGTTTTTTGCAAGTGGTACAACATCAGACTGATTTGCCGAACCGTTGAATGGCTCGAAGGCCAGGCGATCATTTTTTTTATTTTGGGCCTGCTACATTGCAACTTAAATCATAATGGATTAAATGTCAGTATTACACAGGTTTTTAACGAGTAGGAACTGGTATCTTTTCTGTGGCTACTTACTCGTTATCATTCGTCTTTCAAAATGTAAAAATACTCAATACCCCTATGTCTAGACCCTCCCCACCCCTAAAAACTATCATATGGGTGCCCTTGGAACACAGTACCCAGTTCTCAGACTCATCATACTTGTGAAACTACAGTGGGAAGGTACAGCACTAATGTAACAGCAATGCCTTGACTTATAGTGCATGCAACCCTCAATATTAGACTCATATTCACTCTGTTTCCAACTGCAGGATGTCCATAACATAATATAATATCAGACAACTCACACATATAGATTGCGTATAGTAAATGTCAAACATATAACTTTGTGGCACATGCATTGTTACGTCCACAACATTAATTATTCTATTGTTGAGTTACTGTAGTTGTTTCTTGTCACTCAAGTATGAGCTGATCGAAGAGATTTGTTTTTCATCAGGCTCATGTGCATGACTTTGTCAGATGCTTTGCTGACATCCACTGGCTCAACATTAACAGACAGACTGTGGCTAAAATGAGTGTAGTAAAAATGAAATAATGTTGTCAACTGTTTTCACCACTCACAGACTGTACCTGAAGCCATCCTGTGAGTCAATGAGAAAGTTATTTGTTGAAAGATGTTCACAGATTTGGAGTTGTATGCAGCACTTTTGAAAGGGTGGGTACAAAAGAGATTGGGCAGTAATTATCTGAGTTTTGGATTTTTTTTCATATGTAGTTTTTTTTTCTTTTTCATTTGCAGCAATATTATTTGAATCAGAAGCATTAATGAAGACTGCATACATGCAGGCTGAAGTAATGATTGAACATCTGTACCCCTTGCCAGGATTTGAACACAGGTCTCCTACTAACTAGGCAGATGCACTAACCACTACACCAAACTGGCACACTGGTTTTCAACAACTGTACAGACTACTCTAGCAAGCTTGCCTCCTCAAGCCATATTCCCATTCACACCTGAGCCCACCCGATATTCCCCCTAAACTCAGACAACATCATTATTAATGAAGAAACTATTGGAATCATCTGAAATAATACCAACTTTGGAGGAAGTATCTTTGCTATTCTTACTTCTAGTCAATTGGGTCTTGATAACATTTCATACAGATTTACATTGTTTTGAGAGCAACTAATGTACTCCTCATACACCTTGCATTTGGCCAGTCTCATTGCCACCAGATACTTGCTTTTTAACCTTGTCAGACTGATATTCTCTAAAACATTACTGTTTGATTTTTCACAACAAATTACGACCAGTGTGTGTGATCAGGTTTGTTGGCAGTTTTTTTTTTTATTTATTTATTTATTTATTTATTTTTTTTTTTTTAGCAACCTACTTATAACATGTCTGAGAGTGCACTGATAAAGCACATGCATCATCAAGGAAAGAATTTTCAAGGGTGTGAATATTTTGCCATCCTTTACTGTGTCTTATAATTCTCAATGTTCTCACGATTCATGTCATTGCAATGCAACGCAGACATCTTATCTTTTACCTTTAACCGTATATCTATATGGGTTAAAGTTATGTAATGGTGCACCCTTAAACTCATAACCAAACAATCGTCTTCCAACAACACCTAGACCTTGGTATACACTGCAGATCAGTCTGACACCAAAACCTATGTTGGGGGTGGGGGAGTAATTGATGCACTATCACCCTACAAAGGCCTTTATAGTCTAATAAAAAATGTGTATTGAACAACTCAGCCTCCTTCTGAACATTGGTGATTATATTATCAAGATGAAAAATTGTCAACTTCAATAAATTAATGCTTTATGGTCATGGGATCTTAGCATATTGAGAAAACTAAATTGTTAGGGTGCTTTCAGTCTTACATCAGTATTTATGTCTCAAAAATTAATACCCTGTATTTAGATCTTTTTCAATACATAACATCATTTTCTCCAAAAACTGTGCAAATATTTCAGTTTTACAGTCGTGTTCAGGAATGACACTATTCAGCACTTCTGTGCCAGGACTAAGACACTGTATACACGGGTTGGAAAAAGCTATGGAAACAGCACTAGAAACACATGCTTCAACATACGAGGGTGAGAACACAGCAAGTGCCATCACCTGAATTCCCAAATCTTCACTCAGTGGTAGAGGAGCAAAATAAGTGGACACATGTCTTGGCTTACCCAAAGGTACTCCAACGTTTCTGAAAAAATGATGGTGAAAGTTTTCGAGATACATTTTGTGCCTTTTACTGCGTGACATCCTAAGACAAAATGATGGCACAATGGTTAGCATCACAGCTTTGTAATTTTGCAACATGTGCTTGAAACTGTTTATTTTATTTTTATTGTTTTCATTTATTTACCCATGTTTACATAAGATTATTACTTGAATGTTTCATATCAATTTAGGGATACAACAGTTTACATTACTTTAAAAATTACAACTAGATTTCACAATAAGTGTCACTCATTTATTATATATGTTTGTGTATGCTATGTTGAGGTGCTACTTCATTCTCATATCCATTTTTACACTAATTCTTACATTTTATTCATATGTTTATTCTTCAGGAAGATTTGGTGCATTCCCTTGGATAATACGAATCATGAACACATTTGAAACACACATATTCGGAAGACACAAGCATCACAAAAAGGCAGGTTTGCCACACTGTCATTTCTTTGTATGAATTTCATTCAGGAATGAAACGTCATTAACAATGTTGAAGATTTTGAGCATTGGCAATAATTTCCCATGAAACCATGCATAACGGATCACTTTTCAGAAAACCAATGTCTGCAGTTGACTATGAATCAAGATACACTACAGGAATTTCAATGAAAACAATCGCCCCCTAACTCTCACACACATTCATCCGACATATAAGTGAATAAGGAAACATATCAATATACTATGGAAAACATTCATGTAGTATTCTTCTATAAATGAAAATTACAAATAAAGGAAATAATTGGGTTTCAAATGAAGGGTGAAAAATTAAGAATCCACGACATTAAGCACTGTGCCACCATTTTATCTGAGAATACCGCATCAAACAGTAAAAGGCACATAAAATACCTCAAAAACACTGTGATTTTTTCAGAAATGGTCAAGTGTCTATGTTGTTGTTTGTTGTTGTGACTTCAGTCCTGAGACTGGTTTGATGTAGCTCTCCATGCTACTCTATCCTGTGCCAGCTTCTTCATTTCCCAGTACCTACTGCAGCCTACATCCCTCTGAATCTGCTTCGTGTATTCATCTCTTGGTCTCCCTCTATGATTTTTACCCTCCACACTGCCCTCCAATACTAAATTGGTGATCCCTTGATGCCTCAGAACAGGTCATACCAACAGATCTCTTCTTCTAGTCAAGTTGTGCCACAAACTCCTCTTCTCCCCAATCCTATTCAGTACCTCCTCATTAGTTATGTGATCTACCCATCTAATCTTCAGCATTCTTCTGTAGCACCACATTTTGAAAGCTTCTATTCCCTTCTTGTCCAAACTAGTTATCGTCCATGTTTCACTTCCATACATGGCTACACTCCATACATATACTTTCAGAAACGACTTCCTGACACTTAAATCTATACTCGATGTTAACAAATTTCTCTCCTTCAGAAATGCTTTCCTTGCCATTGCCAGTCTACATTTTATATCCTCTCTACTTCGACCATCATCAGTTATTTTGCTCCCCAAATAGCAAAACTCCTTTACTACTTTAAGTGTCTCATTTCCTAATCTAATTCCCGCAGCATCACCCTCCTTTCAAGACACTGTCCATGCCATTCAGCTGCTCTTCCAAGTCCTTTGCTGTCTCTGACAGAATTACAATGTCATAGATGGACCTTCAAGTTTTTATTTCTTCTCCATGGATTTTAATACCTACTCCAAATTTTTCTTTTGTTTCCTTTACTACTTGCTCAATCTACAGATTGAACAACATCAGGCAGAAGCTACAACCCTGTCTCACTCCCTTACCAACCACTGCTTCCCGTTCATGTCCCTCGACTCTTATAACTGCCATCTGGTTTCTGCACAAATTGTAAATAGCCTTTTGCTCCCTGTATTTCACCCCTGCAGCCTTCAGAATTTGAAAGAGAGTATTCCAGGCAACATTTGTCAAAAGCTTTCTCTAAGTCTACAAATGCTAGAAACTTAGGTTTGCCTTTTCTTAATCTGGCTTCTAAAATAAGTCGTTGGGTCAGTATTGCCTCACGTGTTCCCATATTTCTACAGAATCCAAACTGATCTTCCCTGAGGTCAGCTCCTACCAGTTTTTCCATTCGTCCGTAAAGAATTCGTGTTAGTATTTCGCAGCTGTGGCTTTTTAAACTGATTGTTTGGTAATTTTCACATCTGTCAACACCTGCTTTCTTTGGGATTGGAATTATTATATTCTTCTTGAAGTCTGAGGGTATTTCGCCTGTCTCATACATCTTGCTCACCAGATGGTAGAGTTTTGTCAGGACGGGCTCTCCCATGGCCACCAGTAGTTCTAATGGAATGTTGTCTACTCCCGGGGCCTTGTTTTGGCTCTGATCTTTCAGTGCTCTGTCACGCAGTATCGTATCTCCCATTTCATGTTCATCTACATCCTCTTCAATTTCCACAATATTGTCCTTAACTACATCGCCCTTGTATAGACCCTCTATATACTCCTTCCACCTTTCTGCTTTCCCTTGTTTGCTTAGAACTCAGTTTCCATCTGAGCTCTTGATATTCAAACAAGTGGTTCCCTTTTCTCCAAAGGTCTCTTTAATTTTCCTGTAGGCAGTATCTATCTTACCCCTAGTGAGATAAGCCTCTACATCCTTACATTTGTCCTCTAGCCATGCCTGCTTAACCACTTTATACTTCCTGTCGATCTCATTTTTGAGATGTTTGTATTCCTTCTTGCCTGCTTCATTTACTGTATTTTTATATTTTCTCCTTTCATCAGTTAAGTTCAATATTTCTTGTCACCCAAGGATTTCTACTAGCCCTCGTCTTTTTACCTACTTGATCCTCTGCTGCCTTCACTACTTCATCCCTCAAAGCTACTCATTCTTCTTCTGCTGTATTTCTTTCCCCCATTCTTGTCAATTGTTCGCTTATGCTCTCCCTGAAACTCTGTACAACCTCTGGTTCTTTCAGTTTATCCAGGTCCTATCTCCTTAAATTCCCACCTTTTTGCAGTTTCTTCAGTTTTAATCTACAGTTCATAAACAATAGATTGTGGTCAGAGTCCACATCTGCCCCTGGAAATGTCTTACAGTTTAAGACTTGGTTCCTAAATCTCTGTCTTACCGTTATATAATCTATCTGAAACCTGTCAGTATCTCCAGGCTTCTTCCGTGTATACAACCTTCTTTTATGATTCTTGAATCAAGTGTTGGCTATTATTAAGTTGTGCTCTGTGCAAAATTCCACCAGGCGGCTTCCTCTTTCATTTATTATCCCCAATCCATATTCACCTACTACGCTTCATTCTCTCCCTTTTCCTACAACTGAATTCCAGTCACCCATGACTATTAAATTTTCGTCTCCCTTCACTATCTGAATAATTTCTTTTATTTCATCATACATTTCTTCAATTTCTTCATCATCTGCAGAGCTAGTTGGCATACAGACTTTTAATACTGTCGTAGGTGTGAGCTTTGTGTCTATCTTTGCCATAACAATGTGTTTGATGTGCTGTTTGTATTAGCTTACCCGCATTCCTATTGTTTTATTTATTATTAAACCTACTCCTGCATTACCCCTATTTGATTTTGTATTTATAGCCCTGTATTCACCTGACCAAAAGTCTTGTTCCTCCTGCCACCGAACTTCTCTAATTCCCACTATATCCAACTTTAACCTATCCATTTCCCCTTTTTAAATTTTCTAACCTACCTGGCCGATTAAGGGATCTGACATTCCACGCTCTGATCCATAGAATGCCAGTTTTCTTTCTCCTGATAACGACGTCCTCCTGAGTAGCCCCTGCCCGGAGATCTGAATGGGAATGGGGGACTATTTTACCTCCGGAATATTTTACCCAAGAGGACGCCATCATCATTTATCCATACAGTAGAGCTATATGCCCCCGGGAAAAATTATGGCCGTAGTTTCCCCTTGCTTTCAGCCATTCGCAGTACCAGCACAGCAAGGCCATTTTGGTTAGTGTTACAAGGCCAGATCAGTCAATCATCCAGACTGTTGCCCCTGCAACTACTGAAAAGGCTGCTGCCCCTCTTCAGGAACCATACGTTTGTCTGGCCTCTCAACAGGTACCCCTCTGTTGTGGTTGCACCTACGGTACGGCTATCTGTATCGCTGAGGCATTGAAGCCCCCCACCAACAGCAAGGTCCATGGTTCATGAGTTCTATGTATAAGCCAAGAAACGGGTTGTTTATTTCGACCCCTCTTTCACTGAGCAAAGTTTATGGGAAACCAGATGGCAATTGCTCTGATCTCCTTGTAAGTGAATTAGAATGTGTACAAATTTCTGGTGCTCATATGGTGGATTTTTCCATAACCGAGGGAGGGAAAAGTGGAAACAAGGAATGCATCCAGGAACATTGTCAAACATGATCCTTTTTGTGGTCCAGATGTTATGGTATGGGGAGGTATAATGCTACATGGGTGTACTGAACGCCAATACGCATCTTTTCAAGGGTGCATTCAGGCCTTACTCCTTTTTTATGGATGACACTGCATGAGTGGATCAAACTTTGCAGTCGAAGGAGCCCTTCGAATGAGATATCTGGCTAATGGAATGGCCTCCTGTCACCTCAATTGAAAATTCCCTCGAGCACATGTAGGACATGTCTGAGAGGTGTGCTGCAGCACATCCACGTGCATCAACCACCACCCACCTGCCAACTGCAGTGATGAATGAATAGAACCCCCATACAACAAGCACTCCTCATCAACCTCGTTGCCAGCGTGGAGAAAGTTTTGCAGAGAATGTCACTTTAAGTGCACAGAATTTTCTCAACAACAGAACCTAAAACATGTTGCTTTTCTTTAAATCTGTGGGAGACACACAGATTGTGCTACAAGTGTGTATAATGTGTCGCATGCATTTGGAATATTGGCAAAAAGCTCTGTACTGTGGCACTCTTACCAACAACACAGACTAGAGTAGTAAATTTAGTCCTCTATGAAAGAAACTATTTGAAAGAGAAGTAAAGCATCAGGTGAGGGCAAGACAATTACCAGAGAGTGGCCAAAATAAAACTGCCCTGAGACAGGCATTTTGTAATAACATTTTGGTAACTTGTTCACATTATCAGCAGTGGTACTTTCTGACAAGTGTAATTCTTTTCATTAATTAGCAGGAGATCCAGGGTTCGAATCCCAGCCTGGCAAGCAGTTTAACTCGTCTCTGCTGATTCTGTGTAATGTCCTGATGCCAGTACTTTCTCCCCTTTCCTTTATCCCACTCCACCTTAAATTTACATACAAGCTTTTCTGTTTATACTGGTTCAAGCACTGGAGATACGAGGTGGTCAAAATAAAATTTGACTAGAAAGTACTTGAGGCTGTGTCTGTTCTTTCAGACATGTGGGTCAACCCATACCAAGTGCTCCAAGAAAAAAATAATTGGTTGCTTGACCATTGCAGAAAAATTTTATATTTGCTGGGTGAATTCCCCAATGTTCAGTAGTTGCAGAAATATATATATTTTTTAATTACTGTTCATTATTTTGAAATGGGGGCCATATTTGTTCCAGGCCACATGCATTTTTTCGTATTTGCAAGCAACTACATTTTTTACACTTATTCAGTACTGGATTGTCCTAAGCCTTTCAGATAAAATGCATTTAGTTCATCACACTCTGGGCTACAAAGTAACATCACTATCACTTAGCTGAATGTATTCTTTAATATATTTTTAAATGCACTTTTTAATTTTTCCATTTTGTGGCCTGCAATGTCTTTGTTTGGGGGGACAAGACAAATATCTGAAAATTTTACAGTTAATAGACCTTTATGATATCAAACTTCAGTATAAATTTCAACTTTGAGATCCAACTGGAAGTTATGGAAAAAAATTACAAACAAGAGTCAAAAATATGTTTTTTTTTTTAACATGTGTGATATCTAGGCTTATGGAATAAGTTACAGTATATAATTTAATCATATCTATGATTACTTACATTTTTTATTGAAAATAAGCCTACTAATTACATTATATTGTTCTCTTGTTATTTGTTTTTAGTACGTTGCTCATTGAACACTTGAGAAATTTGTTCACTAAGTTTGGGTGTTAGATTATAAATTCACCCAGTCACAGCTGTAAATTCCATGGGCAACAGTTTCCTTAGTACATTTTTAAGTGGCATCCAAACTTGATCATTCTCAATTTTTTTTAAAGATGTCCTTGGTCCTGGAGGATGATAAAATACAACATGTACATCTTGGTTTTGACAGTCAATATTATCAACTTCGCCAATCCCCTACTGTTCATCATAAACACAAGCCACTATGTCCTTATTTTGAAGAATCAGTTGTACAAATTTTCCACACTGATGAAGTTCACTATCAGGCAAAGTTGATCTGATCTTAGACTTCAGTAAGTTGTGTGAATGGGGTGCAAAACAATGCAAAGATCGAGTGCCTTTAATCTTCTGACAAGTGTTGTACCTTTCCTTCAAGACACCGTCATAGACTTCTTGTATTTCCTCACATTGAACAAAAACATAGGTAATTCCTTTGATATGTTTTTTGCAGAATTCAAACATTTATTGAGGTGTTATGATATGATTGTTATCAGTCTGCTGCAGACTTGCTTTTGTGACAGCTCACCTCATTGTACCCCCAACACCATCATCACAAGCATTCTTCCCATGGCATGAAGCGAAAAAGTGCCATTCTAAATTAAACCCAGAATCTTCTCTATGAAAGGAGATGTTTATAATTTTTTTTTTATATTGACTTGCTGGCCCATCTGAAATGAAAATCAGTTTTTTATGGAAGGGTGGTCCTGTTTAATGTAGTTTGTTAATTTTAGTTGAAAAATGTGCACTGCTGTAATGTTGTGTTCAAGGTAGTCACTTATGACACAAAAGCTGTGGCTCATTAGGTTATCTTCATCTTTATAATAGAATACAAATGGATGAACTGTGGCCTGTTTGTTTACCCAGTGGTGCCCTTTTACTTCATCTTGAACAACAAAGGAATAATTTTCCGAAAAGTCAGCAAGAACTAAGCATTCATCAGCTGCCAAGGTTTGCTTTTTGTCTTTCAAAAATTTACTTTAAGCTTTTGCAATAAAATGATGCATTTTCAGATTTTCAAGGTTGGCCACCAACACTTCAAAAAACTCTTCTCGTGATTTTATGACTGTCACCATTTCAGTTTGGTCTTGTGTCACTCATTGTTTGTATTTTATATTGTCAGGCATCATCTTCTTCAGATTCTTCAAACATGTCAAGGAAGGCTTGTTTGTCTGGACAATCTTCAAATTTTCCCTTGATCATACAATTGTAACTGCCAATATTGCATATCATAACTTCCAAATGGTCTTTAAGATTGGCCCCACCTATCATCAACTTTATGTTCTGATGATACAAACAAACACAAACATTATTGGTGCCAGATGCCCCTGCAAGAGTACATCATCTTGGTCTCAACTCTCAAAACTTTGATCTTCCAATTTTAATGTCAGGATTTTATTTTTTAAAGTCAGTAAATAGTTCATTCAAATTACACAATATTAACCTTTTTTGTCTTTGAATCTTAGAACCATTTTCTATCACAGAAACAGTCTTTTTTGCCTGACATCAAACAGCTGTTATTGTCATCGTCAAAATACTTAATAACTTAATTGATTGTGTTTTCATCTACCAAATTAGATACACTTTTCTTTTGTAATACTGGTAAAATACTGTTCTTTTACTAATTGCCTTGTTAACTTAACAAGACGTTCTGACACATTAAATTCATCACTTAGCTTTTCCTCGACTCCAAGAATTCGGCAGTAAATTGATAATCTTAATTTTATCCTCTTTGTTTGAAGTACTGCATTTAGTTTTTAGCTTGCCTATCAAATCATCATACACTCCTGGAAATGGAAAAAAGAACACATTGACACCGGTGTGTCAGACCCACCATACTTGCTCCGGACACTGCGAGAGGGCTGTACAAGCAATGATCACACGCACGGCACAGCGGACACACCAGGAACCGCGGTATTGGCCGTCGAATGGCGCTAGCTGCGCAGCATTTGTGCACCGCCGCCGTCAGTGTCAGCCAGTTTGCTGTGGCATACGGAGCACCATCGCAGTCTTTAACACTGGTAGCATGCCGCGACAGCGTGGACGTGAACCGTATGTGCAGTTGACGGACTTTGAGCGAGGGCGTATAGTGGGCATGCGGGAGGCCGGGTGGACGTACCGCCGAATTGCTCAACACGTGGGGCGTGAGGTCTCCACAGTACATCGATGTTGTCGCCAGTGGTCGGCGGAAGATGCACGTGCCCGTCGACCTGGGACCGGACCGCAGCGATGCACGGATGCACGCCAAGACCGTAGGATCCTACGCAGTGCCGTCGGGGACCGCACCGCCACTTCCAGCAAATTAGGGACACTGTTGCTCCTGGGGTATCGGCGAGGACCATTCGCAACCGTCTCCATGAAGCTGGGCTACGGTCCCGCACACCGTTATGCCGTCTTCCGCTCACGCCCCAACATCGTGCAGCCCGCCTCCAGTGGTGTCGCGACAGGCGTGAATGGAGGGATGAATGGAGACGTGTCGTCTTCAGCGATGAGAGTCGCTTCTGCCTTGGTGCCAATGATGGTCGTATGCGTGTTTGGCGCTGTGCAGGTGAGCGCCACAATCAGGAATGCATACTACCGAGGCACACAGGGTCAACGCCGGCATCATGGTGTGGGGAGCGACCTCCTACACTGGCCGTACACCTCTGGTGATCGTCGAGGGGACACTGAATAGTGCACGGTACATCCAAACCATCATCGAACCCATCGTTCTACCATTCCTAGACCGGCAAGGGAACTTGCTGTTCCAACAGGACAATGCACGTCCGCATGTATCCCGTGCCACCCAACGTGCTCTAGAAGGTGTAAGTCAACTACCCTGGCCAGCAAGATCTCCGGATCTGTCCCCCATTGAGCATGTTTGGGACTGGATGAAGTGTCGTCTCACGCGGTCTGCACGTCCAGCACGAACGCTGGTCCAACTGAGGCGCCAGGTGGAAATGGCATGGCAAGCCGTTCCACAGGACTACATCCAGCATCTCTACGATCGTCTCCATGGGACCGCCGTCTGCTTCACGTCTTCTGTGCAGCGAGCTACCTTAATTTAAGTATTATCTGTATTTTTCTTACTTGTCACTTCTTCTTCTGCGTGTTTTTGCTTTTAGGAAGCTTTAATAGTAGAGTGCTATTACGTGTTCCATAGATCTCGTGTTTGTTTTGAATACAGTCAGAGAGTCCCTTTAGTCAGCCATAGTGCTAGTAGTGCTAGTGTTTGTTTTCAATACCGTCCAGAGACAGGTAGTGTTATTTTCCTTGTTTCTACAAGAAGTGGTTAGCAATCACAGTTTAGTCAATAATCAACCGCCTTTAGTGAATTAGCAGTCCAGTTAAAAGCTGATTAACACTCTATAGTAAATTGATTTCTTAGGATGGCTAGGATGTGTGGCTGCTGTGTACGGACGCAGGAGGAGCTGGCCACTCTTCGCGAACAGCTGAGCGTGTTGATGTCCGCGGTCAGCCGTCTTCAGGCTGCTGCCTCGGAGTGTAGCGGCAGTGGGGAGTCTGGTGCGTCGCAAGGTACACCCCAGGTGTTACATTCTTCACCCACTGTCCCTGCTGTCGAGACATCTTCGCGGGTACCGGGCGCGTTTGGGCCACCCTCTCCCCAAGGGGAGTGGCGGGTTCAGCGGCGTTCGCGGCGCACGAGGCGGAGGGTCAATGTGGAGGCTGGCCGTGTGGCATCGCCCGCTCTGCCTGTGAGTGGACATGTGGCTGCTCCTTCAGCAAGGTCCGAGCAGGCACACGGGGGGAGGGGTTTATTAGTTATTGGGAGCTCCAACGTTAGGCGGGTGATGGAGCCCCTTAGGGAAATAGCGGAAAGGTCGGGGAAGAAGGCCAGTGTTCACTCTGTCTGCTTGCCGGGGGGTCTCATCCGAGATGTGGAGGAGGCCCTACCGGCGGCGATAGAGAGCACTGGGTGCACCCGACTGCAAATTGTTGCTCATGTCGGCACCAATGACTCTTGCCGTCTGGGTTTAGAGGTAATCCTCAGTTCGTACAGGCGGTTGGCGGAGTTGGTGAAGGTGGAAAGCCTCGCTCGCGGGGTGGAATCAGAGCTAACTATTTGTAGTATCGTTCCGAGAACCGATCGCGGTCCTCTGGTTTGGAGCCGAGTGGAAGGCTTAAACCAGAGGCTCAGACGATTCTGCGGAGAGCTGGGGTGCAAATTTCTCGACCTCCGCTATCGGGTGGAGAAATGTAGGGTCCCCCTGAATAGGTCAGGCGTGCACTACACGCCGGAAGCGGCTACGAGGGTAGCGGAGTACGTGTGGAGTGCACATGGGGTTTTTTTAGGTTAGAGAATTCCCTCCCTAGGCCCGACAAGACGCCTCCTGAGACGCGGCAAGGCAGGAGTAGGCAAAATGCAACAAGGAATAACAATATTAATGTGCTAATAGTAAACTGCAGGAGCGTCTATAGAAAGGTCCCAGAACTGCTGTCATTAATAAACGGTCACAACGCCCATATAGTACTAGGAACAGAAAGTTGGCTGAAACCAGACGTAAACAGTAATGAAATCCTAAACTCTGATTGGAATGTATACCGCAGAGATAGGCTGGACAGTGAAGGGGGAGGCGTGTTTATAGCGATAAGAAGTGCAATAGTATCGAAGGAAATTGAGGGAGATTCGAATTGTGAAATGATTTGGGTGAAGGTCACGGTTAAAGCAGGCTCAGACATGGTAATTGGATGTCTCTATAGGCCCCCGGGCTCAGGAGCTGTTGTGGCTCAGCACCTGAAGAATAATTTGGAGAATATTTCGAGTAGATTTCCCCACCATGTTATAGTTCTGGGTGGAGATTTTAATTTGCCGGATATAGACTGGGAGACTCAAACGTTCATAACGGGTGGCAGGGACAAAGAATCCAGTGAAATATTTTTAAGTGCTTTATCTGAAAACTACCTTGAGCAGTTAAACAGAAAACCGACTCGTGGCGATAATATATTAGACCTTCTGGTGACAAACAGACCCGAACTATTTGAATCAGTTAATGCAGAACAGGGAATCAGCGATCATAAAGCGGTTACTGCGTCGATGATTTCAGCCGTAAATAGAAATATTAAAAAAGGTAGGAAGATTTTTCTGTTTAGCAAAAGTGACAAAAAGCAGATTACAGAGTACCTGACGGCTCAACACAAAAGTTTTGTCTCAAGTGCAGATAGTGTTGAGGATCAGTGGACAAAGTTCAAAACCATGGTACAATATGCGTTAGATGAGTATGTGCCAAGCAAGATCGTAAGAGATGGAAAAGAGCCACCGTGGTACAACAACCGAGTTAGAAAACTGCTGCGGAAGCAAAGGGAACTTCACAGCAAACATAAACATAGCCAAAGCCTTGCAGACAAACAAAAATTACGCGAAGCGAAATGTAGTGTGAGGAGGGCTATGCGAGAGGCTTTCAATGAATTCGAAAGTAAAGTTCTATGTACTGACTTGGCAGAAAATCCTAAGAAATTTTGGTCCTATGTCAAAGCGGTAGGTGGATCAAAACAAAATGTCCAGACACTCTGTGACCAAAATGGTACTGAAACAGAGGATGACAGACTAAAGGCCGAATTACCAAATGTCTTCTTCCAAAGCTGTTTCACAGAGGAAGACTGCACTGTGCTTCCTTCTCTAGATTGTCGCACAGTTGACAAAATGGTAGATATTGAAGTAGACGACAGAGGGATAGAGAAACAATTAAAATCGCTCAAAAGAGGAAAGGCCGCTGGTACTGATGGGATACCAGTTCGATTTTACACAGAGTACGCGAAGGAACTTGCCCCCCTTCTTGCAGCGGTGTACCGTAGGTCTCTAGAAGAGCGAAGCGTTCCAAAGGATTGGAAAAGGGCACAGGTCATCCCCGTTCTCAAGAAGGGACGTCGAACAGATGTGCAGAACTATAGACCTATATCTCTAACGTCGATCAGTTGTAGAATTTTGGAACACATATTATGTTCGAGTATAATGTCTTTTCTGGAGACTAGAAATCTACTCTGTAGGAATCAGCATGGGTTTCGAAAAAGACGATCGTGTGAAACCCAGCTCGCGCTATTCGTCCACGAGACTCAGAGGGCCTTAGACACGGGTTCACAAGTGGATGCCGTGTTTCTTGACTTCCGCAAGGCGTTTGACACAGTTCCCCACAGTCGTTTAATGAACAAAGTAAGAGCATACGGACTATCAGATCAATTGTGTGATTGGATTGAGGAGTTCCTAGATAACAGAACGCAGCACGTCATTCTCAATGGAGAGAAGTCTTCCGAAGTAAGAGTGATTTCAGGTGTGCCGCAGGGGAGTGTCATAGGACCGTTGCTGTTCACAATATACATAAATGACCTGCTGGATGACATCGGAAGTTCACTGAGGCTTTTTGCAGATGATACTGTGGTGTATCGAGAGGTTGCAACAATGGAAAATTGTACTGAAATGCAGGAGGATCTGCAGCGAATTGACGCGTGGTGCACGGAATGGCAATTGAATCTCAATGTAGCGAAGTGTAATGTGATGCGAATACATAGAAAGATAGGTCCCTTATCATTTAGCTACAAAATAGCAGGTCAGGAACTGGAAGCAGTTAATTCCATAAATTATCTGGGAGTACGCATTAGGAGTGATTTAAAATGGAATGATCATATAAAGTTGATCGTCGGTAAAGCAGATGCCAGACTGAGATTCATTGGAAGAATCCTAAGGAAATGCAATCCGACAACAAAGGAAGTAGGTTACAGTACACTTGTTCGCCCAATGCTTGAATACTGCTCAGCAGTGTGGGATCCGCACCAGGTAGGGTTGATAGAAGAGATAGAGAAGATCCAACGGAGAGCAGCGCGCTTCGTTACAGGATCATTTAGTAATTGCGAAAGCGTTACGGAGATGATAGATAAACTCCAGTGGAAGACACTGCAGGAGAGACGCTCAGAAGCTCGGTACGGGCTTTTGTTAAAGTTTCGAGAACATACCTTCACCGAAGAGTCAAGCAGTATATTGCTCCCTCCTACGTATATCTCGCGAAGAGACCATGAGGATAAAATCAGAGAGATTAGAGCCCACACAGAAGCATACCGACAATCCTTCTTTCCACGTACAATACGAGACTGGAATAGAAGGGAGAACCGATAGAGGTACTCAGGGTACCCTCCGCCACACACCGTCAGGTGGCTTGCGGAGTACGGATGTAGATGTAGATGTAGATGTAGACTAGCAGCCTGCATTGCTGCGAAAGGTGGATATACACTGTACTAGTGCCGACATTGTGCATGCTCTGTTGCCTGTGTCTATGTGCCTGTGGTTCTGTCAGTGTGATCATGTGATGTATCTGACCCCAGGAATGTGTCAATAAAGTTTCCCCTTCCTGGGACAATGAATTCACAGTGTTCTTATTTCAATTTCCAGGAGAGTATTTGGCCGGTGAAGTTTTAGAACTTCCATCTGTTTTAGTACTAATTGTATTTTGAAATGGGACTTCCAAATTCTTTTTGACTGTAGGTGCCACTTTCTCAACTTTTATATTCAAGGCACTTGGTCTTTTATCTTGACTTAGTTTTCTAATTTTACTAGCAGGCAATATACCCAGGATTTCACAAGCTATATCTACTTTTTTAATGGTTGTTGATAGGTCACAAAATTCTGTATCTGAGGTTTCACTACCCCTTTCTCTTGTGAGTAACAAATATCTTAGAATAGCACGTTGGACACAATGATTTTCCTGGTATGAGAGTGACAAAAGGGCTTTTATATTTAGAATAATGATCAAATGTTATTTCTCACAGACCTTTTGTTATAGGTTTCTTATGTTTCTTAAAAGGGTCCATGGAAGACGGACCAAGAAGGTGATGAAATTTTTTTAAGTATTTCATTTCATGAGACCTGTATGTTGATTTGACCTCTGGACCGACACGTAAGTAAAACAACACTTTTTCTTCTTCACTGTAATCTTCCATTAAAGAAATGTCTTTAGGATACACTCCATAAACACTTTTATGACTTGCTTCATTAATAATAACACCAACAGAACACTGAGACACCATTTTTAGATTTCAAACTTCAAGAACTTGTAGCTAAATAAGTGTGAGTGGACAATTGTTGGTGCAAGGGGGAAGACAACAATCAGACTTGTATAAGCTTGCAGATGCAACTGTTAGCCTACTGAAACAATTGCCACAGCATTTTTTTGACAAATAATCATTCGCTAGTGTAACGCAATTGGTTTACTTTATTTGATTAGCCCACCCGATATCGAAGACGTTAAAAAACGTATTTTTGATTCATGTTTGTAATCTTTTCCTCATAACTACCAACTGAATTTTATTTTGAAGTTTGATATCATAAAGGTCTATTAACTGTGAAATTTTCAGGTTTTTATCTGGTCCCCCAACAAAGATATTGCAGGCCACAAAATGGAAAATTTAAAAAATCCATTTTTTAAAAATACAGAATTTTTTTAAGTGTAAGCGGCTAACCATTGATACTCTAGAAAAAGTAACTAAACTATAGAGTGTAATAGCAGAAAAAATATTAAAGCTGAGAAATTAATCTTTCTTTGGAAAATTACTGTTCAAAAATTGAGTTTTTTAAATTTGTGTCTGATAACTTTGAACTATAAAAATATATTAAATAATACATTCAGCAAAGTGATAATGATGTTAATTTGTAGCCCAGAGTGTGTTGAACTAAATGCATTTCATCTTAAAGGCTTAGGACAATCCACTACTGAATAATTGTAAAAAATGTAGATGCTTGCAAATATGAAAAAACACATGTGACCTGGAATAAATGTGGCCCCCATTTCAAAATAACAAACAATAAATGTTTTTAAAAAATATTTTTGTGACTACTAAACATTGGAGAATTCACCCAGCAAATACAGGGTGCTACAAAAAGGTACGGCCAAACTCTTAGGAAACATTCCTCACACACAAATAAAGAAAAGATGTTATGTGGACATGTGTCTGGAAGTGCTTAATTTCCATGTTAGAGCTCATTTTAGTTTCTTCCACCTACGCTCAATGGAGCACGTTATCATGATTTCATATGGGATACTCTACCTGTGCTGCTAGAACATGTGCCCTTACAAGTACAACACAAAATGTAGTTCATGCACAATGGAGCTCCTGTACATTTCAGTCCAAGTGTTCGTACGCTTCTCAACAACAGATTTGGTGACCGATGGATTGGTAGAGGCGGACCAATTCCATGGCCTCCATGCTCTCCTGACCTCAACCCTCTTGACTTTCATTTATGGGGGCATTTGAAAGCTCATGTCTACGCAACCCTGGTACCAAATGTAGAGATTCTTCATGCTTGTATTGTGGACGGCTGTGATACAATACGCCATTCTCCAGGGCTGCATCAGTGATTCCATGCAATGGAGGGTGGATGCACATATCCTCGCTAACGGAGGAAATTTTGAACATTTCCTGTAACAAAGTGTTTGAAGTCACACTGGTACGTTCTGTTGCTGTGTGTTTCCATTCCATGATTAATGTGATTTGAAGAGAAGTAATAAAATGAGCTCTAACATGGAAAGTAAGCATTTCCAGGCACAGGTCCACATAACATATTTTCTTTCTTTGCGTGTGAGGAATGTTTCCTGAAAGTTAGGTCGTACATTTTTGTAACATCCTGTATAGTTTTTTTCTGAGATGGTCAAGCAACCAGTACTAGACCACTTGGTATGGACTGACCCATGCATCACAGCTGCAAATTCACATAAACAGAAAGCTATTTACTATTCAGGAACCCAAGTCGAGGAATGATGTTCAGACTGTGCACTGCAGGACTTGCGCTGTCGGTAGTTAGTGTCATGACTTGCCACTAGGCATCAGTACTGGCAGGGCAATATATGGATGAAACATAAGCATTAGTGTGCATTACAGTTACAGGCAGTCACCATGGGTTTGGACAGGGTGTGCCGGGCATTATTCGTAAAGCCATTTTAACAAAACAGCAGCAAAAGGGCTGCTGTTCTTCACAAGTATGAAAGCATTAGAGTAATACGGATGGGTCCTCTCTTTCTGCACTTGAAGAACATGATTTGTGTGTTTAATTAAATGGTGACATGGGAATTGCTCCTAGGAGGGACCGACAGCCAATTGCACCACAAATTGTTGAAGTAGTTACTGTTGCTGTGGCTCATAATGCTACACGCTACGTGCAATCTTCAAGCAGTGCATGTGCAGTGTCACAACAGCTGACCATTCCTTGTTCCACCACTGTTTTGGGCAATAGTAGAGCAGTCTCCAGCTTGGTTCCATGTGTCACAGATACAGATGGTCGTCACATTGAGTAATGTTTGTAACCTAGAGCTTAATTAACAAATGTTACCATCTCATGTGTGAATTAAAATGTGTTCCTTTCAATGGCTAATTTTTTACTATTATGCCACACGAGCATGTTTTCACGAAGTTTCACTGTCGTACAATGACATGCTCGTTTTTCATGGGGGCCCTCTAAAGTAGCGAACTTCAATTGTAACAACCCCGTATTATGGAAGCAGCAGTACTTCAAAAATTTTATTAGCCATCCATTGGGCAGTTTTACATGAGGCAGGGGCACAATATACCAAAACGATTGGAGCTTCCTTTGGATATGTATGTTTTGATCTAATGTACACATTTATGTATGAAACTAATAACTGCTCATCAGTTTTATCCTTAAAGCCATGTAGTCTTTGAACAAGGAACAAATTACCAAATTTTTTACTGTGCTTTTAATTTTACTCCCAAGCAACATGTGGGCACTGGAAATCAAGAAAACAGCATACAAGGAGACAAGGAGAGAAATGTTACTTATTTTGCCATTTCAATACAATAATGGCTTGTACTGTAGTTTGGAGCATAAATTTCCATCCTTGACTTTCAATTTTCTACATTAATACAATATTGTCATGCAATGTAAGTAGGAAACTCAATGAAACAAATGAAAGGGGGAACTTTATATCAAACTGATCAATAAAGCAAGTTTCTTATAGATCACACTCTATCATGATGGAGAAAAGCTGTAAGTACGATGCTACAAAGGAGAAGAAATACTTATCAAGTTAAACCGCAACACCTCATGCAATGCTAACATCAACACATTTACCACCACCAAAGACTACAGATGGATAATTTGAGCAATAAAGGTGCCCTTAATGTTATCCAGTACTGCAGCTTACCTATAGGACAAGGTTTTAAAACAGCACATAACATGCTACTCAGACCAATAGCAAAGCTACATGATAGTGTAAAACTGTGGAATTCTGAAATCTCACTTCAACAGATCAGAGCTATGATAATCAGAACTTCACACAAAAATGAGACTACAACTTCATTTCTTTCCACTCTACAATACTGATCAAATGTTTTTCTACAAATTTGTGTATGAGTTAAATGTGGTACTTTACAGACTAGTGCTAGAGTGCCATTACACTAGCACTGCAAATATGCAGATTTCACCTGTTGGGTGAAGTCTTAAATGTACATCTGTGACTTGTTTCTTCAGTGATTCTAAAGATACCAATATTTTAGGCTATTCAATCTTAGCACATGCTAAGGCTTAGCAATATGATGCTGTCAACCACCCCATATACATTCAGGTGACGAAAGTCACAAGACAGTGATACACACATATAGAGGTGACGGTAGTACCGTGTACACAAGGTATAAAAGAGCAGTGCATTGACAGAATTGTCATTTGAACTTAGGTACTTCTTGCGAAAAGGTTTCCAACATGATTACAGCTGCACTATGTGAATTAGTACTTAAAAAGCAGAGTGGTACTTGGAGCTAGACACATGGGACATTCCATTCCAGAAATTCCCTATTCCAAGATCCACAGTGTCAAGAGAGTGACAAGGATGCAGAGTTCAGGCATTATATCTCACCACAGACAATGCAGTGGCCAATGATCATCATTTAACAACCAAGAGTGTTTGTATAGAGTTGTCAGTGCTTACAGACATGCAACAGTGCATGAAATAACCACAGAAATCCATGTGGGACGTACAACAAACAGATGAACAACACGAGTTCCTTTGCTAACAGTACGACATTGCTGGGCTCGTGACTTTTACGGTTGGACCCTAGATGACTGGAAAACCATGGCCTGATCAGATGAGTCTCAATTTCGGTTGGTATGAATTGATAGTAAGGTTCAAGTGTGGTGCAGACCTCATGAAGCCCTGGATCTGAAGTTGACAACAAGGTACTGTGCTGCTGGTGGTGGCTTCATAATGGTATGGGCTGTGTTAACATGGGATGGACTGGGTCTTCTGGTCCAGGTGAACTGATCACTGACAAAATGGTTTATTTCAGCTACCTGGACACCATTTGCAGCCATTCATGGATTTCATGTTCCCAAACAATTGAATTTTTATGAATGACAACGATTTTGCCACTTAAGTGTGTAATCCATTATACCCAGCAGTTGCAAAAGTTAGCTTTTGGAAGAAGAGCTTAAAAATGGCATAAGTCTTCCAGTAAGAGTCTGTTAGCTGTTAAATTATGTATGTAAGGCACTTTGATTAATGCACTTCATTAGTAACCTGTTATTGTTTAACACATTGACTGCCTGCAAGGATGCATAGCTATAGATGTCTCCCTGCCACATCAGGCCATTGTGTCACGCATAAATGCTAAGCTGTGGCTCAGTGGCCACACGGTGTCAGTTCTCCCACATTAGTCAACTGGTAATTAATCAGAATTACTTGCCACCTAAGGACATATTTACACTTACACTGATTAAATTGCTGCCTAAAATCTGCTATCTACAGTCCAATGTGAAGCCTACAAATAGCAATACTATCAATATCACTTGCAGTACTGTTTCTGTGGGCAAATTTACTACAAAATTCTCACAGCTTTTGGTCCAACCAGACAAACACTGAATGTTTTTTTCACTTACATCTAATTTTAAAGCCAATGGCATGTAACAGGCTTAAATTATTAATAAAAGAATAAAACTTCCACACGAAATTTTATCATGTATACATCACTTGTCCAGCTGCAATACATTCTCACTGCAGGAGTCTCTAAAGTCAAACCAAAGTTGACCAGCAATGGCTTCCCAATCAGATCCCATCTGATGATGATGATGAGTCCCATACTCCGTTTACCGAGCGTAGGGGAGCGACGCGGGAGACCCGCGCCGCCATACTAGGCAAGGTCCTAGTGGAGGTGGTTTGCCATTGCCTTCCTCCGACCGTAATGGGGATGATTGATGATGATGATGAAGACGACACAAACACCCAGTCATCACGAGGCAGGTGAAAAATCCCTGACCCCGCCGGGAATCGAACCCGGGACCCCGTGCTCGGGAAGCGAGAACGCTACCGCGAGACCACGCATCTAAAAAACTAATATGCCAAAGTGTGTTCTGAAATGAACACCAATCTAAGTCTCACTGTTTCTTGGTTGAGCAGTGTGATAACTTCCCAACTTGCAAGTGAACTGCCTCATGACTTCCAAGCCTTTTGCCTTCTGACTTAAGACAGATTTCACAGATCTGTCATATTTACGTATGTTTTTTTTCTGTAACATCCTCTGCATGCCTAACAACATTCTACTACTTCTCGTCACTTTCCCATCTTTGGTCCTTTACAGAAACAGCTACTGGAGAAAGGTGGTATTAACCCCAAGTCAGGCATTGTAAATCACTTCACTCACAGCAAATACATCATGTAATAGCTAAAAGTAATGTCTACAGTTACTGTTGTGATTTTGAACATTCAGGGAAGTTTTGTGCATAGAAGAACATGTTTCTGAAAACAAATGTCTGTGGCATACTACATTTACAATGCACATAGTGCAGTTTATCACAAAGAATAAACATTATACTAACCATCTTAGATTAAGATGTTTGAGACTTCAATGCACAGTCAAAGCAAATTCTTCAGAGAACAGGGTATTAAGCCAAACAGACTATATACAAAACAAAATTTCGTTTTAATCCTGGCACCAGAAGGGGTGATACTTGAAAAATTTAACAATAAATGTACACTTGTTCTTGGTCTGTTAGAAATGTGCATATCGAACTAATTATTATATGATGTAAATAAAATAGAAAGAAACTTCCACATGGGAAAAATATATTAAAAACAAAGATTCCAAGACTTACCAAGCGGGAAAGCGCCAGTAGACAGGCACAATAAAAAAATCACAAACAAAATTTCGAGCTTTCGCAACCGGCAGTTGATTCGTCAGGAAAGAGGGAAGGAGAAAAGGTACCTCTTTCCGCTCCCGGGATTGGAATGACTCCTTACCCTCTCCCTTAAAACCCACATCCTTTCATCTTTCCTTTTCCTTCCCACTTTCCTAACGAAGCAACCGTCGGTTGCTAAAGCTCGAAATTTTGTGTTTTTTTTTTTAATGTGCCTGTCTATCGGCACTTTCCCACTTGGTAAGCCTTGGAATCTTTGTTTTTAATATAATTATTATATGAAGTTAGTTTGAAGTCAGAGTCGAGTTAAGAAGTTTAGAGACGGGTACAGCCCACGAGATTTGTTTGCAACATCTATGGTGTAGTAGGGGAGTGGTGGTTCATGTAGGTGTTGCGGGGTTCTGTGGTGCAACAGACTTAGGGTGGTTGGAAGCAGATATCAAGAATGGCTACTGTGGATATGGACCAGGTTACAGAGTTCAGAAACTGTCAAGCTACTGCAGGAAATAGTGTTCTTTGCCATGAGCCGTTGGTCTAAAGATATTTATAAATCTGTACCAAGCCAATTTGCCTACGTTCTGAGGAATGTTTCTTCCATATGATCCACAGAAATGAAGACATACAACAGGGTCAACAATCTCTTTTGGCTCCACAGCCCAGTAAAAGTTGAATGTTACTTCTGCAACTTTTGGGTCCCCAACCCATCCTAGTAATCACACATGGGAAAGGTACCCTACAGTTAAACAGATTGACTGCCAGCAGCTCTGCTACATTACCACTGGCCTCATGGCAACCAATGTTAACATGGGGAACTGAACCACGTATCATTCCTGGCCAATTTCACACCACTGACAGAAAGGCTGGCTTACAGGCAGACAGAAAAAATCCATTGTTGTACCAAAATTTGAGACAGTGGCATTGTGAGATCAGGCCCGTGCTTTACTGCTGGACCCAAGTTCTAGGTCTATCTGTAGCAAGGTTGTATTGATAGTTACATGAAAGACTGCAAGTGTCAATGGATGAAATATTCCAGAAAGTGGTTGGTGTCTTTAGTGTGAAACAACTGTGCAGTAAAAAATGTAAACTACTATCTGTTCATTAGGGTTTCTCTGGAAAGGATAATAGTGCATCCTCAGCAAATAACATCACAAGCAGTTTCAAAATGCATTGCAGCCTGTCCAGAACAAAACTTCATTTACCCACACTAGGTTTCTCTGTTCACATGTTTCACGACAGTAGCCACAACTAGTTGCATAATCTTGGTGCAAGAATTATTGTTTATATGGCTACAAACTTTTTGAAACCACAGAGTTCATTTTCAATACAGGAATCATCTTTCTGTCCACTACAAAGAATTACTGAATAACTGGTCCATTTCTGGGACCAGAATAAGCTGCAGATTCCTAAGTTGTCCTCCATTTTCATTGCAGCAACTGAGTAACGTTCAACAAAATTTTGAAAAATCTTCATGTTATTTAATTATATTTCTTTATACAATAAATCACTATTCCAAGATTAGTCAAAAGTGCAAGTGATAGCACTAAATGCCATCCACACCAATACTTGTGGAGGTTCCCTTCACACAAGCGACCTATTTTGTATTACAACTATTTGCAACTGAGCAGCTGCAATTTTGTATTTTGTTAAGACTACAAAAACATGCCCAATGCTAAGCATCAGGAAGCATTCATTATTTCCATCAGTAAAAGAAGGCAATTTACAGTCAACATCTACATAGAGCATCTCACCTTGAGGTTGCTGAAGGCATTAAACTTGGGACTTTTGAGGAATCCATCACCATTTCAAGAAGTCACTGTCTTTACAAGAACACCCCCCCCCCCCTCCCCAAACCAATGAAAACCCAATTAAATATAGAGAACATGCCTCAAACATCACATAAGATTCTAATTTGTTATGTACTGTAGCTTTTATCATATGAATATTCTGTACAATATAGTTAGTATCACACAATTTCCAATCAGGTGCTGATTTAATTCCATAAAATTCCCTTACAATGAAGTTTTGTTTTTTACTGGTAGACCAAGTTGCAGCTGCAAGTACTCCCCCCCCCCCCCTCCAGAGCTCCAATAAGAGCTGTTACACTTTGCGCATTTCATTTCAGCTTCCCAGAAGGAAAATAAATAGAACAGCTTAAACACACTCCTGATGGCAAGGACCAATGAAATTAAAAACTCAAATGTAAGAAAAAAGTTTATTTGAACAGTGAATATCAGATATGAATTAAAGCTGCATTCATTCCTAAAGAGCTTACATGACACACTTACTTCAAACACTAACTTACAGGACAAAATCACAATGCAATTCACAGGAATATTATAAATTAAAAACACACACAACTGTTCTCTCAATGCAGAATACAGCATTTGAGATTACGTCACATTTTCCTCTTGTATTTCATTAAATCACGCAAATTATTTTCAACCTGGGCAGATAACAAAGACGTAACTTCCTACATGAACACCGACATCACTACCTTTTCTAAAGAACATCAGTGCTGCTACCATAAATGCAAAAGTAAAGTCATGGCTGCTTGTTACTCTCCACACATCTTGACAGATCGGAGTGTTTTCGGAAATGCTCTTTTCCATTAGATTCTTTTTCAAAAACACAACACAAAATGTGTGGAGTTTCCAACAAGAGAAGGAGCTCTAGTGGGAAAGGTGCTTTCTTTGCCACACACTTTTGCAGTGAAGGAGTACCTTCAACTGTGATCTGCCAAGAGATGTGCTTTGTCTCCCCCACAAAATCTGTTTAAAAGCCTGCTTACACTTAGGCAATTCTACACATTTGTAACCACGTACAAGCAAAATAATTCTCACACTTTGAAAAACATAGTAGAACTGTACAGAACTTACACTGACATACTAACAAAAAGTAATAACACACAGGTGTACAAATGTATAGAAAAGCCAAAACAAGCAAAGGTTCAGAACACCTAAAAATGAGACTTCATCAGCTTCCTGCCTCAAACTGGCCAGTAAATTGCTTACATTTTACACCAAATAGTGAATTACTGTATACTGCACAACATTACACTGACAAATCATACAGTAAGACGTAAAACAATAACTGGAATTCATGACAATTTTTATCTAAATTTAAAATTCTTCATTTATCAAACAACCAATCTTTTTGGCTGTTCCCATGGGAAAATATCTCTGCCAAAGTGACCGTATGTGCTTGTTTGCTGATAAATAGGATTGCGGAGATTCAGTTCCCTGCAACAGAAAATTAACAAATTGTTTTAGTTAGTGTGTAGGAACTGTCAAACCATTTAACTTACTTCCACAGAAATCATCCCCCTCCCCCGTACCACATCACCACCACCACCATTATGTATGCATCAAAACAATGCTTATATTTTGTGCTGTATTTGTTACATCGGTAAGGAGAGGGAACCACCTAAGACACGAGAGAGAGAGAGAGAGAGAGAGAGAGAGAGAGAGAGAGAGAGAGAGAGAGAGAGAGAGAGAGAGAGAGAGAGAGAGACTTACTTCACAATTCTTCCTGGACGCAAGTCGAAGTTTTTCTTCACTATCTCCAAAAGTTCTCTCTGGGTTTTCTGAGAAGTGCCATAATCAAATACAGTTATAGACAGGGGCTCTGCTACACCAATGGCGTATGATACCTGAAACAAAACAATTTATTACCAAAGGGTACTCCAAACCTGTTGAATACCTACTGACTCACCCAAATCCTCAGAATACTTTGTCGTCATTCAACCGTCAAGAGTAGCAAATACAATGAACATCATTGGGACAGGATGAGTTTTAGTCTTTTGGCAGCAATAATTAAGAAAATTTAGTGGCAAAATAAACTATATAAAGAACTGAATTATTATCACCACCCTCCACCCCACTTACAGAATAAAACTGAACAGCATTTAAACTGTTACACTAGTGGGGGTGAGGGGACCAACTCACCTGAACAAGGCACCTCCTGCATAAACCAGATTTCACCAAAGACTTCGCTACCCATCGAGCAGCGTACGCAGCAGATCTGTCAACCTTTGTGAAGTCCTTCCCAGAAAATGCACCACCTCCATGTGCTCCCCATCCACCATACGTGTCCACAATAATCTTTCTACCTGTCAATCCGGCATCACTCTGCAATGTAAATCCCGTCCAATAAAATGCTGATTTTTACATTACAAAGATAATGTTTATCTAAATTATTTACAATAAACATATCATGGAACTACTGAAATATTAGCAGTCATTACCTGTGGACCTCCAACAACAAACAAGCCACATGGATTAATATGGAATGTCGTCCTTTCATCCAAGTATCTTGTAGGAATAACAACTTTTATAACTTTCTCCATAACTTCAGTACGGAGTTCCTCCAATGAAATTTTCTCAGAATGTTGTACAGAAACAACAACTGTGTGAACTCTCTGGGGTATGCAAGCTCCATGGGACATATAGTATTCACATGTTACCTAAATAAGAGAGATTAAACATTAAAGCAGACATGAAAGAATATGTACTATAAATATTTATATTTCTGGTAACAAAGTATTAACTAACTTGGGTTTTTGAGTCTGGCCTTGCCCACCAAAACTCTCCATTTCTCCTAAGCTCAGCAATTTTTTGATTAAGACTGTGAGCCAACACTACTGTCAATGGCATGCATTCTTCTGTTTCATCAGTTGCATAACCAAACATAAGACCCTGAAAGAAAATGCACAGTTAGTCCAACCAGTTGAAAATACATTACACCAAAGAAAATTAAATCACTCAGTTAAAAAGAATTGAGCTTAAGAACATTTATTTGTTATGTAAAGCATGATGCAAGAACAAACAATATTGTAAAATAAAGATCAAGTGAGCTAATGTAACACTAAATTAAACAAATGTATGTTTACAGAAATACCCTAATTTGTAGGTATCATGTTTGGCAGAAAGTAATCTAGAAGACTACTTCCAAGTGCTATACTTCACAGTTCCCAGCTCACAAGAGCTTATGCTGTCTACATTCTGAACTTTGTACGACCAATAATAGTCACTATTTTATAGGATACAGCTTTGTACTAAGAAAATTGTCAGTTTACAGCAGGCCAAGGCAAAACTCTTAACTCTACAGTTGTTCATGTCTCCATAGAAGCTATGTTAATTTGCTGCATTAACAACAATTTACAATGCAAATTAGTTTGTTTCATAAGAACACTGGAGACATTTTTAGTTCGTACTATATCTTTTTGCACAAAAGATCTGCAATGGTAAATGAGCCAGTCTGCCCTGTCTCCCATTACATCCCAACATTCAAACTGACTTACAACAATAATTTGAAGTGCGACAGATTACGTCAATATGTAGTTATTTTCATCTAAAAACAAAGTTGATATAACGTACCAAATGAAAGCATTAGTATGTTGATAGGCACACAAACACAAAATTCGAGTTTTTGCAACCTTCGAGTTTTTGCAACCTAAGGTTGCTTCATAAGGAAAGAGGGAAGGAGAGGGAAAGACGAAAGGATGTGGGTTTTAAGGGAGATGGTAAGGAGTCATTCCAATCCAGGGAGCAGAAAGACTTACCTTAGGGGGAGAAAAGGGTGTGTGTCAACATACCTACACTTTCATTTGGTAAGTTACATCAACTTTGTTTTTAGATATATTTTTCCCACGCGGAATGTTTCCCTCTATTATATTCATATCTGTAGTTATTTTCACATTTAGATAATTATCAATTGTAATGAAACCAAAACAAATAGCCCTCCCACACACTTTTTTTCCTTGCAAGCTTTCATTGTTAAACACCAATTCAACTCACCTAATAACCAACAAAGTGCTAATGCTGCAGTTCAATTGATCATGAAAATCTAAAACAATATCCAACCACTGGTATGTGGCAGGGAAATTAAAAGGCATTGCACAATAGAATATATTTACAACTAAACACATTTTATATCTTCCCGTGCACTAAGTGTACCCTACACATCTGTCAAGCTATGCTGCTCTTTAATCAATTATTTCAATTATCTGAATTTCTCCTGTTACCCATTTTGCTGCTACGCACGCACTCTCTGCATCCCGTGATGATGACAGCTTTTGATATGGCTGTACTGTTCACCAAATACTGGCGCCTGTGCCAAGAGACTTCCAACCAAGACAAAATGTTATAAAGATTTCCAAAAACTTTTTGCACGTCACACTCTGATACCTTCACTCAAGGAACCCAGTTTCTTCCCATTAGCCGTCATACTGTGCCGCATCAAATTGATGACATAGAACAAAATTTTTAGTTTGCAAAGGTAAAAACACATTTTGTGAACTTTGCACATGGTAGATTTTAGTTTTCACACTGCAGTGAAAGAAATGTACATAAAATATCAATATTTTGTTTAAAATTGGGAGCAGAATGTTCTCTCATTTCATTCTCAAATTATTGGGTTTTAAATCCTAAGTAGGAATCTGTATGATGCAGCCATTCAGATCCTTGAACACGAAGAATCATGTTGTCATAAATGTCTTATCTTGTGAACTGAAGACATCCAAAAAAGATCTTTCACAAATTGTATCACGGAATGACGTGTATGAAAGTAGCTCGTCCATAGCAGCGAGAGGTTGGTGGCTCAGGACGCACACAGACAGCCATAGTAAACTAGGAATACCTAAGCAGTGCACAAGTACACTTCCACAGCACCTGTGGAACGGCATACCAGGACGTGTGTACTAGTCCACAGCAGTGGAAGGGTTATAAGGATACCCTTCTGAAGCATATGCATAAATTTTGCAAAATAATTTTGAACGGACCCTGTTAACTGCCATGCAGATATTAAAGAAGCACATTCAGTTAATGCCCTTTCATATCACAACATAAAAGTATAAAACTTAATTTTTGTGACATTCACATGAAAGTAAGAAAGAAAATACACTATTGCTTTGTACTATTCTAATACTAGCCAAATTTAATGAAATCACCTGATCACCAGCACCAACATCATCATCATTACGGTTCAGGTGCACACCAGCAGCAATGTTTGGAGATTGCTGATCCAGAGACAACAGCACGCTGCAGATCTTGTAATCAAACCCTACAAACCAGACAAGGACAACTTGCAACTTAACACAACACAAACATACCATAGCTCAATGCAACCCTGTTAAATTACTCTGAATCTGGAAGCACTGCAAAAAACAAATACCTAATCAAGCACACAAATTTATCAAAATCTCAACATCTGGCTATACTTTAAAACTTGGCAACCCAATGCAACAAGCATTATAAGCATTTTGTAATGGTTAAAGCAGAGCACACTGAGATCCAGCAACAAAAAGTCTTAATTCACAGTTCAGCAAGACAGCTGGAATGTCTCAGAACAGTATGTGTTACAAGTGGTTTTTTCCTCTTCAAAGTATAGGCAGTAAAATTAAAGTACACTATCTGCACAAACGATTATCAGCAAAAAGAAAAATTATTACACAGTTGAAAAGCAGTTAAGCACAAACTATTTTGTGGGGCATTTGTGTGTGTACTGTGGGTTTCACGACATTCCTTATTGCTCACTGAAAATGACTGACTAAATCTACAACTTTCAATGCATGGAATTTTAAACGAATACGGCAGCAAAACAATATGATTTTCTGGTATAAATATACTACAAGAAACAGTATCACACAAAAGTTACTGGTGTAATAAAAATATTTTTAGACAGTATTTAAGGACATATTAAAGCTAATATTACATGAAATTTTAGAACACAACAGGGTGCTATACACTGTGTGGAACTTTATCAGTGTGTACAATTGGGCTTTTTTTAAAAATTTTGTGTTTCTTCACACACATGCCTTAGTTTTTCTTTTTAAAGGATTTTTACTCTCAACTTTTATGCAATTGAAGGCAAGTAACCCGCACCACAGTGGGCAAGAAGTTTTATCACGTCACTAATATCCCATCTCGCACGTATTCCCTTATCTCCATAAGTAAAAATTCCATTATTGGAGTGACGATCTGTTTATTATTGCTTATGCATGTGCGTTTGACTGTTCTAATACCAGAGAATTAAATTTTCACTGCAGTTGAGTGTGTGCTCATGAACTTCCTGGCAGATTAAAACATGAGCCAGACAGACCTGAACTCAGGACCTTAACCTTTCGCACTTAACCAACCACCATTCTCGTGACTTGTCCTCACACCTTTACTTCCATTACTACCTCATGAACCTACTTAACTTCACAGAAGCTCAGCTGCAAAACTTGCGGAGCTAGCACCCCAAGAAGAACAGACATTGTAGAGACATGGCTCAGCCAAGGGATGCTTCGAGAATAGAATTTTCACTCTGCAGCAGAATGATGCTTCTTTCAGTCAAGGATGAAGACATGTTTTAAGTTAAGCAGAGGTTGATATTTCTTAAATACAACTGCTTTTTCTTGGGACTCACCTCAAGATTTTTTGTAGCCCCTGTTTAGCACTAAAGTAGAAAGTGTCTGACTCCTAAGAAAAGAGAACCCTATTTAAACAAACTCATCACACCACTACAACGAAATTTTCATTCTGGAATTTCGTAAGTCAAGCATGCACATAAGCAGTAACAAACACAATGTGACATGACGCAACTTCTTGTTCACTGCAGCATAGGTCCTCATCCTCAATTCCATCAAAATTGTTCTTAAAATTCTTCTTAATGGAGAAAAGCTAAAGGGAGCGCATGAACAAAAAATTTAAAAAATGGGAACTGCACTTATATACGAAATTTTTTAACCCCAGTGCATCAATGAATAAAATACTCTAATATTGATTTTTCCTTGCTTCAATTTAGAACATACACATTCCTGGGGCAAAGGTATCACTTCCAAATTCAAACCAAACATTGGTTTTCTGGCTGAACGACAGTCTGACAATGTTTGAAGTTACTTTGTAGAACACCTGTATGAGACTGCACAGGACAATTTTCAAAGGGGTAACTAATCTTACTGGATTTGCCAGAAACAGTGCAAAGAAAATTTTTGCATAAACATTAGTGACATGGTTTTGTACCAACCTCTGTATTCTTAATTTATTCTAAAAATAAAAAGCCTATAAATGCACCTCTGACTAGACAGTGCTATTTCTACAACATAACTACATTTAATAAGACCAAGGACAGTTTCAGCTTTAACAAAATTGACAGAAAAAAAGCCTCTCACAGTAATCGCTGATCTAGCAGCTATTAAACATGTGTTTTACTACAGTAAATTAGCCAAGACAATTCTGTTTACAAATTCCAGCATTTGGGAATGTAGGATATATTGCAGGAAGAGTTCAGAAAAGGTGGTGTTGGTGGGAAGAATCCATACGAAGCAGTCAATAAATGAAAGACGTCATGTTGAGCAGTGTGCTCAGCAACAGGGTGGTCCACTTGTTTCTTGGCCACTGTCAGTGGGTATTCATGTATACAGGCAGCTTGTTTGTCATGCCAACATTGAATGCAGCACAGTGGTTGCAGCTTAGCTTGTAAATTACATTACTGGTTTCACAGGTAGCCCTTCCTTTGATGGGATAAGTGATGTTTGTATCTGTACTAGATAAAGTGGTGGTGGGAGGATGTATGGGACAGGTCTTGCATCTAGGTCTCTTACAGAGGTATGAGCCATGAGGTAAGAGAGAGGGAGAAAGGATTGTGTAGGGATGGACACGTATACTGTGTAGGTTCAGTGGACAATAGAACACCACTGGGAAACATTTCTCAATTCGGGGCACATTGAGAGGCAGTCGAAACCCTGGCACACAGGGGAATTCTCCTCTGTGGGCAGACAGTGAAACTTTAGGAGGTTGTGAGGGACTGGAGATATAAGGCACAGGAGATCTGTGTTTGTAGAAGGTTGAGAGGATAATTAAGATCAGCTAACACCTCAGTGACACACTTGGTATATTTCAAGAAGGAACACTCATTACTGCAGATGCGACAACCACGGGTGGCTAGGCTGTATGGAAGGGACTTCTCAGTATGGAAACTGGTGGCCGCTTTCAAAGTGAAGGGGTACTGCATGGGGTTAGTAGGTTTGATGTGGACAGAGGTACTGATGCAGCCATCTTTGAGGTGAAGGTCAACATCTACGAAGATGGTTTGTTGGGTTGAGTACGACCAAATGAAGCAAATGGGGTAGCTGTTGAGCTTCAGTAGGAATGATCATAAGGTGTCCTTACCCTCCATCCTCTAGATGGCCCATGAATAGGTTAGCATCAGATGGTGCCATGCAGGTGCTCATAACTGTACCCTCGATTTGTCTGTAGGTATTGACTTCGAAAAGGGGATGGGATATAGTCATGGCGACTAGGAAGGAGGTTTGTTTGAATCTGTCCAGCATTGAGAAAGGCAGTGTTCAACAGTAGTAAGGCCACAGGTGTTAGGGATGTCAGGTGTAAAGAAAGGTGGCATCAATTGTGGCAAGCAGGGCACCATGTGGTACAGGGACAGGAACTGTGGGGTTGGTGGAGGAACTGATTGATATCTTTTATATAGAAGTGTATGTTCCTGGTAATAGACTGAAGGTGCTTGTTTAGAAGAGCAGAGATTCTCTCAGTGGGGCACAAACAACTGGGATGGACTGAAGGATTTGAGGAGTGACCTGAGGTACTGCTAGATTTCTGGAATAGAATGATTGTGGCAAGGTTTGTAGATAGATGTACCTGACAACTGCTAGTCCTCCTACCAGGTAATTGCTGCAGTGCAAAACAACAGTTGTAGAGACATTGTCCACAGGTTAAGACTGTTAGGCCAGGATCAGTTTTTAGATTATTTAGATGGTGGACTGCAATTTTCTGTGTGGATGTAAGGTTAGTTTCCACACTGAGGGATTTGGGGAATGATGGTGACTACCGTTGAAGGTTACGAAATTCTGGAAAATTAATCGGTGGCAAAGGTGTTTTCATTGTAGGGACTGGGAGAAGGAGAGATCCATAACAAGTCCTGCACAAGTGAGTTTGTGAGTGGGGCAAAAGGTGAGGTCTTTGGAAAAGTCTTACTTCTGTGGTGCTAGAGCTTTCAGAGGAAAGGTTCAGGGCTGCATTTCAGGTCCTCAGTACCACCCAGTGTTTCATGCCTTGAAATGAGAGGTCCTGCCAACTATCCTTCCCACAGTGGTATTCCACCATTCACTGAACCTACACAGTATACTCGTCCATCCCTATACAACTCTTGCTCCCAACCCCTACCTCACAGCTCATATCCCTCTAACAGAACTAGATGCAAGACCTGTCCCATACATACTACCACCACCACCACCTTGTTGCTGAGCAAGCTGCCAAATAAAACATCCTTCATTTCAATGACTACTTCAAAGCCTTTACCAAATGGATCCTTCCCACTAACACCAGCTCTTCTGAATTGCACAGGTGCAAACTCTCCCTGTAATATGTCTTAATTTCCATAACCCTCCTGGCCTCAAACTCCTCATCCCACCCCTTCCCTGTTCCCATTCCAGCATACAGTTCTCCATTCATCAATTCACCCTTTCTTTACTTCTCTCGTTTTCCACAACCCTCCCAACTTCTCCCCTTCCCTCCGTCTAGCTCACAACTAATCCTAGCTGCCCTATAATTTCTCCACCTCATCTTTGTATGCTCCCCAGCAGTATTTCACTATACCCCACCCTGTTACTCATCACCCTCCCCACCCCAGCACCCCCCTTACCACCACCCAGTTGCAACACTGCTGCTTTCACTTGCAGTGTGGCTTGCAAGCTCTACCAACAAAGGCCTTATTGGCCGAAATCTTAAATTGCTGGTCTTCTTGTGCCTATCAGACTCAACGTCTGTGTTATATGGTGAGTATTTTGTAATATTGTTACATTCCATTATCGATTTTCTTTTGATTACAAGCAATATACATGGACTCATCATCATGTAACCACTTCCCAACTGAAGTGACCTACATATCTAAAGCCTGACAAACCAAGACGTGCATGAAGATAGGTCCTGGAAGGTACCCAGTGCCATACAGCTGCACTAGGTGTCTTTGTTGAGGATCCATGGCATAAACAAGCTAGGTGGACCTACAGATTCTTGACTGTGTTTAAATAAAGCCTTTACAGTGGCCAGGGGAGTGCAGTGAACTCATCCTGATACTCTTCAAACTCCCACCACACACACACACACACACACACACACACACACACACACACACACACACACACACACACAGGATATGGTGGCCGATGCACAGTGGCCAACTTTCGTACACAGTGTGTGCCAGCCACATTCTGGCTAGTTGGCAATAATATAAGCGATGCACATGTTCTGCAATCTTTCTCAAACTATTTTACAGGAAATATGTTAAAAATATTTCACATCTGCCTTATTTATTGCCTATCAGGTTCAGGATGCTGTGCCTATCATTTAATTAAAGGTCATAGTTGATCTGTATGTACATGGAAGTAAAGTGCTGACCGACATAAGAAAAAGTTTGCAACAAGAAATAGGGGTCATTAAAATTATGCAAGGTGCATGTTACATAATGTGTTGCTGCACATGAAACATAGCTAACATACTGAATTTTTCTGTATGCTTGGAAAGTGGTCCGTCACCAGTCGAGATAATTGATCTGATATAGCACACTATTTACTGTTTTTCTCAGAGTGAAATATCCACAACATATTTCATGAACGGTTTGAGATGCTGAAAAGATTGTGGCAAATGATAGCCTGCAACAGGACAATATTTTACGATACAATTATTATGCAAAACTTAATTACCTACTATATTATTTCACTAACAACACACATTTTGAAAGAAATTGATTTATAAGAGGAACTGGTTGCTAGTAAAATGGGAAATGCTGTCAAGTTTTGGAAAAATATAAGTGAAGATATTACACTTTCATTCTGTACTGAGGATGTGTTTTTTCATAAGCTAGCAACCTTACTTTTCCTCACAGCTCCTAACTCAAACCACTCTTCCAAAATTCTCTGTGTGTGTACAACACAAATGAATATTTTCAGCTGAATTCTGTTTAAGTACTAGTCACATTAGAGGTGAGAGATCTTGTTGAATGGTGTAGAGGCTCCACTTACAAAATATGTGAGCATAGGCTTCAGTTTACTACAGTAGTTCTCCAGCACTCAGCCATTTCCCCTACAGCACCTGACCATAACACCCACCACTACTGCTCTCCCCACATGAGCACTGTCCACTGCACACCGACTGGGCACATTATTGTAAGAGGACTCCACGTTGTGATCTATGTGACATTGTATTATCTTGTTGGCAGAAGCCATCATACAAAGTTTCAAGGAAACTTGTATTTAGGGCTGGGCATGGTCCCCAAGGATAAATGCATACATTTGTTGATCCACTTTGCCTACAGGAATGACCCCTGGCCTGGACCCTTCTGACAAATTTTGCATAGCGTTTCATGCCATAAAAAACCATCTGTCCAATGGAGCATGAAACACTATCCATTTGAAAAGGCCACATGTTGACACTCACTGACGATGAGACACTTGATAGCTTCTTGGTTCAGTTGTGCGGTCAGTTGATCAATACTCTGAAACCTACCATCCTGCACACATCTGCAGCCAACTTTCACCCATCATCTAAGACCCATGGCACACCAGTTGTTTGGCACTTTCTGACAGCACCATTTTGCCATGCACAGTTTACTTTAATCAAGGCAACATGCAAATTGTTCACGAATGTAGCCGTTTCAGAAATGCTTCCACTCTTGGTCCGAAAGCCATTATGGCCTTCTGGACACCAGACATATCACTTCATTACCAAATTCCAACAAACAATGACTGCACTGCTTCCTGCAACCCCCCTCCCCAACACACCTCCACAGCTAGTGCTGCAACCTGCTGCTTGGGTGGCTACTGCAAGTAACGTATAACAAGGTGGTCACATTAATAAGACTGAACCGTGTATTTACCTTCAAGAAGTTTAATCAAACAGTGCCAAGTAAGAATAATAAAATCCACTAGGCCACTGCATAAACTCGATTTCAACTTTTTATCGGAGAAAGAAATGAAAAATCAGGGATACTGGCTAGGGTGTGGAATTTCCTGGCCGACCAACAATTCTGTGGCGAAATACATATGTCCCACACAACTGCACTCTGATTACATTGCTGCCCTGGAGTGATTTGTTTACATTTGGTTCACTGTGTTCAAGTTAAATGAGTTCCCAATTGGTTTTTGTGTAAAACAAAAACTAGTGTGTCTTGGTTGTTTTAAAGGAAAAGATAACAGAAATCTGTGAGTAAAGTGGCCATTGCAAGGAAGGAAATTCATCCACATTCTGTTATTTAAGTAGCTGGGAACCAAAGATTTCATAGTTATTTAAGAACAAGTGAAACATGCACTTCAGAACTGCTTGTCATCACAAAACTATTAAAAAAGTCATGAAGCAGTAAGCTGCAAGGAGAAGCTGTTAGCTACATTACAATTTCTAGCCACTGGCAGAAGTGTAGAGGACCTTTCGATTCAGTGCTGTTATATTCTCACAATTGTTAACAAAATATCTCTGAAACCTGCTATACAATTTATACTGAGGAAAGAAACCACAGCAAAGCAAATTAAATAAAAAGACCTTCATGTAAACATTACTAATTCATGTATCTTTAAAAAAAGATGTAAGTTTAAGAAACTTAGTCAAATTTGAATAAGACTACACACAAAAGTGTGCACATCATCTACAATTTAGCAATTGTTAGAACAACCTTTCGCAGCTTTGTTCTTCATAGCAGAAGGGTTCAATATAGGCTGGACTAACATGTCACAATGAAGCAAGTATATTTTAGAATCAACATCCACTGAATGTTACTTCGGTTTTTAAATATCAACAGAAGCTCTATAGACTGTATGTGTGACAAAACCATTATGGATTCATTGAAATAATGAAAGTGCTCCACTTTTTTGCAACTGTATTCCACAAGGTGTCCCACAAACAACTGCAATCTTTAAATTTCTTCAGAAACAGTGACTAAAGAAAACTTGCTAGGAAGTTGGCACATCAGCATTACACATGCCACTATTTGTTGGATGGGGTGGTTCAGCCGTCAGGTCAGCATCCTGGCTATGAAAGTTTGCTTGGTCAGTCAAATATGTCTAAGTGTCCTATTTGCCAGTCAGTGCATGTATAGTGGCCTTCAACTTTGTTAGGCAAAAACAAAACCGATACATTTTGATCAAGAAATAAAACCTTAAAACCTTTATCAAACTGCACAAGGATATGAAAACAATATGTACAACAATGAAGAACGTAAACTGTATGTAACCACAACAACATTTTACAGTAAAAAGAGGCATTGCAGTTGTGAAAGACACTGACCTCATATTTGAGAGGTTGGAGTTTGCCGTGTCCTGGGATCATGATTCAGATTTTCCATTTCCAGCAAATATGTGATGGTACCTACTTTGATGCCATCGCCCACCTGTCCTATCCTCATAAAAGCAGTCTTCCTATTTTGTGTGGAGGTTCATTTTAGAACTATTTATTTTCACTGTGCTGAATGACAAGTCCTAAACCATTGACTGCTGGATGAATTACCAAAAAGAAAAAAAAGCTAGAGAATGTTCCAGATTTGGTAATAAATGGAGAGATGTGGCACCTAATGCATGTCCAACAACAAGAAGGAGCTAATCCAAGTTTTCATAAATATTAACACACAAAAAGATATTTTCGTCACAAACATTGTTTTAGGCATTGTTAAGCCAAATCTTTATGTGGAATACTACGCAAATCTATTTTCATGACAACTTGAGGTCTATTTCATCTATTACTGCACTGCCTTAAGAATTTACATACCAATAAAATAAAGTTTAATTTAAGAACAGGAACTCAGTAAACCATAATGAGCAAGTTCCAAAATTGTTAGTATGCCACAATGTTAAAAATCTTACCACATTCAGTAAGCTCAGAAAATCTGAACACATGCACTCCAAATTAAAGCAAAAATCAGTCAAAAGATTGGTTTTAATTTATCATGCATATTGTCTATGCAGGTGGTATGTTGCAATACACAAAGAGTAAAATATAGAATACTGGTGCCAGACGTCAACCTTCCAGGAGCCAAGTATCTGCCAATGGGTTATTAAACCAATACAAGCAATTTCCACAAGTATAAACAAGCACTGTAATCACATAAACTTAAAAATACTTTCAGTAGTTACCTTAGTTTATAAAAACATACAGAGAAATGCCACAGCCACCCAATGAATCATACTCATTCATTATGAAGAAATATTTCATGAATGACAAAACATGACAGAAAATAATAGTTTATGGCCTATCTTCTGACTGGTTTGGTGCAGTTTGCCGTAACTAAAGCCAATGCCAAAAAATGCATATTCTTAGACTCATGCATCAAGTATTGTAATAGCTTGCTGAATTAATTCAAGATTAAGTCAAATTAAATTTAGCTGGCAGTCAGCATATTCAAACATTCTGTCATGGGAAGCAGTGAATTTAGAGCAATTATAATAAGAACTCACATACAAACAGTAAATAATAAATTGAAGTTAAAGCAAACAAAGCAACGTTTAGCATGGAAATTGCAGCTGCCTCCCAGGATCACTCATCAAGTGTCTTAGGAAGGCACTAAATCCAGAACTGTGGGAGAAGAGGGTTGAGCAAATTAGATGTGCACAATTTGACTTTTTTAAGCTGGCAGAAACAAATGTGGGTCAAATACAGTTTTCAATCAATGTCTATGCCTCCCATGACATCAAAATGTATGTTTCACTGGGTGTTCAAGCTATTTTATAAATGCATAGCTAAGATAATGAAAGAAACAGCAATCTTTTACATTAAATCTTACACTACTTACAATAAGTAATTATACTGAAATGTACTATTATAACAGTAAAACCATACCCATAAGGGTGTCAGTACAGCAGAGCTGCAGTCACCTGCTCATGGAAGCAAGGTGTCATTTACAGCATAACTGCAACCACCTTTTTCTGGAAACATGGTACCATCACAAAACAACACTGCAACCTGTTTCTGAAAACATGGTGTCATTTACAGCAGAGCTGCGACCACCTGTTCCTGGAACGAGTATTTTACAGCAGAGCTGAAACCATCTATCTGAAAGCGTGGTGTCATTTACAGCAGAGCTGCTACCACCTATTTCCAAGAATGTTGTCACAGCAGCGCTGCACTCACCTGCATTAGAATAGTGATTTGTGTTTGCTCACCATAAATTGGTTGTAATTTTTTCTTCTTTACCTGCTTTACAAATAAATAAATAATCATACTACAAGCCATCATCCCATCAAGGAATTAAGCACAGTCAATACGGCACAGATCACAGTGTTTCTGGAAAAAGAGTCATTTGTGTAGAAAACAAGATTTATGAAAATACTTCATGGGCCAGAACCCATAAGGGTTTTCACATACGTCCATCTACCTGCCAACTAGCAAAACAAATGAACAATTGTTCATTTTGGTTTGGAATGATAGCCCAGCGTATTTGACAGTTCTCTTGAGAAAGAAATTCTGAATGCCAATTCATGCTTCAAGTATCTGCAATGGTGGAATTTTTGCTTGCTAGACACACAGCAGATGACACTGCTGCTGCTGCTTCTTACTTTACATGCTACAGAAAGCATTAACCTCCCTACAATAAATCATTAGTACCTGGTCCCCTGCACCTATATCCAACTCTTGCCTGTCAATGTGGACTCCATCCGCAATATTTGGCGACTGTTGTTCCAATGCCACCAGAAGATTGAGTGTCCTGTGGTCAAAGCCTACGAATGCGAGCACAGAAATCAGCATTATCTTAGCAAAGGCACGTTATTAAACTAACCAAATCCATACAAGTAATGCTCTATGCATAATGTCGACAAATTAACCTTCACTTCATAATATACCTGACAAAGAAAACTGGCCTTTGGACACAAACTTCCAGTCAGCTGTAAGAATTTACATGTTATTGCAGATCACCGTGCACTTCCTGAAGGGTTGTAAACAAAAATCCACAAAGTCAATTGCTGAATAGAACTGCCCTTGCTAATACACTGAACTACCTTTGCCAATAAAAAAAGGTTAAGAAATGTAGGCACACATTTTTTTTTACTAAGCAATCTGCATTTTGTCTTGTCAACAACATTTCTTAAAAAAACATTCAGTGGAGAGCAATAAAACTTAATGTACCTTTAGAAGAGTCATCATATCCTATGTGCTTCACTGTTTCCCTGACCACCTTCTGGTAATCAACGTTTGCCTTTGATGTTATTTCACCACAGAGAAGAATCATGCCAGTTTTTGCAACAGTTTCTGGAGGAAACAAAATACAAAGTAAATTCAAGTTATGCACTACAATTAAACCAAAAATATTAGTCAATGCAGAAGTATCAAAGTACATCGTACACAATAAGTATAAACAATGAAGCTAACAAATTTTACACAACCTTTAACTTAAATTGGAAAGATTTAAGAAAGTACGCAACCACTATAAATTTATTTAAACTAGCTGTACTCAATACATTTAATCACAGGAAAGGAAACTTGTCTGAGAGAATATTTATGTAGGCTGCGCGCTTGACAAAATTAACTTGGAAACATTATCTCGCTATCTGCACGAATATATTATATGCTGATCGAAGAATTAACAGAACTCGGCAAATACAATTTATTCCTCGCGCATCACCAATAACAATGACACTCCTCCCCCCCCCCCCTTCCCTTCCCCATTCCATTTCTAGCATGCATGTTTGTTGTCCAACGAAACCTTGTTAATAACACAAATGCACGAATAGCATGCATATTGTTACTTACCACAAGCAACTTTGGCATCAGGATCTTGCCTCAAATGAGCATCCAGAATGGCGTCGCTGATCTGGTCGCACATTTTATCTGAAATTAGTATTACATATTACGGGAAGAATATAGTTCCAATTATATTCAATAATATCGCAAACAACTTCATAGCGCTGTCGCCTACGTTTCATTGAATATTCACTTTACCGGTAAAGCGCGTAAGATTCAAGCAAACTAAATCCGCCATGATGAGCACATGGTTTAATAAAGTATATAACAAATTGAGTCTCTCTCTCTTACCTGGATGGCCTTCCCCCACAGATTCCGAAGTGAACAGGAATGTATCCTCCAATATTTCCGGCTCCATGTGACCATTCTGTTGATAACCATTTATGTACGGCGATGAAGTCTCCGGCATTCTGAACCTAGTATCCAACTCTCTTACCGCGTCAGAAGCTACTTTGGAAAAGAGGTTTACACCACGCGCAGTTGCTGTATTTATAACTTCGGCGTGATCACGTGATAGAATGCTTGAGTGGGAGAGATGGCAGCCCAATGGTTGTCTGTGTAGGAAGAAAAGAACATTTCAAACATGTAGTGCATATATGATTTTTAACAGTACTTTCTGTACGCGATCTCTCTACTTTTTTTCTTAACTTAACGTACTTTATCTGAACTTTACTTGGGGTTATGTTCGATGTGACCGAAGTAACAGCTGTGGTTATTTTGTTCTGTTGATGCGTCTGACGAATTCTGTTAATCAAAATTAACCCTCCACGACTACCCGTCATATGCGACATTGATCAAATTAGATATATATCATGTGAGAAATATTTATTGATACAATTATGCGTTTGCTTAAATAACTTACGCTGCTCTGTAACCGTGAAATACTGTGTGTTCCAAAGATTGTAACAACGTTGAAGGGATCTATCTAACACCACTGAAAAAACAACACGAATAAATAAAACCCTAAGCTTATTCGAGGTATAAGGGACACACAAAACTCAACAGCAAAAAAATCTTTCAACGTTGTATAAAACTGTCTTGATGGTAAAAAAATAAATACGTCAGAGAACGAGCGGCATATCCGGAACAAAATTCACACTTCTTTGAACTGAATTATACAAATAACTGAATTTTGCAAAAATATCTCATACTGCTGATGAAACCGAATCTCAATGTAATAAGGTTCGCCACAAAATGCAATAAATCAGACAGCTTAATATGAAACAAATATACAGAGGGTATGTTGAGTTTCCATGATTCTTTGATCACATCACAAACGTAACGTTTACACGGACAATAAAAATTGCATGTTGCCGACATACCATCCGGCAAATTGCAGCCATATTCGCTGGAACTTTATCGTCCATTATTTCCCGCTAATGTTTGTCAAACTTTTCAAGGCCACACTATTGCTACAAAATATACGCACGCGAGCTAGCAGAAAGTGCTTTTACACTACACAAAACAATTGAAAGAAAAAGATTTAATACAGCTCCCAACGATGGATTCGAACATTTTCTACAATTTTACCATACTGCACGAATTCGAATATCTCGCACGAGCAATTGGTCCGAGAAGTGCCAAAACCAGCACAAATACGAGTATAATTTAATGTGTGTACTACAAACAACTAACAATAAATTCACAACTTACACATAGAATAATTTGTCCTCTATAAATTACAATATTACAATGCTAATTTATAAAATAAAAAACATGGAACATTATATACAGTATAATAAAATATTTGCAGTCTTTGTTTCATATTTCATTCTTCCTCAAGTCCACATATGCCCTCGCCATTTCGGTGCACGCCATCAGGTCTTGGGCCGTGCACTCTTTTGGCTGGTTTATTAGCAAACGAAGCAGGAAGTCCATGGTCTGGATGTTCCCTCACGGACACAAAATACTTACACTAATTCCCACTTGTGCAGATTTTTGTTCCATCTGCCCATTTCTGAACGCAACCAGTTCTGGGTTTTCAATTTCCCTACTCAAATTCCGCACCTGGTTGCAGCACTTTCTCGGAATAGTTGGCATATTCTTGTTGTTCCTGCCAGTCTTTTTCTAGAAGTTTTTGGTGGATCTGTGAGTGGTTGGGTTGAGTGGACAAAACTACTACTTGACTTAAGGCATTATGGTAGCATTTGGTACCCATGTAGCGGATGACGTTTACTTTTAACCTGTTCTGTTCGTTCAATTCTGCTCTGTATTGAACGTCGGACATTTGGCGGAACAATTCCTGATAAGGCGTATAGGTGTTTTACTCTTGTTGGCTTAAAACATCCAGTAATATGTCTACACGTCTGGTTCAGGTCAGTGTCCAGTTAGTGTGGCATGACCGCTCCCAGACAGGACAAATACGAGTGTGTACAAGTTACAACCACGGCGCCCTCTGGTCGTAGATCAAACATTTATGAAAGCCCTAGTTCTCCATTACTCCACATAGCAAACACTGAATAATTACCATCAAAGTAACAAAACCGGTTTTAACAAAAGCAAAGAGATTTTTCGTTCGGCTGAGAGAGAGAGGGATATGTTCATGGTTGCGACTAAATTATGCTGCAAAATACTGCTCATTTAAATGCGCCTTCATATTATAAATCAAAAACGTACAACACTTGGATTACATGATGCAATGTTCATTATCTAACCACACATCTGGTTGTAGGGCCAGCATCCAGTCCATGGATAAATAGAAGAGAATATAACAGACGTGCCGTACTTTTCATTCAGTTCTCTTATGAACCAGTGAACAATCAACAAACGCAATGTTATTGTTGAAACGCAGATCAAATAAATCATGGACTCGTTTGTGATCGATATTTTTAAATCGGCACACTTGTTAGAAGCTACGGACAAATCAACATATATTACTACTTTGCGAAATCTGACTATTTTTCGTACGCTGCCATTCCTTTTCAGCCTATCTTCGATATTTTTTTAAAAGCAATTTCCTGCATACATTAGAAAACACTTTCGAGACGGAAGTGGCCGTGAGTAAAGGCAGCCAATTTCAAAGGAAATAAATGTGCAATACCTATTACTGGGTCATGCTGTTTTAGAATGCGAATGCACAGTAGCAAAATAGAAACGTTGAAGTGAAAGAGCGGTGTGCCTGACTTGGGAACTTGCCTAATCCTGCTTTGTGCAAAAGCAAGACAGCAAATAGAAATTTTACCCCTCGTTTCTAAAAATTGACTACGTCTCCAGTCGCCTTTGTCCACCATTTTCCATCTGCTGAAAAACAAATACTTCGAGAATACCAATGGCGGTAGGATTCTTGTCGGTTGTTGCATTGTTGTCGTCCAACGTTCATCTTATGAAAATTGGCAAATAGTGCTGAAAATCTCATCTGACGCTGCAGGCAGGATGATTCTTTTCTTGTACAGTTAAGTCATGGACAGATGTATAGCAAACCTCGTGTGTAGCACAGGAAGTCAGTAGGGTACCTTGATGTTCACGTTTCATATTTATGTCCTACCATATTATATTTACAGTGATCTCTGATTTTTGTAGACGATGCAGTTATCCACAATGAAGTACAGTCTAAACTAAGCTGCACTAATACTAAGTGAGACTTGATCAGATTTCACAGTGTGCAAAGATTGAACTTTAAGTGTTCAGCAATGTAAAGCTGTGCTGCTGACAAAACTCAAAATAAACTAGGCCTATGAGTATAATATATCAGCGGGTCGCAGCTGTAATCAGGATGTAACACTTAGTACGGAAATGGAAAGGGACAATCACATAAGCTCAGTTGAGGTTAAAGCTGGTAACGACTTCGATTTATTGTTAGGAAAGTTTGGGGAAATCAATCAGTCCATTGTAGAATGCTTAAAAATCGCCCACCGTAATCCATCCAGGATATTGCTAAATTGTGTGGGACCTGTTTCAAAGAGGACTAGCAGGGTATATCTAATATATATAGTTAAGGGCAGCACGAATCACTTTTTTTATCTCCAACAGAGTGTTCCAGAGATGCTGAAAGAACTGAAATGGCAGACACTTAAGATAAAGGGAACTATCCAGAGAAAGTCTACAAACAAAGTTTTAAGAACAAGCTTTAAATAATGAATCTATGAACGTACTGTAACTCCCCCCACATTACTCCCATTGAGACTGAGTGCAAAATTAGATGACAATACATACACAGGCATTAGAATCATTCTTCCCACACTCCACAAGTTAATGGAATTGGGAAACCCCTAACAACTGGTACAATGAGACATAGTTTCTGCCCTGCACTTCATAGTGGGTCATAAAGTGTAGATGTAGAAAAGCATGTTTGTCTGCACTCTTAAATCATGTCCCTTCAGTTAAGTGTAAGTTTTTTATATTCATATCTACATCATCTGCTGTGCAACTGATGAGACACGTTTATATATTTATTAATTTCACATTTTTGTGAAGGCAATAATACAGAGAAGTGGTGCCCATACAGGACACTATGCATTGTTGTTTAGTATATCTGTTTCCTTGAATTACGTATGTGATTACTTTTCTTGTGAAATTTTGTTCTGTGAAATTATCCACCTAATGGATGAATTTGAAAGTAATGTAAGATAGTTTGCTACAATAAGGTTAATGTTTGCCAGTGTGGGCAGGAGGATTACTGTGTTATTGTGTGTACGTTATATTTCTAATTGTCCAGCTTCCAAATAAAGCAGTTTGATTTCCACACATGAGAAAATTAACCATACTTTGTATTTCCTTATACTGTCCCAGTTTTTCTGATCACATTAAAGTAAAAATATGTGATTTTTTTATTGTTTCTATCTACGTTTTAGAATGATGGTACTGCAATACTGTTTTTCCACTGCTTATTGTTATCTCCTCCTCGCCTTGTACATGATTCATGCTTTTGTCCATTTAATAACATTAGTAGCATAGAATACCTTCAACTATTACTTTTTTTTTAAATATACTTTGAAAAGCTTTATTTACATTCCCGAAATGACAGATTACCTCTCGTCTTGAAAATACGTGAATGGTAAATAAGTGAAAATGGAAAACAACAACAATTTAATAATAATAATAGCTGATTTACCATCTTTTTAATTTCTACATTCCAAACATGAGCCTGCATTTTTCTGCCATTATTGGAGGAGGGGGCAGACAGAGGACACTTGCCCCAAAGAGACACCTTGAATGCTAACTTCTTATTCATTACAGAATGTTTACATATTTCTAAAAAATAATGTTGGGTGATGCTGTTTCTACTAAATGTTGCCCACTGCAATGAGAAAGAATTACTTTAGCAAACACTAAATGATTGATTGGTTCTCTGGCTATTCACAGTAGATTATATGCTTTGTTCCACAGTTTTGCAGTTATGGCAGATACACAGCTTTACAGAATATTACCAACGTAAAACATCAAATCTTATCTGTTACTTCCCCATACAGTTATCATGCATCAGTATGCTTACCTAGAATCTGTCCCTAGTTCCCAAAAGAACAATTGCTTCTCCTGCTGCGCAGCTTAATCTTAATAATACCTTACCCTATGCCTGTAGACAAAGTAGTTCTGTTAAGGCTTTATGAGACTATATTCAGTTTTAAACTAAAGAGTAATCTTAGTACACACAAACATATGCCCATGCCATACTGTAAGTGTGTTCCAAACTTATTTCATCTATGGATTCAAATCCACTATCTGCAAAGAAAGAATAAATGTTTTTGTTCTAGAGAAATAACAATGAGCTGTGACATTTCATGGTACGGAAGGACGCACTCCCTAGTAGCTGGGGTCTTCTCAAACTGCAACAAAGTATAACCTGCAGTAATAGAGTACAAATTCTGCAGTCAAGTTTCCCAATAATGTCAGATGTTTGAAATCAATGTATGATCAGTCCTAGGCTGTTACGAACCAGATTGAATAACATCAGGGAGAGGCTACAACCCTGTCTCTCGCTTCCCAGCCACTGCTTCCCTTTCATGCCCCTTGACTCTTCTAACTACCATCTGGTTTCTGTACAAATTGTAGATAGCCCTTTGCTCCCTGTATTTGACACATGCCACCTTCAGAATTTGAAAGAGGATTCCAGTCAACATTGTAAAAAGCTTTCTCTGCGTCTAGAAATGCTAGAAACATAGGTTTGCCTTTGCTTAAACTATCTTCTAAGATAAGTCGTAGGGTCAGTATTGCCTCACATGTTCAAATATTTCTACAGAATCCAAATTGATCTTCCTTGAGGTTGGCTTCTGCGAGTTTTTCCATACGTCTGTAAAGAATGTGTGTTAGTGTTTTGCAGCCGTGACTTATTAATCTGATAGTTCGGCAATATTCTCATTTATCAACACCTGCTTCCTTTGGGATTGGAATTATATTCTTCTTGAAGTCTGAGGGTATTTCGCCTGTCTCGTACATCTTGCTCACCAGATGGAAGAGTTGTCAGGACTGGCTCTCCCAGGGCTGTCAGTAGTTCTAATGGAATGTTGTCTACTCCCGGGGCCTTGTTTCGACTCAGGTCTTTCAGTGCTCTGTCAAACTCTTCACACAGTATTTTATCTCCCATTTCATCTACATCCTCTTCCATTTCCATAATATTGCCCTCGAGTACCTCACCCTTGTATAGACCCTCTATATACTCCCTTTCACCTTTCTGCTATCTTCTTAGCTTAGAACTGGGTTTCCATCTAAGCTCTTGATATTCATACAAATGGTTCTCTTTTCTCTAAAGGCCTCTAATTTTCCTGTAGGCAGTATCTATCTTACTCCTAGTGAGATAAGCCTCTACATCCTTACATTTGTCCTTTAACCATCCCTGCTTAGTCATTTTGCACTTTCTGTCAATCTCATTTTTGAGACGTTTGTATTCCTTTTTGCATGTTTCATTTACTGCATTTTTATATTTTCTCCTTTTATCAATTAAATTCAGTATTTCTTCTGTTACCCAAGTATTTCTACTAGCCCTCATCTTTTTACCTACTTGAGCCTCTGCTGCCTTCACTAATTCATCCCTCAAAGCTACCCATTTTTCTTCTACTGTATTTATTTGCCCCATTCCTGTCAATTTTTCCTTTATGTTCTCCCTGAAACTCTCTACAACCTCAGGTTTAGTCAGTTTATCCATGTCCAATCTCCTTAAATTCCCACTTACACATGTATCCTCCCTATAATAGTTGCAAGTCAGAGCTAACATTCTCCATTTATGCAGCTCCCTAGGAGGGCTAAAAAAATTTCGGGAAAATAAGGTAATTGGATGGATAAAACCTACTCACCAAGCACCAGCAGAAACTTTACTACATGCCATATTTTCACACCTATAGCAACATTCTGAACTTCTGTTACTGTTTTGTTTATAGTTCCTACCTAGATTTACTTTCATACCATTCTGTGATCCACACATCTGAATTTACTTCTCTATTGCTATGTTATTCCAGTACCAGTATTATCTATTACTTTTCTGTTGCATTTGTTTATAACCTTAATTCTGTTACAAGCAGTTTTTCTAGCCCTTTATTAGTTCTTAGCTTACCTTACATCAGTGAATTAATTTTATCTCGAAATAACAGTTCGTTGGGCTTTCACTTTGCTGCTTTCTCTACATAATCTTTCATTCCAATTCAACATTGTACAAGGTTTTTCCTGTGACCACAAGAGTAGAAAATATTTTTTCATTACTTTCCTTGCTATTACCTTTAATGACAGTATAACACCTGATAAATTACCCTTTCTTTCCATTCTTCTGTGTAACTTTCTAACAATTAATGTGTGTCCCAGTCAACAAATTAAAGAAACACATTATAAAGGTGATTTACAGTCACAATGAATTCACTTGAGGAAATTAAATTTAGAAGTAGAGAGGCTGACTGGCCAGCACTTCCAGAGGAGAAATTCCAATTATGTTGATAGACAAAAGCAGGAAAAATCATCCTGGCTTGGGAACTGTTAGTTCCTTCCTCAAACAAGAAAATATTAGAAGGGTAAGGTTACTCAAACACCAGGTTGAGACTCAGCTGTTGTGAGAAAGGAAAAGAAGTTTTGTGTTCACAACATGGGGTCTGAATGACCTACCCCTCTCTTCTAACCCTTTCCAACCTGTACCTTTTCCTCCTAACAGGTCTCAAAGCTAGGTTACTTTTTTCCTACTTTTATATGTTTGCACTGTCAATATTTAGAATATCACGCTAAGTAAGTAATGGCCAGCCATTGTCTCTCCTTGTGACTGTGTGATAATTCTCTTGCATTTTCCTGAAGAGAAGGCAGTTCATCAAAATAAATCTCAGTTCATAAATTTTAAATAACGCTGACATTCCCCTGTAACTCAGAAATTTCAACTCTTAAGTATTTTACTAAGATCACTGTCTTCTTCCCTTCTTTTTTAAACAGCTGTCAAACTTATTATAACCTAACCCTTTCAGTGTTCATTTTCCCTTATTCTACTATTTCATTGTACAGTTAGAATATTTCTACATCATGTTTATTGTTACGTCCATATCCTTCATCACTGGTGATTTTATTTTGGATGGTTTACAGTTGTTAAAGGGAGCAAACGTCCATTACGCATGCAAGGCATTTGGATTGCTATATATTAGTTTTGATACATTGTTTGCTGCTAACACAAGCTGCTCGTCTACGGATAAGGCAAAGCAGCTAGCCAATGCAGTAATACACGATTACCTGGCCATGTAGATGGTTCTTTGGTTATCATTGTCATGGAGAGGCCTCTCCCTGTTTAGACACAAATCTGACTGCAGCATGGTACATCAGCAAGTGGAGCTTCATATGGAAACATTGTCTAAAAAATTTCTGATTACTTTGTAAACCTTGAGGACTTTGCCTCACAATAATAGTTTCTTATAGGCCCAGTTTAAGTGGCAACTTTTGAACCTTAGTTCAAAGTTGTACGATAATTTATTGATGGAGGGCAGCTTTTCACAGAATAGCTATCTGTATCCAATGAAAACAGTTTGGACACGAGCTTAAACAATTTTGAATTGACAGTGACAAGTTTGTCATTTTTCTCACAGAAAAATCATAGGCATCTTACATGAGAACGATATTGTACAGTACTTTTCAATGATTCTGGTGAATATTTCAAGCTGTTTTGCTTGTGAAGCTGGATTAGAATCATTAAATGAATACTGTATCAGCCATAGTATGGGCTACATTAGGCAGTCTGTGTGTGGAAAAGTTTCATTAGGGACTGATATGCAAGTAATTATTATGATGTTGAACAAGTCTCAAAATCTTACACTTCAAGAAACACTAACTTTATCTCTGTTTTTTGTGGGAACTGTACTACAGATGATGTTCATAAAATTCAGTTTCTGCAGTAATCAGAACAATTACAGGATAGGAATTAGTTTCTGTGGAGATTTATTAACTGTTCTTGTAAGTGAAATTGATATGCAATGAAATGAAATACAACTGCATAATGTTCCACAGAACAAATAAGTAAGGAGAAAGATGTTGAATAAATCTAGAAACAGGCCAGTCCACTGATCATGTGTGTTTCATATTCCACTGATCATGTGTATTTCATATGCATTGTTTTGTTAGCTTGAAGGTATTATTCTATAAAGACAAAAGAACATTTCATTACTGCTCTGGTCGTCATTTAAAGTGTGTAACATCTTAGAAGGTGAAATGAAGTTGTTGCATCATCTTGGAAAAACATATCCAGGTACATTCCTCAGGTAATTTGTGGAAACTGCAGAAAACTTATATGATGGTTTAAATCCATTAGTGACAATTTGTCCAGTGTCATCTCACCTACTGAAGCTATATTGCACCCTGGATGTTAGCAGAGAGCATTTGAAGTGTAAGGGAGTGACACTGCAGCAGTTTTAGTCTTTAATTATTTGATTTTTCTTGTAGTCTGCTTCTGCTCTACTGAAACAGTCTCACTGCTTTTGCTTTGTCACTTTCTGGTGTAATATCTCATTTGCTGTAATCATCTGAAGTTCAACCTACTCTTCACTGGTAAGTTACGAAATGCAATCCACAGTACATTTCAGTCCATTTTATGATTTCTAAATTTTTGTCTAAGAATGATGTTCTTGTGAATGTGTAATTTCTCTCTCTCTCTCTCTCTCTCTCTCTCTCTCTCTCTCTCTCTCTCTCTCTCTCTCTCTCTCTCTCTCTCTCTCAGATTCACCTTTCAATATTCTTTGTTTTTTGCTACTGTTTTGCTTTCACTTGTTTCAAACATGGGAATGTGACTCAGTATCATGAAATATATTTCCAGCACAGTATACTTCATAGCAACTCACTGCACACCCCACTATTTTCATAAGAATTCCAAGACTGGTTGTACATCTGTTGCAATAGATTTTCTTTGCCATTTTTTTTCTTTTTTTTTCCTTTATTTGTATTTCACTTTACTCAACAACACAAAGTGACATGTCTCCATACATGAGATTTTTCCACAACATTAACACCAGAAGCAGTTATCAGATGGATCTGTGGGTCCCACAACGTACAAAAAACAAATTTAATGAAAATGGGCGCTGAAATTTATTGAAACACTGTCATACAAAAAAGGACATCTAAAATTATAATCAGACTAGGACCTATTAGTATATGGGGCGCAGAAATCTACAGAACAGTAAGTGTAAGAAAGAAAGGTGAAGATTTTTTAAATCCTGGAGAAAATATTGGACCTATTGGTGGGGGAGGAATGTAGGAATATGATGATCAGATGTTGTAGAAGCCAAGACAAGGACAGTTATTTTAGGTGAGGGGCACTCTAGATCACGGCAATCGGCACCTTGATGAAAAGCCAGCATGGCAATCTCATGGGTTGGGACAAAGGCTGTGCCCACATGCAGAGCAGGTTTATAATGCATTAAATTCTGACTCCCGTCCCCACCAATTTAGAAATGAAGCCTGAGAGTTTACGAAGTTTACTACTGTTGTAATACTGGAATCAGTATCAGCGAGGATTGTGGATGGATCTCAATTGAGACAGAACTGTCCTGATATCAGTATATAAGACACATTGCGAAAATATGCTGAACTGAAAGTGGCACAGCACAAATCTCCTAGCCAAGACAAGAAGATGGGCTGGCCACATCTATTTGAGATAGGAGGGATCAAGACAGGTAAATGTGAGAGTAGAAACCCTTAGGACAAAGACCTTTAAGTAGACTTCTTGGAGCAGGGGAAGAAAATGCTAAGGGCAGATTGCTGTGAACATAAGCAGATCCAAGGAGAGAAGGGTGGGGGTGGGGATGGCAGCAAATGGTCATTCCCACCTATGTTTCCCCCAGCAGCAGTACTAAGCAGCACAAGGATTAGTACTAAACAAACCCCACAGCTTCATAACTCAGCTTACAGAATAGGCTACATTTCACTTTTCATTGACACCAAGTGTGCTGTGTAAACCCCCAGTCTTTTTCGCGAATACATCAGCTCCTGTGTCAAATGTCCATTTAATATCTTGTTCTATTTAGCACGTAGAAACTTCAATGGTACACTAGTTCCCATAAATAACTCAAAATAAGATATTTAGATGTATGTCATGATTGATGCTATGAATACTCCATAAATTTCTACTCCTATCCCAAACTTCAAAATTCTGAGCAATGCAAAATCCGTGAGAGTGAGTGTACTTATATTTGTATTCATTTTTCGTAAAGTGGGAACTCTTGCTTGAACTTCACGTTTCAGAGTAGTTGGTGCTTCTCAACTATAAATTCTAACTTTAAAGTGCGTACGCTAAGTGGGCGTGGCGAAACAAAACTACGTTAATTACTATACAAACGAGACGCAGCAGGCAGCAGCATTGCCACACATGGCTGATTCACATGCAATTCATCTGAGCACCATGTCTATACACACTGTATCTGTTAATACAGATCGCGCAACCTGGCGATGGATTCTGCGACCTTGCATTGTATTCGCCGGTTGTGTGGAGCACAAAGATGTACATTTTTTTTAAAAATCGGTAAACATATGGGAAAGGCCTATAATTTAAAGAATGACAAATTCGTGTTGCAGCAATACGTACTGCAAATACAGAACAAATTTTAAGCACGTACATTAGGAAATCATGCAAATTTAAGCCCGCCCGGCTAGCCTCGAGGGCTTACGCGCTGCTTCCTGAGCGGACTAGGGTCAGGGTCCGGGGTCCAGGCCGTTCTGTGGATGATTTTTTAGGCGTTTTTCCATTTATTTCGGCAAAATCTGGTTCCCCATATTCCGCCTCAGTTACACTATGTCACCGAATGCTGCGCAAACACTCTCCACTTACCCTACACCATAATTACTCAACCACGCAAACGTTGGGCCGCACAATAACCCAGAGTTCGGTGTGGGACGGCGGTGAGGTGGGTGGACGCAGTGAAAGGTCTCCGAAACGCACCTTCTTCGTACGGTTTGTGTTAAAACTGACGAAAACCTTAAAATGTTAGCGCATAGAAACTTTACCTTTTCAACTATGGGAGCAACCTATTGATCATGCTGCAAATCCCTTACTCCATGAGCTATATTTAGACAGCAAGTACTGTAATATTAACAAGTTTAGTTTAAATTTTACGTAAGGCAGCGTTGTATGTTATCTTGGATGATTGAGTGGATCTTTTTTTTTTTTAAATTAAGTCACATGAGGAGTTTGAAGGATTAATGTTCATTTATAATACAAGGCCCATTCTGTATATTAAGGAAACATTGATCCACTACCTTCTTCCGTAATTAAAAACCACTGATCCACTTAGTGTGCTCTTACAGATAGATTTCGCGTTGCCAACACTAGCACACTACGCAGTCTCCGCCCGAAGTCAAATTTTATCCAAAATTCAAATTAAGTGAATTGAGATACCTTACATTAAAAATATGCTGAATAACAACACTTTTCCCAACGCCAAGATAGGGGAAAACCTGTATCTTTTCTTAAAACAGTAATGTCTTATGAAAATTCTGTGGGAACTATGCTATGACGGCTTAATAGCCCAAAAACTAAGGAGCCTGACAATGTATGTCTAGCTCCTCAATGAACTACTAGAACGAGAAATGGACACTAATGATAGGGGATTTTGGCGTCTATGAAATGTCCAAATTTGCCGAGTCCGAGGATGTTAATCTACATATTATCTTCCATGATTAAAGTTGCGAAAACAACTTTTTATAAAACAGAAATGACATTAAAAGTTAATAACAGTCCTAAAGTATTTCTCAGTTTCAGGAATAAGCACTGAAAAGCGAAATAAATAGTTCAGAATGGTATATAAGTCGCTGGTTACTACCTAGCGAAATGTTTGTGTCAGCCTTATCGCTGCAGTTGCCCACGCAGAAAATTTAAAATCTCGCTGTGACCTGAAATTTGCAAACTGGTCGACACCTCGTATTTTTCGTACCCCGATACTTTACCTAAAGTCCGGTTTTTGTTTTTTCCAGCTCAAGCTCCCGAGCACAGAAGCTCAACCAAAGCTAAGCTGACTGCTTGCGCCATAACGCAACGCGTAGACACGAGAACGCTCAATTAGTTCTTTCCACAAATTTTGTGCGTGCCCTTTTATTTCCTTGTAGCCATGATCGCGTACGAGGAGGAGGGGGTTGGGTTGATTTTGGGGAGGAGACCAAACTGCAAGTCGTCGGATTAGGGACTCTTTCAAAGGAACCATCCCGACATTTGCATGAAACGATTTAGGAAAATCACGGAAAACCTGAATCAGGTTGGCTGGACGCGGGATTGAACCGTCGTCCTTCCGAATGAGAGTCCATTGTCCTGACCACTACGCCACCTAGCTCGGTCGCACGAGGAGGAAAGAGGCATTGTGGTGTGAACACATCTTGGCCCTAGACACACAATAACCAATCGAAAATTTCGCCCATGTTTTTATGATTCATTGACGTTTTGGGCGCTGTTATATATCGAAGTTAATCAGCAGGGACTGAGGGTTGAAGATGATGAAAGGGAGGGGCAGTTAATCGTTTAACATCCTCGACAGAAATAACGTTAATTGAACACGGTTTTTGTACCTGACGTCGCTGTCTTCTCCCACAGTTTGAAGTATTTACTCATTTTCACGTTTAAATTCTTATATAGCAATACGGTGACAAATTTACGAGAGGCTTACATGGATCGATACATAGTTATGAAAAGTAAAAGTAGCCCCTGAAGAACATTTAGGAACACTAAGCGTTAAGTGGAAATACAAATTAAATGAGTACGAAACTCTTAATGAAGCTAGTGCATTTTCATGTTGGGAGGTAGTTTTCCTCCAACTTTATGGCACTGAAAAACTTAAGTCCAAGAACTTGCTTTTTTTTTTCAGCGTGAGCTTTTTGATCAGCCTCTTCACCCGAAATGTGTACTTGCGACATATTAACCGTCACTAATTGCAGTTTCAAAAGAAATCCATTCCTTAGCCTTTTTTTATATAAAACTCTCAAACTTACGGCCGTTTAAAATGGCTCTGAGCACAATGGGACTTTACATCTTAGGTCATCAGTCCCTTAGAACTACTTAAACCTAACTAACCTAGGGACATCATACACATCCATGCCCGAGGCAGGATTCGAACCTGCGACCGTAGCAGTCGCGTACGGCCGTTTAAGGGAAAACCCTGACTGTTGCTCTACAATTCAGTTTTCGCTTCTGAAATATTGCCTACAAACACAAGGAAAGCATGCTGATCGAAGACAGTTTGCACCCTATAAAAACAGAACCGTTAAACGACTGTACAATGTATTTGGTACGGCGGATCAATTCGAAAATTAACTTAACAATACGGAAAGTGAATATTAATTGCTGCGTCTTTTTGGAAGCACAGATCGAGTGTTCCATCTGACAGTATAGCTAGTTTCGCCCCAGCCTTCGTTCCGAACTCACCGCACATCATCGGCTCTATGTAAACTAGTACCGGTGTATCACTTGGAAAGGTGTAAGCTCATATGTACAACGTACCAATTGCTTGTGCCCAAGTTGACGTCCAACGACGAACTGTGAGCCGAGTGGGATCGCGTCGTCGTTATAATCTCTGGCGCAAATGAGGCAACAGCGACGCAACTCCTTTATTGTGCAATCGCTTGCACACGAAGGCTGCACGTGAGTCTATATCATTCTGTTATGATCTCTTTGAGAGAATTGCGACTTCCTCCCCGCCCTCGACCTCTAGCCACTCCCACTTTTCTAAAATAAGTGTGTATACAAGTGACAGTCGCCCAGTTACAATACAGTGCGGCGTGACTCGTGCTTGCTCTTGTCCAGAAGGTGGCCTGATGCTTGTGGTGGGGATACACCTGGGGCCAGTCGCTGCGCCATCTGGTGAAGTGTTTCGAAAACGTGTTACGGGGAAGAATTGCAGTAACCAGATTGGAGCAATCGCTCAATGGTTAGCACAACAAATGAGAGAATTATTCGCGCTGTTTTCTAGGTGCGGATCTCATTCGTTTATTTTATTTGATTTTGGTGAATATTTGTCCAGCACCAAACGCATCGAAGTGTTCGTATGCGCCGCAGATGCCATCATTTCGTCCTTATTTTCGAATTTTATTTCAGGTAAACGAAAATTATTTCAAACAGTTTTTACGGACTTACGAAAAAATCTACTTAAAATTTAGCTGGTGTGTGATCGTCTCCTGAAACACTACTTGTGTTGACAAACCGAGCGTAGCCGGGAGTCTAGGTCCGATTCGACGAAGGCTATCTCGTTGTGAGTTGGTGAAGCCAACGAATATCAGTGTGAAATAAAGACTTCACACGGCATATTTAAGGCACTTTTCGTTATAAAAACTAAAACTGCAAGTGTATTCAGAAAACTTATCGGCCTGTTAGCTACTAAAAACGCTCCCACGAATATCCTGGTCCATGTTACGTACATATTTCGCACTCAAACCATGAAAAATGCAAAAGGGAACCAAAATTTCGTTACATTGGACGTCTTCACGCAATTCCTTTAGGTATTCACTGTTAAAGCGCTAATACCCTAAGCTCATTTGCCTTGTTAGAAGATTTCGTTATGTTTTGGAAATTATCCATAATTCTTTATAGTGGAGATGGGCCAATTGGAAACGTTAAGCCCAAACACTGTTGCCCAAAGTAAGATATTTACGATGGGCTATAGATGTGGTGGTTGTTAATTGTGACAACTGAATCCACCAGACGCAGTAGTATTAAGCAGGTATTTACACCGAGTTAGTTCTGTAAATAATGGTACTTACCGCACGATAAATTTTGTTTTTAACGATTGTTGGGATATGAAACTGAGCCGATAAATATCGAGAAAGCAATATACCCAGGACACACGATGAAGGTAACAAGTTAAAAGTGACTATCCAGATGGCTAGCATCTTCTTCATGTGTACATCACTTGTCTCTGATGAGTATGTCTCTAAGTGTTATACTTTCTTAAAATCTATATCTTTTTTTTAGATAGTGGCCTAGAAATTTAGTACAACCAGCTCAGTAGTTTCCCTTTTCTGTAAAGGGAGCAAAATTGTCGCTTGTCTTATAGAATTTAATCGGAAAAATAACCTTGCGACACGAGTGTCGCAAATACTCCTTATTAAATCACATTGTAGCGATAACATTTGCCCCTAATAAGACACCATCGGCTGAAGTTAATTTAAACATACTTGACCTTGTTTCCAATGGATTAAGTCACTAGTATCAGTTCTTAAACTGAAAGCTAAGACGTGTTACTGAAATATTTTAGTTGAACTGCATAGTGATTTTACAGATTTCATGTTTATTTTCATACGGTTCATCTATGTAACTATAGTCTATTTGCAGAAGCGAAAAAAATTTGACCATTGGCTGATGAAAAACTGTGTGTCTTTTGGTAAACAGGTTTCTGATTATAAGAAAAAAAAACTCTAGAAAACGCTACTCTGTCCTACCTCCCTTCGTGTTCCTTTTTTTTTTACGAAGCTGTTGTTCCTTTGAACGTGTGATCTGCGCTGAAATGAAAGTAATAAGCAAATATAAAATTAAGTTTACTTGAGATCTTTCGACACTGGGTGCCCCTACACCCGGAGTGTAGCGTAAGGTGTAAATTCAATATGTAAAACAAATGAAAAAGTTCGCATAAAATTATACAGGACACTCTTCATTCATTGTAAACAGATCACGCGTCAGATAAGAGGAACTAGGGGATCAGAAGAACTGCACTATAAAACGTAAGTACCAAGAATCAGATCTATGCAACTAGTGGATTTCTATTGAGCAATATTACCCCACCCGTGTAAAAGAGCAGTCATCGTTTTTCAGCAGTTTTGTACAAAATTTTCGTGTGAGAGCGTATTTTCTATTTTGACATACAAAAACAGTTAAATGTGCAAGTTTGAGAAAGCTGAGGAAATACGTGTGAATGTGTCCTATATCCGAGCTAATATAACAGATTTGTAATTCTCGTCAGGGTCACTATAGACATTGATTTCGTGATAGTATCGAAAAGTTTTGTATCTGTAGAAAGGTGTTTAACGTACGACTATACTGCACTCAGGAATTAAATGTGAAAACTGATATTGCTTTAAAATATAAATTGCTTAAAAAGATTCTCTTTTCTTAACATCAGTGATGGCCTTGTGAAACCCTGTGTTAGAATGATTGTCGCCACGAGAAAGTTTGGAAAGTTTTGGTTTATTGGATTGTACAGGAGTGGAGTACAAACCCTCATCCGGCCTTTGACTTGGGTTATAATGATTTTCCTAACTACAGACCAAATGCCAGGATGTTTGCTTGAAATGGTCAACGTTTTCAATCTCTTACTTCCCGTCTACTTGCTAATGCTGCCTCTGTAAGAGTGTTAGCGTGTCTTACAACTCGAATTTTACTTGGAACCTTCGAGACTATCTGGAAGAAAGTACATGTTGAAACACAGTGTAAGAAGTAGTATGAAAATGAAACATAACAGGATTCAGTTATTTGTGTGCTATTTTATTATTGCGTTGGGCACATTTAGAGTCCTGTTATTAAGGTACGTTGATTCGTTGTAGCTTTTTGAAATTTTCTATTGGTGTTTGGTTACATAAACGTTAATAAGTGATGAATCTGACGATTAAAAATTTGGGTAATAGCTGGACGTAACACATTACGGAAACTGGCAACAAAAACAGTATTTAGGGAACAAAAGGTACAGATAAGTAGAAATAATCGAATTTCTTCTGAAACCACATTGCAACATAATCTAGGGGCTATACCAAGGCTTCAGCAAGGCTATATGACGTCTTAATGTATTTGTAGGCTACGAATTCTAAAAAGTTTTTGACGACTGTATAAGATGTTGCATATGCTGACGCAAGAGTGTTGATACTAGAGTTTCAACAGAACTGTTGAACAGAGTGACTTGCTGATTGCGATACTGCTCACACGATATGTACGGGTGATTTTAGTTGCACGAACAAGTTCAGAAGCATGGCGCCTATTCTGTGGAGTTGACAGGGAAGGTTTCGTGAAGGAATAGGCCGACGTGCTTTGTTTTCACATGTATCAATACCTAAAATTTTCAGTTAACTTCCGGAGAATGAAGTAGTATGAAAACTGAAGGTCTCGAACATGGGAAAGTTTCTAGAAAATTACACACCATGTGTATCACAAGATGGTTTTCAGTTTCTTCTTAAAGGCTAGCCCTCATGGATAGATTACCTTGCGGCCTGACCGAATGCAGTAAACGTTCCAGATAGGTGAAGGTGCCTATTCACAACATGTGTGTGTGTGTGTGTGTGTGTGTGTGTGTGTGTGTGTGTGTGTGTGTGTGTGTGTGTCTGTGTCTGGATCGTGTGGGCTCCTGACCAAGGCTGTTGCCAACAACATCCAACATGATTCGTGAGTCAACAGGTGGAATCCGCAACCGACGGGCAGTTAGGCAATAAAGGCAATGCCCCCACCCACCCTAAGAAGAAAATAACAGAAAGACAAACTTCCCCGAATACCGGAAGAAACAAAGGCAACAGCGCCCCCTCCCCTCCCCCCTCCTTTCATCATTTCACACTTGTATAGTCAGTCTGTGGACCTGTGTTCACATCATAGTGGTAAGTGAAATACCAATGGTGAGTACATACTTCGATTTTACACCGTGTTAATTACGACGCTGTCAAAGTTCAGAGTGTCTATTGCCTTTATAGTTCCTAAATCAACTGCAAGCAGGTTGAAGTGGATGTGGGCTACAGTAGTTATTCAGAGATGAAGAGGCCTGTACATGATAGAATAACGTGGCGAGTTGTATTAATCCAGTATTTGGACAGAAGACCACAACAAGAAATCTGCATGGCGAAAGTAGTTCTCAAATTTTCGGACGAATGTTTTTTTAAATGCCATGTTTCTCTGAACTGCAAATGGAAATTACGAAAAAGAGTTGTATTAAGCACTGCTGTTATTATTGTCCGGCTCTGTAGCTGAGCGGTCTGCACTGCGACTGCCATGCAGAGGATGGAGATTCGATTCCCAATACAGGGAATTTTTTCCTTGTTGGAAGGATTAGCACTGGGTGCACTTAGCTCGTGAGGCCTACTGAGGAGCTAAACGACAGATTAGTAGTTGTTCTAATGTCAAGAAGCCCGATAACATCCGCCTCTACACCGCAGCCAGTGACGCCATTGACAGAGGATGACGCGGCGATCGGTCGGTCCCGACTCGCCCATCTAGGAGCAGAATGCGGAAACTTTGTTATTATTATTAGAATCTGAGGCATGCTAAAACTGTGTGTGTGTGTGTGTGTGTGTGTGTGTGTGTGTGTGTGTGTGTGTGTGTTTTGGAGGAGGGGGGGGAGACGTCAATAACAACAAGAAGTCTGGATGAGGTGTACTTGTCGCTCTCATCTCCCCCCCCCCCCCCCTCCCTCCCTACAGACACGCCGACGATAAAACATACATACTTTCAAACACACCCTACCACACGAACAAACTGTGTCACTCGCCCCAGAATCGAACCTGAATGCACATCTGTGCCCTGATGTACTGGTATCCAGAAAAAGTGAAAGTAGCTTGACTGACTTCTGCATTATCTTCTTAAAATGAACGTTGCTGCCCCCATCGTACTGTATGGGTGTTGAGTACACTCAATGAGTATAGTACGATTAGGATCTAATTTAGTTCAACTGGGCCTCACGAATCGGGTAACTTGAACGACGGCTACTGCCTGTCGTATTCTGAGGGGAAAGGGAAGGGTATGACCATTCTGTTCGTAGATCAGGATATAAAGAGGCTCTACACACACATTATTCATTAATTACTGTCAGCTTGTCACGGAATATTTTAATCTCATCTGTCCATTGAATTTACGTGGTTGTGAATATGCTATTAATATCTGATGTGTCACGTTTGTGGAGCATAGGAATGTTGGACAAAGAGAGTAGCTGAGAAAAAGAAATTGGAAAGTTTTGGTTCGTAGTAATAAGACTGATTTTTCTTCAGTCTTGCTTCCATTATCAACCACAACGTCAGAACTACATCTCTTGTGCCTTTACCTTTTCTAAAGCCAAGCTGATCTTCATCTAACAGTTACTTAATTTTCTTTCCATTATTCTGTATATTTTCCTTGTCAGCAACTTGTATGCATGTGAGGTTAAGCTAATTGTGCGATGGCTCGTTCTCATCTGCCTTTGCATCTTCGGTATTGTGTGGATAATATTTTTCAGAAATATTTGCTTTCATCGCTAATCTCATAGATTCTACACACCAATGTGAATAGTCATTTGGTTGCCACTTCCTTCAATTATATTAGAAATTCCAGTGGAATGATATGTATCCCATCTGCCCTATTTGTTCTCAAGTCTTCCAGAGCCCCGTTAAATTTTGGCTCTAATACAGGATCGTACTGGGTTCCCTGTGTCTCCCATATAGACTCCAGTTTCTTCTGTCACATCATCGGTCAACTCCTAACCCACATAGTGGCTTTCCATGCGCTCCTACACCTACCCACTCTCTCCTCTGCGTTTGCATTCTCAATGTTACCATTCTCGCTTTTAATTTCATCGAAGGTTTTCGTGACATTTCTATATGCGGAGTCAGTCCTCCTAACAGCAATTCTTTTCGATCTCTTCACACTTTTCCTGCAGCCATTTCGCCTTGGCTGCTGTGCACTTCTGTTTATTTCATTCCTATGCAATTTATGTAGATGTAGTCTTGTCTTTCCCTGAGCATTTTTTTGTTTTCTTCTTTCTTCGATCAACTGAAGTATATCTTCTGTTATCCAAGGTTTCTTCACATTTACTTTCCTTTTACCTATGTTTAGCAGTCCAACATCTGTGATTGCCTTTTTTATAGATGTTCCCTTCTCTTCAACCGGACTTCCTCCTCTGGTATTTCTTATCGCAGTATCCACATCCTTAGCAAACTTCAAATGCTTCTCATCAGTCCTCAGTATTTCAGCATCTCACTTCCTACCTCAGTGATTCTTCCTCACTATTTTCTTAAACTTCAGTCCCCTCTTCATCATTACTTAATTGTGATCCGAGTCATTATCTGCTCCTGGGTACGCCTTACAATCCAAATTTGGATTTTGGAATCTATGTCTGACCGTGATGTAATTCAGCAGGAATCTTCCATCTCTCCAAGTCTCCTCAAAGTACACTTCTTCCTCTTGTGATTCTTGAACAGAATATTCGCTATCACTAGATGAAATGTTTTTTGCGTTTCAATTAGTTTTTCTCCTCTCTCATTACTGTTACCTAGCTAATAAAATATTCTCCTGTAATACTTTCTTCTATCCCTTCCCCTACAACCGCATTAAAGTCTCCCGTGATTGTTAGATTTACATATCCATTTATGTACTGAATTACCTGTTCAACATCCTCATGTACTTTCCATCTCTCTTCATCGCCTGCTAGCGAAGTCGTCATGTATACCTGAACTACTGTTGTCGGCGTTGGTTTGCTGTCGATTGTGATGAGAACAACTCTGTCACTGAACTGTTCACAATAAGCCACTCTCTGCCCTACCTTCCTATTCATAACGAGTCCTACTCCCGTTATACCATATTCTGCAGCTGTTGATATTACCCTATATTCGTCAGAGCAAATGTCCTTGCCATATTTCCAGTTCATTTCACTGACCTCCTTTATGTCAAGACTGAGCCTTTTAATTTCCTTTTTCAGACATTTTAGCTTCCTTATTACGTTCAAACTTCTGACATTCCACACCCCGACTCGTAGATTGTTACCATTTAGTTCATTTTTGCATCTATTCCTGTGGTCGCCTGCCTCTTGGCAGTTCAATCCTGGAGATCGTATTGGAGGATTAGTCCAGATAGCTTTGCCAGTGAAGAGATCATTTGACGCTTTTTCAGTTAGAGGCCCATATCCTGAGGATCCACATTGTGTGTCTTCAAAACAGTTGTTTCCATTGCCTTTTGCATCCTCATGTTGTTAATCATTGCTGATTCTTCTTCCTTTTATGGGCAGTGTCCATCCTAATGGCAAGATACGATGCAGAACTAATTAGCATAATTGGACATAATAGTACGTGTAACATCAATAATATATGAAATAAAATCATACGTGGGAAGTCTGAGTCAAGCCTGGCGGCATGTTCAAAGTGCAGTCTGTCCATGGCATCTATGATGTATAGATGTGTGTTGTTGTTATCAGGCGACAACACCCCTGTAGTCAAATGATGCAATTTTGTAAGGACAGTCACTGATTACCATATGAAGACCGTATTGATATGTAGTGCGATCCACTTTTGCTTTCTACATGGTCACGAAAGAACGAAAATAATGCGCCATTCACAGGTGAAATCCATCAAGTTTCAGTTGCACACGCTGGTTTACTGTTACGTACTGCAAAGGGGTACAGTGTTCCCACTGAGATGGACAACGATCGAATTCAGTGTGTGTTAGCCATTTATGGGAAAATATATAACATAACAGGAGAAATGGCGTAATGTGGCTCATTTTAACATTACTATAGGTGCTAACTCTGGGAATAGATTTTGTTGGAGCACATTCCATCGCATGTAAATATACAGGGATTACGAGATGTAGCACATGAGGATCTGCCCCTTACTGCGCAGTTTGTGGTGCAGCAGATCATTTTAGAGAGTTCCTTGAAGGGAAGGAAGTTCCCCAAGGAAGATGGGATGCAACAGAAAGACAGGCACCCTTGGACACTTAGGCGGCCAGAGCAACTCGCGTAACAATACCGACGAGCCAGAAATGCGACACAATGGGAAGCAGACATCATCCAATCGAATCTATATAAGGCCCTCTTCACTTAGGAACTCAGGACAAGAAATATATCGTGATAAAGCAGCTGAACGTCCGCAGAGGGAAGAATGCGGAAAGTATGAAATGTCTGTCCTGCTGAGGCCACTTGATTGACCAGTGAGTTTCCTATCGATACTACACAGGGTCAGACTCTGCAATCCACCAAGACCGTAGAAATAAAAAACCCAGAAACATGTGAAAACAAGTCAAATACTTTTAATCTTCTCCAAAGTCATCCTAAGCATGCATTAAAAGAAGCAAGATTGGGAGTCTAACGGAAGTGAATTCAAATTAGTCACATTGAGAAATATTGGGATGAAGAATCTCTGGTCGGAAGACAAGGGAGTTACAATGTCAGATTTAAGTCATGTATACATACACTGTGCTGCAGTTGCATTATTTTGAGTATTAAAATATTGGAGTTTAAGAATTGTAGTGGGGTGGCTTATGTGTTTATAGCTTGGTAAATGTTGAAAGTGTGGTGTGAGGCCGTACTGTTTATACAATAAATGGCCATACTGTTTGTGCAATAAATGCACAAATTATAAACATATATGTACCCCCAGGATACAATATCAAGTGCCCCTTGTGGCATTTCTATAGGAAAGAAGTTGTGATAATCTTTACCAGTGGTTTATGCCAACAGTTTTAGGGGATGGCTTTAATTTCGATGATTAGACTCGTAATTTGAACTTTCCAGAGGAGCTAAGAATCTTAATCCAGTAACTGCATTACTACGACACATGGAAGTAATCTCTCCGAAATGCGACAGCTTACTCATAGGCTAATGCACAGGTGGCAGGCAGACGCCTGGCTTACGTACACCAAGTCCTGTTACCCAACTTATGGTTAGCAGAATTCTGGCCCCTTGTATTTTCAGACCTTACAGAATATAACATCCAATTAAATTAACATCTATTCCGGAGGCTATTGTGATCTCTTGAAAGAAGTGTAGCTTGAGGAACAGATGTTACAGCTTTGGGGAAACTCATAACCAATTTAAACAAGTCAGCCGGAGCCATCAGCTTGTAAGTAAAACCAGCCAAACCAAAGATCATCCGTTTGTTAAATGTGTAGAATCCGTTTGTTAAATTGGGTGGTGGCCAATTCGTTGATGGAAAAGCATTTCTACGTTGTGGTATTGCAATAAATCAACACAGTAAGGATTCAAATGATGAAGAGGAACGAAGACAAAATCTTTAAGTGTAACTTGGAGATAAGCTCAGAATTGCACTCACTCGGCTTGCAGCATTCCTGGCCCAATATTGGATTCAATCAGCCCCCTGGAAGAAATTCGTAGGAAAGAGGAGAGGTGCCCACTTTGTACTCCGCTCAGAGCGCACTTTCGGATATTTCCGCCGATGCTCGGCTGGCCTCGGGTTTGCGGCTCATGACGTAGACCAGTGGAAGTCTTGCCTCCTCCGTGCATGTGCAACGCCATTTCGCCGCTACCAGATTTGAACAACAAAGAGTAACACTCTTCCAGTGTTAGTGCGAAGATATGGACCATGTGCTCATGTGAGTGGAGGAAACAGTTCACTGCATTGAGAGGGTGTGGGAGAAGTATTTTTGCCCCTGCATCGGTGCTGAAAACACACATACGTAATTTTCTACGTGCTGCCGCTCTCTGTGCCACTTATTGGTAGATCGCAAACGTTGATAGTAGCGTCAATGGCACGAAAAAATACAAATGAAGCATGCCGATCTGAACAACGGCAGCAAGGACTATGGAACTTGATGAAAAACTATAGTTGAGTCGGCAAATAGGTCTCCCACTGTTGCAGTAGTCTTGGCATGAAATCTTCGCTCGCCTATCCGAGATGAACGCGAATTTATAAACGTCTCTATGGCAGCGCCTCAGTGTTGCCATAGCTCTGCAGACGGCTATTGTTTTCACCTGCAGCCGTTTGCACTTCTCAGTTGAAAGCTGGCAACAGTGCTGCAAGCTGTCAAATGGTTCGAATGGCTCTAAGCACTATGGGACTTAGCATCTGAGGTCATCAGTCCCCTCGACTTAGAACTACTTAAACCGAACTAACCTAAGGACATCAGACACATCCATGCCCGAGGCAGGATTCCAACCTGCGGCCTTAGCAGCAGCGCGGTTCAGGACTGAAGCGCCTAGAATCGCTCGGCCACAGCGGCCGGCTTGCAAGCTGTCAGGGAGTGTCTTACATGGTCTCGACTGTAGTTATCTGTTGTCAGTTCCCGCAGTTCCAAAGGCGGCCTGGAGCCCGTCGACCACAGCCAACACAGCTTCCAGCTGTTTACGGACGGTGGCCAATTCCCCCTGAATCCGTACACAACAGGCGCAGTCCCTATCCATCCCTAACAATATTTTTCCTCTATTTTGTCTCACAAGCCGTTCAAAACAAACACATGACTGATGACTACGCGAATTTACACTATACGGTTACTAAAACGCGATGCTACAACTCTCAAATACTAGAACACGCCCGAAATTTGTGAATTAAACTATGCATCTACTCAAAAACACGAAAGAAATTAAGAATTAAACTATGAAACAAATAAGTGAGCTAAGAGTACGACTTCTGCTGTCTGCTGCTTATCCATCGGCGGCAGGGAAGATATGTCACCAGTCTCACAGGTTCTACAGACCAACTTGATTAGTCATTTGGTTGCCGCTTCCCCAATTATTTTAGAAATTCCGATCGGTTGTTATCTATCCCTTCTATCTTGTTTGATCTGAAATCTTGCAAAGCTCTTTTAAATTATGACTCTAATTATAGATCCCTATCTTCTCCGTATGGATTCCAATTTCTTTTTCTTTCACGTCATCGGAAAAGTCCTTCCACACATAGAGGCCTTCCATGTACTTTTTCCAAGTATCCACCCGCTAGTTTGCATTTAAGTGTGGAATTCCCATTCCATTCTTAATGTCTTGAATTTCACCAAAGGTTGCTTTGACTTTTACGTGGGCTGAGTTAGTCCTCCCGGCAATCATTTCTTTTTCAATTTCTTCACATTTTTCACGCAGCCATTTCACCTTAGGTTCCCATCACTTCCTTTTCATTTCATTCGCAAGTGACTAGTATTTCTGCATTCCTGAAATTCCCTGAACATGTTTGTACTTCCTTCTTTCGTCGATCAATTGAAGTGTTTCATCTGCTACCCAAAGATAGTTTTGGCAGTTACTTTCCTTGTACCTATATTTCTCTTTACTACTTTTGTGGTTGCCCTTTTTGAGATGTCCATTCTTCTTCAACTGAACTGCCTGCTGGGCTATACTTATCGCAGTATCTACAGCCTTAGAGAACTTCAAGCGTATCTATTAATTCCTTAGCATTCCCTTATCCCACTTCTTTGCGCATAGATTCTTCCTGACTAGTCTACACCTTATCACTAATTGTGACGTGAGTCTATATTTGCTCCTGGGTACGCCTTAGAATTCAGTATTAGATTTCGGAATCTCTGCCTGACCATGATGTAATCTAATCGAAATCTTCCCGTAACTGCCGCCTTCTGTGATTCTTTAACTGAGCATTCCCTATTACTGTCTGAAATTTATTGCAGAAGTCAGTCTCCGTCCTCTCTCAGTGCTAGTACCAAGCCCATATTCTCCCGCAACCCTTTCTTCCACTGCTTCCTCTACAAGCGCTTTCCAATCCCCGTAATGACTAGATTTTTATCTCCATTTACGTACTGAATCACACGTTCAATGTGCTCATATACTTCCTATACCTCTTCATCTTCTGCTTACGACATAGTCAAGTATACTTGAACTATTGTCGTCGCCGTCGGTTTGATGCCAAAACTGATGAGCACAACCTTGTCATTGAGCAACTCACTCTCTGACCTACCTTCCTATCCCTAACAATCCTACTTCAGCTACACCATTTTCTGCTGCTGTTGATATTAACCTATGTTCTTCCATCTTTGCATTCCACTTCATTGACCCCCACTATATCAAGACTGGGCCTTTTCAGATTTTCTAGCTCCCCTCCCACGTTCAGACTTCTGAAATTCCACGCCCCGACTCGTGCACTGGTGTCCAAAATTAATGCAGCAAACGGAAATTTTGCAAGATTGTGTTTATTTTGTTTCAAAACAGGATAAACAGATGATAGTAAAGTAGAAACAATGTAAGGAATACAGAACGTAATACACTGCAACTTGCATAACGGTAGACGAAAATATTCTTGGTTTTTTTACCAACTTTACGGATTTGCACACACATTCTGACAAGTAATCAATGTGCTCAGTGTGGGGTGCGACCACCTTTGGCACCAATATAGGCCTGACAACGATGGGACATGCTGTGAATGATGTCATCAATCTCATGTTGAGGTAATAACGCCCATTCTTCCTTTAGAGCTACTCACAAGTATTGGAGGGCGGTTGGTGGATGCTGACGTCATGCAACCCGTCTCCTTAGTGTATCCCAGACGTGCTCTATGAGGTTCAAATTGGGAAAGCAAGCAGGCTAACCCAAGTGTGCAATATGTCCCATTTCCAAAACAACATCACCCACCCGTGCTGTATGAGGTCGAGTACTATCGTCTATCAACGCGAAGTGTGGGTCCATAGCACCTCGCAACAACCCTGCAAGAAATGCCAAGATCGTCTCACAGTACTTGACAGCAGTTAAATCTTGCTGATCCACCCTTACAATTTCATCAAGATGTGTTCGTGTCGTCAACGTAATCGCTGGCCACACCGTTTGGGATCCTCCTCTACATGAGTCTCTTTCTACAGTGTTTGTGTCCCAAAGTCGTGTTCCACGCGCTCACCAAACACGAATCCGTTAAGAATCACTCCCCAGACCAAATCGGAACTCAACTGTGGATATTGACCCATTGTTCGACTGTCCAGATGGCTTGTTGATGGCTCCTCTAGACGTTCCATTTTGTAAAGACACGCCAAAGATAGTCAGCAGGTCTCCAACAATAAAGGCCACTCTGCTGAAGCCTTCCGTACACCGTTTGCCTCGATACAACACGTCCAGGGGATGCTGCGAGGTCAGATGCCAGTTGCAGTGCAGTACTAAGGCGGTACTGTCGTGCAATCACAGTCAAATAACTGTCCACTCTTCCTGAAGTCAGACGTGGTCAGACTGTTCTGGTCTCCTGGATATAGTTTCGGTCTCTATAAATTGTCGCCTCATCCGAGAAACGACAGAACTATTCATATTAAACCATCGCGCCACATCAGTATGCGACTCCCATGCTTCCATTCTTCCTATGGCGCTCCACAGCAGAGAGTTTGTAGGCGTCTTCTCTGTGCCATACTACACCGTCTGTGACTGTGTGTACAGAAGATGTGGGACTACTCTTCAAACACTACCCCGCTTGATATGTGCCCTGACGTCATTGTTGGCATGGTTGTCCATCGATCGGAATACCATCTTCCGTGCAGAATACGATTGTAACGACATCTGGTTGACAGTGTTATGGTGAGTCACTGGACTCTCATTCTGGAGACAGCTGTTCAAATTCCCCTCTGGCCATCCAGATTCAGGTGTTCCATGGTTTCCCTAATTAGCTTAAGGTAAACGCCACGATGGTCTAATTCGAGAGGATAAGGCCTATTGACTTTTTAGCTATTTTCCAATTCGATCTTCAACTCCGTCTGTAATGACCTCGTCTTAAAAACTGATCATTTTTTCTTTAAATTCTACCTCGCATTTCCGTGCAAGATTGAATTTTGGCAGCTTCAGTCTCTCTTACTCTGGTTACTGATGCTTATAAAGTATGAATTCTTAGTAATTGCTTGTTGTGTAATAACGTTTCTTACGAAGTGAAAACCTCACGACTTGCCTTTTTTTCTCAGTAGGAGTTGAGACATACTTTTCCCTATGTACCTCCAACAACTGATTTCCACCCTCAAAGAATACACTAAATGTATTCGCAATAGCGAACATGGACCACCATGAGCTGTAGAATGGAATAACGATATACGACAATGATTTTGTTATTCCGAATTACGATGCGAAGCTCGTTTGGACACAGTTCAGGTGCGAGTCCCACTCCGGCACATATTTTCGTAGTCGTCATTCCAGTCGCCGCAGTGTCTGTTCCTTTGGACATGCAAGAATGTCCAAAGAAACTTTGCATCGTAATTCGGAATAACACAGGCACTGCAAGATCATATCCTATCCCTCAAAGAAGTTTGTACGTGTATATCACATTTTTGGCAATATTGAGTTTTCGCTATAATAAAATCGGCCTAGTTAGCTACGAGTGGTCAGTGCGACGGACTGTCATACCAAGGACTCGGGGTCGAGCCCCGGCTGGGTCGGAGATTTTATCCGTTCAGGCACTGGGTGTCTCTATCATCATCGTCTCATCCCCCATTGACACGCAAGCCGCCGAAGTGGCGACAACTCAAAAGACTTGCACCAGGCGACAGGTCTACCCGACGGGAGGCCCTAGCCATACGACATTTCCATTACCGTAATAAAGAGGCATATCACTCGAGAAAAGCTACCGTAGCAATGGATATTTTTTGTTTACGAGTTGAGCTGTCTGTAGTTGTAAAGTTGACCATCCTGGAAGAACGTTGTATAGCAATGAAAACGGCAGATGTGGCTGTAAGTTTTTCTCCAAAGGATAATGCGCCGTGAAATATGAGCACAAAAGGGAAATCAGATTGAGGAAACTTGAAGCAGAATCTCAAAAAAAAAAGTAGGAAGAACGATACAAATTTTTTTATGTCTACGGCTGGCTAAGAAGCACCTGAAAACACTACATCAAATGTGCTGCGTGCAAGAATGTTGTATATCATCATATCGTAACAATTGTACAGTAGAATAATTTGTTTGGTCTGGTTGTTGGTTTGAGCAAAACAACAACAGGACAATGACGCTTTTACACAATTACCTCGTTTTGACAGGATATTTTACAACAATAGAGCAAATGTTTATTGTTTCGGGACGTAGCAGTCTGTCTTGGGATCGTACTTCCCAAATTGCTGGGGATCTTTGGGCCTCAATTGATCTTTGGGCCACGATTCCTTCAGCAACAGGGAATATACACTGATAAGCCAAAACATTACGACCACTGTCCACAGCGACGTTGGGTGCCACCCGGTGGCGTTGCGGGCAAGTCATGCGTAACAATAGTATGTAAGGGGAGCAAACACTGTTGGGGAACACCCTAACGAAGATGTGGGCTACAAATGTGGACATCCATTGAGATAAGCTACTTTGACAAAGGGCAGATTATTATTAAGCAGAGCCTGTGAACGAGTATCTCACTAACGGTGAAGCTGGTCGAATATTCACGTGCTACTGTCGTGAGCATGTACAAAAAGAGGTAGGACAGTGAAACTACCACTAGACACTAAATGGTTGGACGTCCGTGACTCTTTGGAGAACATAGGGTTCGGAGGCTTGTCTACTCAATGAAGTAGGATGGATGGTGATCTGTGGCATCTCTGCCAAAATAGCACAATGCTGGTCATTGCACAAGTGTCTCGGAGCAAACCCTTTATTGTACATTGTTGAACATGGAGCTCTGCAGCAGACCACCGCTAAGTCTTCACACGTTGACCCACCTACATCATCAGTTGCGATTGCAGGGGGTACTGACCATCTGGGCTCGACCGTCAATCATTGGAAACGTATCGCTCTTCGGGTGAATCACATTTTTGCTACACTAGGTCGATGGTCGGCTCCACAAACGCCGTCATCAAGATGAACGGCGGCCCGAAACGTGCAGTGCGCCATGGACGTAGGCTGGTGGTAACAGTATTATGCTATGGGAGATATTTTCCTGCTTTTGCATGGGGCGTGTGGTAGTAATCGAAGACACGCTGACAGCTGCGACCACTTTGCATCCCTTCATGCTTGCTGTCTTCCCCGACGGCAATGTCATCTTTCATCTTTTAGCAGTATAATTGTTCATGTCTCGGAGCCATAACCATGGTACAGTGGTTTGAGGAGCATTATAATGTACTCACGTTGATATGTCAGCGGCCAAATACACCCGATGTAAATCTTACGGAATCCATCTTGGTTGCTATCGGGTGCCAGCGCCGCGTACGCAAATCAGCGGCTCTTTATTTACGCATGTTACTTGACCTGTGCGTAGACATTTAATGCCACACACCTCCACAAACCTATAAACAAACTGTCGGATCCCTGATTTGCAGAATCAGTGATGCACGTCGTTCCAAATATGACAAAGAAGATGTTAAATACACTCCTGGAAATTGAAATAATAACACCGTGAATTCATTGTCCCAGGAAGGGGAAACTTTATTGACACATTACTGGGGTCAGATACATCACATGATCACACTGACAGAACCACAAACACACAGACACAGGCAACAGAGCATGCACAATGTCGGCACTAGTACAGTGTACATCCACCTTTCGCAGCAATGCAGGCTGCTATTCTCCCATGGAGACGACCGTAGAGATGCTGGATGTAGTCCTGTGGAACGGCTTGCCATGCCATTTCCACCTGGCGCCTCAGTTGGACCAGCGTTCGTGCTGGACGTGCAGACCGCGTGAGACGACGCTTCATCCAGTCCCAAACATTCTCAATGGGGGACAGATCCGGAGATGTTGCTGGCCAGGGTAGTTGACTTACACCTTCTAGAGCACGTTGGGTGGCACGGGATACATGCGGACGTGCATTGTCCTGTTGGAACAGCAAGTTCCCTTGCCGGTCTAGGAATGGTAGAACGATGGGTTCGATGACGGTTTGGATGTACCGTGCACTATTCAGTGTCCCCTCGACGATCACCAGAGGTGTACGGCCAGTGTAGGAGATCGCTCCCCACACCATGATGCCGGGTGTTGGCCCTGTGTGCCTCGGTCGTATGCAGTCCTGATTGTGGCGCTCACCTGCACGGCGCCAAACACGCATACAACCATCATTGGCACCAAGGCAGAAGCGACTCTCATCGCTGAAGACGACACGTCTCCATTCGTCCCTCCATTCACGCCTGTCGCGACACCACTGGAGGCGGGCTGCACGATGTTGGGGCGTGAGCGGAAGACGGCCTAACGGTGTGCGGGACCGTAGCCCAGCTTCATGGAGACGGTTGCGAATGGTCCTCGCCGATACCCCAGGAGCAACAGTGTCCCTAATTTGCTGGGAAGTGGCGGTGCGGTCCCCTACGGCACTACGTCGGATCCTACGGTCTTGGCGTGCATCCGTGCGTCGCTGCGGTCCGGTTCCAGGTCTAGGGGCACGTGCACCTTCCGCCGACCACTGGCGACAACATCGATGTACTGTGGAGATTTCACGCCCCACGTGTTGAGCAATTCGGCGGTACGTCCACCTGGCCTCCCGCATGCCCACTATACGCCCTCGCTCAAAGTCCGTCAACTGCACATACGGTTCACGTCCACGCTGTCGCGGCATGCTACCAGTGTTAAAGACTGCGATGGAGCTCCGTATGCCACGGCAAACTGGCTGATACTGACGGCGGCGGTGCACAAATGCTGCGCAGCTAGCACCATTCGACGGCCAACACCGCGGTTCCTGGTGTGTCCGTTGTGCCGTGCGTGTGATCATTGCTTGTACAGCCCTCTCGCAGTATGCCACGGCAAACTGGCTGACACTGACGGCGGCGGTGCACAAATGCTGCGCAGCTAGCGCCATTCGACGGCCAACACCGCGGTTCCTGGTGTGTCCGCTGTGCCGTGCGTGTGATCATTGCTTGTACAGCCCTCTCGCAGTGTCCGGAGCAAGTATAGTGGGTCTGACACACCGGTGTCAATGTGTTCTTTTTTCCATTTCCAGGAGTGTAGTTGGCTATAATGTTTGTTTCATCAGCGTCGTAGTGGTGGTAGTAGTAGTCGTTGTTCTGACCAAATCCTAACAGTAACAGCCAGTACCAAGTTCATAGCTCCAAAAACAGCTGCATCCTCCAAGAGCAAAATTTTGTATAAATGTAAATTTACATAAACGCATGCATGTGTGACCAAATGTCATAATATAAAACGAACAGTTGAGTCCCTAACTCTGAACAGTAATAAAATTAATTCTGTGATACCTACACGAGAGAGCAAGAGTCACTTAATAAACAGTAATAATTATGATAATAGATATAAACAATTACTTGATAAATAAGAACCGTGAGCTCGTGGGACGTTTTAATTTGAATGAACGACTTTACATTAAGTCAGACAGTCTCATTGGAGTTCCACACGTTATTACTGTGTAGTGCATAAGTGCAGATTCGAACCAGGAATATCCTGTGTGTATCGTGTAGTTGGTCAATGTGAACCAGTGTACAGTACCAAACATGTAAGTTCGGGCTGCTGCTGCACAGGTGTACATCTTAGGTGCTTCATGTCCTATGGGCTTAAGGAACTCCTGTTGGGCGTTGACCAGCCAGTAAGCATTTGCAAACGGTAGGATGGTACTCTTTCTTAAGACACTAAAATCTAGGTCAATTAGAAACTACAGGTTCATAACTATGCTGAATACCGACTTCAAGCTTTCACATGGGCAATCAACAGCTGACTAAAAATGTAAACTGTACCATCCTTATCACCTATCAAACCAGTGCATTGTCCATGGGATTTTAGATGCACTGTTTACCTACAAGTTCCAAATGGTTCAAATGGCTCTGAGCACTATGGGACTTAACATCTGAGGTCATCAGTCCCCTAGAACTTCTTGTTGTGGTCTTCAGTCCTGTGACTGGTTCGATGCAGCTCTCCATGCTACTCCATCCTGTGCAAGCTTCTTCATCTCCCAGTACTTACTGCAACCTACATCCTTCTGAATCTGCTTAGTGTATTCATCTCTTGGTCTCCCTCTACGATTTTTACCCTCCACGTTGCCCTCCAATGCTAAATTTGTGATCCCCTGATGCCTCAGAACATGTCCTACCAACCGATCCCTTCTTGTCAAGTTGTGCCACAAACTCCTCCCCAATTCTATTCAATACCTCCTCATTAGTTATATGATCTACCCATCTAATCTTCAGCATTCTTCTGTAGCACCACATTTCGAAAGCTTCTATTCTCTTCTTGTCCAAACTAGTTATCGTCCATGTTTCACTTCCATACATGGCTACACTCCAAACAAATACTTTCAGAAACGACTTCCTGATACATAAATCTATATTCGATGTTAACAAATTTCTCTTCTTCAGAAACGCTTTCCTTGCCATTGCCAGTCTACATTTTATATCCTCTCTACTTCGACCATCATCAGTTAATTTGCTCCCCAAATAGCAAAACTCCTTTACTACTTTGTCTCATTTCCTAAACTAATTCCCTCAGCATCACCCGATTTAATTCGACTACATTCCACTATCCTCATTTTGCTTTTGTTGATGTTCATCTTATACCCGGCTTTCAAGACACTGTCCATTCCGTACAACTGCTCTTGCAAGTCCTTTGCTGTCTCTGACAGAATTACAATGTCATCGGCGAACCTCAAAGGTTTTATTTCTTCTCCATGGATTTTAATACCTACTCCGAATTTTTCTTTTGTTTCCTTCACTGCTTGCTCAATATGCAGATTGAAAAACATTGGGGATAGGCTACAACCCTGTCTCACTCCCTTCCCAACAACTGCTTCCCTTTCATGTCCCTCGACTCTTATAACTGCCATCTGGTTTCTGTGCAAATTGTAAATAGCCTTTCGCTCCCTGTGTTTTACCCCTGCCACCTTTAGAATTTGAATGATAACTACTTAAACCTAACTAAGGACATCACACACGTCCATGCCCGAGGCAGGATTCGAACCTGCGACCGTAGGGGTCACGCGGTTCCAAACTGAAGTGCCTAGAACCGCACTGCCACACAGGCCGGCTACAATTTCCAACATGCGTAGGTAGCTTGGGTATTGGACAACCCAATGACCTTGATTTTCCTGCATTTTCAACATGCATGTGACATAAATTTCATCTAAATGCGTACGTCACTGAGTCTGAAAGTGCTAGGTTTCCAGCAGAGTATCATTAACGCTGTGTGGATGTGCATTTCAAGCACACACGCTTTCATCAAAGTTAACGAAATCCTGCCCATACGAATATGAATCCAGAGAGCTTTTCAGGAACAGTGCCCCCTCACTGACATCATTACTGAGGACATTGACCAGTGCCCTAAACAAGAGTAGTATTTCAAGGTATTAAGATGGTAGCAACTGCCCATGCAGACGGTATTATCACAATCTTATCTAAGCAAGAGGCTGCCGAAATTGCGACTCAGCCAGGAGTGTGTACAGGGTGGTGAGGCGATGCGGAACAGGGATAAATCAGCAATTAAAGCAGTCAGGTAAAAGCCCCTTTCACCAACCAGTCCTAGTTGAAAATGGAGGAGGTAAAGAGCAATCGAGCTTATGTGTCGCAGCAGACGTGGCATCCATGGAAACTTCTATGTCATCCATGTGACCTTAATGACGCAAAAGCAAGTAGCCCTCAACAGGTTCCAAAAAGTGCTCTTTTTTGCTGATGTCCAGCACTTTGCCGCGGTTCTTCGTCACCCAGTTATGCGACAGTGGTTTCGGCAGTGGTGTGTTACTACAATTAGCATATGCACATTTTTAAAGTACAACTATATTCATGCTCCGCAAGCCACTCCATGGTGGAGAGTTCTTTGTAGCACTGATAGTCATTTTTTCCCCTATTCTACTGCAGATGATGCGAGGGCTAAACGGTGTCTTCTTCCCTTCTGGGATTCCCACTTGAGTTCACTTAGCATTACTGTAGTACCAGTGATCAAATCTATTAATAAAAAACCTAACAGCACGACTCTGAAACGGTCTTCACTTAATCTGACCTCGTGGGAATCCCAAACAGTCAAGGACTACTCAAGAGTGGGTCATGTAAGTGTTCTCTACATGATCTCCTTTATACATGAGCTACACACTCTCCTAGAACTCTTCCAAAAAACCAGAATCAATCATTCACCTACCTGACAGATCTTTCGTGCGTGTTCCATTTCGTATGACTTTGAAACATTATGCTCAGATATTTAAACTGCCAACTGTTATCACCAAAATGCTTCTGAGCAATGGCAGGAGGGACTGGAGGCTCAGAATGTACGTTGCAAGATTCAAATGGTTCGAATGGCTCTGAGCACTATGTGACTTAACATCTGAGGTCGTCAGTCTCCTAGAACTTAGAACTACTTAAACCTGACTAACCTAAGGACATCACACACATCCATGCCCGAGGCAGGATTCGAACCTGCGACCGTAGCGGTCACGCGGTTCCAGACTGAAGCGCCTAGAACCGCACGGCCACACCGGCGCTACGTTGCAAGGTGGTGAGCCTAAGAAGAACCTGTAAGATAGCAGCAAAATGAAAGATTCGATAACTAAACAAGTATTTAAGACGCGGTGATCTGACCTTTGCAACTGATTATTTAGACTCAGTATAGTACCTCTATCTGTCATATACGTGAATAGACACTTCATCACTCCACGACTTGCATATACAAAAAAATCATAGAACAACCCATGTCACTCGCAGAACCATACTACACAGACACCCCAAACAGAGATTTCGCCACATTTGTGTGAATGTACATAACGAATTCTTGCCCACAGCGACAGTCTGAAGTGGTCACATACACAGTTCCTATTAGGCAGAAACGTTTGGACACCACCTAGCGATAGCTCCATACCGTGAGACATGTCATGTGGTGGCATCCTTATCCCACCATTTACGTGCTCCGACCAGTACAAGATCTAGAAATGGAGACTCAAAGAACTCATTTCATAACTAGGTCGACGTAACAGATGTCCTCGAGCGATGTACTGATAGCAGACTGGAGTACCTACCCAGCATCCAAACATAATACCTACACATGTTCACATGGAAGCTTCTACATTTGTTTACTACATACTACATTTATTTGCTACATACTATCAGTGAACAAACCAGAGAGAACTACAGATATTACCCAGTTTGATCGTCACTAGAAGCTGTAATCCTGCCTAGAAGATAAATATCTCTCTCTTTAGAACTTTATTAATAATAATATGAGATGAGAATACTGTTAGTTGAGTTGGGAACATGTCCTAGAACGTGGCGGACAATGATTGCTGGATTGCTACAGATTCTAGAAAAGTAGCTTTCTTATCGTCTATTCCTCTCTCTTTTATGTTTTTCTATTTGTAGTAATTTTCTTAACTCTTGAGAACGAAGTGTGCGTTTTACTTTGGTGCCTCTGGTGGGATGTGCAACTTTAACAGAATTCACACTCAGAAGATAGGATAGTCTCATCGGTTTAGGCATAAATATCTACCAAAGCTGCTTCATTTGCCTTTGAAATAAGGAGGAACACAAATATTGTGGTAAACCACCTTGAGAAAAGCATTTCTTTAGCCGAGTGCTAACACCAACGAAGGCGATTTTGGTAAGAGTGAAGTGCGCTATAAGGATAAGTAGCAGTGAAAATAAAAGGTAGCCTAATGGTAAAGGCTGCTGCCCACAATAAACAGGTAAGCTAGAGTTTAAACCTGGTCTAGTCCAGAATTTTAGTGTACTGATATTTTGTTAATGACAAATTTTGCATTTTTACTTTGCCGTCGGGTAATCGCTTACTACATTTTCGCTGTTCATGTGGTCAAACTTCAGTATCAGGCATGAAGCTTTAATGTACTACTTCTTTACTGCTTACTCTATTCTCGACAAAGTTTGTAGACAGTATGCACATTTACCACTGAATACCTGCAATACTCTATCATTGTGCGACACACAGTTCAGGAGACACTGAAATACGTGAAAAAGTTGCTTTTGCTTGAAACGCAGCGCAAATTACACGGATTGTATTAATGCAGTTTTTCATAATGAAAGTACGTAGCGACTTCCCGTAAACTTTAAGCATAATTTTGAATCTTTACGAATCTTTTTCTTGCATACTCACCTGTTTTGTAATCAGACGTTTGAAGCTGTTTTACACAGAGGAATTCGATTCTTTGAAGTTTCGGGGGTTTACTGGTAAAAACCTAACTGATTATTCAGCGGAAAGGAATGATTGATAAATGGAAAATAGCAACAAAAATAACACAAATTATATTTGCTTAGTCATTACGAAACCGATCACATAAGGCAAACTTATGAACAGAATAATCACCATTTGGAGAAGGAAATTGCTTCCACTAGTACCAGAATGTAATAAATAACACAAATATCAACATGTCTACAAACTGTCTACATAAAATATCACATACAGTAACACAAATAACATGAAATTTGCACAAGGTGAACACACAAAACATTACTCTTTCAAAAATTCATAAAAAAGAAACGATATAGCTTATTCATTCCAAACCTTAACCTGTTAATAGCCTGTTTCTGGAGTGTTATTATGTATGGGCGTAGGACTTTTGTTGCAGGATACAGCCGCCAGAGTGTGCTAGAAAATTGGCAACCGCGAATTTCGCACACAATTTCGTCAGGAACCACCCAGCAGTCTCTATTTATGCCCAGTGCAAATAGTTTGAAGAGAAGGGCTGTGTTTGGAAAGGAAGAAAACGTTGTTAGCGTTTGAGCAGCATTGCACCGAAGCCCACAGAAACAAACACGTAGAGCAAGTGGTGACATCAGATCCCATAAGAGACCGTTGCCAAAATCTTGTATAAGCGCTTGCTCATGAAGCCATACACATTGCAGTTGTTCCTCGCACTCACTTCAGAAGATTATGTTGTATGATCTGACTACTGCACTGCGATGTTGACAAGCGTGGACAATGACGACGACACATAAAGAGGTTAATTTTAATGACGAAGCAACACTTCACACTAATGCCAAATGAGTTAGTAAAATGTTTGTTTTTGGGAAACAGAATACCCTCATTTGTACAATGAACACGAATGCCCAGGGAGAAGATTTTTCATTGGGAAGCTGAAAGGAACGTGTGAATGCTTTAAACTTCCAGACCTTTACCACTGCTCATTATCTCGATAGCTTATTATGCATTTATCAGTCGCAAGAATTTTGTGTATTTCAAATGTATACAACGGGCATGTATGTTAGCTAAACGTGATCACAATGAGTACTGGATGCTATTTCAGAGTAAGAACATAGACAAAGGAACATGTTCTTAAATAACAAAGCCTGGAACGACATCTAAAGATTCCCAATGCTATCACATGGTCCAGCAAGGAAAATAGTAACTCTGTACTACGCTGAATAGCCAAAAAAACTGGTTCATCTGCCTAATATAGTGTAGAGCGCCCGAGAGCATGTAGAAGTGCCGCAAGACAGCGTGGCATGAACTCGACTAAAGCCTGAAGTAGTGCTTAGGTGAACTGAAACCATGAATTCTGCAGGGCTGTCCATAAATTCGTAAGACTGCAAGGGCAGTGGAGATCTCTTCCGAACAGCACGTTTCTAGGCATCCTAGATGTGCTCAATATTGTTCATGTCTGGGGAGTTTGGTGACAACCGGAAATGTTTAAACTCAGAAGAGTGTTCCTGGAGCCACTGTGTAGCAATTCTACCTGTGGGGCGTCGCATGTCCTGCTGAAATTGCCCAAGGCCGTCGGAATGCACAAGGGACATGAATGGATGCAGGTGATCAGATAGAATGTCTGCCCCCGGTAGCTGAGTGGTCATCGCGACAGAATTTCAATCCTAAGGGCCCGGGTTCGATTCCCGGATGGGTCGGAGATTTTCTCCGCTCAGGGACTGGGTGTTGTCTTGTCCTAATCATCAAAATTTCATCCCCATCGACGCGCAAGTCGCCGAAGTGGCGTCAAATCGAAAGACTTGCACCCCGCGAACGGGCTACCCGACGGTAGGTCCTAGTCACACTTCATTTACATTTACATCAGACAGGATGCTTATGTACGTGTCACCTGTCAGAGTCGTATCTAGACGTATCAGGGGTCCCAACTGCACACGCTCCACACGATTACAAGAGCCCCCACCAGTTTAAATAGTCTCCTGCTGACATGCATGGATTCATGAGGTTGTCTTCATGCACGTCCATCCGCTCGATACAATTTGAAACAAGAGCCGTCCGACCAGGCAACATGTTTCCAGTCATCATCAGTCCAATGTCGGTGCTGACGGGCCCAGGCGAGGCATAAAGCTTTGTGTTGTGCTGTCTTTAAGGTTACACGAATGGGCCTTCGGCTCCAAAAGCCCATATCGATAATGTTCCGTTGAATGGTTCGCACGCTGGCACTTGTTAATGGCCCAGCACCGAAATCTGCAGCAGTTTGCGGAAGGGTTGCACATCTGCCACGCTGAACGATGCTCGTCAGCCGTCATTGCTGTCGTTCTTGTAGGCCCTTTTTTCCGGCAGCAGCTGTCGGATTATTGAATGTTTTACCGGATTCCTGATATTCACGGTACACTCGTGATATGGTCACACGGGAAAATCTCCTCTTCATCGTTACCTCGGAGATGCTGTGTCCCATCGCTCATGCGCCGACTATAACATCACGTTCAAACTCACTTAAATCTTGATAACGCGCCGTTGTAGCAGCAGTAACCGATCTAACAACTGTACCAGACAATTGTTGTCTTATATAGACGTTGCCCACCGCAGCGCCCTATTCTGCCTATTTACGTATCTCTGTATTTGAATAGGCATGCCTATAGCAGTTCATTTGGCGCTTAGGTGTATTTTGGATAAGAAACAATTCACTTTGTGTGAAACATAAATTTGTACCAAAAATATATGCCATCTCTAAAAAATGGCTTAGACCTGAAACTCAATATTATTAAATCTTTCATATACGCACGTACTTTCTGATTGCAGTATTTCTTTTTCCTATTGATATTTACCTAAACAGCTGTGGTCTTCTCTAACCATTAAGGACAACATAAATATTTGTCATAAATACAGTTTGTTTACCACCGTGAATTGTCTGGTATTTCGTATGAAAAAACTATTTTAGCTGCTGCAAGGCATTTGCAGTGACATAATGCATTTGAGGATATTGTCTTCATTATATATGAAGGTAGCACCTGTTCCTGAAAGAACAGTTACCGTTGATGACCATGCAGCTTTCGTTAGACTGAAGCGTGCAAGGGAGAAGTCCCTGCAGGCGCACTATCCTCTACGCCCTGGATGGATCAGATGGATAGAGCGTCTGCCATGTTAGCAGGAGATCGCGGGTTCGAGTCTCGGGCGGAACATACATTTTCAACATGTCCCCAATGAAGTATATCAACGCCTGTTTGCAGCTAGGGAGCCCATTTAATTATCATTTCATTCTAACGAAAGCTGCATGGTCAGCTGTAACTGTTCTTTCAGGAACAGATACTACCTTCATATATAGTTAAAATATAGCTTCCTGGCCATTGACGTTCTCTTGCGAACGCACACGCTATGCCCAAACTCTTACGGGAGTTGGTAGATTAATCTGCCACGAGTAATGAGTATGATGGGCAAACATCTATTAGGCGCACTACAAATGTAGTTGTGTGGACATGTTGGGAATGTGGGTCTCACGGGGAGCGTGCAAGGGATAAGTACCTGCAGGCGCACTATACTCTGTGCCCTAGGTGGCTCAGATGGACAGAGCGTCTGCCTTGTAAGCAGGAGATCCCGGGTTCGAGTCCCGGTCGGGGCACACATTTTCAACATGTCCCCAATGAAGTATATCAACGCCTGTTTGCAGCTAAGGTGCCCATTTAATTGTCATTTCATATTGTCTTCACTTCGCAGAGCAAATAATGTCAGTAGATACTGTCATGACATGACTGTTCAAAATTGCATCAAAGCTGAAGGCGCTGCAGTAATTAAGCCAAAGGGCTTGTATCGCAGCGGAGGGTTTCTGTGGTTTTCCTATATCTGTTCAGGCAAATGCTAGGGTAACTCCTTGAACTGGACTGACGGAATTCCGTACCAATACTTGTCCAGTCAGAGCTTATGCTCTGTCGCTAATGACTAGGCAGGACACATTGTGAATTATTCTGGGTGTAACAGATTATGTATAAATGAGAACATGAGCACATGACTGATGCATAAGGAACGTTAAATCAATCGAAAAATTATTCAGAAAATATCATCCTAGTCTTTGCTACCAACTAAATTTTTCTCCCAACTTCATATAATCTTTCTTATCATATTTATGCATTACAGATTAAAATTCACTTGCCGATATGTGTCTTGTGATACGTTAGTTAGTGTAATCTTATTGCTTGTAACATCTGATTTTAAGACTTGTTACTGAATGTATATCTTACCTATAATCTGTTATGAATTTTCATCGCCTGCATAATTATATATTTTTTTCTTTTTTGCGTTGTACGTCAAGATGTCTGTTATGAGAGTTGTTTCTAGACTTTGTTGCTATGTATCTCTACGAGCAGTCGTAGGTGGCAACCTAAACACTGGCCACTAAGAAAACATTCTCTTTCAGAGAAAAATCGATGCATATTCATTAAGCTGTCGTGGAGAGCAAGCGAGAAAATTTACATCCTACTTGAGTATGCATATATAATCCTGAACAGCTTAGGGACAGAAATGAAACGGGCGACCTCGACCATTGGTAGTGACGTTTCTGTTTTGTAACAAACATTGTTGCCAAGGCGCTTACGTGGGAAAAAAAGAACCAGTTAGTCAGTTCTGCACCCCGTATTTTCTCTTTTTCTTCGGCTACACAGTAAGCCTTTAAAGAGAAAAAACGAAAATCTGCCATTAACACAAAGATTCTATTGAACGCAACATTGTTTAACAAAGTGGTAGTTTACTAGAGGTGGTAAGATCATACCTTATCCCACCTGAGCACCGGTTTACAGAGCCAGTAAGCAACCATTGGAACAGTTGTTTCCGGTAATATTGCGCGTCGTAAATTAGCAGGTTTCTAAAACCGCCAACTCTCTAACTGCAAAGATGCGTTCCCACAGTAGCTAGGAATATACCGGATATATCACATAGCGCACGAAAACATTGCAATACCAAAGTTTGCATCTATATCTGAACTCTGCACTCCATACGGTGCGAGATAGAAGTTACTTCTGGAACCACTATCATTTTCTTCTCTTCCTGTCCCGTAGTATGCATGCATGCATCTCCGTAACGTTCACATATTTAGTAAACTATCGGGTGGCAAAATGTGCAGCTCTTCTTTGGATCGTCCCTCTCTCTTCTAATAATCCAATCTAGTACGGCCCTCTGGTGAGCCTGGAGTCGGCCATCCGTACTGCCTTTGCCCGCCGTCAGCATCTGGTCGCTGTCTTTTTCGACATGCGGAAGGCGTATGATACGACATGGCGTCATCACATCCTTTCTACGCTTCATGGATGGGACCTTCGGGGCCCTCTGCCGATCTATATCCGCAATTTTCTGTCGTATCGTACCTTCCGCGTGCACGTCGCGGCCTCATATAGTTCCTCCCAAGTCCAGGAGAACGGTGTGCCAAAGGGTTCTGTTCTAAGTGTCCGTCTGTTTTTAATAGCCATTAACGGGCTCGCCGCGGCCGTGGGAAATTCTGTCTCCGCTTCCCTGTATGGTGACGACTTCTGCCTTTACTACAGCTCTATTGGCATTGCAGCTGCTGAACGTCAGCTACAGGGCGCAAACCGCAAGGCGCAGTCTTGGGCTGTAGCGCATGGTTTTCAGTTTTCGGCAGCAAAGACCTGCGTTATGCATTTCTGCCGGCGACGCACTGTTCACCCGGAGCCGCGGCTTTATCTTGACGACGAGCATCTTACAGTGGTGGAGTTACATAGGTTTTTGGGGGTGGTTTTTGATGCCCGGTTGACTTGGCTGCCTCATATTCGGCAGCTTAAACAGGCGTGTTGGCGGCATCTAAATGCTCTGCGATGCCTGAGCCACACCAGGTGGGGCGCCAACCGATCTACTCTCCTACGGCTTTACCAGGCGTTGATCCAGTCCAGTCTGGACTATGTGAGTCTGGCTTATGGCTCAGCGTCCCCATCTGCGTTGCGGCTGTTGGACCCAATCCTCCACAACGGGATACGCCTTGCCACTGGTGCCTTCCGGACCAGCCCTGTGGACAGCATACTTGTGGAGGCAGGTGTCCCTCCACTGCGGTTACGACGCCAACAATTACTGGCTGCTTATTCTGCCCATGTTTTTAGCTTGCCCGGGCATCCAAATTATCGTGTCCTGTTCCCGCAGTCAGTCGTCCGTCTGCCAGAACGTCGGCCCCGGTCGGGTTGTCCGATCGCCGTACGCGTCAAACAGCTTCTCTGCGGGCTTGGGTGTTTCCCTGTACCACTTCCTTTCCGGGCCCCTCTGCGTACACCCCCATGGTGTGTGCCTCGCCCTTGCCTTCGGCTGGACTTGGCACAGGGCCCGAAGGACTCAGTCCCTCCGGTGGCCTTCCGACGCCGCTTTTATTCCATCCTGGCCACGTATACCGACGGTTCGATGGTTGCTGGTCGTGTCGGTTATGCACTAACTCTAGGGGACCATTCTGAACAACGTTCGTTGCCGGCTGGCTGCAGTGTTTACACTGCTGAGCTGGTCGTCATCTTTCGTGCCCTAGAGTATATCCGCTCCTGCTCAGGTGAGTCCTTCGTTATCTGTAGCGATTCCCTGAGCGGTTTACGAGCTCTCGACCAGTGTTTCCCTCGTTCTCGTCTGGTGATGACTATCCAGGAGTCCCTGCATACTCTTGCCCGTTGTGGCAGATCTGTGGTCTTTGTTTGGACCCCGGGCCATGTTGGGATACCCGGAAATGAAACTGTTGACCGCCTGGCGAAAGAGGCCACTAGTGCACCATCTCTGGAGATTGGCCTCCCGGCGACTGATTTGCGGGCACTATTACGCCGCAAAGTTTTCGATTTATGGGACACTGATTGGCGCAACCTGCCCGTGCCAAACAAACTCCGCCGTATCAAGGAGACGACTACTGTGCGGCAGTCATCCATGCGAGCCCACTGCAGGGAATCAGTCGTCCTTTGTCGGCTCCGCATTGGCCACACCCTACTCACGCACAGGTATTTACTGTGTCGTGAGGATCCCCCTCTTTGTCGTTGTGGGGTGTCCTTGACGGTGGTCCATATTCTGTTGGAGTGCGCCCTTTTAACTGTTCTCAGGCAGACTTTTGCGCTGCCTGATACGCTCTCTGCGCTTTTATCTGACGACTCTTCCATAGCGGACATAGTTCTGCGTTTTATTCGGGCAGGGGGATTTTATCGCTTAATGTAAGTGTGTGAGTTTTTGTATTGATTCTGGCCTCTGGCCTACGATTTGTCTGATTTTTCATGTGTTTCTCGGTGGTTGGATTTTCCCTTTTTGTTTGTATGGTCGGCCAACCACCGTCATACTCTGTGTGATTTTAGTTCGTCTTGTCTGGTCTTTGTCTACGTTTCTCTTGTTCTGTGTCGTCTGTCTTATCGTCTGTTGATCGTTTTTATTCTCTGTGGGTGTTCTTAGTATTTGGAAAAAGGGACCGATGACCGTAGCAGTCTGATCCCTTTAACCCCCACAAACCAACCAACCTAGTACGGCCCCATACTGATGCGTGCACCACAAGACTCGGTCTTGCAATTGTTTTATGAGTCACTTGTTTCTTGAATGAAGTACATTTCCTTAAGATTCTTCCAGTGGAACTCAGCCTGACATCAGCTTTTCCTACAACTAGGTTTATCTGGTTAGTGCGCTTTAGGGCGCTCCAAACTGTTGCTTCCAGATGTCTTGCAGTTGTTACCGGTCCCAGTGATTTCTCGTCAATAACGTAAGCGAACAGTAATTGATATGTTCGCCTATACATGCTTTTTTTTACTCGTCTGGCTGGTATGATGCGGACCACCAATTACTTTCCTGTGCCAGCCTCTTCATCTCAGAGTAGCACATGAAACCTACGTCCTCAATTATTTGTTTCCTGTATTCTAAATAATATGTCTTTCTGTGCTGTTTTTACTCCCTGTAGCTCCCTCTAGTACCATAGACGTTTTACCGACGTCTTAACACATGTCTTTCTCCTTGTTAGTGTATCCCATATATTCCTGTCTTAACCGATTCTACGGAGCAAATCCTCATTCATTAACTTATGAGTCCACTAATCTTCAACATTCTTCTGTAGCACTAAGTCTAAACTGTTTCGATTCTCTTCTGTTCCGGTTTTCCCACAGTCCACGTTTCACTAGCATACAGTACTGTGCTTCAAACGTACATTCTCAGAAATTTCTTACTCAAATTACGACCTATGTTTGATACCAATAAACTTCTCTTAATCAGGAATGCCCTTTTTGCGTATTCTAGTGTGCTTGTTATGTCCTTCGTGCTTCTTACATCATGGATTATTTTTCTTCCGAGGTGCCAGAGTTCCTTAACTTCGACTGCTTCGTATTAACAAATTTTGATAAGCTTTCCGCTCTTCTCTTTTCTGCTAATTGTCATTACTTTCGCTTTTTTTATGTTCATCCTCCTCAGAATACATTCTACACTCATTAGACTGTTCATTCCATTAAACGGACCCTGTAATTCTTCATCTCCGTCACTGAGGATAGCAATTTTATCGGCGTTTCTTATCGTTGATATCATTACAACCTGAATTTTAATCCCACTCTAGAACCTATATGTATTTACGCCATTGCATCTTCGACATCTAGATTGAACAGTACGGACGAAAGTTTGCATCCTGTCTTACAGCCTTTTTAATACGAGCACTTCTTTTTTGGTCTTCCACTCTTATTGTTCCCTCTTGCTTCCCGTAAATATTGCCGGCCGAGGTGGCCGAGCGGTTCTAGGCGCAGAAGTCCGAAACCGCGCGGCCGCTACGGTCGCAGGTTCGAATCCTGCCTCGGGCATGGATGTGTGTGATGTCCTTAGGTTAGTTAGGTTTAAGTAGTTCTACGTTCTAGGGGACTGATGACCACAGCAGCTAAATCCCATAGTGCTCCGAGGCCTTTGAACCTTTTGAACCCCCGTAAATATTGTATACCAGCGAACGCGAAAATGTTTTGCAATTGCTAAAAGTGAACGGGAATTAGATATACGTCCTGACCTCCTTTTCCGTTCATTCTGTCCACATCCTTCATTCCCTCTGTTTGTCCATCTCTTCCTCCTCCTTCACATTCTGTCCAACCCCTTCTCCCCTAACCCTTCTCTGCATCTTCGCCACATTCCTGTTCTGTCCATCTCTTCCTTCCCCACTCTATGTCCAGTTTCACCCCTCACCTCTCTATCCATCTCCTATTTCACCCCTCTGTATTATTTATTGTTATTACCAACGTTGATTGGGAATTTTAAGTCGCTTAAAATAAATAAGTCAGTTGGAATCATTGGTATACAAGATATGAGACCTCTCCTGCTGCTGGATCTTTGAGGACAGTAGCTTGACTGACAACTTTTAGCACAGATTTAACCTGTGTTTGGGTCTGATGATAAAGGTTCGGACGATTGAGATTACATTGTAATATCCTAATCATGAGCTGATAAGCCATAAATACACGTTCCTGTTTCCTTTAAATGAAATCTACATCTACATCTACATGGTTACTCTGCAATTCACACTTAAGTGCCTGGCTGAGGGTTTATCGAACCATTGTCATACTACTCTCTACCATTCCACTCTCGAATGGCGCGTGGGAAAAAGGAACACCTAAATCTTTCCGTTCGAGCTCTGATTTCTCTTATATTATTACGATGATCATTTCTTCCTACGTAGGTGGGTGTCAACAAAATATTTTCGCATTCGGAAGAGAAAGTTGGTGATTGAAATTTCGTAAATAGATCTCGTCGGAAAGAAGACCGCCTTTGTTTCAGTGACTGCCATCCCAACTCGCGTATCATATCAATGACACACTCACCCCTTTTGCGCGATAACACGGAACGAGCTGCCCTGCTTTGCACTTTTTCGATGTCCTCCGTGAATCCTACCTGGTAAGGATCCTATATCACGCAACAATATTCCAGCAGAGGACGGACAAGTGTAATGTAGGCTCTCTCTTTAGTGGGTTTGTCGCATCTTCTAAGTGTTCTGCCAACAAAGAGCAGTCTTTGTTTCGCCTTCCCCACAATATTATCTACGAGATCTTTCCAATTTAAGTTGCTCGTAATTGTAATTCCTAGGTATTTAGTCGAACTGACAGCCCTTAGATTTGTGCGATTTATCGTATACCCAAAATTTATCAGATTTCTTTTAATACCCATGTGGATAACATCGTATTTTTGTTTTGTTTTGTGCCAATTGCCACTTTTCGCACCATACAGAAATTCTCTCTATATCACTTTGTAATTGGAACTGATAGTCTGATGATTTTACTAGACGGTAAATTACAGCGTCATCTGCAAACAATCTTAAGGGGGCTGCTCAGATTATCACCTAGATAATTTATGTAAATCAGGAACAGCAGAGGGGCTATGACACTACCTTGCGGAACGCCAGATATCACTTCTGGTCTACTCGATGATTTACCGCCTATCACTATGAACTGTGACCCCTCTGAGAGGAAATCACGAACCCAGTCACACAACTGCGACGATACTCCATATGAACTCAATTTGATTAATAGTCGCTTGTGAGGAACGGTGTCTAAAACCTTCTGGATATCTAGGAATATGGAATCGATCTGAGATCCCTTGTCGACAGCACTCATTACTTCATGGGAATAAAGAGCTATCTGTGTTGCACAAGAATGATATTTTCTGAATTTGTTATGTATCAACAAGTCATTTTCTTCAAGGTGATTCATAATGTTCCAGTACACTATATGCTCCAAAATCCTACTGGAAATTGAGGTCAGTGATATGGGTCTGTAATTCAATGGGTTACTCCTTTACATACGACCAGAATCTCTGTGGGTTTTGTACCATATTTTGAGACAGTATTTCAATGGGGAAACTATTAAAAGCATCTCGGATTGACGTCAGCACAATTTCGAGCTTCCGTGAGACTTAGTCAGTCTCGGAGATTTTGCGGTCTTTTGAATTTGGCATGCTTTTTTCGTTGCCTCTGCAACCCGATCTGCTGTTCTGACGTGTTTTGTGTACCATGGTGGATCAATCCCGTCTCTTATTAGCTTATGCGGTATGAATCTATCTATTGCTGTCGATACTGTATCTTTGAATTTGAGCCATATCTGGTCTACACTTACATAATTAGCTTGGAAGGAATGAAGACTCTCTCTTAGGAAGTATCAAGCGAATTTTTATCTGGTGTTTTAAATAGATATATTTTGCGTTTATTTTTAGTGGTTTTGGTTAATATGGTTTTGAGCCTCGCTACAATGACCTTGTGTTCATTAATCCCTCTATCCGTCATGACGCTCTCTATTAGATCAGGGTTATTTGTGGCTGAGTGGTCAAGTGTGTTTTCGCAACCATTTACAATTCGTGTGGGCTCATGATCTAATTGTTCAAAGTAATTTTCAGAGAAAGCATTTAGTACAGTTTCGGAAGATGTTTTCTCCTACCACTGGCTTTGAACATTTATTTTCGCCATCAAATCGAGGGTAGATTGAAGTCCCCACCAATTATAACTGTATGAGTGGGGTACTTGTTTGTAACGAGATTCAAGTTTTCTTTGAAGCGTTCAGCTATTATATCATCTGAGTCGGGTGGTCGGTAGAAGGAGCCAATTATTATTTTGGTACGGTTGTTGAGTATAACCTCTACCCATAGTAATTCGCAGGAGCTATCTATTTCAACTTCACTACAAGATAAACTATTACCAACAGGCACAAACACACCACCACCTACTTTATTTAACCTATACTTTGTGAACACGGTTTGCGCCTCTTTAAATATTTCGGCAGAATTTATCTCCGGCTTTAGCTTTCTGTTCCTATAACGATTTCAACTTCAGTGCTTTCTACCAGCGCTTGAAGCTCTGGTACTTTTCCAACACAGCTGCGACAATTTACAACTACAATACCGACTGTTGCTTGGTCGATTCTCGTCGTTTCTTTGCCCTGTACCCTTTGAGACTGGAGTCCTTTTTGATCTTTCCCGAGACTGCCTAACCTAAACAAACCGGCCCAGTCCACGCCACACAATCCCTGCTACCCGTGTAGTCGCCTCCTGTGTGTAGTGGACACCTGACCAATTTAGCAGAACCGGAAACCCCACCATCTTATGGCCGCAAGTCGAGGAATATGTGCAGCCTACACTTTCGCAGAACTGTCTGAGCCTCTAATTCAGACCCTCCGCTCGGCTCAGTACCAGAGGTTCGCAATCGGCACTGTCGACGATGCTGCAGATGGTGAGCTCTGCCTTCATCTCGGTAGCAAGACCGGCAGTCTTCACCCTCAGATAGCCGCCGGAAACCAGAGAGAATCTCTTCCAATCCATAGCGACACACGTCATTAGTGCCGACATGAGCCAACACCTGCAGTTGGCTGCACTCTGTATCCTTCATGGCATCATGAAGGACCCTTTCCACATCTTGGATGACTCCTCCCCGGTATGCACACGATGTGCACATTGGCTTTCTTCCCGTCCTTAGCTGCCGTATCCCTAAGGGGCTCCATCACCCGCCTAACATTGGAGCTCCCAGTGACAAGCAATCCCAAACTCTGCGCTTGTCCGAACCTCTCAGGAAGACCGGCCACTGCCGCAACAGGCGAGGCCGCCCCTTGCTAGATCAGAAGCACTTTGAGCAGTGGGCAGTACCTCAAACCTGTTACTTTCGCCTTCCGCCCAGGGATTCGCGACCCCGCCACGGTTCGCCAATCACCGTCAGGCAAGTGTCGACCGGCAGGGACGTCCGAATCCGAGGGCGCAGTTTCATCAGAGATGCCAGGCGATGCTACAGGTTCCAAAGGCGGCCTGGAGCCCGTCGACCACAGCCAACACAGCTTCCAGCTGTTTACGGACGGTGGCCAATTCCCCCTGAATCCGTACACAACAGGCGCAGTCCCTATCCATCCCGAACAATTTTTTTTCCTCTATTTTGTCTCACAAGCCGTTCAAAACAAACACATGACTGATGACTACGCGAATTTACACTATACGGTTACTAAAACGCGATGCTACAACTCTCAAATACTAGAACACGCCCGAAATTTGTGAATTAAACTATGCATCTACCCAAAAACACGAAAGAAATTAAGAATTAAACTATGAAACAAATAAGTGAGCTAAGAGTACGACTTCTGCTGTCTGCTGCTTATCCATCGGCGGCAGGGAAGACATGTCACCAGTCTCACAGGTTCTACAGACCAACTTGATTAGTCATTTGGTTGCCGCTTCCCCAATTATTTTAGAAATTCCGATCGGTTGTTATCTATCCCTTCTATCTTGTTTGATCTGAAATCTTGCAAAGCTCTTTTAAATTATGACTCTAATTCTAGATCCCTATCTCTTCCGTATGGATTCCAATTTCTTTTTCTTTCACGTCATCGGAAAAGTCCTTCCACACATAGAGGCCTTCCATGTACTTTTTCCAAGTATCCACCCGCTAGTTTGCATTTAAGTGTGGAATTCCCATTCCATTCTTAATGTTACCACACTTGTCTTGAATTTCACCAAAGGTTGTTTTGACTTTTACATGGGCTGAGTTAGTCCTCCCGGCAATCATTTCTTTTTCAATTTCTTCACATTTTTCACGCAGCCATTTCACCTTAGGTTCTCATCACTTCCTTTTCATTTCATTCGCAAGTGACTAGTATTTCTGCATTCCTGAAATTCCCTGAACATGTTTGTACTTCCTTCTTTCATCGATCAATTGAAGTGTTTCATCTGCTACCCAAAGATAGTTTTGGCAGTTACTTTCCTTGTACCTATATTTCTCTTTACTACTTTTGTGGTTGCCCTTTTTGAGATGTCCATTCTTCTTCAACTGAATTGCCTGCTGGGCTATACTTTTCGCAGTATCTACAGCCTTAGAGAACTTCAAGCGTATCTATTAATTCCTTAGCAGTCCCTTATCCCACTTCTTTGCGCATAGATTCTTCCTGACTAGTCTACACCTTATCACTAATTGTGACGTGAGTCTATATTTGCTCCTGGGTACGCCTTAGAATTCAGTATTAGATTTCGGAATCTCTGCCTGACCATGATGTAATCTAATCGAAATCTTCCCGTAACTGCCGCCTTCTGTGATTCTTTAACTGAGCATTCCCTATTACTGTCTGAAATTTATTGCAGAACTCAGTCTCCGTCCTCTCTCAGTGCTAGTACCAAGCCCATATTCTCCCGCAACCCTTTCTTCCACTGCTTCCTCTACAAGCGCTTTCCAATCCCCGTAATGACTAGATTTTTATCTCCATTTACGTACTGAATCACACGTTCAATGTGCTCATATACTTCCTATACCTCTTCATTTTCTGCTTACGACATAGTCAAGTATACTTGAACTATTGTTGTCGCCGTCGGTTTGATGCCAAAACTGATGAGCACAACCTTTTCATTGAGCAACTCACTCTCTGACCTACCTTCCTATCCCTAACAATCCTACTTCAGTTACACCATTTTTTGCTGCTGTTGATATTAACCTATGTTCTTCCATCTTTGCATTCCACTTCATTGACCCCCACTATATCTAGACTGGGCCTTTTCAGATTTTATAGCTCCCCTCCCACGTTCAGACTTCTGAAATTCCACGCCCCGACTCGTGCACTGGTGTCCAAAATTAATGCAGCAAACGGAAATTTTGCAAGATTGTGTTTATTTTGTTTCAAAACAGGATAAACAGATGATAGTAAAGTAGAAACAATGTAAGGAATACAGAACGTAATACACTGCAACTTGCATAACGGTAGACGAAAATATTCTTGTTTTTTTTTACCAACTTTACGGATTTGCACACACATTCTGGCAAGTAATCAATGTGCTCAGTGTGGGGTGCGACCACCTTTGGCACCAATACAGGCCTGACAACGATGGGACATGCTGTGAATGATGTCATCAATCTCATGTTGAGGTAATAACGCCCATTCTTCCTGCAGAGCTACTCACAAGTATTGGAGGGCGGTTGGTGGATGCTGACGTGATGCAACCCGTCTCCTTAGTGCATCCCAGACGTGCTCTATGAGGTTCAAATTGGGAAAGCAAGCAGGCTAACCCAAGTGTGCAATATCTTCCGTTTCCAAAACAACATCACCCACCCGTGCTGTATGAGGTCGAGTACTATCGTCTATCAACGCGAAGTCTGGGCCCATAGCACCTCGCAACAACCCTGCAAGAAATGCCAAGATCGTCTCACAGTACTTGACAGCAGTTAAATCTTGCTGATCCACCCTTACAATTTCATCAAGATGTGTTCGAGTCGTCAACGTAATCGCTGGCCACACCATTTGGGATCCTCCTCTACATGAGTCTCTTTCCACAGTGTTTGTGTCCCAAAGTCGTGTTCCACGCGCTCACCAAACACGAATCCGTTAAGAATCACTCCCCAGACCAAATCGGAACTCAACTGTGAAAATTGACCCATTGTTCGACTGTCCAGGTGGCTTGTTGATGGCTCCTCTAGACGTTCCATTTTGTAAAGACACGCCAAAGATAGTCAGCAGGTCTCCAACAATAAAGGCCACTCTGCTGAAGCCTTCCGTACACCGTTTGCCTCGATACAACACGTCCAGGGGATGCTGCGAGGTCAGATGCCTGTTGCAGTGCAGTACTAAGGCGGTACTGTCGTGCAATCACAGTCAAATAACTGTCCACTCTTCCTGAAGTCAGACGTGGTCAGACTGTTCTGGTCTCCTGGATATAGTTTCGGTCTCTATAAATTGTCGCCTCATCCGAGAAACGACATAACGATTCATATTAAACCATCGCGCCACATCAGTATGCGACTCCCATGCTTCCATTCTTCCTATGGCGCTCCACAGCAGAGAGTTTGTAGGCGTCTTCTCTGTGCCATACTACACCGTCTGTGACTTTGTGTACAGAAGATGTGGGACTACTCTTCAAACACTACCCAGCTTGATATGTGCCCTGACGTCATTGTTGGCATGGTTGTCCATCGATCGGAATACCATCTTGCGTGCAGAATACGATTGTAACGACATCTGGTTGACAGTGTTATGGTGAGTCACTGGACTCTCATTCTGGAGACAGCTGTTCAAATTCCCCTCTGGCCATCCAGATTCAGGTGTTCCATGGTTTCCCGAATTAGCTTAAGGTAAACGCCACGATGATCTAATTCGAGAGGATAAGGCCTATTGCCTTTTTAGCTATTTTCCAATTCGATCTTCAACTCCGTCTGTAATGACCTCGTCTTAAAAACTGATCATTTTTTCTTTAAATTCTACCTCGCATTTCCGTGCAAGATTGAATTTTGGCAGCTTCAGTCTCTCTTACTCTGCTTACTGATGCTTATAAAGTATGAATTCTTAGTAATTGCTTGTTGTATAATAACGTTTCTTACGAAGTGAAAACCTCACGACTTGCCTTTTTTTTCTCAGTAGGAGTTGAGACATACTTTTCCCTATGTACCTCCAACAACTGATTTCCACCCTCAAAGAATACACTAAATGTATTCGCAATAGCGAACATGGACCACCATGAGCTGTAGAATGGAATAACGATATACGACAATGACTTTGTTATTCCGAATTACGATGCGAAGCTCGTTTGGACACAGTTCAGGTTCGAGTCCCACACCGGCACATATTTTCGTAGTCGTCATTCCAGTCGCCGCAGTGTCTGTTCCTTTGGACATGCAAGAATGTCCAAAGAAAATTTGCATCGTAATTCGGAATAACACAGGCACTGCAAGATCGTATCCTATCCCTCAAAGAAGTTTGTACGTGTATATCACATTTTTGGCAATATTGAGTTTTCGCTATAATAAAATCTGCCTAGTTAGCTACGAGTGGTCAGTGCGACGGACTGTCATACCAAGGACTCGGGGTCGAGCCCCGGCTGGGTCGGAGATTTTATCCGTTCAGGCACTGGGTGTCTCTATCATCATCGTCTCATCCCCCATTGACACGCAAGCCTCCGAAGTGGCGACAACTCAAAAGACTTGCACCAGGCGACAGGTCTACCCGACGGGAGGCCCTAGCCATACGACATTTCCATTACCGTAATAAAGAGGCATATCACTCGAGAAACGCTACCGTAGCAATTGATATTTTTTGTTTACGAGTTGAGCTGTCTGTAGTTGTAAAGTTGACCATCCTGGAAGAACGTTGTATAGCAATGAAAACGGCAGATGTGGCTGATGTAAGTTTTTCTCCAAAGGATAATGCGCCGTGAAATATGAGCACAAAAAGGAAATCAGATTGAGGAAACTTGAAGCAGAATCTCAAAAAAAAAAGTAGGAAGAACGATACAAATTTTTTTATGTCTACGGCTGGCTAAGAAGCACCTGAAAACACTACATCAAATGTGCTGCGTGCAAGAATGTTGTATATCATCATATCGTAACAATTGTACAGTAGAATAATTTGTTTGGTCTGGTTGTTGGTTTGAGCAAAACAACAACAGGACAATGAAGCTTTTACACAATTACCTCGTTTTGACAGGATATTTTACAACAATAGAGCAAATGTTTATTGTTTCGGGACATAGCAGTCTGTCTTGGGATCGTACTTTCGCATTAATCGGAAAAAGAAGAGTAATAGATGCCATGATTTCGTTTGAATGGATAGTATGTAATATATGAAGCTGGTTTAAGTACGACTTTCATTACAAAGGAAATGAGCCAGAATGACTTTTTGCTCTCAATGTTCTTGAAGGAATTGGGAAGTGTGACCGAAACTTGAAAATTATTTGGTACATGGTTGAATATCAATGCAGATAATCCATATTCAGTGTATCTGCGTCTTACTCATACTGTCATTCACTCTTGCGTACAGTCTTTGTTAAAAAGAAAAGAAAAAATGGACCTCAAGTTAACATCACTAAACCTACATTTCCTACATTTGTACCTACATGGCTACTATGCTGTACAGTTCAGTCTTAAGTGCCATTCAGAGAAGCACTTTCACACTCTTTGTTTTCCATTCCGCTAACAGCGCGCGGAAAACGAGCACTTAACTTCTCCGTGTGACTCTGATTTCCCGTATTTTATTAAATGATCTTTCCTCCATACGTAGATGGGTGTCAACAAAATACAGGGTGTACATAAAGTCGGGGGCACTTTCAATTACTTATTGCACAAGAACTAAACACTGTACAGATGTCATACATAGCGCATTTTGAAGAGAAACTCTGAAAGTTTTTTAGAAGCATTCGATATGCGGACCATGAGCGACCCGGCAAACGTCAATATGGTAATCGAATTGTTGCCATACCCGTCCCAGCATGGCATCGTCGACTGTAGCAGTCGCTTCCCGTATTCACTCCTGGAGCTCTGCTACATGACGAGGTAGAGGCGGTACATACACCAGATCTTTAGTGTGACCCCACAGAAAAAAGTCGCACGTAGTGAGATATGGTGATCAGGGAGGCCATTTCATTTCATGAAACAGCTGTCCCCTTCTGTAGTACGGCCGATCCATCGATGCGGCAGCCCGTGTTCAGGTATCCGCGAACTTTACGATGAAAATGGGGTGGAGCCCCATCCTGCTGAAAGATGAACGAAAGTCCGATTGCATTTGAGGCATCAGCCATTGTCGCAACATGTGCAAGTAGGAATATCCAGTGACAGTACTCTCTGCGAAGAAGAATGGCCCGTACAGTTTTCGACGTGACAAGTCACAAAAAACATTTACCTTTGCGGAATCATGCTCAAATTCAATGCGTTCGTGCAGATGCTTTGTACCCCAGATTCGATAATTAAACCTGTTCACTTTCCCATTAGTGTCAAAAGTGGCTTCGTTGCTAAAAATTAAGCGATCAACAATGCCATCCCCATCCTCATTCAATTGTTGCAACTGCGAACAAAACTCAAAACGCTTGTCTTTGTTGTCGTCATTGAGCTTCTGAACTAGCTCCAATTTGAATGGTTTCGTAGACAGCTTCTGTCGCAGGACTTTTCACACTGTCACTGGAGCAATTTCGAGTTCACAGGATGCGCGACGCACCGATTTCTTTGGACTCCTTATGAATGTCTCTTGTACGCGCTCCACATTTACTTCAATCATACTGGGACGTCCGCTTCTCTTTGCCGGGCACAAGCGACCCGTTGTATCGAATTTGTTGTGCCAGTAGTAAATGGCCTTCCTTGTTGGTGGCTTGTTACCGTACTTGGTTATAAACAACCGTTGAACAGCTGTAGCACACTTGTTTTTGTCAAATTTCAACACACAGAAGGATCGCTCCACACCTGAACACGCCATGTTTGCGACTAGCGCTGACTATCGGAAAATTACCAAATTACGCTGTGGCGGTATACATAAAAAACTTTTATGGTTTCTCTGCAAAATGACATATGTATGATATCTGTACAATGTTTGGTTCTTGTGCAATAAATAATTGAAAGTGTTCCCGGACTTTATGTACACCCTGTGTTTTCGCATGCGGGAAGAGAACATCGGAGATTGAAATTTCGTGAAAAGATCTTGCCGCAATGAAAAATGCCTTTGTTTTAATGACTGCTATTCCAACTCACGTATCATATCTGTGACCCTCTCTCTTCTATTTCGCGACAATCCAAAATGAACTGCCGTTCTTTGAAGTTTTCGATGTCGTCTGATAATACCAAATTGCTTTGTTGTATAAAGAGCTTCATCCTGTGTTGGTAGGGAAAGTGAGAGACTAGTTGGATATGTGTAAATCCTCCATTGTATGTGAACTTAGCTTCTGAGTGAACAGTTAAATTTATTTTCCCTCAGTTTAATTTTTTTCTTTGTTATTGTTTCTTGTCCTGTATGGAACTAACTTTTCAGTTTGAAGCTTAATTATATAAAGAAATTTTATTATTTCCGCATGCCAGAAAATATATTCTGTTAACACTTTACAGTAATTTCGCCATTGTAAGAAAAAATTATATTGTATTGATATACAAAGTTATTCTACAGCGTACTTTTTACAACGATCTTACACGGAAATCTAAATAAAATTTATGATAACTTTATAAATATTGTAAAATAAGCTTCATACATGTTGCTGTTCTATAATACATACTGTAACACTTGATCATACATAATAAAATGTACAAATAAACAGTACCAAAGAAAAATAACATTTTTTTTATTTCCTGAAAAATTATGAAATTGAGATATACTGAACAAACTTTTCTGAGGGAGATCTTCAATTACCTTACTGGGACTATACTGCCCAAGGCAAATAAGTAATTAAAATATTTCAATTACTTTTCAGTCACGTGTATGGAGCAAAAATTTTGAATCTGTTGATGTAGGAAATCGACGAGAGATTATAACAATGAAGTCTTGCATATTAATCATATCGTAATAGCAATCCTAGACTTTTTGATAAGTTTTCAAAGTGGTGCAGAGATTTGCAACTTGCTTCAAATGTTTAGAAATGTAAAATTTTGCACTTCACAAAACGAAAACGCTTATGACTATATCAATGAGTCACTGTTGGTATCGGCCAACTCATACAAATACCTGGATGTAACCCTTTGTAGGGATATGAAATGGAATGATCGCATAGATTGGGTTGTGGGTAAAGCAGGTACACTTTGGTTTGTTGGTAGAATACTGGGGAAGTGCAATCAGTCTACAAAGGAAATTGCTTACAAATCAATCGTGCGACTTGTTCTAGAGTATCGCTTAAGTGACACGGACCTGAACCAAATAGGACTAACAGCGGATATTGAACGTGTACAGAGAAGGGCAGCACGAATAGCCACAGGATTTTTAATCCACAGAAGACTGTCACAAAGATACGGAAGGAACTGGACAGAAAGGATCTTGAAGATAGACGTAAACTATCTCGAGAAAGTCTATTAACAAAGTTTCAAGAATCGGCTTTAAATGATTACCCTAGGAATATACTCCAACCCTTACACATCGCTCACATTGGGATCGTGAGGATAAGATTGGTATAATTACTGCACGTACAGAGGCATTCAGACAATCACTTTCCCGCGCCCCGAACGCGAATGGAACTGGAAGAAATCCTAGGAACTGGACGTACCCTCTGCCATGCATCTCACAGTGGTATGCAGAGTATATATGTAGATTTCTTTAATTATTAGTTTTACATGCTTGCTGTTAGGAAGTAAACGATCCGCATTCGCCATATAAAGTTGCCAGACAGACGGGGATCTGAAACCCGTGCGTCCAGTACGTGAGTCCGTTAATTCATTCCGTCATTTAGTGATTCTTGTCTAGAAATGTGCACCATTAGCATGAGACACAAGCGTTGTTTCAAACGACGTTTCTATCAGGATGTACAGAGATATCTTAAACAATACTTCAGTTCGGTCTGGATTCTATTTGCAGAAAAGCAAAGAAACTAGGCACAGCTGGTATGGTAAACAAAGGATCGTAAAGGAAGAGCATGTGCATTACATGCTCAGGACAAATTCTGCTTATTCTCAGTGGTTCTGTTTTCTAAAAGCACTCATCGAATAGCCTTCAGCCTGCTACTCTCTCAGCTACTTCATCGTGTAGTTACAATTGAACGTAGAGCCCATTTCATATACTACAGATTATAAACACTGGCATCCGTGATGTTGATGTTACTTTGATGTCTTCGCGCTCCGATACATGTCTCATTTCCTGATCGGGTACTAATTCTGACAATAGTCTGTCGCCAGAATATACAGCAGTCCAACAGTACCGTTACGGCGTATTTCAGTCTTGCACCATCTGTATCATTCCAATTAAGCGCTTAGTGTTTACGTACAACTAACGATACATCTTGATCACTCATCGAATGTAATAAGTTACGCAAATATGATTGATTATGTACAAAATAGGACCAAAGAGCTTGATATTAATATCTGTATCGCAGATACAGGCTAAGGAGGGAAGGGGGAGATAATAAATTGCCGTCCTGTATACAAACTCATCTGACGCAACCCAGCATCACAACGTTGTTCGTCTGACGAAAGACGACGCAGTCTGAAACCACCGCACAACTTGCAGTTTCTTGCTTGAGGCTACAAAAAACGAAGCTGATGTCTGTTATCATAACGCCACACGGATGACTGACGGTGCCGTTACTGAGCGGTTATTTCCGTTGCACAACTGAGAAAGGCGTTCGATGACCGACGATAGTTATTTTACCGGACGGAAAAATGTTTTTTCAGCATACAGTAAGATGCTGCTAACACAGTGGAAGTGACGCTATTAGTTTAAAAGAGAATATTTGATAAAACATCATAGTCGACAGCAAAACAAATGTGAGAACGTTTGAAGAGAGCTAATGTAAATCAGCGTACACAAGAAGAGCCAAGTGAAGGAATGTCGTACATTGATTAAATGCTGGTAAAATAAAACATTCGAAAATCAATCACCTTTTAATCGCAACTGTCAGAACTCGATGTTTAACGCTCTAAATAGTTGCGGTCACTAACGACCAGACTTGCGGAAAAGCATCTTTATTTGAATATAAAAGTGACTCAACGATTGCTTACTAGGTTAGAAAGGGCAATAGGAAAATGAATTGTAGGAAAATGTTATGGTACACGACGAAAAGGGAGTGTGTAAACGACGTACTTGGAATTTAGTTATCTGTTCTTTGACTGAGATTCGTAGAAATAAAGAATAATCCGAGGTTCATACCTACATATTTATACTGACAAACTGAAACCATTGCCGCTAACTGCCCTCTTGTAAGTGAGGTTCAGAATTGTTAATCGGAGTTGTACCGGAAAACAAAGTGTTCAGCTTATTAATATAAGTTGGTCAGAAAAACCACTGAAACCCCCTACCTAGATGACCGTCTACCCGAATTATTTGATACAGTATTCACCTGCACAGTCTAGAGAACCGAAAATTTAGAAACGAGAGCAGCTGAATCTTGCCTCGTGGAATGTTTGTGCCATAAAATTCGGTGTGTAAATTATTTGTAATGTACTGCATGCTACAGTGATATGAACTGCCCATTGGGCGAAGTTATTCACAATTTCGTGAGGGCGAGAGCTTATTTTCACTAATGAACTTTGAAATCACTTTTAATCTTCTATAGTGTTTTAAAGATTCTGGACTGGATGTGAATAAAAAATACCGAAAGAAGAAGATACACATTGCGTCAGATTACATGGACCTCATTAGCGAGCAATTTACAACTCCATATCAAGCAACTAACTCCATCAAATAAATGTAAACAAAATAAAGAATTTATGTTGCTAAACAAGCAGAGCAATGCGATGTTATCGGAACGCCCAGTAGAGGGCACGGCCACCCCTAATGTAAATCTATTTCATTGCAACTTTATTTTAACAGTTCTCTTGACAGTTGATAGAACTCCTTTTATCACCGGGATAACGCTTACAACTGCTTTTTAATAATGATTGTTTCACGCTGTAGGTTTTCATTAATGATATATTTTTATGAAATGTAATTCACTGTTGTTCGCTAATCGTTTATTGTTTACATACATGTACAGGGTTATTACAAATGATTGAAGCGATTTCATAAATTCACTGTAGCTCCATTCATTGACATATGGTCACGACACACTACAGATCGTAGAAAAACTCATAAAGTTTTGTTCGGCTGAAGCCGCACTTCAGGTTTCTGCCGCCAGAGCGCTCGAGAGCGCAGTGAGACAAAATTCAACAAAGATCCACCAACTGCTAACTCCATTCGGCGATGGTATGCGCAGTTTAAAGCTTCTGGATGCCTCTGTAAGGGGAAATCAACGGGTGAGCCTGCAGTGAGTGAAGAAACGGTTGAACGCGTGCGGGCAAGTTTCACGCGTAGCCCGCGGAAGTCGACGAATAAAGCAAGCAGGGAGCTAAACGTAGCACAGCCGACGGTTTGGAAAATCTTACGGAAAAGGCTAAAGCTGAAGCCTTACCGTTTACAATTGCTACAAGCCCTGACACCCGATGACAATGTCAAACGCTTTGAATTTTCGGCGCGGTTGCAACAGCTCATGGAAGAGGATGCGTTCAGTGCGAAACTTGTTTTCAGTGATGAAGCAACATTTTTTCTTAATGGTGAAGTGAACAGACACAATGTGCGAATCTGGGCGGTAGAGAATCCTCACGCATTCGTGCAGCAAATTCGCAATTCACCAAAAGTTAACGTGTTTTGTGCAATCTCACGCTTTAAAGTTTACTGCCCCTTTTTCTTCTGCGAAAAAAAACGTTACAGGACACGTGTATCTGGACATGCTGGAAAATTGGCTCATGCCACAACTAGAGACCGACAGCGCCGACTTCATCTTTCAACAGGATGGTACTCCACCGCACTTCCATCATGATGTTCGGCATTTCTTAAACAGGAGATTGGGAAACCGATGGATCGGTCGTGGTGGAGATCATGATCAGCAATTCATGTCATGGCATCCACGCTCTCCCGACGTAACCCCATGCGATTGCTTTCTGTGGGGTTATGTGAAAGATTCAGTGTTTAAACCTCCTCTACCAAGAAACGTGTCAGAACTGCGAGCTCGCATCAACGATGCTTTCGAACAAATTGATGGGGACATGCTACGCCGAGTGTGGGAGGAACTTGATTATCGGCTTGATGTCTGCCGAATCACCAAAGGGGCACATATCGAACATTTGTGAATGCCTAAAAAAACTTTTTGAGTTTTTGTATGTGTGTGCAAAGCATTGTGAAAATATCTCAAATAATAAAGTTATTGTAGAGCTGTGAAATCGCTTCAATCATTTGTAATAACCCTGTAAATGTTTTAATACGAGCACTATCAAGATCAACCCTTCAGAAACACAGATAATAATTATAGTACAAACCACCCATACCTTCCGCCTTAATGACTTCTACCTTTACCACTTATGTCCATTCTATCCAGTTAACTACTACAGTAAAATGTCTTGGATTAACCCTAGGCTGTCAATTAACCTACTAATCATCCTACAGCAAGCCGACAATAAACTAAAACCACTAACTGGCCAAACTGTGGGTTGCACCCTTCTATTACCCTCCACATCTACAAAACGTTGCTCCGACCCATTGCATGCGTGGATATCCTCTCCACCTAAGTTCTACACGTCCCTCGAAATCCTTGAATGTCATGTTCTTCACCTCGCTTTCCGCATCTATTTACCTTCCCTCACACAGATACTTTACCGTCTCATTAAATTCCCGCATCTCCTAACTCACACTGAACATCTTCGAACAACCTACACAATTTGCAAACTCGACTCCAGTAATCCTACTGTCTCGCCTCTAATTTCCAATCCCTACGCTGCCGCGCCTCTATCGACACATTCCACCAACACTATACCTGCACAGCCTCTACATCCTCTCCCAGACCATGAAATACTCACCAACGTTTACCCATCGCATCAACTATAAATCCACCCATCCCATCTCATCAGGGCCCCTTGTCCTTCCCTCCCCGTATTTCCCCATCTATTTTGCCCTTCCCGTCATCTTTCTCTACCTCAAAAAGAGGATCTTAAATGTTACGGTTTTGCCGACAACCCCACCTGTTCCTCCCTTCCTGCCTCGCAACAACCACTCCTTCTCCATCGACACTACCAGCAGTCCACCATCCTTATACCCACAACCTTCAAAAATACTAAAGCTCCACTTTTTTCGCCTTCAACAACAGACGATCTTTCCTAGGGCAGGTACTTCGACTTTTAGTGACAAATGAAAACCTAGCAAAATTCATTTTTAAAAGTGTCTCCTGTAAATATCTCACCTTTTAGTTTGGTATATTTTGGTTTTATGTGTTTTATGTATTGCTGATGACACGTCCTTTGGCTGAAGGGTGCGTTGATTATAGCGCTGCCTGCCCATCCCCGGCCCATATGGGACGAGGGGACGAAACAACAGTAAATAAGCAAATGTAATATGGGCACTTGTATTTTAATACAACATAATTCTACAAAATTTGTTTTGAATGTTAGATTAGGCATTAAAATGCCTATAAATTTTAAACGATTTGAAGATACTACAGCCGCTGACGTATGCATAAGTTTATAATTTTTCATGTTACTTTCGAAAGTAAAACAAAAATTTAAATTGGTACGTTTTAGAACTTTGTTTTCTCTCCTGTGCTTTTAAAAGTATCAATTTTAAACGACTGCCTACAGCAGACATAAGCAGATTCTGAGTACGTTGTTACTCGCCTCGCTTCGCTAGTGTATCCCCACGTCCCCCTCCTATCCTGTCACTCCATTTTACCTTAACCCTCTCTCACATAATCCCTATGTAATTACATAGGGTGACATCTGAATTTCGGTCTTTTCTCGACGTGACGAGATGATGTACATTCTTTGAATTATTTTAAATGACTTTATGATGCTCAAGTGCCTAAGTCTGTTTGATTTTAGTGGCTTATCTAGGCGCTACAGTCTGGAACCGCGCGACCGCTACAGTCGCAGGTTCGACTCCTGCCTCGGGCATGGATGTGTATGATGTCCTTAGGTTAGTTAGGTTTAAGTAGTTCTAAGTTCTAGGGGACTGATGACCTCAGAAGTTAAGTCCCATAGTGCTCAGAGCCATTTGAACCATTTTTGAAACACATCTGAAGAAGGCAGCTCCTCGCTGAAACCAGTAAGTGAATATTTTAAATATATATTTAAGTGACCGTGGCGCAATAAATTATTATACAAATATTTACACTCCCAATTAACAACATGTCACTCGTAAAAATCGACTATATTTCGGTATTATTGAAGTCATCCACTCAGCACATAAACTCACACTAACTATTCGTACTTGCGAGTAAATATTCTTATTCAGTGCGTGAGCGGACAGTATGCTGCTGACGATTCATACACTATAATAAAACAACTGCAGCCATTGGATGATGGACATGATAGACCGTAACCGGTCATTCTAGTACAATAAATCATTTTAAAAGTGTCTCTGGCTGGTTGACTCCTCGATGAACACTCCTTAACTGATAACAGTCTCAGAGTTCAGCATCCAACACACAAAACAATGGCGTGTTGAATTGTGATTTTGGAAAAAATTATACCTAGTCACTACTAATGATCATGACGTTAGCTGCTGACTGACTGCCAGTAATATATTTCTGAAGGATATAAATTCCTCTTTGAGATCTGTGATTATCGTCCTCGTACGGTGAGAGAATTAATTTTGCGTGACACACGTTTTATTCACAGTAAAAGAACTGGCATATTTGTAATCTTTTCCTCGTATTACATCTGGTGGCGCACTTTCGGATATGATGGCAGTGTGAAACGGCAAGTCGGGGAAAATTCTACACAGTTAGTTGTGTGATCAACAGTGTGTGCAATATCAACCAGTGTCTTATTGGTAGGCGAATATATTACACCCAGAAATGCCATATTGATTCCCGAATTTAATGGTAACGTTATATACATAGAGAAGATGGAAAATTACCTGCTCCGACATGTGAATTGCCAAAATATCCGTTCGTTCATTGTTTCCATCTGTTAGGTATACACTACTGGATAAAGCGAGGATGTTGAAAATTACGTGGCCTGATAAGATGAGAAATGAGGAGGTTCTCCGAAGAATTGGCGAGGAAAGGAATATTTGGAGAACATTGACAAGAAGAAGAGAGAGAATGATACGACATGTGTTAAGACATCACGAAGAACTTCCATAGTACTGGAGGTAATGATAGATGGTAAAAACTATAAGGGAACATAGAGACTGAAATACATACAACAAATAAATGGGGTCGTTAGGTGGCATTGCTGCTCTGTGATAAAGAGGTTGGCACACGGGAGTAATTCCTGGCGGGCCTTATTAATCCAGACAAATATTGATTAAAAAATAGGCCCGTTACCAGATAGCACTGGCAAGAGTCATCAAAAAAATTCGAAGAAAGGCAGCTCGTTTTGCATTATCTGGTAGAGACTGTCGTAGATATGATAAGCAAGCTGGGATGGCACTCGTTAAATCAAAGCCATTTTTCGTTTTGGCGAGATATTTTCACGAAATTTCAGTCGCCATCTTTCTCCCCTAAACGACAATACATATTTTTGACTCCCACCTACATAGGGAGATGGTTATCCTGATAAAATAAGAGAAATCAGAGCTTACAGGTAAAGATTTCGGTGTGTATTTTTCGCATGCGCTACTCGAGAGTTAACGGTAGATAAATAGTTTCAAAGTGGTTCTATGAGCTACCTCCCAAACACTTAAACTTACCGTAAAAGAACTTTCTTGGTTCACCTACCATATATTTACCAGGCTAAATTTCTCGACACCGTATACTACACTTTGATTACAGTCATAACTACGTATTCCACTGTTCCCTTATCCGTCTGTTTTCCTACCTCTGCAAGTAATTTCCAACATGCACATTTCCACTGCTTGCTGAGCAAATTCAAATGGCTGCAAGAACTATGGGACTTTAACATCTGAGGTCATCAGTCCCCTAGACTTAGAACTAAATAAACCAAACTAACCTAAGGACATCACACACATCCATGCCCGAGGCACGATTCGAACCTGCGACCGTAGCACCAGCGCGGTTCCAGACTGAAGCGCCTAGAATAGCTCGGCCACGGCGGCCGGCGTGTTTGCTGAGCAACTCACTTTTTTGGTATGGTTTTCCACCTCAGAAGTTCAGGTCTCAGCGCCAAAAATCAAAGTGGACAATAAACAGGGTGATTCAAAAGGAAAGAACATATTTCAGTTGTTTATTACAGACGAACTATGAGAAATATAAACACATTGCACATGTTACTGGACAGAGGACGGTTCAAAGTTTTTTGTTCCCGCAGACAATGTACTATACACTCAACATGAGCTCGAGAAACATCGAAACGGTAGTCCATTTCCTCCACACATGACTCAGCGGGTCACTGGCTTAATAGCTTTAACAGTTCGATTTCTCAGTTCTTGAAGAGTAGCTGCCATAGCTGGGATAAGAACTCTTGTCTTTTATGAATCCCCTAGAAAAAACATTGCAGTGTGAGGTCTGTTGACCTGGGAGGCAAAAAGGAATGAACAAACTCTTGTTGTTCACCTCTTGCAATCCAACATTGTGGGTTGGTGCTGTTAAGACAACGCCGTACCCCAAGGTGAAAGTGAAGGCGGGTCGCCGTTATGCATAAAAATGAAATCATTGGAATCTTCATGAAGTTGAGGAAACAGCCATTTTTGCAGGATACCCAAAAATGACATTCCTGTCCATAAACTTGGTGAATAGAAACAGCACAAAACACACTCAATTTTTTTGGCGGGTCTCCTTCAAGCTCGACGACGACGCCAGGTATTTGTGACTCCCAAATTCTTATGTCGGTTTACTTTAACCGATAAGTGAACTTCGATTCGTCCAAAAAGATGAGTCGTGCGGAACTGCGATATCCTGGAGGACTGAAATTCGTACCTTCTGTTATGATCACCAGGTAGCAACTGCTGCAGTAAGTGCAACTTCTCGGGCTTCATGTGTAGGCACCCACGCCGTTATTTGAGGAAGTTGAAGTTCCCGGCCGTTTTGTGGACTTCCGAGGGCGCGGCGTGAACGCATCCCGCATATGTTAGACATTTTCATCAGACGTGCGTGGCCGACCAGTACTCTTCCCTTTGCATATTCAACCAATTACCAAGAACTTTGTATCCGGTTATAAATCAGCTTGTGCATATGCAGTTTTTTTTAATCGACGTCGGAATGCCCGTTGCAATAGACTGACTTCGCGCAACTTCCTATTACGATTTTTCTTGTGTTGTCACCATGCTGCTACAAACTAAAAACAGCGCACGTCTGACAAAGCTTGAACCTATACGATACATTACCAGGGTTGTCACACGTTTCCCCAAATGAAATTCCCTGATATTTCCAGACAAGTTTTAGCGTTTTTCCCTGATAAATTTTAAGATGTCAAGGGTAAGTAAAGACAAAAGGTGACAAAAATGTAGGGACTTCTGTATTTCTCCGCAGTCAGCAAAAATCTTAAGTACTAACATCAACGTATTTTGTAATGAACTGTTTGCAGATGGAGAAAGCAAGCCAAATGGTATATGTGTTGCATTAAGACCACTGTTGTTATTTTATTTTAATAAAACAAAACACATTTGATGAGAAAAATACGCATTTCCTTGGAGTTGCAAGACTGATTTAAAATACCTTCACTGATTCCAGAAACAACTTCAGAAAAAAGTAGGCCTCTTGAAAAGTAGTGTCTAAGGCACGGAAGAGTTGTGTAAACCAACACTATACGTGACGCCAATAAAATGTTAGTTCTGCTATGTTCGTTATTGACGGTTATTACCCACTGTATTACGTCTATTATTTTACTGATAGTGTGTGAATTTTCTTAAGAGAAATACACTCCTGGAAATTGAAATAAGAACACCGTGAATTCATTGTCCCAGGAAGGGGAAACTTTATTGACACATTCCTGGAGTCAGATACATCACATGATCACACTGACAGAACCACAGGCACATAGACACAGGCAACAGAGCATGCACAATGTCGGCACTAGTACAGTGTATATCCACCTTTCGCAGCAATGCAGGCTGCTATTCTCCCATGGAGACGATCGTAGAGATGCTGGATGTAGTCCTGTGGAACGGCTTGCCATGCCATTTCCACCTGGCGCCTCAGTTGGACCAGCGTTCGTGCTGGACGTGCAGACCGCGAGAGACAACGCTTCATCCAGTCCCAAACATGCTCAAGGGGGGACAGATCCGGAGATCTTGCTGGCCAGGGTAGTTGACTTACACCTTCTAGAGCACGTTGGGTGGCACGGGATACATGCGGACGTGCATTGTCCTGTTGGAACAGCAAGTTCCCTTGCCGGTCTAGGAATGGTAGAACGATGGGTTCGATGACGGTTTGGATGTACCGTGCACTATTCAGTGTCCCCTCGACGATCACCAGAGGTGTACGGCCAGTGTAGGAGATCGCTCCCCACACCATGATGCCGGGTGTTGGCCTTGTGTGCCTCGGTCGTATGCAGTCCTGATTGTGGCGCTCACCTGCACGGCGCCAAACACGCATACGACCATCATTGGCACCAAGGCAGAAGCGACTCTCATCGCTGAAGACGACACGTCTCCATTCGTCCCTCCATTCACGCCTGTCGCGACACCACTGGAGGCGGGCTGCACGATGTTGGGGCGTGAGCGGAAGACGGCATAACGGTGTGCGGGACCGTAGCCCAGCTTCATGGAAACGGTTGCGAATGGTCCTCGCTGATACCCCAGGAGCAACAGTGTCCCTAATTTGCTGGGAAGTGGCGGTGCGGTCCCCTGCGGCACTGCGTAGGATCCTACGGTCTTGGGGTGCATCCGTGCGTCGCTGCAGTCCGGTCCCAGGTCTACGGGCACGTGCACCTTCTGCCGACCACTGGCGACAACATCGATGTACTGTGGAGACTTCACGCCCCACGTGTTGAGCAATTCGGCGGTACGTCCACCCGGCTTCCCGCATGCCCACTATACGCCCTCGCTCAAAGTCCGTCAACTGCACATACGGTTCACTTCCACGCTGTCGCGGCATGCTACCAGTGTTAAAGACTGCGATGGAGCTCCGTATGCCACGGCAAACTGGCTGACACTGACGGCGGCGGTGCACAAATGCTGCGCAGCTAGCGCCATTCGACGGCCAACACCGCGGTTCCTGGTGTGTCCGCTGTGCCGTGCGTGTGATCATTGCTTGTACAGCCCTCTAGCAGTGTCCGGAGCAAGTATGGTGGGTCTGACACACCGGTGTCAATGTGTTCTTTTTTCCATTTCCAGGAGTGTATTTGAGTACATAGCGTACAAGCCGCCAATGATGGCCGCAATTTTCTTCTTCTCATCGTCCATACTTTCTAATATGTAAATTATTTTCGAATTTCCAAAACGTAACAGAATAAATAAAATGTCTATAAAACAGTGTTCTGTACAATGTATTTGCGGTGAGACAGTTGCAATTCCTAAAACCAATCCCCCACGGCCTCTGGCCTGCCGAGAAGCAGATCAGTCCTGGGTCGTTGGATAAATTACGAAAATCCACCGCATTATGCCACATACAAACAGGCCCAGCATGCAGGCAGATCGGTGAGACCAGATCTGACGGGCAGGGCCTGCACACTAGGGGGAAGCGATGGGCTTCAGACTGGCAGCCCTGGTACGTTACAGATGCCTGCAGGAACGACTCGCACTTTGGCCCGTCGTGGAATTCCACTCATAGGGCCAGCTATTCACGTGTCAAAGACACCATATTGTTGAAATGAGACCACAGCGATCAGTCAATGTAACAGACAACTTGTACAAATACTCTAAACATTAATACTAATGAGGATAGGTAGCAACTCACCGCAAAGATGATCACTACGCCACAGGCAGGCATGTAGAAAAGACTCACACTTTCATCACTAAATTTTCGGTTCTAGCTTTTGCCAGAAAATGGGAGCACACAAACACATCCACACAATCACTCGGACACAACTCATGCACACATGACCACCATCTCCAGCCGCTGCATCAACAATCTCTGAGAATCGGATCCAAAGAAACGATTCCTCACGCGTCCCTGTCTCTTGTCGGCAGCTGCTAGGCTAGTGCCAAGAAGTGGTGGCAGCACTGACTGCAAGCTGAGGCGAGTGGTAGGACATGCATGCATGTCCAACAGAACAGGCACTGCACCGACTACAGCCCTTATGAAATATATTAAATGTATTCGCAGTTGAGAATAATGATAACCATCAGCTGTAGAATGGAATGACGACAGTGACAATTAGTTTCGGACAGGGGCTCGAACGCGGATTTCCCGCTTATCGCGAGCGGTCGCCTTACCATTTGGCTATCTGTGCACGACTCACGGCGAGACGGCATAGTTGACGACATATGGAAGTTTGGATCTGGCAGTCAGTCGTGCACGCATAGGCAAATGGTAAGGCACCGCACGCAATAGGCCAGACGGCATGGTTGACGACATATGGAAGTCTGGGTCTGACCATCAGTAGTGCACACATAGGCAAATGGTAAGGCACCGATCACGATAGGCCAGACGCCATGGTTGACGACATATGAAAGTTTGGATCTGGCCGTCAGCCGTGCACCCATAGGCAAATGGTAAGGCACCGCTCACAATAGGCCAGACGCTATGGTTGACGACATATGGAAGTTTGGATCCTGCGGTCAGCCGTGCACGCATAGTCAAATGGTAAGGCATTACTCGCGATATGCCAGACGCCATGGTTGACGACATATGGAAGTTTGGATCTGGCTGTCAGTCGTGCACGCATAGGCAAATGGTAAGGCACCGCTCGCAATAGGCCAGACGCCATGGTTGACGACATATGGAAGTTTGGATCTGGCGGTCAGTCGTGCACACATAGTCAAATGGTAAGGCACCGCTCGCAATAGGCCAGACGCCATGGTTGACGACATATGGAAGTTTGGATCTGGTGGTCAGTCGTGCACGCATAGTCAAATGGTAAGGCACCGCTCGCAATAGGCCAGACGCCATGGTTGACGACATATGGAAGTTTGGATCCTGCAGTCAGTCGTGCACGCATAGTCAAATGGTAAGGCATTACTCGCGATAGGTCAGACGGCATGGTTGACGACATATGGAAGTTTGGGTCTGGCCGTCAGTTGTGCACGCATAGGCAAATGGTAAGGCATTACTCGCGATATGCCAGACGCCATGGTTGACGACATATGGAAGTTTGGATCTGGCTGTCAGTCGTGCACGCATAGGCAAATGGTAAGGCACCGCTCGCAATAGGCCAGACGCCATGGTTGACGACATATGGAAGTTTGGATCCTGCGGTCAGTCGTGCACGCATAGTCAAATGGTAAGGCATTACTCGCGATAGGTCAGACGGCATGGTTGACGACATATGGAAGTTTGGGTCTGGCCGTCAGTTGTGCACGCATAGGCAAATGGTAAGGCATTACTCGCGATATGCCAGACGCCATGGTTGACGACATATGGAAGTTTGGATCTGGCTGTCAGTCGTGCACGCATAGGCAAATGGTAAGGCACCGCTCGCAATAGGCCAGACGCCATGGTTGACGACATATGGAAGTTTGGATCCTGCGGTCAGTCGTGCACGCATAGTCAAATGGTAAGGCACCGCTCGCGATAAGCGGGAAGTCCGCTTTCAGGTCCTGGTCCGGTACAAACTTTCACTGTTGTCATTCCATTCTACAGATGATGGTTGTCATTATTCGCAATTGCGAACACATTTAACGTATAAACTTGAACCTTTCTCTATTCAGTGACATGCGCAATTTTTCTATCCTTTGTTCTTTCTTTTCGAATCACTCGGTACAGATATTAGACGCTTTTCACTTCAGGTTCGTGGGAAGCTTCTTTTTGAAAACACTCAATATTTTATTTAAAGCACTGCAGACCGTGTTTAGTCACCTGCTTATTTCTTTTGCTATCCGTCTAGTGGTTGTCATCGTCTGCCCTAAATTAAAAAATCCCATGTATCATAATCATAACGGGCACACATTTATTTTCAGTGTGATGATTTATATTATTTTAGCCTTACTATCATTAACTTTAGGGCATACATTCGATCTTACTATTTCAACACATGGTTTCAAGGTGCGGCATTCACAACTTATCTGGTGCATGTTAAAAAAATTCTTTATTATTTAAGTCTTCTAAAGAGCTTCTGGAAACCGTATTGGCTCTTCGTGATCCTTTATTTCAAGGTTATAAACGACCCCTTTCGCGATACTATAGTCGCATCTTCGGATAAAAAATGCAGAAAAACGTACAATGTGCATTGGGAGCAAATTAATAAAAAAGAAGTGGCGTACCTAAACAAAAAAAGAGGGAGTGAAAATTAAGTAACGTAGCATTAGGCCATTGTGATAGTATGGTCTCCCGACTTTTATTCGGCATTTGTCTGTAGCATTGCCAGTTAAAATGGATGTTGCGTAATCCAGAAAAAGAAAACCAAGAATTGGCAGTTGTACACCATGTAATTGAACACGGCAAGTCGCCTTTCTAGACCTCAAAATGGAGACATAGCGCAATAAATCTGAAAAACTATGTCTTTTCCTGTTTACACCGGTTTCGCACCACTAAAGAGCGACCATTCCTTTACTTCAACGTAAGTTAATTTCCCAATAATTTTCAGGCTTCTTACGCTATGTCCCCATTTTTAGGTATATAAACGCCACTTGGATTGTTCAGTTACACGGCCTACAATCCCTAATTCTTGGTTTTCTTTTTCTTGATCACTCAGCATCCATTTTAACTGGCAATGCTAATGACAAGTGTCGTTCGAAGGTTGGGAGACCGTACTATTTTAACGGCCTATGTTACATTAGCTATGTGAATATTTCACTCCTTTTTTGGGTTATGTACCACACATTTCTGGTATTATTAATTTGCTCATAAAGCACATTGTATGTTTTTGTAGATTTTTCACCTAAAGTTCTGATTACAATACCACGACGCCGGCCGTGTATAACTTTGGAATAAAGGATTATCGACAGCTAATGCTATTTCCAGACATTATTTAAAAGATTTCATGAACGATAGTGTTGAAGTTTATTTATGCTAAAGGCAAATAGTACAGTGTCACCTGCGAAACGGTGGTTTAAGTACGTAAACATTAACACGTATATTCTCTCTTCCTCTTTCACAGTTTAAGTATCTGAAAACATCCTCTAGGATTGCTGAGAACAGTTTTTGGGATACGCAATTTGCTTGCCTGACTTAACTTTCGATTCTGAATTTTCCACTATTCTGATGAAGTCTAATGGATGATGTAGAACTGACATACATATGTACTAACGTATAATATCAATCGACGCCTTCTCAATGGCTAATGTTCAAGCAGAGGACAGCTTCACTGTCTTTATGCCAGAGGTGAAACAATCAGTAACTAAAAGACAAGAATCATAGAATAAGTTGTGGAGTAAACCCCAGACTTCGTAGTCATACGCTTGTCCCCTTGGTAATGGCACTAATATTTACAATTTGCTGTCTTCACATTTATGTACAGACAAAAAGAACCTTACCAAACCAATAAGGCTACGAGTAGTGCCCTAGACTTTTTCAATTTAGAGACCAGAATGTACGTTGATGCGCGTCTACAAAATCGGCGACAAACGTGTAACGTTTTTTTCACAAACGTTATTACTTCGTCTGTTGCTTCTACTGATTTAGGCCTCGTCTATCAAATGATTACAATATTTTATAAATTCTTCATCGAACAGTATGTATTCTGTCATATCTCCACAACAATTCCATGCTGCTATTTGTTTAGGCGTTCCTAATCCACATTACTAAGATGTTAAGCAATTTCATCTCGTGTTGCAATCTGCTGTCAGTATTTGGTTTATAATGCAATCACAAGATAAAGAGCTAGAACCGGATTTTCTGATGTCAGTTACTGCTTGTCAGCAGGAATGAGTGCTCATATGTACAACGGTTGTTAATGTCGCTAAAATGTTATTAGCAATTCGAAAACGTTTAGCGAGAAGCTCACCTGTTTGCCCACTTGACACTGGGTATAGCTGAGTCATGCTTATCATTTGCAGATGGCCGGTGGCTGCTACGTAAGACATGTCATTCTCCTACGGACTGTACACGGTATCTTCCCTTCGTCATTCTGAGACGTCACAGTGCAAGTTTCGTACTTATCCAGACAGTATAAAAACAGAGATTGTCGACGTAACAAGGAAAGTTACACGTGAATGAGTATACTCTGGTAACTGTATTTTTAAAAAGAAAAGTGTACGAGCTGCAATTAGCTCGAGTAGTTTCTGAAATAGAAACAATACGAAAATGCCAAATAGGTTTTCTCTAAAATTAGCTATGAAACAGGGTGACCTATCCTTTCTCTTTTTTCCCACTGTGTGCCATAAATGACTATACTGGTATGCCAATGGAATAATTTCGTTCGAACGTGATGCATTCCAGATAGGTTAGTTTCAGTACAAAAACACTGCGTGCATAATTAAAGCCGAAGAAGTCTCAAAGATTGTAATAGCTTTCGTATTTAACGTTTCTTACCTTTGAGCAGCCATATTGAAGTTTTTCGCTGGCGATGGTTTATAGTTCTCCATTATTGAGCTTTTTTGTCCTACATACTATTACGTTCTACAAAATGTTTGTACTAAACTCACAAGTAAGCATAATAAAACGAAGCGCGTATTAGTAAAAACAAGAAAAAGCTGACACAGCTTCGCGTTCTCTTTGAAATTTGTCTGTTTAGAACTACGCAATACTACTTTCATCAATACTATGATGCAGAGAACAAAACAGGATATACATCTGCTACAAAAAAATTTTTGCCACAGATGGAAACAAAGATACATCGACTAACGCTTCGAGAGAATGTTAAGCTTAAATATTAAAATGTGATTACCGACTCTGGGCGATAAGATTAAAAAAATTAAAAGACACTTCAAAACGAGTAAATCTATAGTTCACAATCTACCTCGCCAGAAATCGTACACTTAAATGTCTTCAGCTTATATTTCTGATATTTATTCTGAGAGATTAATGGCATCTTTTACGGGTTTCTAGATCAGTTGACAATTATATCGATCCGTAAAATGTAATCGTTAACGCGCCCAGAAACTCGAAACAATCTTTCTTTGTAAGTTTGAATATTTCGTCATGAAGTAACATAGCGCAGCAAACCAAATAGCGAATTGCATGTTATGTCTGCATGTTCTGTGCGCTGTGTTCCTATTTATTCATATATACGAGTCCGAGGAGGTATAGTTACTATTCAGGGTTATGACAGGAACGATCATTCGAAGCAATGGTCTCCAAAATTGAGACCGTAAGAGCTAAGAGCATTACTTCGTCTTCCATATTGCGAAACAAATCTCCGCCATTGCAAGATCTTCGCTTTAAATATGTACAAAACCAAGAAAAAAAGATATTCTTAAACATGAGCTCTAAAGTACATAGCCGGCCGGAGTGGCCGAGCGGTTCTAGGCGCTACAGTCTGGAACCGCGCCACCGCTGCGGTCGCAGGTTCGAATCCTGCCTCGAGCATGGGTGTTTGTGATGTCCTTAGGTTAGTTAGGTTTAAGTAGTTCTAAGTTCTAGGGGACTGATGACCACTTCAGTAAAGTCCCATAGTGCTCAGAGCCAATCTAAAGTACATACCCTAAGAGCTACAAGTTCTTGTTCATATTCGCTTATGTGTAACACATCTCTTCTAGTAAACAAATGTCCATAGCTCTTAAGTCGGCCTGTGTGACCGAACGGTTCTAGGCGCTTCAGTCAGGAACCGCGCGACCGTTACAGTCGCAGGTTCGAATGCTGCCTCGGGCCTGGATGTGTGTGATGTCCTCAGGTTGGTTAGGTTTAAGTAGTTCTAACTTCTAGGGGACTGATGATCTCAGTATTTAAGTCCCATAGTGCTCAGAGCCATTTGAACCACTTTTGCTCAGAGCCATTTAAACAATCATAGCTCTTAACGTTTTAGAGCCGATGTTTGCAGACTTTTCTTACTTCAAATGACATTTCCATTCATATCCCTGAATATTGACAATTCCTCCTGAGACACTCTGTATAAATCAAAACTAATAGTTGGACCATATTCATATGTTTCTCAACTTCGAGAACTGACTAGATCAGGAAGTTAAGCATTTCAAACCCGCACTACGTAAACACCCATTTCTCGTCTCGTGAAAGATCGTGCTTCGTAAGTAAACGGACCTTCCTAGATTTACAGCATCTAGCATACTGGAAAAGGAGAGACGGATTCTATATAACACAAAATTTGGGAATTTTGTTTTCTTTATTGTTATTTTTAAACCTGCTTACAGGCAGGCCTGTAGCAGCATACCACGCCGCTCTTCGGCCACAGAGAAACATACAAGACACAAATGATGACAATTTGAGATAAAAAGATGGTGGACATATAAACGGAGACAAACACTTTTTAAAATACATGGAGCCGTTCACGGGCGTAGAGTCCAAGATAAAAGTTGTTCAGACACTTGGACACATACATAGACGAAAAATAGTCACACGTGAATGTAGGTGCACAAAACGAATAACAGTGAACCACTTAAGCACAAAACGACGGCACACACAGAAAACACGTGGCGTCGATCTCTGGCGCGCGAATGTTCACTAACCGTGTACGAGTCTGGGAATCTTCCAAGAGAGGAGGAGGAGGAAGGGGAATGGGAGAGGGAGAGGGGAAAGCAGAGATGCCGTGGGCAGGGGAGATAGGGGGAGGGACGAAGGGGGAGGGGAAGCCCAGGGGAAGAGGGGAAGAGGAAGGGGGATGGGGGAAAAGGAAAGAGAAGGGAGGGAGGGTGCCAAAAGGAAAGGATACAGGAAGTGGGGGTGGAAAGGATCAAAGTTGATAGGAGGGATAGATGGAGGTGAGGAGGACATCATCAGGGAGGGGGAGCTGGCGGAAGCCACCTTGGGAGAGGGTAAGTAGGATGGAGAGATGGAGACCGGGTGGGACGTGGGAATACAGGTGCGGCAGCGGGCGGTAGTGGGAGAGGATGGGCGAGACAAGCGGGTGAGGAGGGTCGAGTTTGCGGGAGGTGTACAGGATCCGTATCCTTTTAAGGAAAAGGAGGAGGTGGGGGAAAGGAATGAGATCGTACAGGATCCGTGTGGGGAAGGGGATGCGGATGCGATAGGCGAGGCAGAGAGCATGGCGTTCAAGGATTTCAAGGGCTTTATAAAAGGTAGGGGGGGGGGGGCGTAGACCCAGGCCGGATGGGTGTAGCACAATTTGGGAACGCGGAAATATTATATCTTTCTGTATTGTGCGTAATTCTACTCTGAGTTCATTTCAGAAACTATCTTTCAGGAGTGACTGTTTGTCTCTGGATATTCGAATAGCTTTATTAGCGTCTTATTTAGCGCCAAAAACAGTTCTTGTTGAACAATAAGCTGGCTCAGGTGTATGTTAATCATTTGCAATCAACGTAACTGACTTCCATAAAACCATTTGACACGAAAATGGCAATATGGCGACTTTCCGTGTGTTCGGTTTACTTTCAAGTACATAACTTTTTATTTCAGTTATTTTAGATTACGAAGTCGAACAGCAACAACAATAGCTTGGATTAGTTGTTCAGTTCCATTGTACATAACAGCATTAAACAGGACAAAATGTAGCAACATTAGAACGGTCTTGATTAGGATATCGTCGTTACTTTACTCGCCAATTACGTACATATATTGATCGTCACCAAAGAAGATTCAAGAGAATGTATAATCACATATGTATGCTTTAGAAGAATCGCCAGAGTGACTTTCCTTGATGTTCTAGGAAAATTGTTAATGTCTGCTTAGTCATCAAAATCGAATAATGCTTATATACAAATCTGCGTATGAATACGAGCCGATGACTGTTTTACGAATAATGAATACAAAAATTGGAGCAATACATGACAGGGAAGCACAAGCGTCTCTGTGCTTGGTCGACGGAGCTGTACAGTCCGCAGTTCGTGGTCTTACGGTAGCCTGTTCGCTTCCTGCGCACTGGGTCCTGGGTTAGATTCCTGGTGGTGTCAGGGATTGTTCTCTGCCTCGAGTTGACTGGGTGCTGCGTGTGTTTCATCATCAGTATATCGTCATTGACTCGCAAGTCGCCGAAGTGGCGTCAGCTAAAAAGGACTTCCAATTTCGGCGGCCGAACACCTCGCATGGGGTCTCCCGGCCAACAATGCCGTACGATCATTTCATTTCATTTCACCACTGTACATTCTGTTCTTATGTCACTGGACTGCAAAGAGGAAAATAATATCCACTGCTGGCTACTACAGATTTCTGAACCATTGTTCTTGGGTGAGATGCTGACGGTATAGGTACAATGTCCGTTCACAAAATTGAAACAGCTCTAAATCAAAAACGTGCGAAGAATGATATTTGCGTCTGCTCTCTCTGCTGCCTCAAATAGCTCAGTTTATCCCTCCCGCACCTCCCTCCCCAATAGAAAACAATTCTGAATTGTAATTTTTGTTGTTTAGATCGAAAAATAGCTACACTTAATCGGAAGTTAATTTACTAACAAATTGCGAGATCTGACTCTAAAAAAGAGAAACAGAAAAAGATTACAAAGTCACATAAGTTTTATCATAAGAAACGTACCTGTCCATATTGCAAACATACTCAAAGTCACATCAGTTCTTGTCGACACTTTCCACTATAATACTCCGTGTACAGAAGTTGATGTATAACACCAGACTGACTATGGATTCAGTATGATCCATATGCCGATCTTTCACGTTCTCTACTCGAATTATCTTGTTTTGCTATCCGTGCGGGTTCATACCAGATGGGATACTGAGCGTTGACAAAGAAGGGCAGTACGATTAGTCAGAGCTTTTCTTATTAACTGACGAAAGAACGCCACGGAAATGTGGTTAAACGTGCACTGGCAGGCGCTTCAAAGTAAGAGTGGACAGTCATGCGAAAGCTTGCTTACAAAGCTTCGAGAACCACCTTTACTTGACAATTCCAGAAACAGGCTACAGATCCCAATGTATCGCTTCCGCAGCGACCGTGGAGGACAGGGTTTAGAGTAACTACAGTGCGCAAGGAGTTGTCCAAGCAGTCGTTTCATACATGAATGGAGCTTAAAGAACCACGAAACTCTTTTATTGTACCATGGTACTCCTAGTTCAGTAAATAACGCCCGAAGTTTTTTTACAGCGTTAATATACACAAGAAAAGAACCTTTTAGATGGTTCAAATTTGTTGCGTCTTCTGCACGTGTGCGAAGTTTCGAACATTGCCGACAGACAACGGAGTCGTAGTGAATCACTCGTTACTAGCAACAAGCTATAATTGAATTCTTGGTTGCGGAGAAAGTGTCTTGAATACTGTAAAGATTTTTGCGCAGTGTTCGGTAACGATGCAGTTAATGGGAGTAACGAGAGTTAATGTGTCAGCAAGCGAAAAAATTGTGCTGTGGGTTCGGGATGTTGTGTCACGGCCATTTCTCCCGCCCTCGGACTTGCGTCTGTTTGGGCCACCTAACGGTTCTCTATGTGTGATACAGTTTGAAGATGATGGGAAGGTGATTCACGCAGTGAAAACATGGCTACCAGCTTTTATCAACAGGGAATACATGTTCTTACACAACATGGCGTAAGGTCGTAGAACGCGAAGAAAAATAGTGGCTCTAAAAGAAATGTCTACTGATAATGTTACCGAGCTCTAAGTCTTAAGAAATATTATTAAAAATTATTAAAAAAATAAAGGGGTTTGTGAAATACTAGAAAACTAAATTACAAAAAATAACATCTATACACAGCTATAAGCACTTGAATCCGTAACATACCAACTATATAGTCAAGTGAACAGACGAATAGAGAATCTGGGACTACGAGTAATTCTGCACTATGATTGTTGGGCTTTTTAGGCTATGTTTCACTACGTGGGCCTGACAGTATTAATTTATTAAATCTAAACTGCAAATATAAGTCTTAAATATTCACAATATGGAACTGAATGTAGGAGAATGCTTTCCCAAAATGGAAGCTAGTAATAAATTATGTAACTACTTACGTAGCTGTAAGCTAGAATACGTAAGTCACAGAAATCCTGAAAACGAGATCCGTGAGTAGCAAAGTGGTAGTTCCTGGTTCGGAGAATGCACAAAACAATTACAGTGAAACAACTGTTAAGGCAAGTTACGATTGGAGAAGTGCGAGGCCGCAGAGCACTAAAAAAAAAAGGAAAAGGCAAAAAACACAAAAAGAGACTTTATATCAGATCAGAAAAATTACGAAAAGAGCTTTAGTACTGAATCACTTCATACATATAACAAAAAAGCTCTGTTCTGAATCACTTTGTTCATTTAACAACTGTTGTGGGACTTTAAAAAAATTCCCATGTAATTAAATCTGTACCATTTTCCATTATAAATGTACCACTTCATCTCAATTATGTATGTACTGTGTTTCATATGTCCATCATTGCCTATGATTATTCCTGTTTAACAATGTGTTTTTTCCTTAGCAACTGTCAAGTCAAGCATTGTACTAACAGTGTTCTTGAAAGCGGACATCACAAAATCAAACCGTCTGCGCTTTGTAAAATTTTGGACAGCCCATTGTGTTCCACTTATACAGTCTGTGTAGGGAAGAAACCATAATACTAAAAGTACTCTCTGCCATGCACTTCACATCGGTTTGCAGGCTATGGATGAAGATGCATGTGTAGGTCAAATAGAGTGTGCTGCGCTTGTCACAACTCCAGCGGGACTGTTCTTGCTTTCACTGTAACAGAATCGTTAATAAAACCATCAGAATTTATATATCTTAAAGCTTTATCACTCAATACTGAAACCAGTTCTACCAGTATCTTCCGGATCTCTGAACTTTGCATGCAGACAGTCTTAACTTTGAAAAATTTCTCTTGGCACTTGCAACTGATATAGAATATATCAATTAGATTTCGGGAATGCAGTCCCAATAACCGCTGTTCTTCAACTGATTTTGCCCATAGTCTTTTTGGCACTATTCCGAGTGACGAAACCTACAGATTTTATTGATCGTGGCGACGGATGAGGTTTTAGCACATTCCATCGCCGTGAAGAAGCTGCGAAAAAGAGGCGTCGACAAAATGAAAAAACCCTCCCTTCTTGGCAACATGAATAATCATTATTCAGAGTATGACAACTGCATGGGACATAACGTGCGCAAGGATTATAATAATTTTTTTCTGCAGACTTCTTTTCTTTCCTTTTATGTTACCCCCATCATCCTGTCCTTGCTGACGTAGGTCTTAAACTGACAATGACACCTCAAGTAGTTGGTTAAGCACGACATTTGCCATGGATGCTGGTGTTGTTTCACTGAGAGATATAAAGCTCAAAAATATTCTATTACATTTCTTTATATTATAGGGCTGATGTACGAGAACCGATTATTCCTATAGATCTAATGTCAAGAAATCTAACTATCGTGTTCGCTTTCTCTACATGTCAAATGTCACATGTGCTATCAAACATCACCTGTGCAATCAAGAAAATTAAAGAAAATCGCACTTCGTTCCTTCAGCTGTTGAAATAATTTTACCTGAAACAGCAGTGGCAAAATCTTGGGTTTTGAATAAATTTTTCTAAATAATGGACATGTCTTATTTTCCCTGTTTTGATTCTGCAAAGTCATTGCTTTTCTGTATACTGAAAAATGTATACACAAAGAATGCAAGCTTTGCCAGATTATAATAACTGATATTTTGGTCAGATTATTTCCCACCTATATGTAAGAATTATTACGTTTTGGCAACAGCACTGTGGAGTGACACAAGAATGTGACATTTCCACTCTTTGTATGTCTTACAGCGAGCTTAGTTGTATGGGATTGGGTGGGAGATGACGGAAAAGGGACAGGGGAGTACAGCCGTAACACCTATTGTTAGTCTGCTAACGGCGGTATACCTAGCTGATTTTTCTTCGTTTGCATAAAAAAGCGGTCGTAAGACTCCTCCATTTATTTGTCATTATACTGAGGATACAAAAGTCATGGGATCCTCCTAGTATCGTATTGGACCTTATTTTGCTGAGTGCAGTGCAGCAACTCTACGTGGTATGATCTCATGAAGTCGCTGAAGGTCCCGTGTATAAATATTGAGCCAGCTGCCCCTATAGCCGTCCATAATTGCGAAAGCGTTGGCGGTGCAGGATTTTGTGCACAAACTGATGTCTCAATTATGCCCCATAAATGTTCGGTGGGATTCATGTCGGGGGGTCTGGGTGCTCAAATCATTCGCCCGAATTGTCCAGAATATTCTTCAAACCAATCGGGAACGATTGTAGCCCGATGACATGGCGCATTGTCCTCAATAAAAAGTCAATCGTTGATGGAGAACATGAAGTTCACGAATGGCAAGTGGCCTGGAAGTAGCCGAAATGACCATTCACAGTCAGCGATCAGTTCAGTTTGACTAGAGGACCCAGTCCTTTCCATGTTAACACAACCCACCCCATTATGGAGCCATCACCAACCGGCACAGTGCCTTGTTGTCGACATGAGGTCCAGGGCTTCATGAGGTCTGCGGCACACTCGGACTCCATCATCAGCTCTTACCAACTGGAACCTGGACTCATCTGACTAGGCCACTGTTTTCCAGTCGTCTAGGGTCCAACCCATTTGGACACGAGCCCAGGAGAGGCGCTGCAGGCGATGTCATGGTGTTAGCAAAGACACTTGGCGTCTGCTGCCATAGCCCATTACCGCCATATTCGCCGCACTGTCCTAGCGGATACGGTCGTATTACGTCCCACATTGATTTCTGCTGTTATTTCACGCAGTGTTGCTTGTCTGTTAACAGTAACAAATCCACGCAACCGCCACTGCTCTAAGTCGTTAAGTGAAAGCCGTCGACCGCTATGTTGTCTGTGGTGAGAGGTAATACCCGCAATTTCGTATTCTCCGCACACTCCGAATATTGAATTCTCTGACGATTTCTGAAATGGAATATCCCACGCTTCTAGCTCCAACTACCATTCCACATTCGAAGTCTGTCAACTCGTCGTGCGGCCACATTCACGGCGGAAACTTTTGCACAGGACTCATCTGAATGCAAATGACATCTCCGCCAATGAATTGCTCTTTTATACCTTGTGTATGCGATACTACTGTCATCTGTATATGTGCATATTGATGTCCCATGACTTCTGTCACCTTAACGCATTTCGCTTAGTTGGAAGAGAAATATTACGGAAAAACTCCAGGTGACAGGCACAAAATTGGAATGCATTGAGTAAATTATAAATCAATTTAAAAAATGATCTGAACCCATGAGCCAAGAGTCAAGATTTGGGCAGAAACCATATTACAAGTAAACGAGTCTTTTTGTTACACTTCTGCGTGATCTGATGCGTCGAGAACAACCCCACAAATATTTCCGCTGATATATCACTTATGATGCACGTGAAGTTTACTAGAGAAGACTGCTCTCTGGAGAGGAATCACCATTTAGAAACGCACGCTTGCGCTATTAGCAGCGGGTAAGCACCCGGTGGTGGAACTGATAGCGGAGGCTGTTGGACCGAGGCGATGGAATATGTTCCGCTACGTTGGCAGGCACCCAGGGGACCCAAGGTCGCTACTAGCGTGGGCCGTCAATCGTGGAACGCCGGCTCTAAGTGTTGTCTGCCTTCAGCAGTATCCCTAAATAAATAACTAAAAAAAAAAAAAAACAGGAATGGAGAAGACGTCAGGCACCTAGTTACCCTTGGGAGGGAAAGAAACAGCGTTATGTTGTGTAGGAGGGGTAGCACACCGTCAGCCTGTCTACATCTAGAAACAAATTCTGCAAACCACTGTGAGGTGCATGGCAGAGCGTAATTAGCATCGTATCACATGCTAGAGATTCTTTCCATTCCAACCACTTTTGCATTGTGGGAAAAACGACTGCTTAAATGCCTCTCTGCAAACTGTAATTAGTCCAATCTTTTCATCATGGTCGGTACAGAAGCGATATGTAATGGGTATCTAATGACAGTACTATTTGCTATAGGTCCCACACACTTGAGCAGTGAGTGTTTTGTAGCTAGTCTCCTTTTTGGACCGACTTGTTTTTATTGCGCATGTGTATGTGTATGTGTGTGTGTGTGTGTGTGTGTGTGTGTGTGTGTGTAAGGGCGAAACATGGGAGCGCAATTCTAAGTAGTGTCGGTCGAGAGATCGGAGACAGAAGTGTCACTCTGCCCTCACGTCGGTGATGGCTTATCTTACCACACTCAAGGCTTAATTTCATTATATGACCAAGAGAGATTTAGATGGCTTGACTACGCTTAAATATGGAATTAAAGGTAAAATTCGCAAGTATAGCATAAAGCGCAATTGCAGGGTTAGGCTCGTGATTGTTAGTCCGAGTTTGCGATAATCCCATGTTTTTCTCGTCAGTTAAAGAAGCGTACTTATCCTCCAAATAAATATTCTGTAGATATTAAGTGTTAATGTAACTTTGAAATTGAAATAATTTGTTAATCTGGCACGCAGCCATAATTGATACTTGTCACTCTCAGGCATTTGGCTATTATTAATACTTGCCATACTATTATGGGTCATGATGATTTCGGAAGTTTTAAATAGATCTGATTTATGAAATCCCTTCTTACAAGTTATTTATTAATTAACAGGACCCAAGCAAACTTCTTTTTATTAAATTCATTCTTAGTAACAATTAGCTTTAGCTGCTGCTGCATGCTGCTGTGAATTGCTGTAAACCACTTGGAAAAAGACAGTCATCTAAAGAGGTGAGTGCAAAACTTAGGGCCAAAACAGAGACACTGACACACCACAACATGTCATGTACTCTAATCCAGTAAATTCCCTTGCTCTAGTCAGATTCTGTATCACTTGTAAATTCTTATTCAAAACCGAAGTCAGACAGCTTAGGTATTCATTGTTACAGGTTCATTTGTTCCTTTAGTTTTTCACATTCCAATACGCAGTCAAATAGCTTATCCAAATGCTGCTTTCAAGTGTTTCGTGTAACGGTCTGTTGAGGGCTTAAATGACAGTGAAACCGACACTCATACAACATGCCCACAGTGTATGCAGGTTAGATTCCTATCACTGATAGTTCAGGTTGCTTATCGAGTCCATTTTCACAGACGAACATAGGTTTCATTTGTTGTAGGTATGTTACATACTGGTTTCAAAAATGACCGGTATATTTGAAACGGCAATAAAAACCAAACGAGCAGCGATAGAAATACACCGTTTGTTGCAATATGCTTGGAACAACAGTACATTTTCAGGCGGACAAACTTTCGAAATTACAGTAGTTACAAATTTCAACAACAGATGGCGCTGCAAGTGATGTGAAAGATATAGAAGACAACGCAGTCTGTGGGTGCGCCATTCTGTACGTCGTCTTTCTGCTGTAAGCGTGTGCTGTTCACAACGTGCAAGTGTGCTGTGGACAACATGGTTTATTCCTTAGAACAGAGGATTTTTCTGGTGTTGGAATTCCACCGCCTAGAAAACAGTGTTGTTGCAACAAGACGAAGTTTTCAACAGAGGTTTAATGTAACCAAAGGACAGAAAAGCGATACAATAAAGGATCTGTTTGAAAAATTTCAACAGACTGGGAACGTGACGGATGAACGTGCTGGAAAGGTAGGGCGACCGCGTACGGCAACCACAGAGGGCAACGCGCAGCTAGTGCAGCAGGTGATCCAACAGCGGCCTCGGGTTTCCGTTCGCCGTGTTGCAGCTGCGGTCCAAATGACGCCAACGTCCACGTATCGTCTCATGCGCCAGAGTTTACACCTCTATCCATACAAAATTCAAACATGGCAACCCCTCAGCGCTGCTACCATTGCTGCACGAGAGACATTCGCTAACGATACAGTGCACAGGATTGATGACGGCGATATGCATGTGGGCAGCATTTGGTTTACTGACGAAGCTTATTTTTACCTGGACGGCTTCGTCAATAAACAGAACTGGCGCATATGGGGAACCGAAAAGCCCCATGTTGCAGCCTCATCGTCCCTGCATCCTCAAAAAGTACTGGTCTGGGCCGCCATTTCTTCCAAAGGAATCATTGGCCCATTTTTCAGATCCGAAACGATTACTGCATCACGCTATCTGGACATTCTTCGTGAATTTGTGGCAGTACAAACTGCCTTAGAAGACACTGCGAACACCTCGTGGTTTATGCAAGATGGTGCCCGGCCACATCGCACGGCCGACGTCTTTAATTTCCTGAATGAATATGTCGATGATCGTGTGATTGTTTTGGGCTATCCGAAACATACAGGAGGCGGCTTGGATTGGCCTCCCTATTCGCCAGACATGAACCCCTGTGACTTCTTTCTGTGGGGACACTTGAAAGACCAGGTGTACCGCCAGAATTCAGAAACAATTGAACAGCTGAAGCAGTACATCTCATCTGCATGTGAAGCCATTCCGCCAGACACGTTGTCAAAGGTTTCGGGTAATTTCATTCAGAGACTACGCCATATTATTGCTACGCATGGTGGATATGTGGAAAATATCGTACTATAGAGTTTCCCAGACCGCAGCGCCATCTGTTGTTGACAATTGTAACTACTGTAATTTCGAAAGTTTGTCTGCCTGAAAATGTACTGTTGTCCCAAGCGTATTGCAACAAACGGTGTATTTCTATCGCTGCTCGTTTAGTTTGTATTGCCGTTTCAAATATACCGGTCATTTTTTAAACACCCTGTAGGTTTGTAGGTACGTTACACAGTACAGATGCTTAGTGACAATCATTCTTCGCACGCGCCATTCGCGTGTGGATCAGAGTCGGGGGGGGGGGGGGGGGGAAATCAGTTAGTGACACCGGAAGTGCCGTCCACCACACACTATTAGGTGGCTTGCGTAGTATGACGTGGATGTGGTGTGTGTGTGTGTGTGTGTGTGTGTGTGTGTGTGTGAACCGAAGTCTGCCACGTGACTTACTTAGACTGACCCTACGTCATCATACGCTTCATATACGTATAAGCTGTTGCACCAAGATATGTGCATGAAATGGCTGATTCCATTTCTGTACATTTACAGCAAGATGCTAAACTTTGAAATCTTACAAATTTGGAATTTTGGTATCCCTCCTCCCAACGACCTAAACAGGCGTCCTCGAGCCGGCTGCTGTTGCCGAGAGGTTCTAGGCGCTTCAGTCTGGAACCGCGCGACTGCTACGGTCGCAGGTTCGAATCCTGCCTCGGCCATGAATGTGTGTGTTAGATTTAATTAGTTCTAAGTTTTAGGCGACTGATGACCCCAGAAGTAAGTCGCATAGTGCTCAGAGCCATTTGAAAAATTTTTTTGAAAGGGATAGACAATGGTGAGAATGTATCTAAACTGGCAACGGAACTGGGTGTTGGTAAAGCAACCATTTGTGATTGGAATAAGAAAAAAATTGGGGATTTGTGGTACGGTCTTATGGGACCAAACTGCTGAGGTCAACGGTCCCTAAGTTTAGCCATTACTTAATCTAACTTAAACTAACTTACACAAAGGGCAACACACACACACTCACTCCCGAGGGAGGACTCGAACCTCCGACTGGGGGAGCCGCACGGACCGTGACAAGGCGCCCTAGATCGAGCAGCGATTGGAAGAAGGCCCGAGTGAAGCTTGAACAGTCCTGTGCAACTTCTTCGGGAAAAACACTCGAAATTCGGCACACTTTGAAAGAGTCCCAGTACGCTAAAGTGGATGAAGCTCTTTTTATTTGCTTTACGCAGGAAAGAGAAAGTGGAACTCTTATGAGTGGTGCACTGGTTCAGGAGCAGGCTGTTTACCTGAACAAGTTAATGAATGGTGATGAGTCTTTTAGTGCGAGTACACGTTGGTTGGACAGATTCAAAAAACGTCATGCAATCCGTCAGCTAACAGTTCCTGGAGAGAAGCTTTCTTCTGACCGTGATGCAGCGAAGGAGTACTTGGGTGAGTTTGAAAAAATGATAAGAGAGGGAAAGTATTCTCCCCAACAAATTTATAAAGCTTACGAGACTGACCTTAATTTTGGGCACTGCCAACAAAAAGCTTGGCATTAAAAGCAGAAGACAATGCTCCTGGTTTTAAAATATGCAAAGATCGTGTGACTTTATTAGCGTGCAGCAACACAGCAGGTAATCACAAGCAGTCTTTAATGCTGATCGGCAAATCTGCTAGCCCCAGAGCTTTTAAAAACTGGAACATGAAGTCCCTGCCCGTACATTATCGCAACCAGAAAAAAGCGTGGATGGATGGTAAGCTGTTCAAAGAATGCTTTCACGGCCAGTTTGTTCCCTCTGTTCGACGGTTTTCTAAGGAAATTCATTTGTCTTTCCGTGCAATCCTTTTGATTGATAACGTGCCATCTCACTAAGGAATTATCTGATGGAGAAATTGTGGTGAAGTTTTTGCCGCCGAATGTTACATCACTTGTACAGCCGATGGACCAAGGGCGTACTGCAAACATTAAAACTGATTCACAGAAAACAATTTTTAAGGATGCTGATCCAAGATGATAGCATTCCTATAGTGAACAAAATAAAAAAGACCAATGTGAAGAATGTTCATTGGGCCGCAGAGGCATGGCAAAATATTTCTGAAAATACTCTGAGAAAATCGTGGAGAAAACTCTGGACATCTCTTGAATTTCAAGGCAGCCTAGTTGAAAATTAAGAGGAAAATCTAGTGCAAATGATACTACTTAGTTCTGCAGGTTTCGCAGGAGAGCTTCTGTAAAGTTTGGAAGGTAGGAGACGAGATACTGGCAGAAGTAAAGCTGTGAGGACGGGGCGTGAGTCGTGCTTGGGTAGCTCAGTTGGTAGAGCACTTGTCCGCGAAAGGCAGAGGTCCCGAGTTCGAGTCTCGGTCCGGCACGCAGTTTTAATCTAAAAGGAAGTTTCATATCAGCGCACACTCCGCTGCAGAGTGAAAATCTCATTCTTACTACGTGCTGTTCTACCGATGTCACTACAAGATGGTTCACTGCATGACAGAATGGCGATGTACTTCCAACATGATGTATGTCCGGCACATAGCTCGCGTGCGTTTGAAGCGGTATTGAATAGCGTATTTCATGACAGGTGGATTGGTCGTCGAAGCACCATACCATGCCCGCACGTTCACGTATCTGACGTCCACGAATTTCTTTCTGTGAGGAAAGTTGAACGATATTACTATCGTGATCCACCGACAATGCCTGACAACATGCATCATCGCATTGTCAATGCATGTGCGAACATTACGGAATGCGAACTTCTCGCTGCTGCGAGGAATGTCGTTACACGTATTGCCAAATGCGTTGAGGTAGACGGACATCATTCTGAGCATTTATTGCATTAATGTGTATTTACTGGTAATCACGCTGTAACAGCATGCGTTCTCATAAATGATAAGTTCACAAACGTACATGTATCACACTGGAACAACCGAAGTAAAATGTTCAAACGTACCTACGGTCTGTATTTTAATTTAAAAAACCTACCTGTTACCAACTGTTCGTCTAAAATTGTGAGCCATATGTTTGTGACCATTACAGCGCCATCTATCACAAAGCGAAAAAAGTGGTCCAAATAAAACATTCATATTTCCTTACGTACTACACGAATATGTAATAAAAAACGAGGGTTCCTATTTTAAAAAAACGCAGTTGATATCCGTTTGACATACGGCAGCGCCATCTAGCGGGCCAACCATAGCGCCATCTGGTTTCCCCCTTCAAGCTAGACAATTTTCGTTCTTTGTATTTTTTTGTTTTTGTTTGGCGGTTATTTCTTGAGATAATTGGCCCGGTCACGATCCATGGACCACCCTGTATGTCCATCTCATTCTGCCCTCCTCTCTCTTCCCTCCACCCCCCTATGTTCATTTCCTCCCCTACCCTGCCCCTGTCACTGTCCATCTCCTCTTCCCCTTCTTTCTAACCTTGAGTCGGGTTTATTGTTATTGCAAATGAAACCTTGATTGGGAACTGAAGTCGCTTAAATGAAAGGGTAAACCGGTTGGGACCGTTCGTATACAGGATGCACAATGATACAATTTTTTGGGTACGTCCAGCGGCATACTTGAATACTGTTTCCAAAATGCGTTGGGAATAGAATTTAGTTGCAAAGAAGTAATAAATTTAAACGCCATGCACAATGCGGCAGCTTTTCACGCATGCCGTCGTTTATGACGACATACCTCTTGAAATATGTGTGGTACCATGATATAATTTTGTATGTACATCTAGCGGTATATGTGGAATTTGTACCACAGAAGTAATAAATTTAAACGTAATGCATGATAGGATTGTTTTTCACGCGCCTCATTGTTTATGGCGTCAAGTATCGTAAACTATAATAGGTGTATGGTTATTACCCACACAGCGATTGTTGCCCGACAGTAAGAGATATGAGTGCCAAGTTTGGTTGAAATCGGTCCAGTGGTTTAGGAAGCGATGTGGAACATGCACACATACATACATTCACTTTTATTGTATGTATGGATTAAAAATATTGCCTATGTCCATCCGAGTGTTTTTTAGAACATTGTGGAAGGATTTGAAGTAAACTGATCGAGAGCTTTTCGAGATTCTGGTTTTCAGTGTTGACAACGAACAGCCTTCAAGATGCATGTAAAAAAAGGGGGAAAAAGAATAAGTTTAACGCCCTCAACATCGAGGTCACTACAGACGTCAGGTGTGCAAAAAAAAACTGTAATCTAAATTCATTTACCGTACGAGGAAGACGCGTGCCTTCGAGGCCGCGGTTGTCAACAAACTTCCCGTAAACACTATTATCCTGAAATTTATCAGATGGTCATATTTTTATTACTTCCGTAGCTAATGCGTTATTATAAAACTTTTTAGAAATACGAATAGCACGAATGACTTACACTATTTAAACAAGTTGATATTCACAGCGATACCGCTGCTTCCTCGACGTTGAACGCATATGTTTCATTTACTCAGACTGCGTACGAACAGCCTTCAAGATGCATATAAAAAAGGGGGAAAAAGAATAAGTTTAACGCCCTCAACATCGAGGTCACTACAGACGTAAGGCGTGCAAAAAAACTATAATCTAAATTCATTTATCGTACAAGGAACATACGTGCCTTCGAGGTCACGGTTGCCAAATGGCATTTCAAGCAGTCAAAACTGCGGACGATGTCTACGACGCATTCATGATTTGGCTCCTAATCTCGGCAGTAGGCGGGTGCAGAGAGTGATGATGATGTGTGACTGTCACGTCAAAGTAATGGCCGTGATAAACACTGCGGATGTTGCGAAATATCAATAATAGTCACCAAGGTTACTCTTTCGTCAGACTGTTTTTATTGTGGTCCTCAGTCCGGAGACTGGCTTGACGGAGCTCTCCTGGCTACTCTATCCTGTGCAAATCTCTTTATCTTCGAACAACTACTGCAACCGATATCCATTTAAACTAGATTTCTATATTCATCTACTGATCTCCCTCAACAATTTTAAACTACCCCCCCCCCTTACTTTCCACCAATACTGAACTGATGATTCCTTGTTGTTCCAGAATGTGTCCTATCGATCGATCCCTTCTTTTAGTCAAATTGAGGCAAAAATTTATTTTTCCCCCAAATTCTGTTCAGTAGGGGAAAGAGTTGTATTTTTTGAGACTTTCGCCTCCAGCCAACTCTATAAAGAAGTTTAATATATAATCTTGTTCCTTGTTTTGAAAAAACAGCTCTCAGTTAATACGTGCTGCAATTTTTTCTGAAATTTCGAAAATTACTATCGAAAAGTAAGGTTTTTCCAAATGTGAAAAATTGTTCCAAGGTAAAACTTGGTCGTGTACATAGGAACAAATATTCTATTGAAATTGAAAAGTGTTGCAATCGAGAAAATCCTGTCAATACGGTATTTAATAGTCCAACCATTACATTATTGACCTACTATTATCAACAACTACTTACAAATTAAACAAATTTGAAATATAAGGTATTACCAACTAACAAAAATTTCGAATTTCAGGACAGTGTAAATTGCTAAAACATTAAAGAAACTCAGTTCATTTAGAAATATCACATGTTCCACCTTACTCTGTGTCAACGCACAAGACGGTGCACGACCGACGAAGTGTAGCTTAATCGTTCACATGTTACATAACTAGTTTTAGAAATATTTAGGACTTTACTCACCATCAAACTCTGTAACTAAAGAATTAACAATATTCTCAAAATACCTGTAACAAATTAACATCTAGAACTCGTAGTATTTATAAACACTACGCATAACACAATTAATGCCTCAGACAACAATAACAGAAAATTCCAGAAACTGCTTACAGCGGTTTCTAGTGCGTATTCCATCGTGTGTTCGTGGTACACAATCCTCCAGGTGTAACGCTCAACTAACTCCTCATTCAGCGTTCTCCTGTGGCACCACATTCCAAAAGCTTCTATTGTTGTCTTGTCTATACTGCTTATTGTCCACGATTCACTTCAGTACTACGCTCCAGTTAAATACCTTCAGTAACTATTTCCTAACATTTAAACCTATATATTTAATAAATTCCTCTTTTTCAGAATTCCTTAACTTGCTACAGCCAGTCTGTAATTTACATGCTCTCTACTTCGACTATTGCATTTACTTTGCTACCAAATAGCAAAACTCATCTACTAATTTTGGTATTTCATTTCTTAATCTAATTGCCTCAGCATCGCCTGATTTAAACTGACTACATTTCATGACTTTTGTTTTGCTTTTGTTTATGTTCATCTTATACATTCCTTTTAAGACACCATTTATTCCGCTCAACTGCTCTTCCAAGTTCTTTGCCGTGTCTGACAGGATTACAATGTCATCGGAAAACCTCGAAGTTTTTATGTCTTCTCCCTGAGCTTTTAATTCATTTGCCAATTTTTCTTTGGTTTCCTTTACCACTTGGCCAGTGTACAATAGTCACAAATAGGCTATAATCTTGTCTCACTTCCTTCTCAACTACTGCTTTACTTTCATACCCTTCGACACCTAGCTCTAAATCCCGTCTCCGGCCATCCTACTTTAGGTTTTCCGTGATTTCCCTAAATCGCTTCAGGCAAATGCCGGGATGGTTCCTTTGAAAGGGCACGACCGATTTCCTTCCTAATCCTTCCCTAACCCGTGCTTGCGCTCCGTCTCTAATGACCTCGTTGTCGACGGGACGTTAAACACTAACCACCACCACCTAGCTCTAAATGCAGGAAAATGTAAGTTAATACGGATAAGTAGCAAAAACAAACCCGTAGTATTCGGGTACAGCATTAGTAGTTCCTGCTTGAAACAGATACGTCGTTTAAATATCGGGGCGTAACGTCACAGAGTGATATGAAAAGGTGCAAGTGAGGATCGTGGTGGGAAGGGTGAATGGTCGACTTCGGTTTATTGGGAGAATTCTGGGAAAATTTGGTTCAAATTCAGAAGGGTTCAAATGGCTCTAAGCACTATGGGACTTAACATCTGAGGCCCTCCGTTCCCTAGACTTAGAACTACTTAAACCTAACTAACCTAAGGACATCACACACATTCATGCTCGAGGCAGGATTCGAACCTGCCATCGTAGCAGCAACGCGGTTCCGGACTGAAGCGCCTAGAGCCGCTCGGCCACAGCAGCTGGCAAATTGTGGTTCATCTGTAAAGGAGACTGCATACAGGATGATGGTGCGATCTATTCTTGAGTACTGCTGGAGTGTTTGGGACCCGTACAAGTTCGGATTAAAGGTAGACATCGAAGTAATTCAGAGGCCGACTGCTAGATTTGTTACAGAAGCTCTCCTGCTAACCTTGCAGAACTAGCACTCCTGAAAGAAAGGATATTGCGGAGACATGGCTTAGCCACAGCCTGGGGGATGTTTCCAGAATGTTTGGAAGGTAGGAGACGAGGTACTGGCAGAAGTAAAGCTGTGAGTACAGGGCGTGAGTCGTGCTTCGATAGCTCAGTTGGTACAGCACTTGCCCACGAAAGGCAAAGGTCCCGAGTTCGAGTCTCGGTTGGGCACACAGTTTTAATGTGCCAGGAAGTTTCATTTGTGAGGACATTCGATGAAAACTATCGAATAAACCAATGAAATAAATAGATTTTAGTTTCCACTTAAAAGAGTAATATTTGTTAACAGCATACCATGTTTACATTCCAAGTTACAAACGTTCCTTAGTGTGAAGACCATTTGCATCCATGACAGCCTGGAACTGTGCTAGGGTTACCATCCGACAATTGTTCGCAGCACTATTCGAACAGTGAATGATGGAGTGTTCAGTTGTCGTGACAGCTCGTGTAACTGCTTGAAGATCGCATATCGCTTCCGGCATTCTCAGCTATGCCAAAAGTAACTACTTCAAAAATTTGTGGCGCAGTCGGACGTCAGTCTCTCCCAGAAGCAATTCGCAAATCGCCAGTTAATTCGAATTTCTGAATTATACTCAGCAATCGCGACGCGGAAAGAGGACTCTCCGTATTCCTTTAATGCATCGATACTCGCTAAGAGCTGTAGCACTGCCGCTGTTGGTTTGATAAAGCAGTTCACGAGTAAAGCCCTGAACACTTTGTCCAGACTCGGATTGACTGTCTGCAAGACTGCAGCTGTAATGCACACTGACGCTTGTCTTTCAACCCTAATTTACCGTACCACTATAGGCGTCTAACGGCAAGTCATGCCATTAACGCAACTAAAAATGCAAATCCTGCAGCCCACAGTTAGAACATAATTCCTACAGAGTTGGTTACAGATATGGTTAACACATTTCCGTCTAAATTGGCTCAAGTAGCGGAAGTTTAATTACCGCCACCCTGTATATTAACGTGGCAATGGCCTTGCCGCGGTGGATACACCGGTGCCCTTCAGGCGTTGTCGGGCGTGGCCGGCACTTGGATGGGTGACCATGAGGGCCACCACCCGCTGTTGCCATTTTTCGTGGTGCACTCAGCCTCTTGACGCCAATTGAGGAGCTACTCGACCAAACAGTAGTGGCTCCGGTCCAAGAAAACCATCATAACGACCTGGATTGCGGTGTGTTGACCACACGCCCCTCAGCAGAGGATGACACGGCGGTCGGACGGTCCCGGTGGGCTACTTATGACCTGTACACGGAATGTAGTGTATATTAAAGTAGATGCTTGTGACAAGACTGTGCTTGCACAATTGCAGCAGCTAACAAAGTGCTCAAAAAAGCCCATACATGATTAAATTATCGTTCGCAAACTGTCAGTGTGGTGCATCTCTTATTTAAATTTCACTGATTTAGTATTTCGTTGTCTACATTATTATTTATGGTTTCTCTCGGCAAAGTGCGATAAATTGAGAGCTTGCTGCCTCCTAATGAAGGACGAACAAATGAAACTAAAATTAAAAATTAGAAAATGTCTCTCACGTACAGGTTTCGGATATTACTACAAAATCTATAGCTTTGTGCTGGAAGTGGCTGACGGACCTTTTCGCATTTGCTTGCGTCACGTTACATGAATCTGATTGTCTATCCCTTCCTACAAGAGTGAGTACATCGCTTAACATCCAGACAGCTGTCACACAACCGATACTTCGCCCTTGATCTCCCTGATCAAATATCTTGTGATTGCTGTGGTGTGTTCTTCCCCTTTGAAACTGAAACGTGTCTTTTCAGATTTTTTTAAATGTCCATTTCGTGCATTCTGTCACATACGTTCAGTCGAATGTTCCTTCCTAAAGATCCCGTAAGTCCCTTGCTACCAGATTCTTAAGCACATGTCGTTAGCAGCTAATAGTTCGTTGGTACCATTCTTCAACTGACATTTCCGAATTCGTATCGTTATACATTACAGTTAAGATCAACTTGAAGTCATGTGCGTTTGTCATTAGCGTTTGCATCAGGTCACTATAAATCCAAAAAACAAACGTCCGTAAAAAGCTTTATCTAAACTCATTCGAACCAGAGACTTGTCGGCCGTTGTGGCGGAGCGGTCCTAGGCCCTTCAGTCTGGAACTGCGCGACCGCTACGGTCGCAGGTGCGAATCCTGCCTCGGGCATGGATGTGTGTGATGTCCTTAGGATAGTTAGGTATAAGTAGTTCTAAGTTGTAGGGGACTGATGACCTCAGATGTAAAGTCCCATAGTGCTCAGAGCCATTTTGAACCAGAGACGTAATCCGAAGTTATCAATACGTTCTAGTCACTATTTGTGACGTCACATCCTATACTCACAGTAGCGAAACAGTAATTTGCATGACACATTCTTAATGAACTAATATTGCTAGGTCTCTTTATTCATATTAAGTTCCATTGTATTTCATCCACTCAAATAGGATCCTTATATTTTTCTCTGCCGTTTCTTCCTGCATTCCTCACGTTTCTGACACCATATACAAAGCTGTAAGCAGATGGGCAGTTGCTTGCATTTGTCGCTGAAGGTTTGTCTTACCACATAATCCAATAGATGCATGGTACCCTAAAAGCATATGTGAAATTGTTATACAAATACTCCAAAAAATCTCGAACTAGTATTTCAACTTCTTTCGCATAAAGAAGCGCAGAACAAATGCAACAAGACAGATTCTCGAAAACCTTTTCAAAGTGATGAAACCTTCCTCTCGGAAGCTGAAATCCTCCAGCCTAACTCCGAACTTACGCCGAATGGACGAACGTTTACTTTTGGTGTAACTGTGATTATCCAAATCATTTCACATATGTTGCATTAACAGCAAACATTTTGCCATGCGCATACAAGGAGCAGATGAAAATTTTTGCGCTCGACATTTTCCTTTGCCAAACTTGTCTTCTCACTACCTGAGGAGGAGAAGGGTACGGAAATGAGCGTATGGCGTCAGTGGCCGGGAATTTCCAGGCGGAAAGTTCGGCCGCCAATTGGATGTCTTATTGAGTGCGACGCCACATTGAGTGACTTGAGCGTCGACAGTGGGGATGAAATGATGATGAGGACAGCACAACACCCAGTCCCTGAGGGGAGAAAATCTCCCACCCCAGCTGGGAATCGAACCCGGGACCCCATGCGTGGCATTCCAACGCGTTGAACGTTCAGCTATTGGGGTGGACAGGAGAAGGGTGGATAGACAGGAAGGGAGCAGATGAAGTTGGCGTAAAACAATGTAGCGAACAGGACGTCAGAACTTAACTAAATAGATATTTACTTGTTGCAGTAGGAGTAAGACGCAGGAGCTACCATTGGATTATTATGCCGAGAGTATTTCTGAGATATGGTTCAAAGTGCTCATAAAAGGCAAGTCATATGCATCTGCTTTTAAGTTGTTAAGAAAGATTTTAAGTCACATTATGCAACACAACATCTTTGATAAGAGCTCAGTGACAATTACTTAAAGCAAAATACGTCGCGGACTTTTCGTTTCCACAAACTGTATTCTAAACTGCTGCATCGTTGTTTAGTGCCTATTTTTCTTTGGTTTCCTCAGAAATGTGCTACTATTTGTAGCTGAAACATCCGTCATTTCCATCACGTCTTTTCAGATTACCGAATATAGCTGCTGTCATCCTTACTTTCCAGAAATAACTCCGGAGCTCCTTATTATGTCACTTCTTCTATTATAAAATTTTGATTTACAGAACATTTTATAAAAGTTCGAACGCCATAGTACTGAAAACTGCTATTCGAGAAATTCTCAGAATAAATGTCTAATAACACAGGTCTACAAATTTATGCATTTCAATTTTTTAAATTATTTTAGGTGAGCCTAATGTTTTTTGATGTTCTAAGGATTTCCCTCTTCCACATATGGTTTTTTTCACAAAGTAATTATGAAAATTCAGAAAATGAATAAATACACATACACTCAAAAAACATCACTCAAAAGGAAGCAGATAAACAAGACACTCCTAAAATTGTAATGAAGTATTATGTTCTTCAAGACTAATACAAAGTCATAAATCTTACAAAGAAACCCTTACATGCGAAATCGCAAAAAACAATGATGTTTACGGCATTCGATGCACCACATATTGTCTACCATGCAACCACAATATTGGCTGCTAATGGCAGCCGGAGGTACCCAATGAGGCTACGTAGCGTAGTTGAACTGCTTAGTCGATGATTAACTCACAACAGTACTACAGTGCTAGTGATGTTGGTACAAAGCAGAGCTATGACAACGATAAACAAATCAAACATTGCATTATATCTACAACAGCAGTTGCAATGTTGACATTTCGTCAGAAAGGAAGCCAAGGAATTTCGTAGAGTGAGAAAGAAATGACAGATGAAATATTTCCGTTTCTGCAAGATGAGCCAGTGAAATGTGCGATGTCGTATACACTCGACTGTGCAATCGATGTACCTAGGGAGTACAATGATGGCGATACGTGTTTAACGAGTGAAAGTGATATTGAAACTGGTGTCGACCCATGTAGTTCATCATTCTTGTCGGAAAAGGAGTTGCAAATCCCGTCTCCAGCGAAACGTAGTACAGAACAATTTTTGTCCAGTGAGTGGTGTGGCCGTGCGGTTCTAGGCGCTACAGTCGGGAACCGAGCGACCGCTACGTCGCAGGCTCGAATCCTGCCTCGGGCATGGATGTGTGTGATGTCCTTAGTTAGGTTTAATTGGTTCTAAGTTATAGGCGACTAATGAACTCAGAAGTTAAGTCGCGTAGTGCTCAGAGCCATTGTCCAAGGAACATGTACTGAACATCCGCAACGTAGTAGAAAAAAAAAAAAAAAAATAATAATAATTATGAACAGATTTCGAATAAGTCCGCAGCAATATGATCGTGTAGTGAATAATAAAAACTAAGGGTGTTCAAGAGAGGACAAAACACACTTGTTACAAAAACAGGTTTTTGCGCATTTCAGGGATGCTCGATAAAATTTACAGGATGTGCATTTGATAGTGATCTACTACGTTATGCACATCAAATTGCGCGGGACATAGAGTACAGTGATTCTGAGGGAAGCAGTGGATCGTTAGATGACTTGAAACAGTGCTGCAGAACTGAAATACCTAAGATAACGAAATTTCAGACAAAACGTCAACTTCACGATGCACACCAAACTGCGCGTAATCGGCTTGAAAATATGTGGATGGGATAAACACATTTATCTTATCAATCAGTAAGGAATTTGTTCTCAACCCCGACCAATATGAATTTGAAGAGGACATGTATATGAAAGGAATACTGGACATAATAGGTATCAGGAAAGCTGTAACGAGATTAATTAACATCAATAGCTTAACGCATTCGTATACAATTATACCGAGTGTTAATCTGGATGGTAAATTGGCTAGAAACTTGTTTATTGTGCTGCGAGAAGTTGAAGGTGCCCTGCCCCCTACAGTTCTATCTCGTGTGCGTGATATTGCAAGGGCAGTAGGGAATATTTACGTCACAGAAACCAAGAGTGGGAAAATGGGCGTAAGAGGAGTACAACTATAGTATGAGCACTGCTTTTGACCAAAAGTGCTCAAAATGACTTGCTTTTGATTGATTCCTAGTCTGTGTACAAAAATCACACAGTTTTATAGCAAACCATCCTTCCCTAAAAGTGTATGACATTGCAATTCGTACCATCTCGAACACTTTACAAATTCAGCCTGTGGATGTTTGTTTTTCCCGTGCTTGTAAAACATATTAGCGCACTATCTGTAGCTACGTCTTAAAGGATAATCAGTTTCACAAGCTCCACGACAGATTGTTTCGGATTCGGTTGCTTGCCATCACTTTCGAACAGTTCTCATCGTCCCTTACACCAATATGATACTATAACCGTACTTTAAGATTGGATACCTAACAGTGTCCTGCAAGGTTTGTAACTCCCACGATTTCACCTTCGCCCTTGATAGTGCGAACCTTTGTGATCGTTGTGGCAAACCATTTTTATTTGGTGTACATGGTGAAAGTTAATTATCTGTTTTAAACATTTTTTGAATGTCGACGATATCCATTTTGTGAAGCGTAATGCATACATTCCACAGAAGTTTGATTTCTGCATTTTCTGTCGCACTCCTGATGAACATAGTGATTCATTAGCAGCTACTGTTTTTCTCTCATAACTGTAAACACAACACTTTCAAAACAGTCTTACTAAAGATTGAACTTGCGACTGCGCAGTCAAGGGATTCGTTGTTAATGTCTCTTCTTTTTTCCGTTAAATCACCGTTGCGTTATCTTCTGTGCACTGCCTGAGGACACTGTCTGTGCAGCAGCCGTAGTCAGCCGTCAGGCATCACGGCGATCCTGGTACGGTACTTCCGTTCCATTTGTTCAGTTCAAATGGTTCATATGGCTCTGAGCACTATGGGACATAACATCTGAGGTCATCAGTCCCCTAGAACTCCCAACTACTTAAACCTAACTAACCAAAGGACATCACACACATACATGCCCGAGGCAGGATTCGAACCTGCGACCGTAGCGGTCGCGCGGTTCCAGACTAAAGCGCCTAGAACCGCTCGGCCACCCCGGCCGGTATTTGTTCAGTGTCTTGATGGTATCTTTCTCCCTGTTCCTCACTCACAGAACCTAAATTTTCTGGGAGATGACGACATAGTCCAAAAAGTACCGCTTCAAGCTCACTGGGACGTCCAATACTTTGAAGCTATCCAGCACGTCTTTTATTACAGTCTTGTAATCAAGGTCTTTTAAGTCGGCAAGCTACTTGTTAACACCGTGTTTAAAAGATAACCGAGGTGATATTTAAATTTAATTTGTTTTATCTTCACATGATTCATCTTTCATTAGTTTCCAAACGTCAGAGCCGATGAAAACACGTTCTTTCATATCAGCGTCTGAAGTCGAGGTACCTTACTTGAAAGAGTCACCGTCTTTTGACAGGGCTTTAATAAATTGTTCATGGTAAACAAATGGACATGACGTCCTACTACTGCTAGATTTCAGCTACAGCTGGTGAAGTGGTTAAGACCTCGAAATCGTGGTAGTGTATAGCGATATCTGTCGTGCAAGACTGCTGTCAATAAAAGCATTTTACTGCTGTGGCGGAGTTGTTTACCATGAACACGTTACAGAACAGTTGTGGAAGACGCACACGTAAAAAATCTGTGCTTTAATGAATTGTTTCATAATGTCAAGTTTTATGTGAAGTGGAAGTTTTTTTGGGTCGAACAGAGAAAATAATGAAATTGCAATGAAATGAATACCCTTAGCAGCTTACAGGCGTCGATAAACATCAACGGGGACAGATGAAAATGTGTGCCCTGACCGGGACCTGAACCCGGGACCTCCTGCTTATTTGGCACAGAGGACACAGAGGATAGCGCGACTACAGGGATTTATCTCTGGCACGCCTGCTGCGAAATCCGCATTCTCAACGTATTGTCCCGCACTACTTTCATAGTGCCCCCGTCCATCATGTGGGTTTCGCGGGAGGCGTGCCAGAGACAAATCCCTGTGTCCTCGGTGGCTCAGATGGACAGAGTGTCTGCCACGTAAGGAGGAGGTCCCGGTCGGAGCACACATTTTCGTCTGTCCCCGTTGACATATGTCAACACCTGTAAGCAACTAAGGGTGTTCATTTAATTGTAATTTCATTCTAACGAGCTGTATGGTCACCGATGATATGTGTTCTTTCGGACATGTCCTAAAAAACAGATACCATCTTAGAATATATAAAGAAAAGAGTAATACGTCTTCCCTCCAATTTTCGGTGATCTAATAGGCCATATTTCCTGATACGAATCCCTGTCTTTTTTATGACTGCACCATACCCATAGGAAGCAGGTGTACTTGGAATAGCCACCTTGTTGAGTAAGAATCACGGGGGCCACTTTCAACTACCCGCATATAGTCCACCCGAATGTTTTATGTGAAGTGAAAGCAGAAGTTTTTTTGGGCCGAACAAAGAAAAGAATAATACGTCTTTCCCTCCAACTTTCGGTAATCTAATAGGCCATATTTCCTGATACAAATCCCTGTATTTTTTACGACTGCCCCATATCCATAGGAAGCAGGTGAACTTGGAATAGCCAACCTATTGAATAAGAATCACAAAGGCAACTTTCAACTCCCTGCATATAGGTATGGAATCACATTTGTTCTCATAGTGTAGAAGAACGGCTTTGAGACTTTATTTTTGAAGAATTAGTGAAGAGTCTCCAATCTTCTTTAGAATTAAGCTTTCCCAGAAAAAAGGCTAAATCTGTTTCAGATCTTTTGAATATTAAGCAGGTATGGAATCACATTTGTTCCAATAGTGTAGAAGAACAGCTTTGATACTTATTTTTGAAGAATTAGTGAAGAGTCTCCAATCTTCTGCGTCGTTCACAATTTCAAACTCTTGCATTAATTTTTTTGTCTATTACTGATCCAAGAGGAAAAAAAATTCAGATGCTGACAAATTTTTTCCTGCAGTCTAGAGGCTAACAGGTGTGCAGCATGTTTTAGAAGTGACTGATCACTGATCGAACCCTTCAGTTTGGATTGAGAAAATTATTGTGGCTTACGGCAGTCCATCATAATCTCCATCAGAAATGTCGTGTGTCTCGTTCTCAGAAAGCCGAAACACATCATCAAGACCATCAGGCGACAGAGGTACAGGAATATGAGGTCCACGAGACACAGGACGCAACGGAGGTTCATTGCTAAGATAACAGGTTTCCTTTCTGGATTTACAGTTGAGTCCTCGTATGGTACAGGAACAAAAGTAATACTCGACACTCAGTACCATAAGCACCCCAAAACTGACAGAGTTCACCTTATGCCTAGTCCACACGCGGAGTTCTTCCTCACGACTTGAACGCACTCAATGTGACATGACTTGCCCTGATTCTCAACCTTTATACCAGAGTATAATAGATATACTTCTTTGATTATCCGCTGCTGCTTTTTCACTACAAGCTTAGCATAGATGTGGCTAAAGGAGTCAGCGAATATACACTACTGCCCATTAAAATTGCTACACCAAGAAGAAATGCAGATGATAAATGGGTATTCATTGGACAAATATATTATACTAGAACTGACATGTGATTACATTTCCACGCAATCTGTGTGCACAGATCCTGAGAAATCAGTACCCAGAACAACCAGCTCTGGCCGTAATAACGCCCTTGATACGCCTGGGCATTGAGTCAAACAGAGCTTGGATGGTGTGTACAGGTACAGCTGCGCATGCAGCTTCAACACGATACCACAGTTCATCAAGGGTAGTGAAGGCGTATTGTGACGAGCCAGTTGCTCGGCCACCATTGACCAGACGTTTTCATTTGGTAAGAGATCTGGAGAATGTGCTGGCCGGGGCAGCAGTCGAACATTTTCCTTATCCGGAAAGGGTCGTAGAGGACCTGCAACATGCGGTCGTGCATTATTCTGCTGAAATGTAGGGTTTCGCAGGGATCGAATGAAGGGTAGAGCCACGGGTCGTAACACATCTGAAATGTAACGTCCACTGTTCAAAGCGCCGTCAATACGAACAAGAGGTGACCGAGTCGTGTGAACAATGGCACCCCATACCACCACCCCGGGTGATAACGTCAGTATGGCGATGACGAATACACGCTTCCAATGTGCGTTCACCGCGATGTCGCCAAACACGGATGTGACATGATGATGCTGTAAACAGAACCTGGATTCATCCGAAAAAAATGACGTTTTGCCATTCGTGCACCCAGGTTCGTCGTTGAGTACACCATAGCAGGCGCTCCTGTCTGTGATGCAGCGTCAAGGGTAGCCACAGCCATGGTCTCCGAGCAGATAGTCCATCCTGCTGCATACGTCGTCGAAATGTTCGTGCAGATGGTTGTTTGTATTGCAAATGTCCCCATCTGTTGATTCATTGATCGACACGTGGCTGCACGATCCGTTACAGCCACGCGGATAAGATGCCTGTCATCTCGACTGCTTGTGATACGAGGCCGTTGGGATCCAGCACGGCGTTCCGTATTACCCTCCTGAACCCACCGATTCCAGATTCTACTAACAGTCATTGGATCTCGACCACCGCGAGCAGCAATGTCGCGATACGATAAACCGCATTCGCGATAGGCTACAATCCGACCTTTATCAAAGTCGGAAATGTGATGGAACGCATTTTTACACCTTACACGAGGCATCACAACAATGTTTCACCAGGCAACGCCGGTTAACTGCTGTTTGTGTATGAGAAAGAGGTTGGAAACTTTTCTCATGTCAGCACGTTGTAGGTGTCGCCACCGGCGCCAAACTTGTGTGAGTGCTCTGAAAAGCTAATCATTTCCATATCACGGCATCTTCTTCCTGTCGGCTTAATTTCGCGTCTGTAGCACGTCATCTTCGTGGTGTGGCAATTTTAATGGCTAGTAGTGTAACTTCTTGTAACCATGAAATTCGCAAAAGTAGGCATCAGTCGATTGTTTGATCCGCTGCCGAAGAATAAGTGAAAACCAGACGTCGACATTACGATACCAAAAGTAAAACATATTTTTGTACCATGACGCTTTGCAAACCTTCACAAAAGCAATACTGGCGTTATTACAACGATTAAACAGCTACTTTTGTATACCTCACAGAAAATCGCATTTTATGTCACAGCTGCACGTGATTGAACATTATGTGATTTACCTGAAATCAGCACCAAAAATACATCAGAACAATCCTTTGCCTCTAAGAAAAAAAAGCAGTGGCTGATGGTCTGCATACATTGTGAAGCCTTGCGATTTCACCACCAATCAGAAGTGTCTAATTACTTCGTAGGTACGGGCCTACCGGGACCCAAGAGAAATACGGTCCCCACAACGAACTTGTGTCTTCATATTACTCCGCTTATCCGCCACACTTCGTGAACGCTCGGATCCGTGCAGGGACCACGGGAAACCAATATTTAATTGAAAAGGGACCCACTAAAGGTGCTATCGAGAGGTTGCATGCGTTTAAAGAGACAGTAAAAAAATGATTAAACTCGTCTGAAATAGTTACTTGCTCCCCGCCTGAGACAGCTGCTGGTACTCTACGACATGTACTGACCGGTGTAACGCAGTGGTTAGCACACTGTAATCGCATTCGGAAGGACGACGGTTCAAACTAGTGTCCGATAATCCTGATTTAGTTTTCCCGTGACTTTCCTAAACCGCTTAAGACAAAAGCCAGGATGGTTCCTTTGAAAGGGGGCGGCCACTTTCCTTCTTCATTCTTCCCTAATCTGAGCTTGAGATCCGTCTATAATGACTTCGTTGTCTACGGGTCGTTAAACACCTTCCTCCTCCTCTAAGACCTGCAATGTCACGTGCTGTGACGTACGCGCCACCGCATGTCTTTCTCTTGGGCCTCAGGCCTTTTGGAAGTGATATGTCCGTGCTTCCCATCGACTTTGGAACCGACAGGTATAGCAGGAGCTACAGTCTAATGTGCACTGCCAACCACGGTGCAGCTGAGCAATTTTCGCATTAACAAATGATTGCCAGAAGCGGTAAGTGACAGAAGCGAATCATTTGACCGACTGGGTATCTAACTTCTGGACATCAGATTCTTAGGCTGATATGTAGCCACTCAACCATCGAGCCACACACAGTACGCTCTTAGACATTTACTAAGCTCTGGAAGCTATGAAGTATTTATTGCGTTAGTTCATGGTTTATCAGCTTAATAATTGTTCGTATTGTTTTCGAGCGCACAATTGAAGACGCTTGTAAAAGGTCCCAGCCTTTAAGCAGAACAGTGTTCGACGCTCAACCTCGGGTAAGTTTCACTGGAAAGTTTAATACGCTGTTTCTAAAAGTTTCTGTGGTGCGACTATCCGTTTCACGTACTTTTTTGTACTTCTCTCACTCATTTCGTAAGTCTCATGATAACGTTAGTCCTTTTTCTGACTGTTTCTTAGAATTGTAGCTTCGTCCTTGTGCACTGCTTGTCAGTTATGCAGGTGTTGGGAAAAAAATGTGGAAACACGGCTAGAAAAGCATGCTTGAACATAAATGCAGGCTCTAGCAGAGTCTGCTAGTTGGCTGTTGTATTTGACTATGAACGGCACCCGTACAATGTCCTCAATACGTTCCAAGTGTCAGTCATGGTTAGAACAGCGTTCTGTGTGGTTGCGAGTGCTTGATGTCGGAGCTTGGCGAGTTCGAACGTTGGCAAACATTTTATACTGGTGTGGTGGGTGCCTCCGCAAACAAGGTAGCAGAAACGTTAGGTGTTTCAAAAGGCATCGTATTGAAGATTATTACCACATACAAGAAAAGCGGAAAAACATCATCTGGGAAGTCACAACACGGATGAAAGTGTGTACCGAGTGATCGTGACAGACGACTAATGAAGAGGATTGCGACAAAAATATGGGAACGACAGCTGCAAAAGTCATTGCAGAACTGAATGCCCCAATCGCGAACCCTGTTTGCACCCAAACAACACGAAGGTAACTTCACAAGCAGGGAGCCGAAGGGCGAGCCGGGATTCCAAAGCAACTCCTCACTAATGAAAAAGGATACAGCAGGAAAAAGTGGTGCTGAAGCCATAAACTCTCACTGTGGAGCAATGGAAGAATGTCAGTTCGTCGGATGAATCTTGTTTCACGCTGTTTCCAACTTCTGGCCGACTTAACGTCCCAGGACTGATACATGGTGGGGGCTCAGTGTTGATTTGGGCAGCCATATCATGATACTCCACGGGCCCCATGGTTGCTCCTCTTGATCCCGTTACTGCCGAGAATTATGCAACCATTTTAGCTGATCAGGTCCATGCCGTGTCCATGCCTCTACATCTACATCTACATCCATACTCCGCAAGTCATCTGACGGTGTGTGGCGGAGGGTACTTTGGGTACCTCTATCGGTTCTCCCTTCTATTCCAGTCTCGTATTCTTCGTGGAAAGAAAGATTGTCGGTATGCCTCTGTGTGGGCTCTAATCTCTCTGATTTTATCCTCATAGTCTCTTCGCGAGATATATATGTAGGAGGGAGTAATATACTGCTTGCCTCCTCGGTGAAGGTATTTTCTCGAAACTTCGACAAAAGCCCGTACCGAGCTATTGAGCTCTCTCCTGCAAAGTCTTCCACTGGAGTTTGTCTATCATCTCCGTAACGCTTTCGCGATTACTAAATGATCCAGTAACGAAGCGCGCTGCTCTCCGTTGGATCTTCTCTGTCTGTTTTATCAACCCTATCTGGTACGGATCCCATACTGCTGAGCAGTATTCAAGCAGTGGGCAAACAAGCGTACTGTAATGTACTTCCTTTGTTTTCGGATTGCATTTCCTTAGGATTCTTCCACTGAATCTCAGTCTGGCAGCTGCTTTACCGACGATCAACTTTATATGATCATTCCATTTTAAATCACTCCTAATGCGTACTCCCAGATAATTCACGGAATTATCTGCTTCCAGTTGCTCACCTGCTACTTTGTAGCTAAATGATAGGGGATCTATCTTTCTATGTATTCGCAGCACGTTACAGTGGCTACATTGAGATTGAATTGCCATTCCCTGCACCATGCGCCAATTCGTTGCAGATCCTCCTGCGTTTCAGTACAATTTTCCACTGTTACGCGTCCCTACTTGAAAACGGGGATGATCTGTGCCCTTTTCCAATCCTTTGGAACGCAACGCTCTTCTAGAGACCTACGGTACACCGCTGCAAGAAGGGGGGCAATATCCTTCGCGTACTCTGTGTAAAATCGAAATCCTCTTTTGAGCGATTTTAATTGTTTTTAATGCCGTGTTACAATGTTTGTTCCCCGATGGTGATGCTCTGTTCCAAGATGACATGGCCCCTGTTCAAACAGCTCGCGTCGTCCGGGACTGGTTTTGTGTTGCCGAGGATGAATTGCTGCATCTCCCCTGGACACGACAGTCACCAGATCACAATTATTGAGTCTTGGTGGTCTGCTTGTGAAACAAGTAAAATTATTAAATCTTTGAAAAATAAATGTTTTGTAGGAGTAGATGACATCTCAATTAAGATATTAAATCAATGTGGAGCAATAACAGCCGATGTTCTGAGTCACATATGTAATTCCTCACTAACGTAATGTATTTTCCCAGACAGGTTAAAATATGCCATTGCCAGGCCTCTCTACAAAAAGGGGGACACCACAGATGTCAATAATCCTCGGACAGTATCCTTGCTTACAGCATTTTCAAAAATCTTTCGAGTTAGTGATGTACTTAAGAGTGGTTAGCCATCTCAACAGTAATGGGATACTTAGTAAATCACAGTTCGGATTTCAAAAATACTGTTCCACTGAGACAGCAACATACAGTTTCACTGTCCACATAATAGTCTTTAAAAGTAAAATGTCACCAACAGGAATTTTCTGTGATTTGTCCAAAGCATTTGATTGTGTCAACCGTGACATTATGTTACAGAATTACAATTTTACGGTATAAACGGAATAGCATATGAGCGGTTTAAGTCATATCTACAGAACAGGAAGCAAAACGTTTCTCTATATGGGCCAATCGATTTAAATAAGTTTGCCTATTCATCTAACTGGGGTAAAATTACACTAGGTATTCCACTGGGTTCAATCATGGGTCCCCTTCTGTTCTTGAAATAAGTGAACGACCTCCCTTCCTATCTGAAACAGGAAGCTGAAATGACACTGTTTGCTGATGACACAAGCATCACTATTATCCAGTAAAAGAAACTCCAATTGAAAATGATACAAATAAAGTCTCTGGGAAAGTCATTAATTGGTTTTCTGCAAATGGGCTTTCTCTAAACCTTGAAAAAAAACACAGTGCATCCAATTTTCTGCTGCAAAAAGTACAGTTCCTTCAATAAATATAACACATCAACAGAAGCCAGTAGACAGGGTAGAGCATACTAAGTTTTTGGGTGTACATATAGATGAGAATCTTAATTGGAAAATTCATATTCTGGATCTTCTAAAGCGACTCGGTTCAGCAACTTTTGCAATCAGAATAATTGCCAATTCTGAGGATATAGGTATTAGTAAGCTAACATACTTTCACTCTCTGATGTCCTATGGAATAATATTTTGGGGTAACTCAACATTTAGACAAAAAGTATTCACTGCTCAAAAGAAATAGGCGCACATCTTGTAAGCGTCTTTTTAAAAGATTGGGGATTCTTACAACAGCCTCACAGTACATTTACTCACTAATGAAATTTGTTCTCAACAACATGGACCAGTTTAAAAACAACAGTGACATTCATGATTACCATACCAGAAAAAAGAAGGACTTAACTCTATCCTTTACTCAACCTATCTTTGGCACAGAAAGGGGTAGCATATGTTACTATAAAAATTTTCGACAAATTAGCAGGTGAAATAAAATATCTGACAGACAGCAGTAAGAGCTTCAAAAATATACTGAAATCATATCTCCATGACAACTCCTTCTTTACCACAGATGAATTCTTGAATAGGAATAAATAAATCTATAAATTTACTATATGCATTTTGTGCCATTTAAGGGAATGGGGTAAATAGTAGGAATATTAATCTTTAACTCTGTATTGTAATAGATATATATTTAAAAAAAAACCTTGTTTCATATGTGCATTTCTTGTGCACTTGACACATTCCACATCATAATGGCAACGCTACCGTGCGACTGATCAATGGAACACGCAACCAACTAATTAACTTTGGAGGGAAGGATACGTGATGGCTACCCACCTTCTTCATCGTTACCTGAACTTGCAACAGTTTTGCAGGAAGAACGTTATAAGACAACTTTGAAAACGATACAGAAAGTGTATATATCTATTACGAGACGACTAGCTACTTTGACTCCCAACGGTTTCTTTATACCGTTGCAAAAACAGACATAATGTCTTATGGGATAAGAGCAATCAGTGATTTTATAATGTTACTTAAAATCCGTCATGATTGCAAATTTTTTATTCATATGACCGGTTTCGGTTCATTCAGAACCATCTTCAGATCTGATATTTCAGTTACAAGACTAACCCATCCAAATCCAGCAACTTTCACATGCTACGTCACACGTTTCTTTATACCGTTTTAGGCATGCTAATATGCAGAGTTTGTTGTGTTTCCGTTTTTCCTCCGGCCCTGTAACTGGAAAACCACGGTGGTCTCGGACAAGCACTCGTTTTATACGCTAATAGCCATGCTTTGACCCACCTTTTAATATTGACAAGTTACGCGTACTAAAGGTCTTGTTATGGCCAACACTGTACTTACTTGCCAGTATAGAGTAAACATTGTTGGCTATTTACTATTTTTAATTTAAATACTTTTAGAAAAATGTATGTTTTAGAAATATTGTTAGGAGCTCTTCACAATAGCTGAAGGACAGTATTGCTGTTTATGTCCATATATCTGAGAATGGTTCCCAGTCAATCGAAACCGGTTATCAACTAGATGTAATTACATTTTATTTTGATCAAGACCTTTAATTGTTGTTGTTGTGGTCTTCAGTCCCGAGACTGGTTTGATGCAGCTCTCCATGCTACTCTATCCTGTGAAAGCTTCTTCATCTCCCAGTACCTACTGCAACCTACATCCTTCTGAATCTGCTTAGTGTATTCATCTCTTGGTCTCCCTCTACGATTTTTACCCTCCACGCTGCCCTCCAATACTAAATTGGTGATCCCTTGATGCCTCAGAACATGTCCTACCAACCGATCCCTTCTTCTGGTCACGTTGTGCCACGAACTTCTCTTCTCCCCAATCCTATTCAATACTTCCTCATTAGTTATGTGATCTACCTTTAAAATTTATGATAAATAATAATGATCGCTGTGGCCGTCTCACCAGACGGTTTGAGGTCCTACAAATTATTATTAGGTATTTGTCAGGTTTATAACTATCAGGAAAGCAAATGAAAATAACAAGCCATTCGAAATAAACTTTGAGTCAGAACTAGCTATGGGTCGTAAATACATAAACATAAGACGAAAACAGGGCGTGGTTCTTGTTATTCTTCCGTAGCCTAGGTTGTGAATTCCTTGTCTCATAATCGAGGAAGTTTTTCCAACCTAGTACTTCATTATTCATACTTATTCATACAGGGAATCACGTATAAATACCTCACGATGCCGTCAGAGGTACAGTTCCTTACCAGCATCGCTGTTCTGTAGCTAGCGCGCGCGGAAGCGTGTGTGTGTGTGGTATGCCACGTCACGAGCTCAGCGCTGTATCGCGTTCCTTGGTCGCGTTCCAGTAGACCGGGGATCTACCTACTTCTCCGAAGTGGATGTTTTTCCTTCCTACTTATTCAACCACTGGGAGGGAATCCACAGCACTTGCGTTAGCAAGTTACGTCAAAGGATGGACTTCAGTCAACGGTAGTCAGACCGCATCCCACAGAATTTTATGGATTCTTACGAAACGCCGATTAAAATCGTTATTCGAGTCACACTGTCACTACACTGACGTAACAACAGCCCTTTCCTCCAAGTATTCATAGAATTCTTGCAAACTGCTTTTCACAAGCGATCCCTGGTATTTACTCCAACAAAAAATCTACCAGAGATATCAGTAGCAAAACTATATCGTGAATGCAAACAAATTGCGCGACACTCAGAACATTTTATTCTGGATTTAGAAGAGGCCCAATATACGTAAGAAGCCTTCTTTCGCCAAAATCATTACACTGATGTAGTAATTAGCCTTTAGCAGACTCCATGACTCCATGGGCAGAAACATATGGATATACCAGAATGAAAAATCCGCCTGTCATCGCACAAATAAGGCAAATGTGTCCTGGGCAGAGTTAAGGACGTGAAAGAAAGGAACTTACTTTTCGACTTATACCTTCAAAGACACATAAATCAAGACACGTTGACGTATTCGCGCTTTTTTGCTTGTCAGTGTTATTAAAAATGTCGTGTAATATAATGAATTCCGAAATGCCTTCACAAAAGAAGACGAAGTAAATGTTCTAGAATTCGAATCGAGAACAGCTGTCAACATGAATAACGTAGAAGCAAATATCCTCGGAGTAATGAAGCAACTTAAATCACTTAATAAAAGCAGGTCTTCTGGTCCAGACTGTATACCAGTTAGGTTCCTTTTGAAGTGTGCTGATGCATTAGCTCCATACTTAACAATCATATACAACCGTTCGCTCGACGAAAGATCCGCACCCAAAGACTGGAAAGTTGCAAAGATCACACCAATATTCAAGAAAGGTAATAGGAGTAATCCACCGAATTACAGGCCCATATCGTTAACGTCGATATGCAGCAGGATTTTAGAACATATATTGTGTTCGAACATTATGAATTACATCGGAGAAAACAGTCTATTGACACATAATCAACATAGGTTTAGAAAACATCATTCCTGTGAAACACAACTAGCTCTTTACTAGCATGGAGTGTTGAGTGCTATTGAAAGGGGATTTCAAACTGATTACGTATTTCTAGATTTACTGAAGGCTTTTGACACTGTACCACACAAGCGGCTTGTAGTGAGATTGCGTGCTTATGGAATATCGTCTCAGTTACGTGACTGGATTTGTGATTTACTGCCAGAGAGGTCACAGTTCGTAGTAATTGACGGAAAGTCATCGAGTAAAACAGAAGTGATTTGTAGCGTTCCCCAAGGGAGTGTTATAGACCCTTTGCTGTTCCTTATCTATATAAACGATTTGGGAGGCAATCTCAGGAGGCGTCTTCAGTTGTTAGCATGATGACTCTGTCGTTTATCGACTAATAAAGTCATCAGAAGATGACTGCTAAACGATTTAGAAAATATATCTGAATTGTGCAAAAAGTGGCAGTTGACCCAAAATAACGAAAAGTGCGAGGTCATCTACATGAGTGCTAAAAGGAACTCGTTAAACTTCGGTTACACGATACATCAGTCTAATCTAAAAGCCTTAAATTCAACTAAATACCTAGGTATTACAATTACGAACAACTCAGATTGGGAGAAACACATAGAAAATGTAGTGGGGAAGGCTAAGTAAAGACTGAGTTTTATTGGCTGGACACTTAGAACATGTAACAGACCTACTAAGGAGACTACCTACACTACGCTTGTCCGTCCTCTTTTAAAATACTGCTGCGCGGTGTGGGATCCTTACCAGATAGGACTGACGGAGTACATCGAAAAAGTTCAAAGAAAGGCAGCACGTTTTGTGTTATCGCGAAATATGGGAGAGTGTGTCACTGAAATGATACAGGATTTGGGCTGGAAATCATTAAAAGAAATTTCAATCACCATCTTTCTCCTCCGTATGCGAAAATATTTTTTTGACACCGACCTACGTAGGGGGGAACGATCACCACGATGAAATAAGGGAAATCAGAACTCCTACGGAAAGATATAGGTGTTCACTCTTTCCGCGCGCTATACGAAATTGGAATAATAGAGAATTGTGAAGGTGGTTCGATGAACTCTCTGCCAGGCACTTAAATATGATTTTCAGAGTATCCATGTAGATGTGGATGTAGACTATTACTATCGCTGCCAAATCTTCTTGATTTTGGACAAAGGATCAGGGACGTTAGCTTATAAACTACAGGATGCAGGAGTGCCAACATACTGCATCTATGAGAGCTCGTTGCTCAGGGGAAATGAAGTTAACTCGTAGATAAAAGCAGACATGTCAAGATTTTTTATTTAAATATCTTTGGAGCTGCCAAATAAGTCGAAAAGCTAGTTCTCTTCTTCTACATTCCTAACTCTCTCCAGGACATATTCGATTTCTTATTTTTATTCTGGTTCCCAACTTTTACTGTACCATAATTTTGACATTAGATTACCACAGCATGACAAACGAAGTGAATTTTTGTTGACACGGTCGATAACAGATCCGGTGAAAGTTTTTGTTTTTATCGTGTTTCGAACCATGTTGCGTGCCGCCGCTATCGTTACCTTCCTGGTATGGTTGACGCCACCCAGTATAGCCTAATGTCTCCTCAGAGCATACAGCTCTCACCATCACGTCAAGATCACATTCTTGCGGGAGGCTTTTGTTTTCTTTTTTAAATGTTTAATATTTTTTCATGTTTTTTACTTTTCATTATTTTGTTTTGTATTTTGAATTAGTTGAAAATTTCGATTTTTTTGTTTTTTAAATTTTTGTTTTATAGTTACACACGTTTAATTCACATAAGCATGGGGCTGTGTACGCAGACATATGAAAAATAACCATAAATGATTGATACAGTGCACAAAATAACAGAAATCTTAAATACAATACCGAACGAACTATCAAATACTCTGCGAAGTTTATGATAATAATAATAATGTATTAAATAGTTTATATTACTTCGATAAAATTAAGGTACGGTAATATTACAGAGATAAACTTCCTTAAAAGCTTATTATATAGCAAGCTGAACGGCTCGCGCAACAAGTAATAAGTGCCGGCCGGGGTGGCCGAGCGGTTCTAGGCGCTACTGTCTGGAACCGCGCGACCGCTACGGTCGCAGGTTCGAATCCTGCCTCGGGCATTGATGTGTGTGATGTCCTTATAGTTAGTTAGGTTTAAGTAGTTCTAATTTCTAGGGGACTGATGACCTCAGAAGTTAAGTCCCATAGTGCTCAGAGCCATTTTGAACTAATAACTACTGAAACACATACATCTTGTTATTACCTGTTATCTCAAAATTCTTGTCGTTGTTTGCGTAAAGTAAGCAATAATAAAAACTGAAAATTAAGAAAACTCATTGAGTAATTTTGGTGCGAAATGTTACAACAACCAGTCCGAATTAAATATGAGTATGATTGCTAGATATAATGATAAGAACTGCGAAGCAATGAGGCGCGACAAAATACTATCAACTTTTCAGTCCTGTACGAAAATTAACGAACTTCAGCTTGTTTTGTCCGAAAATAAATTGTCTGCGACATAGCATACTAGTTTTTGAAGAAAATGAAATGAAATATTTTCTGTTGATTGGAAACAAGGTGACCTTTTTTCTAACAATCATTTGGATACCAGGTCAGTTTAATCTTGTGCGCATCATCGATAAAGATTTACATGTTCGATCAAACAGTATACCATCTTGTACAAGGCTAAGCATAATTCTGGCTTGGTTCATGCGTTGTTTTGTACATCCAAAGATTTTACGCCACTGCTGAATAAAATCTTACACCTAAAAACAACACACCAAAAATGAAAGGTAATAACTTTTTTTCTTTCTTTTTTTTTTTTTTTTTTTAGATACATCCAACAGCAGCGCTTAAAATGCAGGTTCATGTGCAAACGCATGAATTTTCGACGTAATACCCGAACTATGAAAGATTTTTGCAAACGCTTCTTACAATTGGGATAAGGATGTATTTTTTATTATCATCTGTACTACTTTGAAACGTCTCAGCATGTGCGATGCGCGTAAAACTGCATTTTACGTACGTTTTATGGGCGACTTCAGACCGCTATATCGTGGCAACGGGTAAAGCTATCACAAACATTGCATACCTTCTTGAAAAATTTGAACCGACTCTCACAAGTTAGAAGGATAGGAGTGACGAATGACGATAGGATTTGGAAGTGACCTTTCAATTTTATCGCAAGAACGCTTTTTTTACTTTAAACGCTTCCGCACATTCAGTTCCCGTAAGAACGAATTTTATGTACTTCACTGAGCTCGACTTTAAACCCTCCTATCTCGACAACGCATAAGGATTATTGGATAAAAAAAAATCCATTTATCAACCTTCGTGCAAAGTTTGAGCCCATTCGTACAAGTTTAAAGTACAGAAGTAACGCGCTTCAACTACCTCCCAGAAAAACGTGTTTTTGGCATATAAAATACAAACGAGGCAAGATTTTTTCAGACGGTTAAAATTACTTTAGACCAAGGTTCGATACATCGGGGGGCCAAATATGGCCAATCAGTCTCAATCTAGTATGTAGGTGAGGATTGCTTCACATAAAATTCGAACCAGGGTGACTGTTTTTGTGTGTAAAATCCGAACGGGGCACATGAAAATGGCACCATTAGCTGAGCATTACTTGCAGTTCAATTTCAATCTTTTGCAAAAGGAATTCATCGATTCAAACAGTTTGCCTGGAGGCCAGCTCCGGTTCGTCGTTCAAACCTTGCGTAATGTACGGTAACATAACTACAGTCAGACTGATATTCGAGTGGCTATACGAATCCCGCCGCTGCTTAAATTTTGATCAATAATCAGCATTGGCGACCAAATACTTCCGGTATAAGTCACCCCGCATTCCGCCAACGGCCATGTCAAAGAGGGTGGAGGAGCGGGGCAGAGGTTCAGGGCACTCTCTTGTCCTAGGGGTGGGAAACTGCTCCAAAGGCGGAAGAATCAGCAATGACCAACGGCATGAGGACGCAGAAGGCAATGGAAACCACTGCATTCATTAAAGATACGTAACACATATCCACAGGACATGTGGCCTGTAATTGAATAAGTGTCATGATGGTCTCTCCATTGGCAAAAGATTCCGGAATAGTCCCCCATTCGGATCTCTGGGAAGGGACTGCCAAGGGGGAGGTTACCATGAGAAAAAGATTGAATAATCAACGAAGGGATATCGTTCTACGAGTCAGACCGTGGAACGTCAGAAGCTCGTACGTGGTAGGGAAACTAGAAAATCTGAAAAGGGAAATTCAAAGGCTCAATCTAGATATAGTGGGGGTCAGTGAAGTTAAGTGGAAAGAAGACAAGAATTCCTGGTCAGATGAGTATAGGGTAATACCAACAGCAGCAGAAAATGGTATAACGGGAGTAGGATTAGTTATGAATAGGAAGGTAGGGCAGAGAGTGTGTTACTGCGAACAGTTCAGTGATAGGGTAGTTCTTATCAGAATCGACAGCAAACCAACACCGACAACGATAGCTGAGGTATACGTGCCAACGTTGTAAGCTGAAGATGAGGAGATAGAGAAAGTGTATGAGGATATTGAAAGGGTAATACAGTATGTAAAAAAGTATGAAAATCTAATAGTCATGGGAGACTGGAATGCAGTTGTAGGGGAAGGATTAGAAGAAAAGATTCCAGGAGAATATGAGCGTGGGACAAGGAATTAGAGAGGAGGAAGACTAATTGAGTTCTGTAACAAGTCTCAGCTAGTAATAGCGAATGCTCTGTTCAAGAATCACAAGAGGAGAAGGTATACTTGGAAAAGGTCGGGTGATACGGGAAGATCAATTAGATTACATCATGGTCGGACAGAGATTCCGAAAGCGTACTCAGGAGCAGATATAAACTCAGGTCACAATTTAGTAGTGATGAAGAGTAGGCTGAAGTTTAAGAGATTAGTCAGGAAGAATCAATGCGCAAAGAACTGGGATATGGAAGTACTAAGGAATGACGTGATACGGTTGAAGTTCTCTAAGGCTATAGATACAGCAATAAGGAATAGCTCAGTAGGCATTACAGTTGAAGAGGAATGGACATTTCTAAAAAGCGCCATTACAGAAGTTGCGAAGGAAAACAGGTACAGAGAAGGTAACTGCGAAGAAATCATAGGTAACAAAAGAAGTACTTGATAGACCGATGAAAGGAGGAAGCACAAAAGTGTTCCGGGAAACTCAGGAATAGAGAAATACAGGTCGCTGAGGAATGAAATAAATAGGAAGTGCAGGGAAGCTAAGCTGAATTGCCTGCAAGAGAAATGTGAAGACATCGAAAAAGAAATGATTGTCGGGAGGACTGACTCATCTTACAGGAAAGTCAGAACAACCTTCGATGACACTAAACGCAAGGGTGACAACATTAAGAGTGCAACGGGAATTCCACTGTTAAATGCGGAGGAAAGAACGGATAGGTGGAAGAATGCATTGAAAGCCTCTATGAGGGGGAAGATTTGTCTGATGTGATAGAAGAAGAAACAGGAGTCGATTGAGAAGAGATAGGGGATCCAGTATTAGAATCAGAATTTAAAAGAGCTTTGGAGGATTTAAGATCAAATAAAGCAGAAGGGATAGATAACATTCCATCAGAATATCTGAAAGCATTGGGGGAAGTGGCAACAAAAATGGTTCAAATGGCTCTGAGCACTGTGGGACTCAACTTCTGAGGTCATGAGTCCCCTAGTACTTAGAACTACTTAAACCTAACCAACCTAAGGACATCACACACATCCATTCCCGAGGCAGGATTCGAACCTGCGATCGTAGCGGTCGCGCGGTTCCAGACTGTAGCGCCTATAACCGCTCGGCCACCCCATCCGGCCTCACAATGATGGAAATGAAAGAAAGGTTCAGGAGTGAAATTAAAATTCAAGGTGAAAGGATATCAGTGATACGATTCGCTGATGACATAGCTATCTTGAGTGAAAGTGAAGAAGAATTACATGATCTGCTGAACGGAAAGAACAGTCTAATGAGAACAGAGTATGGCCTGAGAGGAAATCGAAGAAAGACGAAGATAATGAGAAGTAGTAGAAATGAGAAAAGCGAGAAACTTAACATTAGGATTGATGGTCACGAAGTAGATGAAGTTAAGGAATTATGCTACCTAGGCAGTAAAATAACCAATGACGGGCGGAGCAAGGAGTGCGGCAAAAGCAGACTAGCAATGGCAAAAAGGACATCCCTGGCCAAGAGAAGTCCACTAATATAAAAATGTGCGTCTGAAGTGCAGCACTGATGGTAGGGAAACATGGACTGTGGTAAAACCGGAACAGAAGAAAATCGAAGCATTTGAGATGTGGTGCTACAGACGAATGTTGAAAATTAGGTGGACTGATAAGGTAAGGAATGAGGAGGTTCTGTGCAGAATCGGAGAGGGAAGGAATATGTGGAAAACACTGATATGGAGATGGGACAGGATGATAGGACATCCGTTAAGACATCAGGGAATGACTTCCATGGTACTAGAGGGAGCTGCAGAGTGCAAAAACTGTAGAGGAAGACAGAGATACATCCAGCAAATAATTTTGGACGTAGGTTGCAAAAGCTAATCTGAGATGAAGAGGTTAGCACAGGAGAGGAATTCGTAGTGGGACGTATCAAACCAGTCAGAAGACTGACGGAAAAAAAATTACAAATAGCCGCTGGTTCGGGCTAAACCAAAAACTTCTGACCCTAGCTCAAATAGAAAGCGAGAACAAAGAAACTTCCTCTCCCCTCCCCCCCCCCCCCTCCTCCCCTAAGTTTTATTCTGCGTGCGGGCTTTTCGTACATATTTGTTATAGTGCATCCGCTTCCGCTTTGGTAATGGTAACAAATTGGAGTTTCATATGTCGTGGTTTTTCTGAATTGAAACGGACAGAAAATGTGAAGTCGGCCGGAGTGGCCGTGCGGTTCTGGGCGCTACAGCTTAGGTTTAATTAGTTCTAAGTTCTAGGCGACTGATGACCTCAGAAGTTAAGTCGCATAGTGCTCAGAGACATTTGAGCCAGAAACTGTGAACAGTTCTTTTTTTATTTGTTTCTGATATGTTATTTTCTGTTTCAGTTTACGTCTACAATTCCATGGCCTATTGATTGTTTTGAACTGTTTTCAATTCTGTGCTCATTTACACGAATGATCCAAAATATTATGACTGCTGCCTACCGCGAGACTGAATGCTCCCTGGTGACGTGGCGAGGAAAGTATATATGCGAAGTAGAGACGAATGTAGAATCGTTCTAGCGACAATAGGACCGCAAATGTGGAAATCCACGCCAATCCTTTGACAAAGAACAGATTGTTATTGCCCGGCGCCTGGGACCGGGCATCTTGGAAATGGCGAAGTTGATCGACTGTTTGCTTGCTATTTATAGAAAGTGGTTGAAAGACCATGAAACGACGACTGGGCTACAAAGTGTAGGACGTCCACCTCTGATAACACAACGCGCATGTGGGAGACTTGCCTGTACTGTGAAGTAGGACAGGCAGTGATCTCTGGCAGATGACGACTGAGCACAATGCTGGTACAGGTACGAATGTTTGGAAGCGAATATTGCTGAACATGGGGCTCTTCAGAAGATGACCCCTGCGTGCTCCCATACTGACCCAACAACATCGTCGATTACGAATGCGGTGGACATAGGATCACCGAGACTGGACCGTGGATCAATGGAAACGTGTCGCCTGGTCAGATGAATCATGTTTCTTGTTACACCAGGTCGTCGGTCGTGTCCGCCGTCATCCAAGCGAGCAGCTGCTCGAAACACGCACCGTGCTACAGGTATAGCTGGTGAGGTTACCTTTATGCTATGCGGAAAATTCACCTGGACTTCCGTGGGACCTGTGATACTAATCGAAAGTGCCGTGATAGCTATGGAATAGGTGAACGTTATCACGGACTACCTGCATACATTCGTGCTTAATATCTTTCCCGACGGCAGTGGTTCTCTCGACAAGATAACAGTCCAAGTCACAATCCCAGATTCGTGCTAAAGTGGTTGATGTAACCATGTAGCTTCCGCGCCCAGAATCAGTGATCATATAACGTTTTTGAGTATGGTATTTTTCTTGTCTAGAAAATGACCACTATAATCGTGGCCGAAACGTCGGTTTTTATCCAGTGACACTTCTCCATGTCGAGAAAACTTTATGTTGACATTGATGTCTTCGCTACTAAATTCGCCCGATTTGAAATCGATGAAACATATCTGTGACGCAATCGGCTCTAGCTCTGAGCCCACCAACAACCGACCAAGAATTTAAGGGAAATGTGTGATGTGTGCGTAGATATCTGATCTCACTCACGTCCAGAAACCTACAAAGAGCTTGTCGAATCCATAAAACGAAGAACCACTTCTGTATTATGTTCCAAAGAAGGAAGCTTTTAAGCAAGTGAACATAATGTTTTGACTCATCAGTCTACAAGTATTTCCATACAATTCATTTTCACATCAATGTGATCCACGAACTTGGGAACTGCGTTGTGATCTTCTCTGGAGAAATGACCCAGAAAACAGAATTTAATATATTAGCCTTCATTTTATAATCTTACGTTTCAATGTATCATGTTCAGCGTCCATTTGAACAGATGAATTTGTTTCACTGACTGATTTTACATAGAAAATCTCTGGAGGTAAGATCTTGTTTTCGAATTCACTGAACTCTTTTCGTAAACTGGTAGCTGTAGTATCGCTAGCTTCGTTTGTTATCAAGGATTCAGCTACATTTGAATCTGCTATGCAATTCTGTCTGAGATATTCCAGGACACTCATCCCAGAAATCTGCATGTGGTCCCACATCTTCAACTTGCCACAGCCTGTGTATTCATTCATCCAAAATAATGACCATGTTTCAATGCTTTCATAAAGTATGTAATGAAGACCATCGCACCAAAAAGTGTCATTGGAACGATTTTGTGAACATTTTCGTAAATAAAGAAACATATTCATGTTGTCAGCAACTCACTTAATCTAATGTAACATTATGTTTGTGTTATAAAACACTTCAAACAAAAGTGCGTTTTTAAAAGTGAAACAGACTGCTTTAAAGTGATGGTAAGAAAAATCTTTTTGAGATATATTATGTTCCTGAATTTATCACGGAAAAATTTATTCACACCAAATACATTGTTTAAACAGAATTCTACAAAGAACTTGAAATGTTTACAGAGAGAGTGTAAGGGAGTCTTCTTGGTGCCAGATAAACAATGATAATAGTATGCAATATAGTCCAATGCAAAATTGTGCTAAGTATTGCGTCATTACATTTTTTATTAAAATTCGAGTCAAGGGATAACGTTATAACCTGCACGAACGAGATTTTAATTGGCACATAAACATGTCCTGTGAAGAAAACATATAACAGTGGTTGCCAGTAGAAGATTTTCTCTGTATAAATCAGATGATTTTGAAATTATGAATAGAACTTAGTTGTTGAAATCTACATATACATTTGCACTCAGCTAGTAATCTTCAAAACTTTCACAGTCGCTACATGCTCTACTAGTATCATTTAAATTTTCCTGTCTTGGTTAGAAATGATGTGCAGAAAAAGAACAATTATTTGTGCACTTAAGTATGTCCTATTTTGTCTGTTTTACTGTCACAGCCTTTGTGTGAAAGGTTCGGTTTAATGCAGACATGTATGCAGTGTCATTGTAAACCAATGTATTCAAATATACGTGAATATTACTCAAAGCTTAGACCTTAGGCCTGCTCCTACTGGCCAACTGCTGCCTACAGGGCAGAATGCAGAGCAATCTATAACTGTGAGTCATACTATCAGTATGTCACCAATCCCTCCAGTTGTTGTTACCAGCAGATGAATCCTGACAATGCGACTACTGCTTCATTCCAGACATTTGACTATCGAAGCACTCAGTTCAAGTATATAACAATTTAAAATCTTCAGATGTATTTCAGGTTTAGATTTGCGTCATAAATTGTCCTTATAACCAAAACTGTAATCTCATTCTTAATTGGAGATATGTCATATCCATTACTTTTGGGCTGCTATGACAGAAATCTGCCTTATGTCTCCACAAATAGTACGTAAAAGATTCTACATATGAACATTAATACTTATATTCATCCACTTAATTTAACTGAATCTTATTTCTTAGTATCCATCTTAAGGATCATTTCACAAATAGATTTACTCAGAGCTAAAGTTATGATTTGTAATATTGTAATTGTTACTGCTGCTACTACTACCACTACTACTGCTGCAGCTGCTGCTGTTACTACTTCTAATAATAATGATAATAACAGAAAGTATCATTCAAGGAAATTTACAGAAAAAACAGCAGTGTTCTCAACCAATTACAGATAAAGTAATGAATATACCAACTACTATCAAAAAGCATAGTTCTTATACCACACAATTTACCTCAGTGTTAACAATATTCAGATGTTTAGAATATAGTGATAGTAGTAGAGGCATAATAAACATTATAGTGAAAGCGGATTAAGAATATAATCAGAGAAATAAAGAGGAAGAAATGACAGATTTCAGTCTAAGTTGAAATACTACAATAATAATAGTAATAAACAGTTACATAATAATATATCTATGTTATTATTTTTATTATCAGTAAGTAGTTGATATTATTATTGTATTTGTCACAGTAAAAAGTATAGCAAAAGATACGCCCCTACCTCTTATGTACTTTCAAAATTTGCATTTTCTAATGAAGTAACAGTGACAGTCACAGAGAAAGAGGAAATACCAGAGTCAAAGACACTGATGATATAAAAATGGATAGTAAATGAAGAAAGAGAAATGAAGAAAGTGGAAATAAGAAGAAAACAGTTAACATTGAAACAACAGGCAGCAAATACCAAATATACAGGTTTAAAATATAATTTTATTTAATCATGTATATGCATACATTATGCTCACACATATTTATTACATAGATTAGAAAAGTGTAAAATATGAAAATATTTAACAAATATCATTAATGTGTATGACATTAAATATGTGCTAAGGTAATTGTTTCTCTTGAACTGAACAGTTAAACTATTAATAATGCTTTCACTTGGTCTGTGTTAACTTTATTTGGTGAATTTTGACTCTGTTTTGAATACATTGTGCAATAATTCATCGAAACTTCTCTGTTGATATTTTATTATAGGCATTATACACATCTGTTACAAATTATGTTATTCGCTGTGGCTTTAAGAGTAAGCTTCAAGAAGATATAGTTTTTTGATGTCAGACACATCCAAATCTTTTGTGTAATTATTAAACATGGTGATTTGCACTTCTAGTTGTCAACAGTTTTTATTTGTTTTGGTTGCAGTTCATGTATACCTTGTTTTTTTTTTTTTAAAAAAAATCACAAATTCCAATTTTAATTTATGCTTGTTTGAATATTTGCGTTTTTGATTCTTGCTTGAAAATGACCAATAATCGAAATTATAATCCTAATAAATGAAGATAATTGACAGTATTAAGACAGAGTTTTCTGTTTAATTTTAAGATAATGTATTAGAAACATCATAAACAGAGTGTTTATGGTAGAAATGGAATTGATAAAAAAACAATGCCTTTGGTCTGAAAACGTTACACACCTGTTATCAAAAATGTGTTATTCTTTCCTACAACTTGTCTTGGGACTTTATCATCCCATTATAAACTGCTATAAACAAAGAAACACAAATCATAGTGTCACATTACTACATATGCTGACCACAATGTAATCCTATCTATATTTCCCTGTAGTATTTCATAAGTTAAAGTTACTACACCATTAGCCACCAACAAAATTAAACAGCCAGCGCAAATTTACAGTGTAAAACATATGAAATTCTTCTTTGAACTTTCCATATAGATACTTAACACTTGCACAAAGCTTGGTTATTAACTAAAAGCAATAACCCTCACCAAGCCATCTTGTACCTTCTTTGAACCTTTATGTGTCAGATCCTACAATATCCCATGTTACACTTATTTATCAATGTTGGCATCCGAAAATTAGGTATTTGGCTGCTAATCAACGAGGATATCGCTAAAGTGCGCCCAGAAATGCCTCTTGGACACTTCACTCTTCTCATTTTACACACATTCCTCTCTTAAATTATAAAAAATCATTTGTTCCTCTAAATTTGATAGCAACCACCTTTTCTCTCCAAAGTTCAACACATTTATGCTGGCTGTGATGTTTTCCAATGAATGGTGCTCATTCTTGACAGGCTTTGCCACAGTTTGTTATTATGCTCTTTAAACCCTCTTTTAAAGTTTCGTCCTCTTTGATCTACATAATTAATCTCCAATCCTGACACTTTAGTTCATAAACCTCCATTTTCCCCATCCATTTCTCAATTGTGCCAGTTTTATACTGCAGCCTCTGCTCCAATTTGTTGTCCATCCTGAAAGCAGTTTAAATCCCTTTGTTGTTGATTAGTCTGGCCAGTTTATATGAGATAGTTCCCCTTTATAGGCGACTCTATACTTCTGTGATTTTATATCGTTTTGTTGGTTCCTGTGTTCTACCACTGCATCAATTTTATGGATTAAATATAAATCAAAACAATTCTTTACACTATTTCCTAAGTGTTTTCATTTCTTCACCCATGTTGTTAGGGTTTAGCGAGATGTTGCTAGCTCTCTGCAATGCATTTTTGAGGAATGCTAATTTATGTTTATGAGGGTGGCATGGAGTCTTTTGAATTAGAGCACTTGTGAATATGTGTTTCCTACAACTTTTATGTTCCCTTGTTTTGTAGAACTTGATAATGGGACGAACCCCAAAAAATACATTGGCGAAATAATCACACATTTCCTTAGTACTGACTGATGGTAGAGTTGTATTATGGCTTCAAAACAGATAATGTTTGTAGAAAAAGATGCCTTTAATATTTTGTGGGCACTGTAAACTCTTGATTTCCAATAACAATTGTGTGATAATCGTTCCCAGATTTGTAAGAGTAAGCATTTCAGTATTGGTCATGTGCAATGTGTGATAACCCTTCATGTGAGAGGCTCATTTACAGGACACATATTTACAACTGAGTCACAGGATGTATTTGGATCTCACAAACAGACTTTGAGGGAGGATAGGTGACACACATATTAGAAATATGTAGGGCACTTGTGCTAAGGATAGAATCCAAGATGATAGATCCAGAGATGTGGGACCAGCCTGCATGGTTGTCAGACTTCTTTGCCACTATGATATTAGACTTCAAGATGATAGACCTGAGGGATGTGAGCTCAGACTGTGTGGTTGTCACATTTCCAAAGCCCTAAGAGGTCAGAATCTGAAATGCTGATCCAGTATGGCTTCTGGGTTTTCCCTCCACTCCTTTGAATTTACATTTGTGCTAGGAGTCTATATGCCCATAAGTTTAAAACTCACACAATTTACATGTTTAAACAACTGCCACCACTACTGCGATAGTGAGGAATGTTTATGTCTTTATGTAAACAGAAATGTGGGAATGTCTCTTCTATGGTCTTTGAACATGCTGACTACAAAGTTTGGGACTGCCATTATTCATGTTCCTTCGCTGGTCAGTGCTAGCACCCCGTGCACTCTGGGTCCCACATTGTGACAAGTCTTATTCTTCACTGCAGGCACTAGAGAGGAGCCAAAAGCACCAAATCTGGCACTATGCTGGTGTTAGCTCTGTGCATAGGGAAGCCACATACATACTGTTAATTTGACTATCTAATGTGAAGTGTGAGGTATTAGCTCAGGTTTCTGTAACTAATACGTTATTTGTGATGGCACTGCAGTCACAGCCCATGTGACATAAGTTAAAACGACAGAGAAATTTGAAATGGAAGAAGCACAAGTACACATTAGCCCATATTGCTAAATGGTGTGAAAATAACCAATAACCCGCCAATACATTCAGCAGGGAAATTCGAAAATGAACATATTTGTCCCCTGGGAGAAACTTGTGCATTAGCTTAAAAGTGTAAGAAAAAGGTACGAGTGGTACTACATTCATAGAATACACAACAAAATTAATATGTGGGATGAATAACAGCTGTTAAGAGAAGCAGTAAGCAGTATTGTTCATAACCAAGCCCTTCTCCATTCTCAGATTCTTTATTCTTTATTGCGATTTCATTCCCCTGCCCCACATGGGCTGGCGGTGGCACAATCCGCCGTTCTTCACCAAAGTCACATTACAGTTAAACAAAAAGGGGAAACTGTACATAAAAAGGCAAAAAAGTGGGACATAAAAACATAATAAGTGGAGATAATGGGGGTTAAAATATCTACTGACAAGGGGACAGTCATGGGACAGTGAAAAAAGTCAACACAAAGCCAAAATAATGCAGTTGGCAAGTCGTGAAGTACATAAAATACACTGGAGTCACATGTGCAAGTTAAAAGTTGGCCACAGTACCAAAACACTCCAGAACGAGAGATACTTAAAAAAACCTTTGTAAGTGATGGAGCACATGTGCAGAATAGGGGCTGCCACGAGCGACCTCCCAAAGGGGGAGGATGGGGGTGGGGTGAGGGGAGGGTGGCTGGAGGGGGCTCATGCTTAGATTTTTTTTCTTTATTGCATTTCGATTCTCCTCTAAGAGGGGGGGGGGATGGCAGCAGCAGCACAATGCACCAGTCTGCATCCTATGTTGTTGTTGTTGTTGTTGTTGTCTTCAGTCCTGAGACTGGTTTGATGCAGCTCTCTATGCTACTCTATCCTGTATAAGCTGCTTCATCTCCCAGTACCTACTGCAACCTACATCCTTCTGAATCTGCTTAGTGTACTCATCTCTCGGTCTCCCTCTACGATTTTTACCCTCCACGCTGCCCTCCAATGCTAAATTTCTGATCCCTTGATGCCTCAAAACATGTCCTTCCAACCGATCCCTTCTTCTAGTCAAGTTGTGCCACAAACTTCTCTTCTCCCCAACCCTATTCAATACCTCCTCATTAGTTACGTGATCTATCCACCTTATCTTCAGTATACTTCTGTAGCACCACATTTCGAAAGCTTCTATTCTCTTCTTGTCCAAACTAGTTATCGTCCATGTTTCACTTCCATACATGGCTACACTCCAAACAAATACTTTCGGAAACGACTTCCTGATACATAAATCTATATTCGATGTTAACAAATTTCTCTTCTTCAAAAACGCTTTCCTTGCCATTGCCAGTCTACATTTTATATCCTCTCTACTTCGACCATCATCAGTTATTTTACTTCCTAAATAGCAAAACCCCTTTACTACTTTAAGTGTCTCATTTCCTAATCTAATTCCCTCAGCATCACCCGATTTAATTTGACTACATTCCATTATCCTCGTTTTGCTTTTGTTGATGTTCATCTTATATCCTCCTTTCAAGACACTGTCCATTCCGTTCAACTGCTCTTCCAAGTCCTTTGCCGTCTCTGACAGAATTACAATGTCATCGGCGAACCTCAAAGTTTTTACTTCGTCTCCATGAATTTTAATACCTACTCCAAATTTTTCTTTTGTTTCCTTTACTGCTTACTCAATATACAGATTGAATAACATCGGGGAGAGGCTACAACCCTGTCTCACTCCTTTCCCAACCACTGCTTCCCTTTCATGCCCCTCGACTCTTATGACTGCCATCTGGTTTCTGTACAAATTGTAAATAGCCTTTCGCTCCCTGTATTTACCCTGCCATCTTCAGAATTTGAAAGTGAGTATTCCAGTCAACATTGTCAAAAGCTTTCTCTAAGTCTACAAATGCTAGAAACGTATGTTTGCCCTTCCTTAATCTAGCTTCTAAGATAAGTCGTAGGGTCAGTATTGCCTCACTTGTTCCAACATTTCGACGGAATCCAAACTGATCTTCCCCGAGGTCCGCATCTACCAGTTTTTCCATTCGTCTGTAAAGAATTCGCGTTAGTATTTTGCAGCTGTGACTTATTAAACTGATAGTTCGGTAATTTTCACATCTGTCTACACCTGTTTTCTTTGGGATTAGAATTATTATATTCTTCTTGAAGTCTGAGGGTATTTCACCTGTCTCATACATCTTGCTCACCAGATGGTAGAGTTTTGTCAGGACTGGCTCTCCCAAGGCCGTCAGTAGTTCCAATGGAATGTTGTCTACTCTGTGGGCCTTGTTTCGACTTTGTCTTTCAGTGCTCTGTCAAACTCTTCACGCAGTATCGTATCTCCCATTTCATCTTCATCTACATCCTCTTCCATTTCCATAATATTGTCCTCAAGTACACCGCCCTTGTATAAACCTTCTATATACTCCTTCCACCTTTCTGCCTTCCCCTCTTTGCTTAGAACTGGGTTGCCATCTGAGCTCTTGATATTCATACACGTGGTTCTCTTCTCTCCAAAGGTCTCTTTAATTTTCCTGTAGGCAGTATCTATCTTACCCCTAGTGAGATAAGCTTCTACATCCTTACATTTGTCCTCTAGCCATCCCTGTTTAGCCATTTTGCACTTCCTGTCGATCTCATTTTTGAGACGTTTGTGTTCTTTTTTGCCTGCTTCATTTACTGCATTTTTATATTTTCTCCTTTCATCAATTAAATTCAATATTTCTTCTGTTATCCAATGATTTCTACTAGCCCTCGTCTTTTTATCTACTTTATCATCTGCTGCCTTCACTACTTCATGCCTCAGAGCTACCCATTCTTCTTCTACTGTATTTATTTCCCCTATTCCTGTCAATTGTTCCCTTATGCTCTCCCTGAAACTCTGTACAACCTCTGGTTCTTTCAGTTCATCAAGGTCCCATCTCCTTAATTTCCCACATTTTTGCAGTTTCTTCAGTTTTAATCTACAGGTCATAACCAATAGATTGTGGTCAGAGTCCACATCTGCCCCTAGAAATGTCTTACAACTTAAAACCTGGTTCCTAAATCTCTGTCTTACCATTATATAATCTATCTGATACCTTTTATTACCTCCAGGTTACTTCCACGTATACAACCTTCTTTCATGATTCTTAAGCCAAGTGTTAGCTATGATTAAGTTGTGCTCTGTGCAAAATTCTACTAGGCGGCTTCCTCTTTCATTTCTTAGCCCCAATCCATATTCACCTACTACACCCCTGGAAATTGAAATAAGAACACCGTGAATTCATTGTCCCAGGGGTCAGATACATCACATGATCACACTGACAGAACCACAGGCACATAGACACAGGCAACAGAGCATGCACAATGTCGGCACTAGTACAGTGTATATCCACCTTTCGCAGCAATGCAGGCTGCTATTCTCCCATGGAGACGATCGTAGAGATGCTGGATGTAGTCCTGTGGAACGGCTTGCCATGCCATTTCCACCTGGCGCCTCAGTTGGACCAGCGTTCGTGCTGGACGTGCAGACCGCGTGAGACGACGCTTCATCCAGTCCCAAACATGCTCAATGGGGGACAGATCCAGAGATCTTGCTGGCCAGGGTAGTTGACTTACACCTTCTAGAGCACGTTGGGTGGCACGGGATACATGCGGACGTGCATTGTCCTGTTGGAACAGCAAGTTCCCTTGCCGGTCTAGGAATGGTAGAACGATGGGTCGATAACGGTTTGGATGTAACGTGAACTATTCAGTGTCCCCTCGACGATCACCAGAGGTGTACGGCCAGTGTAGGAGATCGCTCCCCACACCATGTTGCCGGGTGTTGGCCCTGTGTGCCTCGGTCGTATGCAGTCCTGATTGTGGCGCTCACCTGCACGGCGCCAAACAGGCATACGACCATCATTGGCACCAAGGCAGAAGCGACTCTCATCGCTGAAGACGACACGTCTCCATTCGTCCCTCCATTCACGCCTGTCGCGACACCACTGGAGGCGGGCTGCACGATGTTGGGGCGTGAGCGGAAGACGGCCTAGCGGTGTGCGGGACCGTAGCCCAGCTTCATGGAGACGGTTGTGAATGGTCCTCGACGATACCCCAGGAGCAACAGTGTCCCTAATTTGCTGGGAAGTGGCGGTGCGGTCCCCTACGGCACTGCGTAGGATCCTACGGTCTTGGCGTGCATCCGTGCGTCGCTGCGGTCCGGTCCCAGGTCGACGGGCACGTGCACCTTCCGCCGACCACTGGCGACAACATCGATGTACTGTGGAGACCTCACGCCCCACGTGTTGAGCAATTCGGCGGTACGTCCACCCGGCCTCCCGCATGCCCACTATACGCCCTCGCTCAAAGTCCGTCAACTGCACATACGGTTCACGTCCACGCTGTCGCGGCATGCTACCAGTGTTAAAGACTGCGATGGAGCTCCGTATGCCACGGCAAACTGGCTGATACTGACGGCGGCGGTGCACAAATGCTGCGCAGCTAGCGCCATTCGACGGCCAACACCGCGGTTCCTGGTGTGTCCGCTGTGCCATGCGTGTGATCATTGCTTGTACAGCCCTCTCGCAGTGTCCGGAGCAAGTATGGTGGGTCTGACACATCGGTGTCAATGTGTTCTTTTTTCCATTTCCAGGAGTGTATGTTCCCTTCTCTCCCTTTTCCTACACTCGAATTCCAGTCACCCACTACTATTAAATTTTCGTCTCCCTTCACTATCTGAATAATTTCTTTTATTTCATCGTACATTTGTTCAATTTCTTCGTCATCTGCAGAGCTAGTTGGCATATAAACTTGTACTACTGTAGTAGGTGTGGGCTTCGAATCTATCTTGGCCACAATAATGCGTTCACTATGCTGTTTGTAGTAGCTTACCCGCATTCCTATTTTCCTCTTCATTATTAAACCTGCTCCTGCGTTACCCCTATTTGATTTTGTGTTTATAACCCTGTAGTCACCTGACCAGAAGTCTTGTTCCTCCTGCCACCGAACTTCACTAATTCCCACTATATCTAACTTTAACCTATCAATTTCCCTTTTTAAATTTTCTAACCTGCAGGAAAGTTTAAAAAAAACATAATTACGAGATATGAGAACAATAAAAGAAGGTGATAAAAAGGGGACTGTTAAAAACTGAAACATGGAGAAAAAGATGTGTAGAAAATATGAAAAGAAACAGTCGGTGATGCTGATTAAAACACATAGTAAACAGACAGGCACAATTAAAAAACATGGCGATAGTCTGGTTTCTGTGTGCAACAAGATAAAAAAAACACAACTAGCGACAGTACGGTGACTGTTTGCAACACTGACAGAGAATGCACAACACTGAACACTCACTTAAAACAGCACTATAGAGGCGACATGTCAGCAGATGGGGTGAGGAAGAACCTGGCCTGATGAAGAGGAAAAAGGGAGGGAGGAGAGGAAAAGAAAAAAGGGGGGAGCCAATGGAGGGATGGAACATAGAAAAAGGGGCACTGGGCAGATGTGAGGAGTCTGAAAGACAGTGGAGGTGAGAGCAAAATGACTCAGGGGAGAGAATGGAGTCAGTCAGAGTGTAGTTGGGGAAAAAACAGGATAGAAGGAGAGGGACCCTTGGAAAACAACAGAGGAAGGGAGGGGGAGGTGAGGATCAGAGTTGATAGGAGGGATAAATGCAGGGAGAGAGGGCATCATCCGGAGGGGGAGTCGATGGACACCACCTTGGGAAATGAGGTGAGGGGTGTAGAGGTGGAGGGTAGGGGCGACGCAATGGTGAAGGCATGACAGAAGGAAGGGGTTGGAGAGGAGAGGAACCACCAGGGGTTGAGGGGGATCAAGTTGGCGGGAGGTGTAGAGGACGTGGATATGTCTGAGGAACAGGAGCAGATGGGGGAAAGGAATCAGGTCGTAGAGGTCCTTCATGGGGGACGAGAGGCACATATAGAGAGTGAGGCGGAGTGCATGGTGCTTCAGAATCTAGAGGGATTTATAGAATTTGGGGGGGAGGGCGGATATTCAGGAGGGACTGGCATAACAAAGGATGATATGGATTAAGGATTTGTAGGTGTGGAGGATGGTAGAAGGTTTCAACCCCCATGTCCGGTGAGAGCTGTGTTGAAGGAGGCGGAGGCAGTTGTGGGCTCTGGATTGGATAGAGCAGAGATGAGGGATCCAAATGAGGTGACAGTCAATGTTGAGGCCAAGGTAGGTGAGGGTGGGGGAGAGGCAGACAGGACATGCGCAAATAGTAATGGAAATATCAAGGAGCTGGAAGGTGCGAGTGGTATGACCTACAATGATTACCTGGGTCTTGGAAGGATTGATTTTCAGGAGCCACTGGTTACACCATGCGGCAAAAAGGTTAAGATGATTCTGGAGAAGGTGTTGGGACCATTGAAGGGTAGGAGTGAGAGCAAGGAAGGCGGTGTCATCGGCATACTGCAGGATGTGTACTGGGGGGGAGGGGTTGGGTCATAATTGCCATGTACAGGAGGTAGAGGAGACGGCACACCCATGGAGGCGTCAAAGGTGCAGGAATTGGGATTATGGATAGTAGCATAGGAGGGCACCAGGAGAGGAAGGAGGCAATCAGATGGATATAGTTGATAGGAAGAGCGTAGGTCTGGAGTTTTAAACAGGACGCCTGGGTACCAGACATGGTCGTGGGCCTTTTTGAGGTCGAAGAGACAAAAATGGTGGAGCGACGGGATTTTTAGCTTGTGGAAGATAGGATGAGTGAGGTGTTGGAGCTGGTCATCGCCAGAGAATGAAGTTCGAAAGCCACGGGTGTTGGGGAGGAGGGGGTGTTGGTGGAGATGGTGATGGATGGACCGGGTAAGGGTGGACTCTAAGATCTTGCTGAACATCGAGGTGAGACGTATAGCGCAATAGGAAGAGGCATCAGAGGGAGGCTTGTTGGGCTTGAAGCATGTCAGGATATTGGAGGTTTTCCACAGGTCCGGGTACAAGCCAGTAGCAAGGATTACATTGTAATGGGTGGCAAGGACCGCAGGGAAGGAGGGAGGGCAGTGTTTGAGATGGTGGTAGGTAAAATGGTGGTGGCCAGGAGCAGTGTTGCGTTTAGTGTGTAGTGTGAGGCTGATGTCCTGTGTAGTGATGGGAGTGTTAAGATGAGATGGTGGTGTGTGGCCCAATTGGTGGACACTAGAACAAAGGGGAGGAAAAGAGGTATCTGTAGGTCTATGACGTCAGGGAAGAGTGTACAATCAAATTGGTGATCATCTGGAATCGAAAAGACATAGGATAGGTGGGAGGCAAAGTGGTTGGCCTTACTGAGGTTGTCAGGAAAGGAGGGCAGTTCCCAGTAAGGCGGTGGAAAGCAAACCAATACTTGAAAGAGTCGACTGCGAGTGTGGCGTTGAGTTGTGTACATGTCTGTCGCCAAGCACGGCCTCTCTTTGCAGTAAGCATGTTACGGATGTGTTGTTGTAATTGCCGGTGGCGGGTGAGTTCATTCTTAGATTTTTTTCCTTTATTGGATTTCGACTCCCCCCCCCCCTCCCAGAGGGGAGGGGGTGGGCTGGCAGCAGCACAATACGTCGCCATGCAGCCTACAGAAAAGTTAAAAAACTGAATTAGGAGATATGAGAACAATAAAAGCAGGTGATAAAACGGGGACTGTTGAAAACTGAAACATGGCGAAAAAGATGCGAAGAAAATATAAAAACAAACAGTCAGTGATGCTGAGTAAAACACATAGTAAATAGACAGGCACAATTAAAAAACACTGCAACAGTCTAGTTTCTGTTCACATGAGATAAAAAAATACAATTAGTGACAGTATGGTGGCTGTTCGCAAAACTGACAGGGGAAACACAACACTGAACACTCACTTGAAACATCACTATAGAGGCGACATGGCGGCAGATGGGGGGGGGGGGGACCTGGACCAATGAGGCAGGAAAAAGGGAGGGAGGAGAGGAAAAGACAAAAGGGGGGGCTGATGGAGGGGCAGGGTGGGCACGAGAAGGAGTGGGAAAGGTAGTGGAGAGGAGAGCAAAATGACGGGAGAGAGAAGAGAGGCAGAGAGAGGGTAGGCGGGGAAAAACAGGATGGAAGGTGTCAAGAGCGATCCCGGGAAAAGGATAGTGGGAGGGAGGGGGAGGTGAGGATCAGAGTTGATAGGACAGATGAATGGAGGGAGAGAGGGCATCATCCAGGAGTTGATGGAAACTACCTTGGAAAAGGAGATGAATGGTGTAAAGGTGGAGAGCAGGGGGCGACACAACAGTGAAGGCGTGGGAGAAGGCAGGGCTTGGAGCGGAGAGGATCAACCAGGGGATGAGGAGGGGCAAGTCGGCGGGAGGTGTAGAGGACATGGATATATCTGAGGAAAAGGAACAGATGGGGAAAAGGAACCAGGCCGTAGAGGATCCGCGTGGGGGATGGGAGGCGTATAGGGGAAGACGAGGTGGAGTACATGGCGCCTGAGTATCTGGAGGGACTTATAGAATTTGGGGGGGGGGGGGAGATATCCAGGTGGGACTGGCGTAACAGAGGATGGAACGGATTAAGGATTTGTAGGTGTGGAGGATGGCAGAGGGCTGCAACCCCGATGTCTGGCCAGAGAGGAGTTTAAGGAGGCAGAGGTGGTTGTGGGCTTTGGATTGGATAGAGCACAGATGAAGGATCCAGTTGAAGTGATGGTCAATGGTGAGGCCAAGGTAGGTGAGGGTGGGGGAGAGGCAGACAGGACAGGCGCAGATGGTAAGGGAAAAATCAAGCAGCCGGAAGGAGCGAGTTCTACGACCTATGATGATTGTCTGCGTCTTGAACGGATTGATTTTCAGCAGCCACTGGTTACACCGTGCGGCAAAATGGGTCAATGTGATTCTGGAGAAGGTTTTGGGACCGTTGGAGCGTAGGAGTGAGGGCAAGGAAGGCGGTGTCATCGGCATATTGCAGGAGGTGTACTGGTGAGGGGGGAGGGGGTTGGGGCATTCATTCTTAATTTTGCCCCATCAAGTTATGTGCACCACGTATTGGTTAACAATATCAGGGGCTAAACAAATTAATATGAAGTGAACAGACGAATCGCGACCTTCAAAAACGTTGCAAACACACACACGGTAAAAGGACGATGTTTTACGAGAATCGTGTTCAATAACCATCATATGTGGAGCATTTCAACAGGAAAAACAGTCGGTAGTGTCAGGCACAGAACACGGCGCCATCTAGTACATGTAGACCTGTAGAACACACGGGAGGAGAACGGTTCAAACTCGCGTCTGGCCATCCTGATTTAGGTTTTCTGTTATTTCCCTAAGTTACTTAAGGCAAATTCCGCGATTGTTCCTTCGAAAGGGCACGGTCGATTTCCTTCCCCATGTCTCCCTAATCCGAAGGGACCGATGAACTCACTGTTTGGTCCTCTCGCCCGAATTAACCAAAAACAAGCTGAACACAGTGGTCCAGTGGCACACAATAGCATGCAGTCCATACTTAGACATATTTTTGAGACGACAGTCATGCACACGCCCCTGTCAGCTGCCGGGCCAGCTCCAGATAGCTGCGAGATGTGCTGTGTAGACGCAACCTCTGCAGGCGTGTATCATGCGACATCGTGGGCGCCCAGCTAGGTGACGCACCAACGACACCTCCTAAGCATAGAATCTTGAGCGCTTAAACCTTACACAAGTCTCAAAAAATCTCATGTTTGCGCCAAAACACATTCTAAGGTATCTGCAGTGATATAAGAGCTCGTTAATATTTTTGAAATGAAATTTGTGGTAAGGTCTTATGGGACCAAACTTCTGAGGTCATCGGTCCCTAAGATTACATACTACTTAATCTAACGTAAACTAAGTTAACGCTAAGGACAACACACACACACACCCATGCCCGAGGGAGGACTCGAATCTCCGACGGGGTAGCTGCGCGGACCGTGACAAGACGCTTAAGTATAGAAAATGACAAAATGTGACAGTCCAGATTGTGGTTTTATACATCTTCTGTACTATAAACATAACACAAAGGAACTTTGCTGCCTCAGCCGACATAGCCAACAATTTTCCATCGTTCATACAGAATGCACGGTAACCCAAAAACGTCGGAGAATGGATCATTAGTGAAATGTGCTTCCTGGTTTTGATAGCCGCACTGAACACATGTCTGAACTCACAACATGAACTTGGCAATGATTTAACACCATGGTACAGTCCTTAATTCCACATGTCAAAGTAAAATGAAGAGTACTACTGCAGTGGTCCGCTGCAGACGCACTTATAAACACTGTGTAGGTACCACATGTTTTCTTCATGACGTAGATGAAGCCACGAAGCCACGTGACAGAGAAGACCTAACAGTATTGAAGCATGCTGTCATTTTCACTTCGCAGTTTGGAATAGGAAGGAGAATGATTATTATAAAAGCTAGCCTGTACGAAGGCTTGTGGACTCAGTATGTTGATGTGATTTTGAAATAGCAACTTATAGCGACCCAACTAACACCAGAGGTGAGAGCACTTTAAAGAGACAACTCATTCAGATGTCGAAATACCATTAGCAAAGCGAAATAGTATGTACAGAAATCCGAATGGTTCAAAGTGGTTCAAATGGCTCTGAGCACTATGAGACTTACCATCTGAGGTTATCAGTCCCCTAGAACTTAGAACTACTTAAACCTAACTAACCTAAGGACATCACACACATCCATGCCCGAGGCAGGATTCGAACCTGCGACCGTAGCAGTCACGCGGTGCCGGACTGAAGCGCCTACAACCGCTCGGCCACCGCGGCCGGCAGAAATCCGAAAACTCTAGAAATGAAGTCGTTCAAATCATCATCGCAAACACATGAGCGAAACAGATAAAGGGTTCTGAAACTAGACAGGGGCGGAGTGTGAACGAACTAAATACTTAGGAGAGTAGCTTGAAATAAAACGACAAAAACTGTCTTGGTTTTAAACAGTACCTATGGTAAGCAGCCGTCTTGTTATTTGTCTCAGTAGGCTTCGGGCTGTACTTACAACAGAAATGACTGTTATTAATACGTATCGCACTGACCAATGCGATGAAAGGGTACCCCTTGACAGAAATAGACACTTGCAGAGTATCAGCGTTTGAATTCTGAACTTAACAGTATGCTATTAATATTGTAATACTGTCTGCCTCTGCAGCTGAGTGGTCAATGCGCCTGAATGCCATGCGAGGGACCCGGGTTTGATTGCTGTCCAAGTCAGAGATTTTCTCCGTTCTGGGGCTGGGTGTTTGTGTTGTCCTCATGGTCATTTCATCATCATCATCGACACACAAGTCAGAGACTTGCACCAGGCGGCTGAATTTCCTGCAATGGAAATGCCAGAGTCATTTGATTGTACTTACGTCACAAACAGAATGCTAGCTCACACTGATCTCTCTCCCGCAATAATTGCCAAGCAAGTGTGGGCTTCGTGCTAATCGCTGTCACTGTCACTGACCCAGAATCGCTACAGCTATGAAACTAAAAGATTCATTTTATTTTCAAGATGTTTGCAAGTTTACCGGATACGACAGATAAACATGGATCTTTGGTTGGCTGAGTAACTTCAGATGGGAATCCAACTTGATTTTTAGATTTTGTGTCAAAATCAATGAATTTTAGGTTGAAATAGGTTTTGCAGCAATTTTTATCTAACCTAAAGTAATCACAGTCCATATAGTCGCTTTTCTAAGGTCACAATTTGTAGCTTCTCAGAATCGTGAAAGTCTTGTATTTACAAGTGTTGCAAACATTTGTAAATGTGTCAGAGTACTCTTTTGATTGGTGAAAGTTTAAAACTGCTGTGTAATAGATGAAGAGTGACAAGTGTCACAGATTTGTGATCAAAGAAGACGAAAGATGACTATCCAAAACAGGAGAATAGAAAATCTACATAGTGCGTACAGTACATACATACAACAAAACCGTCAACTGTGCGTTGAAATCAGCGAATTTCATATCAAAATCAACTAACTTGTATAAAAAGTCCAAGGGAGAATCGCTTGGGTCGAAAGCGTTAGTCGCATTGGTCTACAGTATAAGCATATATAAGTGTAGTTTACACAACTGATGTTTTCACAGCGTATCTAAATCATTTTGTGTAGCTACAGGAATGCTTCCTTCAACAAGGGCGTTTGTTTGGTAAGTTTTTTGCTGACCAAGGTTACAAACGGTAGTGATACTGAGGGTCTGCTGTTATGGCGTACACCACACTCTACACGATTATTTAGTATTGTTGCCAGAGCAAACATGCTAGCAAAGCAATGCTACAGCGGATTCTTCTATATTTTCAGAGTTATCTGACATCACATGTTTACGAGACATCACATGTTTATGAATTCTCCATAAATTGTGGATGCAAAGCTGACATCCAATGGGGTTATGTCAGAATTCAAGACAAATAACGTTTATGTCGAACTCTGAAACACCGACCATGTTACTGGACTAGCACACAGTACGTGTATGACTATCTAAAAGCACTGAAAATATACAACAAGTAGAATACCACGTGGCGCACCCCATTACAGGAACCCGAATTAAGAGGCTCACGTATGCCAACAAAGCCATACAGCGTGTGATTCTCATATGTGTAAAGATTTAACGGAGTTGTTTGGTGAACATTAGAACACTTCAGAAGGAGTATTTGCCACGGATTTAGGCCATGTTGTTCACTTTCCTTGACTGTTTTGACATTCCAACACCGTAAATCACATACAGGGTGTCCCATTTATCTTGACCACCATAAATAACTGTTTGTCCAGATGCAAATTACAAAATGTTTCAAGCAGATGTTCTTTAGCCGTCACGGGGACATCAATCAGCATGATTGCCTTCGTTGTAGCTTTGTTTTTTTATACAGATATGAACAGAGGTATGTCTTTTTTAAATGGCACCCCGTACTTTTTTACTTGGTAATTCATTTCCTTTCCTAAAGACCTATTCAAAAATGTATCACAGTGTACCATTCACTGAAACACAACCTTATTAATTACATAACACAACACTGACTTTGACGCTCCCAGCACTTAGTGCAGGTATTCGGGGTAATGGAACACATCCACGTGCTGACGTTGACAGAGGGCAAATGTAAACATAAGAAAAATGCACACCCGTCATTCCGTCAACCATCGTCAGTTGAAGCGTTGTGTGAGTAGAATGTACACCAACGAAGAGAAGCTTGTCCACTTGCTGGAGTTGTCAGAAACAAACGAAAACCAAGTAAAAACATAACAAAAAATTGACTTTGACTCTCCTGTACCATTGCCCAGCAGTAGAACATTCAAAGGTGCTCAGAGTGGTGACCCTGGACACCGATACACTGGTGCACTCGTTGAATGAAAGAAATATTTACTGCTTCCAGTGTTGCCTGCTGCCGGCCGAAGAGGCCGTGTGGTTCTAGGCGCTACAGTCTGGACCGGGTGACCGCTACGGTCACAGGTTGGAATCCTGCCTCGGGCATGGATGTGTGTGATGTCCTTAGGTTAGTTAGGTTTAATTAGTTCTAAGTTCTAGGCGACTCATGAGCTCAGAAGTTAAGTCGCATAGTGCTCAGAGCCATTTGAACCATTTTTTTTGTTGCTTGCTGAAGAGAATTACAAGCAAGCACGATATGTTCCTGCATGTCCTCTGGAGTTGTTGGAATATCGCGATAGACAACATCTTTAATGCATCCTAAAAGAAAAAGATACAGAGGCTTTAAGTCAGGAGACCTAGCTGGCCAAGTAACTGCTCCTCCTCGACCAATCCGTCTCGCAGGATACATTCGATTCGGAACACGACGTGCATGCAAGGCATTATGTGTTGGACATCCATCGTGCTGATACCAAATAAGGATTCTGGTTCTTAGCGGCACTTCATCCAGAGGAGGAGAAAGAATTCGTCTGAGGAATTTGGCATACGCTGTGCCGTTTAGACTACGATTGATGAAAGAAGGGCCAATAATCGTAGTACCAAACATTCCACACCAGACCTTAACTCTCTATTGACGCAGATATTCCTCCTGTCTAAGCCATCGTAGGTTGTCGCTGGACCAATAATGCATGTTCCTTGTATTTATCTGTCCTGTGTTTGAGAAGGAAACTTTCGTCGCTAAATAGAACATTGGAGAAGAAGTTCGGGTTGGCGAGGATTTGCTGCTGTGCCCACTGACAGAATTGTACACGATTCTGGAAATCATTCGCATGCAATTTTTGATGTAGGTGTACATGGTAAGGATGGAACCGGTGACGTGTAAGAATACGATGTACACTAGTTTTAGTAATGCCAGTCTAGTGTTCAAGCTGTCGTGTGCTCACATGTGCATTCATAGCAACGGAAGCGAGAACAGTAGCTTCGGCAGCTTCGTCTGTGCGAGTGCTACGACGATTACGTTGTCGTGGGTTGAAACTTCCCGTTTCCTGAAGTGTCGCAAGAGGAGAAAACATCCGTCGCGAAGGTGGGTTCTTGTCAGGATATCGAGGATATCGCTCTCTGCACAGTTCCGCTACCTGCGTAGCACTTCGCCTGCCTTCAACAATAACAATAAAAGAAAGTTCATGTCGATGCCGTTTGCAGGAAGGACAACCTTTACTGTATTCATACTCTACACAACAGTATTTAAAAGGACTTCTGTACTAAATGTACCAGTACGTAAGAAAATAGTGCCGGCCGCAGCGGCCGAGCGGTTCTAGGCGCTACAGTCTGGAAACGCGCGACCGCTGCGGTCACAGATTCGAATCCTGCCTCGAGCATGGATGTGTGTGACGTCCTTAGGTTATTTAGGTTTAAGTAGTTCTAAGTTCTAGGGGACTGATGACCTCAGAAGTTAAGTCCCATAGTGCTCAGAGCCACTTCATTTCGACATAAGAAAATAGTATTGTAATTACTGATCTGCTAACTTAACATTCCCCATAGATGAGCAGCATTTCAAGCTTCTCTTCGTTGGTGTACATTCTACTCACACAACGCTTCAACTGACGATGGTTGACGGAATGACGGGTGTGCATTTTTCTTATGTTTACATTTGCCCTCTGTCAACGTCAGCACGTGGATGTGTTCCATTACCCCGAATACCTGCACTAAGTGCTGGGAGCGTCAAAGTCAATTGTTGTGTTATGTAATTACTAACGTTGTGTTTCAGTGAATGGTATACTGTGACACATTTGTGGATAGGTCTTTAGGAGAGGAAATGAGTTACCGAATAAAAAATACCCGGATGCCAGTTAAAAAGTCATACCACTGTTCATATCTTTATAAAAAACAAAGCTTCAACGAAGGCAGTCATGCTGATTAATGTCCCCCTGACGGCTAAAGAACATTTGCTTGACACATTTTGTAATTTGCAACTGGACAAACAGTTATGTAGGATGGTCAAGATAAATGGGATACCCTGTATATGAAACATGCTATTTCTGGTCTACATTCCCCTACACCATCTCCATTCCCCTATACCCCATTACACAGTGAGTAGTAACTAGTATGGACATGTCTAAAACAGAAGCACATTTCATCAGCTATTTACGACTAAACTACTTCCGCCTATTCTGTTTCTCATCTGCAGCATGTAATTAACATTCTAGGAATGTGATACAGATACCACTTCGTACGGTTATAGTGTTTCGATAACGTTACCCTACATGTACTAACCTGCATGGATCTGCAGCATATTTTAGTCAGCTTCTAGCTCGCAAACATTCTGTAGCTGGCACAGCTTGCGTGGTTTGTCAGTTTTCCCATCTCCCACTAGGTTTTCCCTTATGCCATAGTGGATGTAGATCAGATGTGCTAAGCACTGTATGCTAGATGACTACCAGTGCTAAATATAAGATAGGGATGGGGAAAACTGTCTGGTTAAAACCGATACCGGTATTTTAGTTCTGAATAACCGGTATTTTTCGGTATTTGTTTGGTCTCAGTTATAACAGGTGTTTTTATATTTTACTAATAACAGGGTAAAAAAAAAAGCCCAAATACCAATTAGCCAAAGCAGCAATATTAAAATGATTCGTTTTTAAATAAACCTTTTTCAAAGAACGAATAATTTTTGTTCAAAAAATCTCAGTTGCTTTGAAATATTGCTTTAATACAGAAAATCGGATAAGCTATGAGTGCTATTTTAATAACAAAGCCAACAGAAACGTGCAACATACACGTCGCATAAGAAATGGTACAGCATTACGAAGACAATAAAGTACTTGTTACCATGTGCATGTACATGCAGTGTTCAAGATTTGCCCCCGATCTGGTCTATATGATACTTTTTCACTATCGTTGTTGCATATGTTATACACTAAAGCGCCAAATAAAGTGCTACAGGCATGTGTATTAAAATACAGAGATATGTAAGGAAGCAGAATACGGCGCAGTTGTTAGGTCGGTAATGGCAGTTTATCAAGATTTAAGTGAGTTTGAACGTGGTGTTATAGTCGACGCACGAGCGATGGGTCAGAGCATCGCCGAGGTAGCGATAAAGCGGGGATTATTCCTAACGGCCATTTAGCGAGTGTACCGTGAATATGAGGAATCCGGTAAAACATCAAATCTCCTACATCGCTGCGGCCGGAAAAAGGTCCTGCAAGAACGGGACCAACGACGATTGAAGAGAATCGTTCAACGTGACAGAAGTGCAACCCTTCCGTAAATTGCTGCGGATTTTAATGCTGGGCTATCAGCAAGTGTCAGCGTGTGAACCAACCAACGAAACATCATCAATATGGGTTTTCGGAGCCGAAGGCCCACTCGTGCACCCTTGATAACTGCACGACACAAAGCTTTACGCCTTGCCTGGGCCCGTCAACACCGATATTGGACTGTTGATGACTGGAAACATGTTGCCTGGTCGGACGAGTCTCGTTTCAAATTGTACCGAGCAGATGAACGTCTACTGGTATGGAGACAACCTCATGAATCCATGGATCCTGCATGTCAGGAGGGGACTGTTGAAGATGGTGGAGGCTCTATAATAGTGTCGGGTGTGTGCAGTTAGAGTTATATGCGGCCCCTGATGCATCTAGATACGACTCTGACGGGTGATACGTACGTAAGCAACCTGTCATAACCTACGTGTATTCCGACGGCGTTGGGCAATTCCAGCAGGACAATGCGTCACCACACAAGTCCAGAATTGCTACACAGTTGTTCCAGGATGACTCTTCTGATTTTAAACACTTCCTCTGGCAATAAAACTCCCCAGAAATGAAAATTATTGAGCATATCTGCGATGTCTTACAACGTGCTATTCAGAAGAGATTCCCACCCTCTGGTAATCTTACGGATTTATGGACAGCCCTGCAGGATTCATGGAGTCAGTTCCCTCCAGCACTCCTCAGACATTAGTCGAGTCCATGCCATGTCATGTTGCGGCGCTTCTGCGTGCTCGCTGGAGCCCTACACGATATTAGGCAGGTGTATCAGTGTCTGGCTCTTCATTGTAGTACAGAATGGCACCATCCCTCGTCTGGAATTATTCTACGAAGCGCAGTATCAATGAAGTACAATGCTCCATTTGCTAAAAAAAAGAAAAACAACAAAAAACAATAAAAAACGGGAGGAACCACAACCAAGTTGCGACATGATATAAGGAAAAAACGTAAAACTTAACGGTTCATCCGTAGTTTACGATAAAAATAGAAAGCAGCTGGTCTGCTGTCTTACCCTGTGGCTAGTAACCAGCACGGACGTGTCCATATCAGAGGCACATTCCATCAGCTATTCATAGATAAGCTACTGCCCCCACACTATTTCATATCTGAAACATTTACTCACTTCCTAGGAATGTGACACAGTGAACCACTTTCAGGGGAAACTCCGCAACGCACCCCCATCATATTTAGTGGTAAGATGTCCAGTGGATAGTCCCTCAAAAATTGAACACAGTTCAAGCATGACAACAGGAAGAAGGTGTACTGAACTGCTGAAAAAGAAGCAAAATCGAAACACTGAACGGTCCAAAGTCAGCATGAGCAACATCGAACGAAATGAAAGAGCCATGGCGTCTCGGTTTTGCCGTTACGATGTCGTACTGCGAAGCGGAAGATACGTGTTCAAACGTCCCTGGTGCCCCATTCCCCCCCCCCCCCCCCCCCCCACAATGTTATTAACTGTCCGTCTGCTCAGTGACGTGTGTCTTCTCTTTCTGTAGTCACGGCAGTTGTCATACTATACGTATGTTACAGAATGTGAGACGTGTAGTAAGAATAGATTACCGTCACAATTACGTGTGGTGAAAAATGAGAGCAGACGAGATGCCGCATAGAGCTGTTACAGAAATGAAAACGACAAATAAAAGTGTGTGAAATATGTTACAACAAGCCCGCCCGGCTAGCCGCTTGGTCTAACACGCTGTTTCCCGAGAGGGAAGGCGTGCCGCCCGGCTGTTTACTGCCGAGGTCCAGTGCGCCGGCCAGCCTGTGGATGTTTTTTAAGGCGGTTTTCCATCTGCCTCGTCGAATGCGGGCTGGTTCTCCTTATTCCGCCTCAGTTACACTGTGTCATCGAATGTTGCGCAAATACTGTCTGCACGTAAGCGTACACCATAATTTCTCTGCCACGCAAACATTTGGGGTTACGCTCGTCTACCATGAGATGTTCCCGGGGGGTGGGGGTCCACTGGGGGCGGAACCGCACAATAACTTGGGTTCGGTGTGGAGCAGCGGTGGGGTGAGTGGACTGCTATAGCCTGTTGAAGGATTGTGAAGCACCGAGGGCTACGGCGGGGACGAAGCCTCTCTGTCGTTTCTAGGTCCCCTGTTCGATCACAACACACAATGTGACAACAAAGGTATTCAACTTCCAAAACGGAACGCAAGAGTCATAACATTTGGCTCTTATGTAGAACAAATAGAAGGTACGTAAGTACGTCTGGAAGTGCCTTCCTTTTACCTCGCGGTTACACCGCGACACAGACACAGCTCTAAATACAGCGAACAGACACGTCAATGACCAGACAAATAGTTTATAACTTTAGGGGGGAAATAAATGGGGCCAGAAGGCAGTTTGAATATGGATCTCTCCCTTCGCAGTCCGTGACTACATAACTACTATCACGGTATAACTGTACATGTGTGGGTTCACTTTATCACTGGATAATTATATATTTTTATAATTATATATTTTGTGATTTTGGTTGGGATGCATTTAAATGTTGTGGGCTAGCATGAGACTTTTAATTAACTTATAACGCGATAACACTCGTACGGACATCGGCTGCCCCGAAGTGCGTACGATATAATATTTTTAAACACAACGCGCGACTCACTGCCTTCTAATAAATAGTTTGCGTGAGCGCTGCTAGTTAGAAAAGAAAACACGCCTACTCTTACGAAAACTGTAGTTATTAATATGGGTCTCAGGGGCTACTGGTTATTTATGTACCAAATGTCGCAAAGATTAACTGAGATATTGCGGACCTTATTGAAAGTAATGTTTTTCAATATTTCTTGTTCACTATTTGCAAGGCAAAACTGGAGAGAATTTCATCTGCCGTTAGGCGGCCAAAAGAAACATACTGAACTCATTCAGTGCTGTGAATTTTGGTAAAAGAAATCTATCACTACTCTTTTCAACTTTGAAATGAATGAAAGATCAAAATTGAGAAGTCTCTCGCATTTACATTTAATATTATGACATGAAATTTTAATCAAATAATACAGTCAGCGTAATGGCCGACAAAATCCCTCTAGGGGAGATGAGCTCCCTGCCCTACGAAGTTCTGTAAAAACTTTGTTAATTATAATTAATGGTTCTAATAACAATTCTTAGTATATTTTACTAAACTACAACTAAACCTCCATGAAATATTATCCAGCGCTACAATGGCGGCATACAGTAGAGCTGGTTCAGTTAAAGCATTGTCTCTGATTTTAATGGCCTATGTTACACAGAGGTTATACCATGAAGCTGTGTTTTGTTAATTACATCGCTATTTGTGTTTTGATAATAATAACTTACGTTCTGTACTATTTGTTATACGTCGCACAGACGTACTTAGTCTCTAGATAATTTATGTTTCACACGTCTCACAGGAAAAACTTCTTTTCCCTTTCTCCAAACGTCCATATATGTGACGTACCGTCACAACCCGACGTCGTTGCTACCTAGAATCACTCGATATGCTTCTTTTTCCACAGTTCAGTACACCTTCTTCTCGTTTTCATGCTTGATCCACGTTCAATTTTTGACGCTCTATCCACTGGACCATCTTACCACTAAATAATCTCTACGGTCGCAGGTTCGAATACTGCCTCGGGCATGGATGTGTGTCATGTCCTTAGGTTAGTTAGGTTTAAGTAGATCTAAGTTCTAGGGGACTAATGACCACAGCAGTTGAGTCCCATAGTGCTCAGAGCCATTTTTTGAACCACAAAATAATCGTGGGGGGGGGGGGGGTTCTGATATTTGTTTAATATTACCCTACAAGTACTAACCCGCACTAACCTGCATCACATTCACTCAGTTTTTTCTCAAACATTCTGTAGCTTGCACAGCGTGTATGATTTTCCCAGCTCTCACTGGTTTTCCCTGATGTCACAGGGAAAGTAGATAATATGTGCTAAGTACAAGATGCTAGACGACTAACTGTGCTAAATATAAAACAGGGTTGGGGAAAACTGGTTAAAACCGATACCAGTATTTTAGTTCTGAATGATCGGTATTTTCTCAGTTATAACAAGTGTTTTTCTTTTGTACTAATAACCGGACAGAAAAACCGAAATCTCAGTTAGCCATAGCAGCAGTATTAAAACGTTTCGTTTTTAAATAAACCTTTTTTAAATAACAAGTAATTTTTATTCGTGAAATCTCCATCGCTTGGAAATATTGCGTTATTATAGAACATGAGAAAGGCGATCAGTGTTGTTTTAATAACAACGCCGGCAGAAAACGATCGACAAAACACATGGCGTAAGAATTGATACAACATTGCTGAGACAATAACGTACCTCTTGCTACGTGGCATGGCGTGTTAAGTGGTAAGCATGTAGTGTATGCAGTGTGCAAGGCTTGCCCAATCTAATCTGTGTGATAGTTTCTCATTCTCGTTGGATATCTGTTGTATTACACAATGGCACCATCCCTAGTCTGGAATCATTTTACGAAGTACAAGGCCCCGTTTCGTTTAAGAGATTAAAACTTGTGATACAATATAAGGATTAAACTTAACAACATCAATAGTTTACAACAAAAATAGATCTGCTGCCTGTGTCTACATGACATGCTTTTAGCTGCTTGTAGCCATTGAAAACTGTCAAATAACTTGAAAGAAAGAATTCTTCAACCTCAGTTTTCTCGCATTAGCACTGACTACTTGTAATGTCCAAATAGTGGTATGGAATCCGATTACAACATAATTTTTGAGCAGAGTTTCAAAAAATTAGAATCAATAGGAGAATGCTGCTTTTTTTGTAGTAGTCAACCATTTATCACTTTCTAAGGAAGGCAGCGAATGGTGGATGGATAAGTTTTATTTTATTTGCATATTTAATTTTACTATTTTGATTCTTTGTACTTTGAAAATTTCTGCGATTATCACAGAAACTAATAGGAATAAAAATCCGAAAAGCGGTCATTTCAGAAATCGGTTAGTTTGAGTGGTTTAAATTTTCCGGTGTGGCCGAGCGGTTATCGGCGCTACAGTCTGGAACCGGGTGACCGCTACGGTCGCCGGTTCGAATCCTGCCTCGGGCATGGATGTGTGTGATATCCTTAGGTTAGTTAGGTTTAATAAGCTCTAAGTTCCAGGGGACCGATGACCTCAGAAGTTAAGTCCCCTAGTACTCACAGCCGGGCCGAGGTGGTCTAGCGGTTCTAGGCGCACAGTCCGGAACCGCGCGACTGCTACGGTCGCAGGTTCGAATCCTGCCTCGGGCATGGATGTGTGTGATGTCCTTAGGTTAGTTAGGTTTAAGTAGTTCTAAGTTCTAGGGGACTGATGACCACAGTAGTTACGTCCCATAGTGCTCAGAGCCATTTGAACCCTTTGAACTCAGAGCCGTTTATTTTTTCGGTTGAACTGGGATCGAAAACAACCGATATAACCGAAGAGCAACGGTTTCAACGATAACCGCCACCCACAGTATAAAAGTCAAGACACTCACTCATCGTACTAGACTTCCCCCTATATGAGTTCACGTGTTAGAATTTCACTGTACATGGGACAGATTATTTCAATCTTCGCATTAACGTGGGGCAATTTGTTACCGTTTTTACGGTAACGTGGGGAAGTCGTTGCAATTTTTGCTTTAAAATATGCAGCAATTTGTTACAATTTTATTGTAACATGGGAAACAGTATTCTTTAACGAGTGTCGGTTCAAGTTCATTAAGCACAACTGATTAAGAAAGCACTATTTCTTTGTTACAGCCTTCATCGAAAGGTGTTACTAAAACAATGTGATAAGATAATGTCTCGAGATTTCGAACAAAATTTCAACTTTCATGAATACTCCAATCCTGCACGACTAGATGCGAATTACTGCTCAATATTCTTCCGGCACCCGCCGTATAATTCAGTACACTACTTGGTTTCTTTCGAATATTTCTTCCAACCGGGTGTCCGCGCTAGGCTATATCTGTAGATTCGTATTAACTATTGCCTTGAACTAATGCAGCTGTGGCACGCGTTCAAAAGCAAGCAACCTTAAAAGTCATTGTTGGGCCCAGAGATATTTATCCGCGTGTTGGCGCCATGAAGTTGTCATGACGTCACAAACTGGAAGCCAACGTCCGCCATGTTAGGAGCCCCAAACATTGGGTTCTCGCGTAAATGTTTTGAAAAAAAAAAAAAAAAGACCAGCAAGCATCATTTATAGATGTACTAGTCGTTCCGATTATAGTCTAAAGTGTAAAAAAACACATTTCTTTCTTGAATTACTCGTTCAAGCAATATTTTCTTTTATATACATGATTTTAGTTGCGCTGGTTACTTTTAGTGTAGTGGAAACTCTGGTTGAACACTGTGAGAAGGAAATATTGCGAACAGTACAGACATAGCGAATATGTCTCAGTGCTGTAGTAGACGAAACATCAGTTTCGTAATTCCGTATTAAGGGAAACGCTGGATTACAAAACCAGCCCTCGCTTCTTGGCTATTTGGGACGTGTAACAAAAGTAAAGTTACATTAACAAGGCCAAATGCGTCGTGTTACTGGATCAAATATGCCTTTGACATCAGAAAAACGCCTGAAAATGCCTTCCTAACACACTGTTATTCACGAAAGTCTGGTAGTATTTACTATTTAAAATAACAATCGCATGTACACGACAGAAATTTTGAACAAGAAGCAGTCGTAAACAGTAGTCCGCTAACGTTTAGGACCTGCTAACATAACGGCGCCGGCTTCCAAGCAACTTAACGGCGGGTAAGTCGTAACGCCACCTCGCTTTATTATACCTCCATGGTGGTCGCAACACACAGAGATTGTATTTGTTCTCGTATCGATCGAAATGTAACAGTGGAGACGTCACCAGTACCTATATGTTTCATTTTTGAAAAGACATGTTCGGACGAAGCAATGAACCCTTCCAGACTCATGTATACCTTAGAAATTACGTCCTGAAGAGCCTGTTTATCTTGTTACTATTTGATTAAGTTGTACACTCGTTATATCGTTGAAAATCTCTTCGAAGACTCCTTACAATGCCACAGGACGACGTGCATAGCTTCATTTAAAAAACGTTTGTTTCATAACAAAAACGTTAAAACCGACATTCGTAGGTCAAAAAATTCGCCACGTTGAGCTTTGTAACTTATTAAAAACCGCATCTCGATATATAGTATTCACTCGGTCTACATAAATATTTTGAGTGACCTGTTTTAGCTCTCTCACCTTGTCTGCAACAAAATACTGGCACTTGTCGGAAACCTTATTTCGACATTTTAAAGCGTTTTAGTAAGTGACAGGACTTTTTTGCCAGATGTTAAAATGGCTCTGAGGACTATGGGACTTAACGTCTGAGGTCATCAGTCCCCTAGAACTTAGAACTACTTAAACTTAAGGACATCACACACATCCATGCCCGAGGCAGGATTCGAACCTGCGACCGTAGCTGTCGTGCGGTTCCGGACTAGCGCCTAGAACCGCTTGGCCACGCCGGCCGGCCCTTGCCAGGTGTCCTGTCGCCTTCGAGATTAACGAAGAAAAAGTGGTTAGTAAACAGTGTTTTCTCGATGTCGAGATCACAGGAGATGGATGACTTGCCTAGTTGGAGGATAACAAGAGAAGTAAGCAGTATAATGATCTATGTAAGGAACCACCCCATCAGAATCGTTATGTGAGTTAGAGAAACCATGGAAGACCCGTATCAGAACTGCCAGACTGGAATTGCAGCACTGATCTTCGTAAATATTTCAATGTCTTCCTCATTCCAACAAGCGAGGTGAAGCAGTGGTCAGCTCAATAGACAAGGATTTTCGAGTACAGTGGTTCAAATCTGCGCGCAGCCATCCAGCTTTAGGTTATCCGTGATTTCCCGAAACCGCTCCAGGCAATTTGAAAGGGCACGCACGATTTCCTTCCACCTCCTTGGCACTTTCGGAGTTCGTGCTAATTACCTCGATGTCGAGACGACGTTAAATTCTAATCTCCCTTCATTCCTCAATGGAACACCTCTCTCGCTTGGCACCGTGATAGTAGTAGCTCAACTAGTGAATAACAGACATGCATGTCATTTCAGAATTACCAGAAGATCTATGTCAGCAGTTGCTTTACCCGCTTATGAAAATCACAGAGAACTTACATCAAGCCAAATATGATTTCTCCTCAGTGCGATAGTTAAGTACGCTACCTTTATCATTACCATTAATCGCAGTAAAACTAAGATGCCCGCGTTAAAGCCCTTGTGTGTTCTGATCTTTGAACCGTTACAACTTTGAATCTGTGTTGCATAAGCGACACAAACACCCACCAAGACACATTACACCGCCACAAGGACTATCGATTATCAGTGCTTTCAGAAAACGTAAAGGAAGAAAGAAAAAAGTGCGAATTCGTCGAAGACCTTGGCAACGAGCTGTCGCCGTTTCGCAACCGGCCTGACCAGTGCGGCAATACAAGCACCATGGCCTGGGACGAGCGATAACCCGCGTGACGCCGCCACTGCCGTGCACTGGCAAGCGCATGCGCAGAAACGTGACCGCCGGCCGTTGAGCTGCTCACACCTGCGGAATGCGCAGACGCAGATGCTGTGGACTGAGCTGTATCTTTATGTGGTTCGAGCTCCTTTTCGGTAACAACCTGGACGTGCCCTGCGGATCCAAAACTACTTTCACAGTTTCGCTACTTTACGACGAGCGTCGAAAAGTGCCGTATCACCCGTTTACATTTTCCACTCCGTGCGCGCTGCCACGCCATTCCAGATAAGGATCATCGCCAGCAAACAACTGGCTGTACGTCCACGCTAACACAACATAAACACTGCTTTGCGCAAGCGATGGCGACGTTAACGAAACCAGTATGTGACATAAATGGATAACAAGCTACGCACTGAGTCATGCGCCGTGAAATGAGCCAGAACGAATGAAATGAGCCAGAGCGAGCACATAGTTCAGTGAATGAAAGAAAGGAAGGGAGACCAGAGTTTAACTTCCCGTCGATAACGAGATCATTAGAGGCGCAACGCAATCAAGGACTGCTGAAGGCGAGGAAGAAAATCGAATATGACCTTTTGAAATAAACAAATGCAGCATTTACGTTGTTCAATTTAGGCAAACGGAAACAGGTAGAAAAGCGTGAAGGACCAACGGCCTGAAAACATCGAATGTACTCGTACACTAAGAAAGGCAGCCTCAATGGGTTTAATCGACTTGGGAGAACATAAAACATCTGATACTGAGTCTGAACCGGGGGCAGTTGAAGATTTGAAAAACCAGTATGCAGAGTGGAATCTACGAATATTCTTGATACCCCCACGCAAAGAAGCTACGAAAATAAAACCAGTTCGGCCGTAGGAATATAATCATTTTTCTCAAGTTCCGCCCGTGAAAACCTTAAGGTACCGGTACGTTACAATAAGAGAATACCGCCTACTGCATCTTTACAGTGAGTTGCAGATTAATGTTGTATATTTAGAGCTACAGAATGTGGTGGGAATACCTTATGTTGCTACGAGTGGAAGGAATACGAATTTTGAACATCATTTTTAGCGTTGTGCTCTGGTATTCATCGCTGTGGTCTGAGCATCTCTGAGGCGGATTGCAGTTCTCTATCCGACAGCGGAGATCCACAACCGCGGTCGGTTCTGCAAAATGCCAGGTGAGCTTCCACTCAGCGTGCCGGACTAGCGGTTCTCACCAATTTAGTCAGCTAAACGAAGCTAGGATGGTCTCAGGCACGAGATACAGGCGTCATTCGTGTCGATAAGAACCACGATTAGCATCTGGCTACATTCAGTGCGATGAATAACGGTTCGTCCTTGGATGAGAACGTCTGACAAACATACTAAGAACTTGTATAAGGCGTTCTCAGACTTCTTGCCGCATCATTTCATCTACATTTACTTGGATACTCTGCATATTACACTTAAGTGTCTGGCACTGGTTGTCCATCGAACAACCTTCACTAAAATTCTCTATTATAGCAATCTCGAGCATCGCGCGGAAATAACGGACACTTAGCTCTGATCTCCCTTATTTTATTATGAGGATCGGTTCTCCCTTTCTTTCAGGAGTACTAGTTCTGCAAGGTTCGCAGGAGAGCTTCTGTAAAGTTTGGAAGGTAGGAGAGGAGGTACTGCCAGAAGTACAGCTGTGAGGACGGTGCGTGAGTCGTGCTTGGGTAGCTCAGTTGGTAGTTGGTAGAGCACTTGCCCGCGAAAGGTAAAGGTCCCGAGTTCGAGTCTCGGTCCGGTACACAGTTTTAATCTGCCAGCAAGTTTCATATCAGCGCACACTCCGCTGCAGAGTGGAAATCTCATTCTGGAAAGAATACATAGTTTACTAGATATTTACTAGATTTCACTGTCTTGAAATCAATCAATATACCTTTCCCCCAGTGGGAGATATTAGGTTCATCATGGTGATAACTATACGTTACATCTTTATAACATTTACATGAGTAGTTTCGACTATTCGGGATGTCTATCGACCTTCATGGCTACATCGAGTAAACACTGAACATCGCAATTAATGAACTACACGCACGCGGATAATCAAAGCAATGGACTTCGTCGACTCTTTCCAACGCTAGAAATTACTCATTTACAGAAAGTTGAAATTTAACGTCCCGGGGTCTTAGAAGAGATGGAGCGCAACCTCGCCTTGGGCAAGGGGGAGGGGGCTTGTTTAAGTAACCACTCCAGCTTCTCGTGATTCAGTAAAATCGTGGCAAATCTAAGCCGTGATGGCTGTCTCCTATAGAACGTGAATCCATCGGCTTAACCACTGTGCCAACGCGCCTGTTATATCTGCTGTGATGATTCAGGAAGTGCTCGCTCTGGCTGGAGTACACCTGGTACCTGCTCATATCGTTAGCTTTGTCTCTGTCAAGTGTAGGTTGTCTGTGATAAAAAGAAGTGTTGAATTTGACCTAGTTTAATATTTACAAGAGTAAAAGGTTGGGCAAGTAGCGATGAAGTACTTACGAGTCGTTGGGCGTATCTTGAGATACCATATCCGAAATAAAGAGATAAGACAACAGTCGGACATGTTCAGTTTCGAATAAACCCTTCCATAATCACTAAATGAGATCTAGATTGCATTTGGTCAGACGACGCTGTAAAGATGACAGCAAAATACCTTTTTAGACGAAACAGGCAGACTACCAATGTAAAATGTGAAACTGAAGCAGAACCAGACGAAATTGACTGGATCTACCACGCCGTTGGAAGTTAAATAATTACAGAGCACTCTCATCACATTAAAAATAGAATGGTAAGAATGACGCCTCCGAAATCCACTAACTATAACAAAACACTCCCACAGTTTGAGCATTTGGGAGCTTGAACCACATAAAAATAACGTATTTTGTGCCAATATTCTTTTACGAGAACATACCCCTGTCAAACAACGTTTCAAGAGAATGATAACATGTTTCAGGCGTGCTAGAGCTCCACATCCCCAACATGAACAAACTTGTGGGGCTGCGGGCGGGGGGATTCTGCCTCTTCACTTTAAATTCAAAAATGGCTCTGAGCACTATGGGACTTAACAGCTGTGGTCATCAGTCCCCTAGAACTACTTAAACCTAACTAACCTAAGGACATCATACACATCCATGCCCGAGGCAGGATTCGAACCTGCAGCCGTAGCAGTCGCACGGTTCCGGACTGCGCGCCTAGAACCGCGAGATAACAGCGGCCGGCCACTTTAAGTTATTACTTTTCTTTTATAGTAGATCACTACATTCTTTTTTCCTCTGGCATTGGGTCAATTAGGGAGCATCTGAATTTAGGCCACAGGTGTTGACGAGACAACCAATTACAGCTGCTAACAGAGTCGTTTCTACCTCTCACATGTCACTGCCCATTTAAATCAACAGCATTCTACCTGATGGTATTTCATGCAGTGTCTGTTGCTCCATAACGGAGCTGCCAATCACGAATGAAATTTCAGTAGACACACAGTTGAGTTTGCAAGATGCGCCAACTGGAGTTACGTCACTACAGGTGTTAAGATGGCATGCTTCAACAAACGTCTTGCCAAGACGGATGAGACAAGTAAAATAACGACTAGACCACGCAGAGAAAATAAGCTGAACAAAGTAGAAGTTTAGATCTGCAGGAGAGTCATGCAAGACAATGTAAGGAGACGCCAAAGAAGCTCTGTAAGAAGAGAAGGTTGGAGTAGTCTGGTAGAGAAGTTCGAAAATTTATCCATACAGGTTCGGGAAGAACTGAGGACAAAGTCTTCTTTTCTCTCTTCTTCTGCCAACCCAGGATTAGGCTTCATAGCGTGTTCTGACTTCACCATTTCATCCTCGGCCTCCTACACTTCTTCCAGTGGGAATGTATTCAATTGCTTGCCGAGGGATCCTCTGAAGTGACAAGCGCAGTAGATGCTCTTTCCATATCTGCTTTCGTAAGCTAACTTTTTCAGTTAATGACTGTACCATCAGTCCTTTTCTTATTTCTTCGTTTCTTGTTTTGTCTTCTCTTGTGCAGCCCTTCACAGACCTCAGGAACTTCATTCCTGATGTGTGAAGTCGTCTTAGCTCTTTTGGTCTTAATGTCCAACAATGTGCTCTATATAGTACTGTGGGTAGTGCCATAACTTTATGAAATTTCATTTGGATTTCTCTTCTCGTTTTACCACTTAAGTTTTTATCGTGCAAGTACTTGTTGATAGGAGTTAATTTCCTTCTACAAAAGTTATGTTTCATCCTAGGTACGGGAAACGGAATACCAATTCTGTTATTTTGTTACTGATCATTATCTCAGTTCCTATGGAGTATTTTCCTAACAAGGCCACAGTTTTTGTTTTTGTTGTTGTCGTTGATACTTTGTGGTTGTAATTGAAGCCTAAGTTATTTCACATCCTAGATACTGGAAATGGAACACCAGTCCTATTACGTTTGTCGTGATTATCTTACACTACTGGCCATTAAAATTGCTACACCACGAAGATGACGTGCTACAGACGCGAAATTTAACCGACAGGAAGAAGATGTTTGATATGCAAATGATTAGCTTTTGAGAGCATTCACACAAGGTTGGCGCCGGTGGCGACACCTACAACGTGCTGACATGAGGAAAGTTTCCAACCGATTTCTCATACACAAACAGCAGATGACCGGCATTGCCTGGTGAAACGTTGTTGTGATGCCTCGTTCAAGGAGGAGAAATGCGTACCATCACGTTTCCTACTTTGATAAAGGTCGGATTTTAGCCTATCGCGATTGCGGTTTATCGTATCGCGACATTGCTGCTAGCATTGGTCGAGATCCAATGACTGTTAGCAGAATATGGAATCGGTGGGTTCAGGAGGATAATACGGAACGCCGTGCTGGATCCCAACGGCCTCGTATCACTAGCAGTCCAGATGACAGGCATCTTATCCGCATGGCTGTAACGGATCGTGCAGCCATGTCTCGATACCTGAGTCAACAGATGGGGACATTTGCAATACAAACAACCATCTGCACGAACATTTCGACGACGTATGCAGCAGGATGGACTATCTGCTCGGAGACCATGGCTGTGGCTACCCTTGACGCTGCATCACAGACAGGAGCGCCTGCGATGGTGTACTCAACGACGAACCTGGGTGCACGAATGGCAAAACGTCATATTTTCGGATGGATCCAGGTTCTATTTACAGCATGATCATGGTTGCATCCGTGTTTGGCGACATTGGAAGCGTGTATTCGTCATCGCCATACTGGCGTATCACCCGGCGTGATGGTATGGGGTGCCATTGGTTATACGTCTCGGTCACCTCTTGTTCGCATTGACAGCGCTTTGAACAGTGGACGTTAAATTTCAGATGTATTACGACCCGTGGCTCTACGCTTCATTCGATCCCTCCAAAACCCTACATTTTAGCAGGATAATGCACGACCGCATATTACAGGACCTGTACGGGCCTTTCTGGATACAGAAAATGTTCGACTGCTGCCCTGGCCAGCACATTCTCCAGATCTCTCACCAATTGAAAACGTCTGGTCAATGGTAGCCGAGCAACTGGCTCGTCACAATATGCCAGTCACTATTTTTTATGAACTGTGGTATGGTGTTGAAACTGCGTGGGCAGCTGTACCTGCACACGCCATGCAAGCTCTGTTTGACTCAATGCCCAGGTGTATCAAGGCCGTTATTACAGCCCGAGGTGGTTGTTCTGGGTACTGATTTCTCAGGATCTATGCACCCAAATTGCGTGAAAATGTAATCACATGTCAGTTCTAGTATAATATATTTTTCCAATGAATACCTGATTATCATCTGCATTTCTTCTTGGTGTAGCAATTTTAATGGCCAGTAGTGCAGTTCGTGTGAAGTGTTTCCCTAACAAGGCCATAGTTTTTGTTTTTGTTGTTGATAACTTCTAGCTGTCATTTAAGATTATACGGTTTAATGTACGTATCGCTATTTGTAATTTGTTTTCCTTGTCCAGCAGGATTACCTGGTCATCGAAAAAAGCAGTGTACTTTAGAAATTTATCTGTCTCAATTTTTATACCTTAAGGTATTCTGTCCCCCATCCGTTCCCTGACCAGAACGTCGATGTAAATGTTGAACAGTACTCATAACGTACTGCGGCCTCGCCTTACCACCTGCCTTACCTCTGTTTCTGGTGTCAGCTCTTCGCCCGATCTATTCTTATTTGTGTTTTTATATAGATCTTGTCTGGGGAAATCTCTTTTCTTCACTTCAACCAGATTCTTCTAATGTTTTTTCACAGTCGACGAGTGCTAGGTGTGTTTCATATTGAATTCTCGTATTTTTTGTATGATTTTTTTTTCTGGCTGAAAACTCCTTCTTTTAGAGAAGCTTGTTTTCTGTTTTAATAAAACTGAATTAGATATGCTTCGAATCTTTTCGTTGATTATTTTGGTACAGATTTTATAAGAACCATTGAGAAATCTGAATCCTTTGTAATTTGTTGTGTTTATTATTGATATTGAATGGAATATTGTCTAAGGGGTTCTGCAAATGTTCAAACATTTTTTAAATATTCCTTATTACAACTAAGACTGGAATAGTAAATATTTTTAAAAATATATTAATTCTGTCTCCTTCAAACTATGAAATAACTCTAGCGCGTTGTCATTCGTCTGGCGTTTCACCTGTATGCCAACATTTGTTATAGAGATGGAGCATTCTGAATTCTAGAAATGTTCCATCATATTTTATCAATTCTGGCAAGTGAGTGAATTCTATCTAATCCAGTGCTTTTTTACTTTTTGTTCTCCAGAATGCTTGTTTGAATTATGTCAAATGTATTGGTATGTCCCTTCTTCTGTTTTTTCTTCTGCTGACTCTTTTGCATCTGGATTACACTATATTTTCTTATAATAGTTCATCTAGTTTTCTGAAGGAATGATATTTATATTTCAGTATCTTTGACTGCTTTTTAGCTGTCTAGTTTATATGATGTTTCTTGCCTACCATGAAGGTCATGTTCAACTCTGCTTATAAATGTATCTCTTGAAGGTCTGTCTGATTGTCTTACAACATTTTGGTTTCATTTACTACTTTCTTCTTTAGTTTCCTCTGCCTGTTTATGCAAGAACTCCCTATACGATTTATTTTTACTATCTGTAGCTTCTTCTATCTCTTTGTTTCAAATGATGGCAAAGTATGAAGCAAAATTTGAAGAAGTAGAACACTGGTAAGGACTGTAGAAGTTGAGCAGATTGAGGTTAGAGAGGCGGGATTGGAATGGGAAATAAGGGATGCTAAAGGAGCATTGAAATCAGGATAAAGAGGAGTTGTGAGATCAGTAAAGTGGCGTCGCTACGACTGATGAGGTTGAACACATTAGGGAGAAAGAGGTGGAAATGGAACAGTGATCCAGAGATTGGAACAGAAGCTGGAAACACTAAATCTGAGCACGACAGAAGAGAATTTAGGTTTCAACAGTGAAACTAGCGCTGTTTCTGAGCATGTGGAAGAATCGGTGAATGCAGATCTGATGCAACATGGTCTGTTCTCCACAGAAGATACTGAAGAAGTGAGGTTCTAATTGAAATTTAAGCAGAGATAAAAATTAACTGGCGCCAGAAAGAAAATGCACGTGAATTACACATAATGCTTGCATGTGTGGAAAGAAAACTTAGTCGAGTTGGTAGGTGTGGAGAAGCCCCTCATGATCGCAATAGCTCTGACGATGGTGAATATGATTCTGGTAATGAAAATGAACTTGAGCATGTTTCAAATCATTACTTCGCAACAGGTGACCTACACTCATCCTCATAAATTAAGGACAATGCTGATATATGGTGAAACAACGCTCTGGTGGTCGGTTTGCGGGTTTAAATCACCTCAGGGTATGACCATGTGGCGCATCTGACTTGCGGTCGTCGCGCGGTGGCGCTGCCAGCGGTCCACATACGCATTGGTGTGTTGGTGCTGTCAGAGTACGGTGTAGCGGGTAAGTGTACAGACGTTTTCAGACTACCAATAGTGACTGTGTGTTGCAGATGGCTCAAAGAACACATATTGATGACGTTAAGAGGGGTAGAATACTAGGGCGACTGGAGGCTGGTCAAACACAGCAGGTCGTAGTACGGGCCCTCCGTGTGCCACTAAGTGTGATGTCAAGATTATGGCAACGATTCCAGCAGACAGGAAACGTGTCCAGGCGCTACAGTACGGGATGTTCACAGTGTACAACAGCATAAGAAGACCGATATCTGACCATCAGTGCTCGCAGACGGCCACGGAATGCTGCAGGTAGCCTTGCTCGGGACCTTACCGCAGCCACTGGAACAGTTGCCTCCAGACACACGGTCTACAGACGACAGAATAGACGTGATTTATTCGCCTGGAGACCTGCAAGGTGCATTCCACTGACCAGTGGTCACAGGACAGCCCTTAAAGCCTGGTGTCAAGAACACAGTACGTGGTCATTGGAACAGTGGTCCCAAATTGTGTTCACGGACGAGTCCAGGTATAGTCTGAACAGTGATTGTCGCCGGGTTTTCATCTGGTGTGAACCATGATCCAGATACCAACCCCTTAATGTCCTTGAAAGGGAAATGTATGGAGGTCGTGGTTTGATGGTGTGGGGTAGGATTATGATTGGTGCACTTATACCCCTGCATGTCTCTGACAGGGGAACTGTAACAGGTCAGGTGTATCGGGACGTCATTATGCACCAGTATGTCCTCCTTTTCAGGGGTGCAGTGGGTCCCACCTTTCTCCTGATGGATGATAACGCACGGCCCTACCGATCTGCCATCGTGCGGAAGTGCCTTGAAACAGAAGATATCAGGCGATATAATGGAGTGGCCTGCCTATTCTCCAGACCTAAATCCCATCGAACACGTCTGGGATGCTCTCGGTCGACGTATCGCTCGCTGCACGTCTTCAAACCCCTAGGACACTTCAGGGGCTCCGACAGACACTGGTGCAAGAATGGGAGGTTATACCCCAGCAGCTGCTCGACCACCTGATCCGGAGTATGCCAACCCGTTGTGCGGCCTGTGTACGTGTGCATGGTGATCATATCCCATATTGATGTCGGGGTACATGCGCAGGAAACAGTGGCGTTTTGTAGCACATGTGTTTCGGGACCGTTTTCTCAACCTATCACCAATACCGTGGACTTACAGATCTGTATCGTGTGTTTATTCTATGTGCCTATGCTATTAGCGCCAGTTTTGTGTAGTGCCATGTTGTGTGGCACCACATTCTGCTATTATTCTTAATATATGAGCATGAGTTTAGATTATGCCAGTGGATCGTTACCCCAACAAGAAATGGAAGGATTTGACTACAAATATTTTTTTGAAATTAAAATCTTCTGTGCCTGTGTTCATGCAGTTGTTGACACTAGAAGATCCTGAGGAAGATCCCAGCAGAAGGGTCGAAACGTCGATCATTTTAGAAGAAACATGACGCGGCCTAAAACCCAGGAGATTTTAACTTCAGTGACAACGGCCACGAAAGCCTGCAGACTTACATAAATATTTTTTGTCTGTGAAAAAGTTCGAATTTTTTTAGAAATTCCGTTCTTGGCGTCTTCCCCACTGTGTGATTTGAGGAGTTTTACTATTCACTCCCACATGGCCAGACAGCAATGAGACAGCTTGTTCGCGAGTCTACATCATGTCGAGGTTTCTGACATATATTTCTCTCGGCCTGTTTGTACGATGTGGCACAGGACTGCATGAACCACAGAATAATCATACTGCGCAATTAAAATCAATCAGAATTTTTTATCCCTGAAACGTTTTTCGTTAGTGTGGTTCAGAAAAGCTAGTTCCTGTGCAAGCTGTACAGTCTGGCGGTATTAATCCGCATCTGTCTCGCTAAAGTCTCAGTACAATTGAGACTCATAATTTTGGTTGGTAGATGTAAAGACAGTCTGGATATATTCCAAAGCTTTTTACAAGAACTTGAATATGACATTGCAACGGCTCCTCAGCGAAATGCACCATGTGAATTCAGCGAATATATTCCACTGCCGCAACTCAAAGCTAACGGGTAGCCATAGTGAGACGTCCTGAGATCGTGACCATTATGGAAATAGACATCGAGCGTAGCAACAAAAGTGTGGCGAAATAATGGATATGATCAAAGAAAAAACAGGAGAAAGAAATAACAGAGGAGACTGGAATAGGCAAGGACATCATAATGATGCACGATATGGTGAAAGTCATCAAGGAAATGAATGAGTAAATCCCCGTGCAAATGACAGATATTGGCTCAGCTTATCCGCGCAATAATAAAGTGGACAGTAGTCCCCCACTACAGCAGAGACAAGCGGTAGCAGTGGAAGACGAATAGCAGAACGATGTGGAAGCTATCAGAACATGCGACGTGAATTATATTGGTATGAGGTACGGGATCCATGTTTGCTAGATACATCAGCTTTAATCAGTTACTGGAAAAACTGGCAGCGAAAGAATGGTCAATAAAACCTAATCAGGAAAAGAGTACACATGAACTACATAGTCACCTACTAAAACTATTGCTCTAAAGCGCCAAAGAAGCTGGTATAAGCGTGGGTATTCAAATAAAGAGATATGTTGACAGGCCGAATACGGCGCTACGGTCGGCAACGGCTATGTACAAAGTGTCTGGCTCAGTTGTTAGATTGGTTACTGCTGTTGCAATAATAGCAAATTATCAAGATTTAAATGACTTTGAACGAAGTGTTATAGTCGGTGCACGAGCGACGGGACGCAGCATTCCCGAGGTAGCAATGAAATGGCCATTTCCCTGTACGACCATTTCACAAGTGTACCGTGAATATCAGGAATCCGGTAAAACATCAAATCTCCGACATCGCTGCAGTCGGAAAACGATCCTGCAAGAATCGGACCAACGACGACTGAAGAGAACCGTTAAACCTGACAGAAGTGCAACATCTCCGCAAATTGCTGCAGATTTCAATGCTTGGCTATCAACAAGTGTCAGCGTGTGAACCATTCAACGAAACATCATTAATATTGGTTTTCGGAGCCGAAGGCCCACTCGTGTACCCTTGATGACTGCACGACACAAAGCTTTACGCCTTGCCTGGACCCGTCAACACCGATATTGGACTGTTGATGACTGGAAATATGTTGCCTGGTCGGTCGAGTCTCGTTTCAAATTGTCCCGAGCGGATGGACGTGTACAGGTATGGAGACAACCTCATGAATCCACGGACCCTGCATGTCAGCAGGGGACCGTTCAAGCTGGTGGAGGCTCTTTAATAGTGTGGGGCGTGTGCAGCTGGAGGGTTACGGGAACCCTGATACATCTAGATACGACAAGTGAGAAGTGACACGAACTTAAGCGTCCTGTCTGATCACCTGCATCATTTCATGTCCATTGTGCATTCCGACGAACTTGGGCAATTCTAGCAGGACAATACGACACCCAACTCATCCAGATTTGCAATAGAGTGGCTTCTGGAACACTCTTCTGGGTTTAAACACTTCTGCTGGCCATCAAGCTCCCCAGACATGAACTTTATTGGGCATATCTCGAATGTCATGCAACGTGCTATTCAGAAGAGATTCCCACCCTCTCGTACTCTTACGGATTTGTGGACACCCTTGCAAGATTCATGGCGTCAGTTCCCTCCAGCACTACTTCAGACATTAGTCGAGTCCATGCCACGTCGTGTTGCCGCACTTCTGCGTACTCGCATGGACCCTACTTGATATTAGGCAGGTGTACCAGTTTCTTTGGCTCTTCAGTGTATAAGGATTTCGTTCCTCCAGTGTCATCGTCCCAGGAGCACTGCACTTAACTGAGACATCATCAGCCGTCAGTCTCAATCTAGTTGAGAAAATCGAATCACAGACACTGAGGAAAAGATTGGAATACATAAAAATGTTCAATGTAAAACCTCATATGATCTGAGTTTCTTAATCGTATCATTTAGTTCCATTCCAAGGAAAATTCTCGAACATTTACTCATGATCAGCTAAAAAAATATTGCATATCATAAATGGAACATGAAAAATCAATGTTCGTTCACTAGGTGACAAACAAAAGAACTTTGAAAATGTTAGCTGCTGAGATGATATAAATTATCTTCCTCTTTTTAGTGCACATTCACATGTTTATTGAAAATATGTTACATGACAAATACAATTTATGTACACATTCGAATGTAGCAGAGACGCTATTTTCTCAGGTTTGGGTGGTTTTTATAGTTAGGGGGCGCTCACTGACATTCGTGAATATACATTTTAGATTTATAAGAGAGGCGTCGTGGAGATGGCATAGGTCCATAGCACAAGAAGTTCTGGCTGATTGTGTAATAAACTGCTGGGAAGAAGTTTCAGAAGAACACGCAGAAGAGTCAGAATTTGGAGAAGAGTCTGATGTAGATAATGTAGTTACTACCTCTACCGTTTCAAACATTACTACTGTAACTGATAGTAGTCTAGTGGACCTGTGGATGAAACGTCTAATGCAGATTCAGCTGGTGGCGTAGACTGTTTGCCTGTGCTTGGGAAGCACTTTACAGAAGTTGTGCAACTGACTCAGTTGTTGAAGTGCGTGCAAATTTAGATTTATATGCATGATGTAAAGTTGGTTGTGAACCTTTTTACTGTGGGATATGTCTTCGCCCTGGGGACATATGTGTACTAGCGTAAGTTGCCACTGATAATTTCTGCAGATGTTTCCAAACTAACCAATGGAACTACGATGTATGATTTTGTTCTCCTTATTCATTCGATGAATATTTACCACTGGCATGTATTTCATTGTTCTGTTGGCTAGGCCATTTTGACAATTGACTGGTTAAAGGGCCAAACAAAATAAGACAAACGTGAATTTTGTTCGGTTGCGTATTGTTGCAAGAACTTCTGAAACTCTGTATGTGATATTGGTACTTCAGTTAACACCAATCTTTTATTCAGCAATATTATTTGTACACTTGTGGCCGGTATATGATCTTGGGGAAGAACTTTCTGAACAACTGTCCACATTAGAAGATTTTATTACGAATTTGCAGAGCAACGACTGAGCTGCTTTATTCTGCGTAATCTTCCCCAACCATTGGGATGTTATGTCGAAAATGCATTGACTTTATCTCTCGGTACTTCTATGGCACAAGTCTACCGATCATCGCTCAGCACTCTCACTTATCAAATAAAGAAACAAGAGTATACATGTCGGAACATCATATCAGGTTAGCTGATAAATTTTGACTTAAGGTGTGACGTAGAAACTTCTGTGTCAAGTAATCTCAAACAGATATAAAAAAAATAAACACTAGATAAACACGCATGGGACTAGAATCGATGATTCACTGTATGTATTGCATCTTTTAAGCGATATAATGCCGTGACTCTCGAGGAAAGCTTACAGGAATGATTACGGGACAGAGTCAAAAGATATTGCAAGCTCATACATGTTGCGCGGCCGTACGTAATTCGTCACACAAGAAAATGAACGTGCCGCTGCATTTCAAGACTAATAATTAAGCGATTGCATCGAGAAATCTAAATCTGCAGACAAGTATTTTACGTTCAGCACTGCAATATAATGTTCAGCGATCTACAACTCAGGGATTAGTGGCCATTAACGCATTGTACACTGTAATGAGGAGTCTATTACTTCTTTGCAATTTATTTATTAATTTGTTAATTTAATTCACTGCAACATTGGGACCATTAGGCCACCTCTTACGTTTAGCTAGTTGTATTATCTTTACAGTTAACCTTGTAACACACATAGTAAATGATTAAATACTGCCACTATTACTACAACTAATAATAATGAAACTTAATGGTAGATTAAAACTGTGTGCCGGACCGAGACTCGAACTCGGGGCCTTTGCCTTTCGCGGGCAAGTGCTCTATCACTGAGCTACCCAAGCACGACTCACGCCCCGTCATCACAGCTTTACTTCTGCCAGTATATCGTCTCCTACCTTCCAAACTTTACAGAAGCTCTCCTGCGAACCTAGCAGAACTAGCACTCCTGAAATGAAGGATATTCTGGAATAATAATAATAATAAATCATGAATAATAATAATGGTGATGTTAATAATAGTAAGTAAAATAATAATATAATGAACATAAATCGGGGAGCCAAAACATTATGACCACATGTTTAATAACGAGTTGTTCCAGGTTTCAAACACAGTACAACAGAGATCCATCTTGCCGAGAAGTCCTGGACAGGATTCCAGAAGCATGTAACACTAGAGGTCTATGCACAGTCAAGCAATTCCCACAAATAACGGGTTGGTGGTTTACAGGCACGCAGCTGGTGACCGATATGTGTTCCAATGGGTACAGGTTAGGCACATTTGCCGACCAAGACATCAATGTGAGTTCACTACAACGCCTCTCAAACCATCGCAGCACGATTCTGACCTTGCAACACGGAAAGTTATCCTGCTGGAAGATGTCATCGGCGTAGAAGGAGACTTCAAGCAAGAAACGATGCAAGTGGTCCGCACGTTGTTCACATCTTTCATGATGTCTTCCATTACCACCGAGATCCCATGGAGCCCAACTGAATCTAACCTACAACATAACTCTGCCCTCACGGGCCTCCGTCTGTGGTGCGGTGCATGTTTCGTGCAGCCGTTTTCCTGGATGACCCCGTATAAGCACCCAACCAACGACATGCTGTAACAAGAAATGCGATTATTGATCCACGGTGAAAACATACTGATGCCGTGCCCACTGCAATCATAACTGACGATGTCCTTGGGTCAAAACAGGAACATGTACGGGTCGTGTGATGTGGAGCTCTGTGTTCAGCAATGGGTTCAGAACGGTGCGCTCCGAAACATTTGAGCCTGCACTAGCATTGTACGCTATCATCAGAGCTGCCACAGAGCGCTGCCTATCCTGGATTACACAATGGGGGCTCCTCCGACCTCTACCTTTTGTAATGAGACGCGGTCGTCCAATACAACACGGCCTACCTGTTATTTCACCATCCTTCAAGCACTTTCATATGTGCTCAAGACAGTAGTACGTCAACAAACGAAAAGCTTCGCAGTTTTAGAGATTCTCGTTTCCAGCCACAGCGGCACAACAACGTGCCCTTTGTCAAAATCGATTATATCAGTGGATTTCCGCATTTGCGATCCATATCTTCGCCATAGTGACGGTCCATTTATCTCTGCTCCGTTTACATTCTTTCCTTACTGCTTCACGTGCCTGCAACACCACCAGGAGGCATTCAATATCGCGGTGGGCAGTTGTCGTAGTGTTTTGGCTCTTCAGTGTAGTTGTAGTTAATTCAAGACTGTCAGTACGACTGTCATTTTAATTACTACATTTTTCACAATAAAAAGCTCCCATCAAATGAGAATAACGATATACTAAAAGCAAGAAATAGCAGTAGTATCAAAAGTATCACATCTAGTGAAGAGGTTAATTGATCAGAGGATGAGCAAGAAATAATGGGAAAGTGGTAGCAGAAGAGACAGTGAAAGAAAAAGCAATGGAAAAAAATAAAACAGACATTTAAATTTTTTTTTGAAAAATATGTAAAAATTTGCCAACCGGTTGCCTAGATTTTCTATATACCTTGACCAGGTTTCGTCACCTCTATGGGTGACTTCATCAGAAGGTAAGGTAATTACCTAAAATAAATATGTATTTTTTTTCCTTTGTTGAGTTTTCGATTCCCCCTGATGGGGGCGGGCTGGCAGCAGCTTATTACGCCGCTCTTCAGCCTACAGAATTTGTTTTAAAAAGATGAGGATAATAAAAAATAGCAGTTGGCGATAAAATCGGTGACTTAAAGGTAAAATGGCAGAACATTCTGGAACTTAAAACATAAAACACATGGTTGATGATGCTAATAAAATGCACAGGAAGCAGAAAAATAATAGACAGACAATTAAAAAACACGGCGACAGTCTGGTCTGTTCGCAAGAGATATAAAATGCACACCCAGTGACAGCATGATTTCTGTTCGCAGCACTGTGGAAAAACGCACAACACTGAACACTCACTTAAACACTGCACTAAAAAGTTGGCACAAATATAAAATACCACAGCCGAGAGCAGGTGGGGGGAAACTGGACAGATGACGGGAAGAAAAGGGGGGGGGGGGGAAGGAGAGGAAAAGTGAAGGGAGGATAAGGATCCATAAGAGGGGTGGGGGTTGAATATGTCAGATTAAATATCTTATCTAATAAAATTTTACATTAATGTAAACTAGTGTAAAACAAATAGTACTTACATGAAGAACATATCGTCAAAGATGTACAGTGATTTAAGAGCTGAGTTGCTCACGTCATACACTACAAAATAAGACATAATTTTCTTCAAAAAGTCAAACATTAAAACATAAGTAACACCGGTGTGGTGTGAGGAGACTGACTGTGTGGCAACTAGTCACGCTGCCAAGGGAGCGCCACAAGTGGGCCACTAGTAACGTGAGCAAAACAATTTTATATATTACACATTTACATATGTATAGCCAATAAAGCTTTTAACAAAAATTAATTTTACAAATTATTGAGTAACATTTATGAATGAGCTTCAAACGGGATAAAATAGTACAAAGTTCGCTACGTTTTACGTAGCACAGGTAGAACCAGAGTTAAATACGACTGGAATTACATACGTAATGAAGAACATCAGTTCATTATATGACACAAAATTTGAAAAGAAAACTTGCATACTAGGGCACAGATGTCATCTGGTGTGTTAGTAACTTAACAGAGGTAAAATAATGTTTCTGAAACGGAGGACAAAACCTGGATTATAAGTATCCTAAAACTGAGAGCACTGGTTTAAAAGCATTAAAGAAATTTCTATTTTTCAACTCTACTTGTTCATTCAACATGTCATCTTTATTTGGTGTGTGCCTGAAAATTTCAAGTTCTTCCAAGACATCAAGTTTTCTTCCTTTCTTTTCTCTAAGCAGAATTATCATTGCGTTTAATTCTTTGGGTTTATGCCCTGTTATTAAAAGATGTTCTGCAAATGTTGAATTGTGAACATTAGTGCCTTTTTTGCCTAAAAGATGTTCTTTGTATCTTTTGAAAGCTCTGCCTGTCTGTCCAATATAAAATGCTGGACATGTATTACAGGAAATTTTATATACCCCTGAGCCACGTAAAGGTTCGTTTGAAGCTTTTAGATTATGAATTAAATTTTTTTGTAAATTATTATGTATGGAGAAAGCAACCTTGCAGCCGTATTTTTAGTTAACAGACGCTGAATTCTATACGATATGTTAGCTAAAAAGGGTATTGATACGTACTTTTTATCATTATTATTAGTTTGACCAGTACCTAAAGTGGTGACACTTTCTTTAGTTTTTTCTTTAAGGATGTTTTCCACTAGTGAGGGTTCATACCCGTTATTAAATGCTATTGTCTTAATTACATCAATTTCTTTCTGCAGTTTTTCTGGTGATAAGGGAGTAACCACGGCACGGTGAATTGCTGAATGAAAGAAAGCTTTCTTATGAGATTGAGGGTGTGTCGAGTCTGCAGGTACGGTATGATCAGTACTCGTGGGCTTTCAAAAAGTGTCAAATATTATTTTATTCTCTACTATCGCCAACTTCAGATCTAGGAAATTTAATTCCCGGCGTTCATTTTGTAACTCACACGTGAAACTAATTTTTTCACGGAGGTTATTGAACAAATTGAACAGTTGATCTACTCCTTCATTAGTGTCATTGTATATAATCAAAATGTCATCTACGTATCGCGAATAGGATAAAATACCTAATTCTGTACAGTCGTACCTACTGAAGAATTTGTCTTCGAGCGAATTGATGAAAATGTCAGCTAAAATCCCCGCTAGCGGATTACCCATTGCTAGGCTGTCAAATTGTTTATAAAGTTTGCCATTAAACTCGAAGTAGTTATATTTTACTACCAATGACAACAAACGTTTGAGATCAGTAATTTAATATCAGACATTTAATATCCACGCCAACAGTTGATATCGATTGTGACTCAGAGGCGCTACAGATCGGAATGGACTGTCTCCACCATGTGCATGAGCGGAATGTCATTTGGGCCAAGCCACTCGCTGCAGCAGTACGAGGCAGACAGCAGTGACTGCCTAGTACAGTCTGTTGCACGGGCCGTTATCAATTACGCCCTTCTGCTTATTGAGTTCCTATCCCGTATTGCACCTGGACTTTCTTGTTCTCGCTATTGGCTTTCATTTAGTATTCTGCTCGTGACACACTTGGCTTTATTTATGGATTACACGTTCGTACCGGGAGTGGATGGAAAACTGGTGACAAGATCTTGCCCTATTGTCCTTTCAGTGACACGTTCGTACTTTGCACCAGTGTTAATGATCTCAAGTCTCTGAAACTTTGGTAGCAACAGCTGCAACAACAGCAGCAACAGTCTGCAGCTCAAGGGGACGGGCGCCAGCAACAGCTGTCACTGTACCAGGAACAATGTAAACAACTGCAAGAACGGCATGCTGCTCTCCTGCAGCTCTTGTCTCAACAGCAGTAACATCAGTTGGTGGACAATGCTACGCCTCCAACGGCGTTCGTCTCCTTTGGGGGCTTCAGATAGCTTGGAGGTATACATCCGACGTTTATCTGTCTTGCCTATAGAATTTACGTTAAGTAGCAAAGGCCTCTACTCCTGTCTTGTAGCAGTCGTTTCTACGAAGCAGTTCAAATGTTACGACAAGTCTCAAACCCTAATGATTTATCTTTTAATGAATTATGTGCTCTGTTAACCAATTGCAACAGTCATCAGACACAACTAGTTGCGGCTAGGCTTCAGTTTTAGTTTCTACAACATGGACAGTCTTATGTAGTATAGGTTGCCGACTGGAAGGGTCTTGCATTCCAGTGCAAAAAGTAAAATAAAGTCGTATGGCATGGACGGCTGGAAGATCCCGAATGGCAGGTTCAGCTGCCTAATTGGAAAGGTTTTCCCTTCTTTCGTGTGCTTGGGCACCTAACTCGTGTATGTAAGTGTAAGTGGCTCGAGTCACTGATCACTACTCTTTGCGCCACTGTCCTGGATTAAACTCCAACGTGCAGTGTCTCATGAACTGAGGGCATATGGTACTGTCGGTGATGATCCATTCCTCGGTTAGGGAGCTATTCGATACGAATAGGCTACTTGCCGGGACTGGGTTTCACCAACTTCTTTCTCTCATCATATGTGTGTGTGTGTGTGTGTGTGTGTGTGTGTGTGTGTGTGTATGTATGTATGTGTGTGTGTGTGTGTGTGTGTGTGTGTAGTGTCGTGTTGGAGATGAAGAGAGAAGGGAGTGGGTGAAAACCAGAGTGGACCCGTACCCTACTCTTACTGAATAGCTTCCTAACCGAGGAACGGATCACCAGCGACAGTGTCACATGCCCTCACTTCATGAGACACTGCAGATTTGGAATTTAATCCAGGACAGTGGCGCAAAGACCGGTGATCAGGAACTCTACGCCACCATCTCCCTTCTCCTTGCCGGCCAAATTTCGTCCAACATCAGGATTCGAACCAGCTTATTACCGAGTCTAGCGCCACCACACAAGCCTGCGTTAGCGACCTCGGCTTCCGAGATGGGTCACGCCAGAAATGAAAATGAGTGTTTGGCGTCATTGGCCGGAAGGCCCCTTGCGGGGCAGGTCCGGCCGCCTTGGTTCAGGTCTTATTACATTCGACGCCACATTGGGCGACCTGCGCGCCGTATTGGGATGAAATGATGATGAAGACAACACAACACCCAATCCCTGAGCGGAGAAAACTCCGACCCAGCCACTCAGCTATCGCGGCGGATGGTCTCACCAGACCAATATGTCAAGTCAGAACTATAACGTTTCCTACACAGAGTCGTTGACTCGTGATGTCCCAACAGAGGAATCATAGCTAAAGCTTTGGTCACATTTGATTCTAGTCTTAGGGGAGAAGGTTGCTAAATCTTTGGAGAACGCTTCCGATGCTTAGCACATTTTCACTTAGTAAATTAGTGTGTCAAAAGTACACTACACCGTGAAGATGACGTGATACAGACGCGAAATTTAACCGACAGGAAGACGATGCTGATGCAAATGATTAGCTTTTCAGAGCGTTCACAGAAGCTTGGCGCCGGTGGGAGACACCTACAACGTGATGACATGAGGGAAGTTTTCAACCGATTTCTCATACACAAACAGCAGTTGACCGGCGTTGGATGGTAAAACGTTGATGTGATGCCTCGTTTAAGGAGGAGAAATGCGTACCATCACGTTTCCTACTTTGATAAAGGTCGGATTGTAGCCTATCGCGATTGCGGTTTATCGTATCGCGACATTGCTGCTCGCATTGGTCGAGATCCAATGACTGTTAGCAGAATATGGAATCGGTGGGTTCAGGAGGGTAATACGGAACGCCGTGCTGGATCCCAACGGCCTCGTATCACTAGCAGTCCAGATGACAGGCATCTTATCCGCATGGCTGTAACGGATCGTGCAGCCACGTCTCGATCACTGAGTCAACAGATGGGGACGTTTGCAAGACAACAACCATCTTCGCGAACAGTTCGACGACTTTTGCAGCAACATGGACTATGACCTCGGAGACCATGGCTGCAGTTACCCTTGACGCTGCATCACAGACAGGAGCGCCTGTCAAGGTGTACTCAACGACGAACCTGGGTGCACGAATGTCAGTTTTTCGGATGTATCCAGGTTCTGTTTTACAGCATCATAATCGTCGCATCCGTGTTTGGCGACATCGCGATGAACGCACATTGGAAGCGTGTATTCGTCATCGCCATACTGGCGTATCACCCGGCGTGATGGTATGGGGTGCCATTGGTTACACGTCTCGGTCACCTCTTGTTCGAATTGACGGCACTTCGAACAATGGACGTTACCTATCAGACGTGTTACAACCCGTGGCTCTACCCTTCATTCGATTCCTGCGAAACCCTACATTTCAGCAGGATAATGCACGACCGCATGTTGCAGGTCCTGTACGGGCCTTTCTGGATACAGAAAATGTTCGACTGCTGCCCTGGCCAGCACTTTCTCCAGATCTGTCACCAACTGAAAACGTCTGGTCAATGGTGGCCAAGCAACTGGCTCGTCACAATAAGCCAGTCACTACTCTTGATGAACTGTGGTATCGTGTTGAAGCTGCTTGGGCAGCTGTACCTGTACACGTCATCCAAGCTCTGTTTGACTCAATGCTCAGGCGTATCAAGGCCGTTATTACGGCCAGAGGTGGTTGGGTACTGATTTCTCAGGATCTATGCACCCAAATTGCGTGAAAATGTAATCACATGTCAGTTCTAGTATAATATATTTGTCCAATGAATACCCGTTTATCATCTGCATTTCTTCTTGGTGTAGCAACATAATGGGCAGTAGAGTAGTTAGTCAACTTCACAAGCAACGGCCAGTTGATGTTTCTAATTCGCCATCTTCTTTTTACATCCGTAAGTCTCAGACGAGTTCACGGTCATCTGGATCGCCGGTGTCTCATTAGATACTTAAAAACTTCCAGCATTCTGCTGTCCCCTCTGCGTCGAGAGACCCTTCTTGTAGTGTTAAACAGATGCGCCAGGAACGTCATCTCTCCTGCTTGCGACGTGCTTCACTCAAGTCGAAGAATCTCCCGTCCTGTCGCGGCTGAGGAACCCGCATCCCAGAAGCAGCTGCCCGCAGCGAACTGTTGGGCCTGAGTGAAGCGGGCCACCTCACAACAGTGTGTCAAGAAGCGGTCCACCGGATGCAATCCCAGCTGCGGCACAGGAACAGCAAATAGGCTACCCCGCTGCAGTGGAGGCTTACGTTGGATCTGACGCTTCCCAGAAGGCCTTAGAATTCCAGCTGGACACCGCCAATGTCGTCTCATTAATCAATTAGGACACGTATCGGCGGCTTGGCTCTCCTTCGCTGTGACGCGCCCGGTAGTAGATCATGTCTTTCTGCCGCAAGGCCAGTCCTGTTCTCCAACTACCATTGGAAGCTCCGTAAAAAACGTTGAGACTGTACTGACCTTCTTAGTTGAACATTCTCCTGGTACTGCCAACAGTTACGACTATGATAAGTTTTTATTTAACAAGGAAGTTCGCCAAACAGGAGCGCACTTTGAGAATTTATTTTATTTTCACAACTAACTTCGTTCATGGTGTGGGTTCCTGTAGTCATGTCCTAGTTGACGGGCAACGTATGAGTGGCCAAGCAAGTGGTCCCGACAGTCGGGATACCAGTTACTTTGGAACAAGGCTGGACATCTCGGACATATTCTGAGTCGTGGTCACCTTTGTGCTCATACGGCAAAGACTACCAAATCCACCGGTTAGTCCCTCAGCCGTTATGGGGGAAAACCCAATGGGAATCGGGGCAAGTAAGGCCAGCAACCTGCTTCCCTGGTACTTTAAATATGATGCTGGCAACAATCAGAGCAAAATCCCTCGGACCTTTGGAGGTGACGGAGTCCCACCTCTAACTGACAAACCAGGGACTCCTAAGATACGACTTGGCAAACAAATGGTAATGAGATGGGGAGCTATTAATGTCAATGGGGGCTACTCTGGGAAGAAGGTAGAGCTGGCAGAGGCTGCAAGTAAGATGGGGCTGGACGTTTTAGCTGTTAGTGACATTCGGGTAAGGGGTGATAAAGAAGAGGAAGTGGGGGAATACAAGGTCTACCTGTCAGGAGTCAAAGCAGGAATAGCACAATGGGGTGTAGGGCTTTACATCAGGAAAGAAATGGAACTTAGCGTAGTTGCAATAAGGTTTATAAACGAACGACTGATGTGGATAGATTTGACAGTGTCTAGCAAGAAAATTAGGATAGTGTCAGTATATTCGCATTGTGAAGGGACAGATGAAGATAAGATGGATAGTTTTTATGAGGCACTCAGTGATGTAGTTGTTAGAGTAAAGGACAAGGACAGTGTTCTGTTCATGGGTGATTTTAACTCCAGGATTGGAAATCGAACAGAAGGATGTGAAAAGGTTAGGGGTAAATTTGGAGAGGATATGGAGGCCAACAGGAACGGGAAACAACTCTTGGCTTTCTGTGCCAGTATAGGCTTAGTAATCACAAACTCCTTTTTTAAACATAAGAACATTCGCCGGTATACTTGGGAAAGCAGGGGAACCAGATCTGTCATTGACTGTATAATAACAGATCAGGAATTCGGGAAGGCTGTGAGGGGCACACGTGTATTCAGGGGATTCTTTGATGACACTGATCATTATTTAATCTGCAGTGAAATTGGGATTGTGAGGCCGAAAGTGCAGGAGGTCAGGTCAAAATGTAGGAGGATAAGAGTGGAGAAACTTCAGGATAAGGAAATCAGGCACAAGTACATAACAGCGATCTCAGAAAGGTACCAGTAAGTTGAATGCAGTCAATTACAGTTATTGGAAAAGGAATGGACAAGGTACAGGGACACAGTACTAGAAGTGGCTAAAGAATGTCTTGGAACAGTAGTGTGTAAAAGTAGGATGAAGCAAACAGCCTGGCTACATACTAGAACTCAGGTAGACAGAGAAAGTTATGTTGAAGAAAGAAACAAAGCCAAAGAGATAATTGCAGCATCCAAGAAGAAATCTTGGGAAGACTGGAAACAGGTTGGAGAGTATGGGTCAAGCTGCTGGAAAACCATTCTGGAGTGTAATTAGCAGTCTTCGAAAGGGAGGTAAGAAGGAAATGACAAGTATTTAGGACAGGTCAGGAAAACTGCTGGTGAATCCTGTGGATGCCTTGGGCAGATAGAGGGAATATTTTGAAGAGTTGCTCAATGTAGGTGAAAATACGATCAGTAATGTTTCAGATTTCGAGGTATAATGGGATAGGAATGATGATGGAAATAGGATCACATTTGAGGAAGTGGAGAAAATGGTCAATAGATTGCAGTGCAATAAAGCAGGTGGGGTGGATGAAATTAAATCGGAACTCATCAAATACAGTCGAATGTCAGGTCTTAAATGGCTACACAGGGTAATTGAAATGGCATGGGAGTCGGGACAGGTTCCATCAGACTGGACAAAAGCAGTAATCACACCAATCTTTAAACATGGAAACAGAAAAGATTGTAACAACTACAGAGGTATCTCTTTAATCAGCGTTGTGGGTAAAATCTTCTCAGGCATTGTTGAACGGAAAGTGCGAGTATTAGTTGAGGACCAATTGGATGAAAATCAGTGTGGGTTTAGGCCTCTTAGAGGTTGTCAGGACCAGATCTTTAGCTTACGGCAGATAATGGAGAAGGGTTATGAATGGAACAGGGAATTGTATCTATGCTTCATAGATTTAGAAAAGGCATGTGACCGGGTTCCTAGGAGGAAGTTATTGTCTGTTCTACGAGATTATGGAATAGGAGGCAAACTTTTGCAAGCAATTAAAGGTCTTTACATGGATAGTCAGGCAGCAGTTAGAGTTGACGGTAAATTGAGTTCATGGTTCAGAGTAGTTTCAGGGGTAAGACAAGGCTGCAGCCTGTCTCCACTGCTGTTCATATTATTTATGGATCATATGTTGAAAACAGTAAACCGGCTGGATGATATTAAGATATGTGAACACAAAATAAGCAGTCTTGCATATGCAGATGACTTAGTTGTGATGGCAGATTCGATTGAAAGTTTGCAAAGTAATATTTCGGAGCTAGATCAGAAATGAAAGGACTATGGTATTAAGATTAGCATCTCCAAAACGAAAGTAATGTCAGTGGGAAAGAAATATAAACGGATTGAGTGCCAAATAGGAGGAACAAAGTTAGAACAGGTGAACGGTTTCAAATACTTAGGATGCATATTCTCACATGATGGTAACATAGTGAAAGAACTGGAAGCGAGGTGTAGCAAAGATAATGCAGTTAGCGCTCAGCTAAGATCTACTCTCTTCTGCAAGAAGGAAGACAGTATCAAGACTAAGTTATCTGTGCACCGTTCAATCTTTCGACGAACTTTGTTGTATGAGAGTGAAAGCTGGGTGGATTCAGGTTACCTTATCAACAAGGTTGAGGTTACGGATATGAAAGTAGCTAGGATGATTGCAGGTACTAGTAGATGGGAACAATGGCAGGAGGGTGTCCACAATGAGGAAATCAAAGAAAAACTGGGAAAGCACTCTGTAGATGTAGCAGTCAGGGCGAACAGGCTTAGATGGTGGGGTGATGTTACACGCATGGGAGAAGCAAGGTTACCCAAGAGACGCATGGGTTCAGCAGTAGAGGGTAGGAGGAGCCGGGTCAGAGCTTGGAGAAGGTACCTGGATTCGGTTAAGAATGATTTTGAAGTAATAGGTTTAACATCAGAAGAGGCACCAATGTTAGCACTGAATAGGGGATCATGGAGGAATTTTATAAGCGGGGCTATGCTCCAGACTGAACGCTGAAAGGCATAATCAGTCTTAAGTGATGATGATGATGATGATGATGATGATGAACTAATTTCGACAATTAAATATATCTTCAGTCCTCATATACACCTCATATATGGACACTTGAGTTGCTGTCAACTCTTCGAAGGAAGCACTTCAAATGCGAATTCGCAACATCCAGAAACTGATGGTGCCTGTATTCCAATATCACGCGTGTGAATAGCTATATATGAGGTGCATATGGGGCCTGAAGATGGCTTATTGAATTGCCGAAACTAGCTGTAAAAATAAAATAAAATAACTTCTCAAATTGTACGGCTGTTCGCGATTTACCTTGTTAAATATATGACCAGCCGCTGTACCGCGTCCGCAAAGGATAAACGGAGATTTACCAGCTTTAGTTTTAAATTAGTGAAACACGTAAATTTGTTGTCCAAAATGGCGCTTTTTCTGTCCTTGAAGCTCCATGCAGCTCGTTCTAGGAGACATTTTCCTCGTGTGTACACGTAAGTTTACTACTAACATCACTATGGAGCCTTCATAGATGTCATTATTTTGTAGAGTTCGTATGTACCGGTTGCGATTGAAGGGGATGGTCATGTGCATCTCGAAGTGCTTTAGGATCAAGGCGTCGTTCACCGTGTCTCAATCAGTCAATGGGTCACACGTATGGTTGTCCTAAAAACTCAAACCGGTCTACGCACATTTTTGGTGATTTTGAATCCAGCCCAACACCGATCGCTACCCTATGCCTCGCCCGGAGGACTTACTGTCGGCCGCTGTGGCCGAGCGGTTCTAGGCGCTTCAATCCGTAACCGCGCGCCTGCTACAGTCGCAGGTTCGAATCCTGCCTCGGGCAAGGATGTATGTGATGTCCTTAGGTTAGTTAGGTTTAGCTAGTTCTAAGTGTACGGGACTGATGACCTCAGATGTTACGTCCCATAGTGCTTAGAGTCATTTGAACCATTTGAGGATTTACTAACGAAACTTACAGGCGGCCACTGTTTTTCAAAGAAAGCATATTTACAACTGCCGCCGATCATGCATCTTACACCGTTGGCTTATGCTTGTACAACTACTTGCCGTTTAGTTTTTTTTTTGTGCACCCAATATTTTCTCAAACTACTTAGAGCAACTGACTCAAGCTATTCCACACTGTGTCAATTATTTGAATGGTACCATTGTTACAGCGGTTCTAGGCGCTTCAATCCGTAACCGCGCGCCTGCTACAGTCGCAGGTTCGAATCCTGCCTCGGGCAAGGATGTATGTGATGTCCTTAGGTTAGTTAGGTTTAGCTAGTTCTAAGTGTACGGGACTGATGACCTCAGATGTTACGTCCCATAGTGCTTAGAGTCATTTGAACCATTTGAGGATTTACTAACGAAACTTACAGGCGGCCACTGTTTTTCAAAGAAAGCATATTTACAACTGCCGCCGATCATGCATCTTACACCGTTGGCTTATGCTTGTACAACTATTTGCCGTTTAGTTTTTTTTTTGTGCACCCAATATTTTCTCAAACTACTTAGAGCAACTGACTCAAGCTATTCCACACTGTGTCAATTATTTGAATGGTACCATTGTTACAGGGTCGACGCACGCAGATCACATGAACCTCGAATGCCTTTTTAAGCGGCTCCAGGAAAATGACTTATGCTCTCAGTAGCAGAAGAGCAGTTTTTTCGCTCCCGGGGCACATTCTTAGTCGCATGAACAACTCAAAGCGATCTCTGATATGTTGACCCTTACTACCCTTAAACAGTTGTAATCATTCCTGGGTAACTCACCTACCGTACCAGATTTATTCTCCAAGTCACGCAAATCACACACCCCCTAAGTCAGATGTACAAAGACAACAAAATGAGTAATCAACCGCTTCTCAACAGACTTTTGAGCGCGTTGAGGATGGTCTCAATGTGACTCAATGTCTAATGCTTCTGGCTGCGACGGTTTTGCCTCATAAGTTGTTGGATAGTTCTAAACGGCCAACCGCTTTCACTTTCAAAGTATTTTCTGTGGCGCAGCTCACCTATTCACAAACTAAGAAGAAGGAGTTAGTATTTATGGGGGTCAAGAAATTCCATGTGTATTTGTATGGCAGGAAATTCCACCTCTTGACTGACCCAAGATCCTTGGATTGATTCTTCAGTATTGTTGTAAGCTTCTGGAAAAGATAGAACTGCATCTGATGCTTTGAGCATTGTTTCTTTATGCCACAAAGGATATACTAGCGTTGGCCACGAAGGGCCCTGGATGCTGAGAAATTCCATGTGTATTTGTATGGCAGGAAATTCCACCTCTTGACTGACCCAAGATCCTTGGATTGATTCTTCAGTATTGTTGTAAGCTTCTGGACAAGATAGAACTGCATCTGATGCTTTGAGCATTGTTTCTTTATGCCACAAAGGATATACTAGCGTTGGCCACGAAGGGCCCTGGATGCTGAGAAATTCCATGTGTATTTGTATGGCAGGAAATTCCACCTCTTGACTGACCCAAGATCCTTAGATTGATTCTTCAGTATTGTTGTAAGCTTCTGGAAAAGATAGAACTGCATCTGATGCTTTGAGCATTGTTTCTTTATGCCACAAAGGATGTAATAGCGTTGGCCACGAAGGGCCCTGGATGCTGAGAAATTCCATGTGTATTTGTATGGCAGGAAATTCCACCTCTTGACTGACCCAAGATCCTTGGATTGATTCTTCAGTATTGTTGTAAGCTTCTGGAAAAGATAGAACTGCATCTGATGCTTTGAGCATTGTTTCTTTATGCCACAAAGGATGTAATAGCGTTGGCCACGAAGGGCCCTGGATGCTGAGAAATTCCATGTGTATTTGTATGGCAGGAAATTCCACCTCTTGACTGACCCAAGATCCTTGGATTGATTCTTCAGTATTGTTGTAAGCTTCTGGAAAAGATAGAACTGCATCTGATGCTTTGAGCATTGTTTCTTTATGCCACAAAGGATATACTAGCGTTGGCCACTAAGGGCCCTAGATGCTGAGAAATTCCATGTGTATTTGTATGGCAGGAAATTCCACCTCTTGACTGACCCAAGATCCTTGGATTGATTCTTCAGTATTGTTGTAAGCTTCTTGACAAGATAGAACTGCATCTGATGCTTTGAGCATTGTTTCTTTATGCCACAAAGGATGTACTAGCGTTGGCCACGAAGGGCCCTGGATGCTGAGAAATTCCATGTGTATTTGTATGGCAGGAAATTCCACCTCTTGACTGACCCAAGATCCTTGGATTGATTCTTCAGTATTGTTGTAAGCTTCTGGAAAAGATAGAACTGCATCTGATGCTTTGAGCATTGTTTCTTTATGCCACAAAGGATATAATAGCGTTGGCCACGAAGGGCCCTGGATGCTGAGAAATTCCATGTGTATTTGTATGGCAGGAAATTCCACCTCTTGACTGACCCAAGATCCTTGGATTGATTCTTCAGTATTGTTGTAAGCTTCTGGAAAAGATAGAACTGCATCTGATGCTTTGAGCATTGTTTCTTTATGCCACAAAGGATATACTAGCGTTGGCCACGAAGGGCCCTGGATGCTGAGAAATTCCATGTATATTTGTATGGCAGGAAATTCCACCTCTTGACTGACCCAAGATCCTTGGATTGATTCTTCAGTATTGTTGTAAGCTTCTGGACAAGATAGAACTGCATCTGATGCTTTGAGCATTGTTTCTTTATGCCACAAAGGATATACTAGCGTTGGCCACGAAGGGCCCTGGATGCTGAGAAATTCCATGTGTATTTGTATGGCAGGAAATTCCACCTCTTGACTGACCCAAGATCCTTGGATTGATTCTTCAGTATTGTTGTAAGCTTCTGGAAAAGATAGAACGGCATCTGATGCTTTGAGCATTGTTTCTTTATGCCACAAAGGATATACTAGCGTTGGCCACGAAGGGCCCTGGATGCTGAGAAATTCCATGTGTATTTGTATGGCAGGAAATTCCACCTCTTGACTGACCCAAGATCCTTGGATTGATTCTTCAGTATTGTTGTAAGCTTTTGGAAAAGATAGAACTGCATCTGATGCTTTGAGCATTGTTTCTTTATGCCACAAAGGATATACTAGCGTTGGCCACGAAGGGCCCTGGATGCTGAGAAATTCCATGTGTATTTGTATGGCAGGAAATTCCACCTCTTGACTGACCCAAGATCCTTGGATTGATTCTTCAGTATTGTTGTAAGCTTCTGGAAAAGATAGAACTGCATCTGATGCTTTGAGCATTGTTTCTTTATGCCACAAAGGATATACTAGCGTTGGCCACGAAGGGCCCTGGATGCTGAGAAATTCCATGTGTATTTGTATGGCAGGAAATTCCACCTCTTGACTGACCCAAGATCCTTGGATTGATTCTTCAGTATTGTTGTAAGCTTCTGGACAAGATAGAACTGCATCTGATGCTTTGAGCATTGTTTCTTTATGCCACAAAGGATATACTAGCGTTGGCCACGAAGGGCCCTGGATGCTGAGTCGTCATTCGCTCCACACTCTGGCCCCGCCTTAATGCTTCACATTGGGAGGGTGGCATGCATGAAGTCATTGGCCTGGGGAAAAGTCTATTGGCCTGGCATTGATGCCAACACTGAATATGCATTCCTCGCCATGGCTCCGCTTTTACCGTCAATGGCGGAAGGTCCACATTGATTTTGCTGGGCCGTTTCAGGGAGGTTTGTGGACCCTGGTGGTGGATACTCTAACTTCATTTATGTGGCGAGGGTGTTACCCACTGTCACCCCTGCTGCCAGCTGTGCTTTCTCGATTGTACTTGCCGCGGTTTCCGTTAACGGGGTGAATTTACTTTGACGCGTTTCCATGCTTTCTATCATCAAACACCTGATCACCACTATGTGGAAGCTGAGCAGATGGTCCATGTTTTAAAATTACATACTGTAAGGTCTTCGAGAAGACCTTCCCTATCGAGGAAGTCAAGCATGGCTTCCTTGAAAATTATCGGTCCAGTCTCATCAACGGAATCAGTCTGGCTGAAATAGTACATGGCTATCAGCATCGAACATTGTTAGACCTCCTGCAAACTGAAGAGTGTGTTCAGCCAGCGTACAGGCCCATCATTGCATGGGGCACCTGTATCAGGGCATGCATCCAAGTGACGTCCATAGTGGAACCAAGGCAAGGCACGTAAGTCTGATCCACCACCACAACCAGCTCCAGCCGTGACTACAGTTCTTTGAAAACTTACGAATGTAGACGAACACTCGTAGTGGTTTCTAGCATGATTCACAAGCAGGTTTACCAATTCCAAATTATTAAAAGCAGAACAGTGTCTCACAAAAGGCAGGATATTTTGTTTTAAAAACCCGACAATTTATGTAAGAATCAATAAAATGCTTATATTTTATACAATGGATAAATAAACATGCTCTAATATTACCAGGTGAGCCAAATAATACATCGAAAATCTGCTATAGTATTAAACAATGGCATTTCAATGTTACAGGTACAATGCAATTATCTTGACCCAATTTCCAGTATTTCCCAATGGTGTTTGTTTTCAAAGCGTATTTTTCAGTGGAATGTGCTACTGAGAGAAGACCTGAATTGTTATCTTGAATGCGGCTTTTCGCGGAAGATGCTGTAGTATACAGAGAAGTTGCAGAAGATCTGCAGCGGATAGGCATTTGGTGCAGGCAGTGGCAACTGACCCTTAACATAGACAAATGCAATGTATTGCGAATACATAGAAAGAAGGATCCTTTATTGTATGATTATATGATAGCGAAACAAACACTGGTAGCAGTTACTTCTGTAAAATATCTGGGAGTATGCGTGCGGAACGATTTGAAGTGGAATGATCATATAAAATTAATTGTTGGTAAGGCGGGTGCCAGGTTGAGATTCATTGGGAGAGTCCTTAGAAAATGTAGTCCATCAACAAAGGAGGTGGCTTACAAAACACTCGTTGGACCTATACTTGAGTATTGCTCATCAGTGTGGGATCCGTACCAAATCGGGTTGACAGAGGAGATAGAGAAGATCCAAAGAAGAGCGGCGCGTTTCGTCACAGGGTTATTTGGTAAGAGTGATAGCATTACGGAGATGTTTAGCAAACTCAAGTGGCAGCCTCTACAAGAGAGGCGGTCTGCATCGTGGTGTAGCTTGCTGTCCAGGTTTCGAGAGGGTGCGTTTCTGGATGAGGTACCGAATACATTGCTTCCCCCTACTTATACCTCCAGAGGATATCACGAGTGTAAAATCAGAGAGACTCGAGCGCTCACGGAGGCTTTCCGGCAGTCGTTCTTCCCGCGAACCATACGCGAATGGAACAGGAAAGGGAGGTAATGACTGTGGCACGTAAGGTGCCCTCTGCCACACACCGTTGGGTAGCTTGCGGAGTATAAATGTAGATGTAGATGTAGAAGGATATAGTTATAAAATTTCTCACAAGACATATCCTTGAATTTGTACATGAACAGCAAAATTCCTTTGACAGTGTCCATCAACAAACGATTTCTTTCTTTTATCCATTGACTAGATGAGCGAAATCATGCGTTCAATAAATGCATGACATCCAGGAATCGCAAGGAAAACTTTGCTAATTTTCAAAGTTTCTGAAACCGTTTCGACATTTTGACGCTTTTTAAACAAATACACCACTGTTGACGTAGTGTAGAGTTTTCCTGCAGAATTTTATATCTGACACAATTCTTGACGTTGTAGAGCTGAACAGTTTTGAATCACCTACTTTCACACCTTTGGTTTGTAAGTATGGAAGGCATGATAGGATGTTCACAAAGCAAAGGTCATTTGAGTCACTGAGTTTAAGTCATTTAAAGCACTTCAGTTCTTTGAATGGCTGAATCGGTTTAGTGCAATTTCCATGGAAACAAGATACATTTTCAATGTAAGTCTGACTTCTGAAAAGGAATTCGTAGCTTGTCTGACTTCGAGAGAGTGAACTTATTCTCAAGTCAATTTTTAGTGAAACATTACGCTACACTTAAATTCGTTAGATGACGAAGTGCACCCTCTTTACCGAAAGGCCAGTCATTTTCTAAGAAAACAGAAATACCGACCGGACATTTGGTAATCTACTCACGAGAAAATCCGATATGGAAGACTCTAGATAACACGCAGCTCACAGTGTGAAGTGCTGCATTGCGAAACAGCTTGAGAGTGATGCAGGAGTTCCCATGCTACACACCAGCCATCGGCGAAGAACTTTTCGCTTCACAAGGTCGGAACTTTTGTCACCCAGCGAAGACTGGGTGGTGCGGTTATACAGTGTCTATTGTTTGGTTCAAATGGCTCTGAGCACTATGGGACTTAACTGCTGTGGTCATCAGTCCCCTAGAACTTAGAACTACTTAAACCTAACTAACCTAAGGACATCACACACATCCATGCCCGAGGGAGGATTCGAACCTGCGACCGTAGCGGTCTCGCAGTCCCAGACTGAAGCGCCTAGAACCGCTCGGCCACACGAGCCGGCGTCGATTGTTTGTTGGGTGAGATTGTAAATTCAGCCTACCAATGACAAAGACGATACACTTTCAGCGCCGTGGAGGACAGAATATGAGAAAAATGAAGAAAATTGGCGAGCGAGGTGAGCCTCAAGGGAGAGAAGAGAAATGGTAGAGAGAGAAGAGGTCAGTCTGTTTGTGAGTTAAGGTAATGCTGGATCGATAAATGATACGAGGACTCACAGATGCCTGAGAAGTAGTGTTTTTCGTACTGTTTCACACAAAGCGTTCTAAGTTTGCCCTCTGTAGGTACGTCAGTCTACTGTAAGTATCAATTTTCACACTCTCGACCCAGATTCCTCCATTCATTCCGATGCCTACCGTCATTTTCCGACATACTCATTTTCTAGTTTTTGTATGTCCATTCTTTTGACTGGAGGTCTTGCGGACAACGAGCGTTCACTACTGAAAGAAAATGAAACACGTCTAGACGTCCTTATGATCTTATTTACTGTGCAGCTACCAGTTTCAGCGCTTCAGTGCGCGATCTTCAGGTCGTAGTTGATGCTGAGGGGGTTAACACAGGGCCGGCCAAACGCTGCACAGTGTGCAGACGTGCGGAAGTGCTGCACATGTGCGCACGTGTGCGACAGCGACATCTGTTATTAGACATGTGTCCTACATGAACGGCGGCGGCTCCACTTCCCTGTGGTACAAGCAAGAGCGCAACATATCCAGTCTCGTTTGCCCCTGGTGACCGTAACCTTAACAGAGAAGTAGTGAGAAATGGCAAGTACTGTGAAAAAGCAGAGGACGGAAGATCTATGTTCTCAGTCGTTTAAAAATGACTGGGAACTGCTATTCTTTTTTGTAGGCGGCCAGCGTAAGTTTTCAATTGAAAGACACTACAATACATATCCCAAAGACGGGTGTAGTGTACTCAACAGTGAAGAACGGCAAGCAAAATTAAATATCCTTATGAAAGTGGGTGAGACACATCAACTTGTTTTTACTGTACATCAAAGTAACTGATACTTCTTGAACTCTTAGTTTCTTATCTTACATTTATGTCTGCTTTACTGTACGCTGTACAATGTACTGTTTTCAATCTTTCGGAATGACAACGACACTAAATCTTCACTGCGAGCAAGTTTTAAAATTACATTAAAAATTGCACAATCTGGGAAACCCTTTTCCGAAGGGGAGTTTGTGAAAGGGTATCTGATTGATGCTGCAGAACTTGTGTGTCCCACGAACTTTTGCAGATTTCAAGATATCAGTCCATCCAAACAAACTGTGACAAGACGTACAGTGCTATGGCCGGCGATCTGCACAAGCAGCTAATAAATAAGGCTTAAATACTTTGTTGCTTTCTCTGTTGCGCTCGATGAAGCAACAGATCTTACAGATACAGCCCAGGTTGTGATTTACATACGAGGTGTCGATAACGCACTTTGTGTAACAGAGGAGTGACATATGTGCGTAGAAACATGCACTACATGAACGCTGACGGCTGCGGCGTGCACGCTGTGACCCGGAAGTTGCGCATGTGCAGGAGCACCGCACGTGTGCAGAATTTCTGGCCGGCCCTGGGTTAACACGATCCAAATATACACCGTATCAGTGACCAACATAACTGTTTTACGCAGACTATCTGTAAACTGTATCCGTAAGTTGGCAATTGCTGGTTGGAGTGCAGACACTGCTGGCCCGGATAGCCCGACTGCCGCACCCGAGTCGCAGGACACAGCAGATCAAGGCAGCCGGCGGTCAACCCACGCCACACCATTAGAGGGGAAGTCCACTAGTCGCATCGACATCACATCAGCTGCACACACCAGCAAATGACGTTGACTTGACAAGATGAAAGCCGGCCGCGGTGGTCTAGCGGTTCAGGCGCTCAGTCCGGAACCGCGCGACTGCTACGGTCGCAGGTTCGAATCCTGCCTCGGGTATGGATGTGTGTGATGTCCTTAGGTTAGTTAAGTTTAAGTAGTTCTAAGTTCTAGGGGACTGATGACCACAGATGTTAAGTCCCATAGTGCTCAGACCCATTTGAACCAAAAGATGAAGTGGTTAATTGGTCTTCCCCCCCTCCCCCCCCCCCCCCCCCCCCCCACGACCCCGCCCTCTCGTACCCAATAGTCGTGTTTGTGCCCAGTCAAATCGACTATGAGACTGGAGTTGTGGAGTTGTATACTGAATTTATGAACGGTAATAATAGTAAATGTAAGTGTTTCCATGTCTGATGAGTCTGAATTCATTACATTCGGGACCCCAGCGAGGGTCCATTTGCACACCAATTCCTCAATCAATTTGAGCTCACAACAATTTGGTGCCCAGAGTGAGGCTGTAAACATATCAGTCACTCAATCAATTTACTTCACAATTACAACGTAAGTAACACAGGTGTTATGTTTTAATGTTTGACTTTTTAGAGAAAATTATGTCTTATATTTTAATGTATGACTTGAGTAACTCAGCTCTTAAATCACTGTACATCTTTGACGATATGTTCTTCATGTAATTACCTTACCTTCTGATGAAGTCACCCTTAGAGGTGACGAAACCTGGTCAAGGTATATAGAAAACCTATGCAACCGGTTGGCAAATTTTTTACATATTTTCCATACTTCACAATTTCTTGCAACACGTTTACTGTTACCAGACACTGTTTATTTATTATTGCTATTAACACGACAGGGAAAGGAACCTGTGCCTACTGGAGGTAGTTTTATTTCACATTTATGTCTTCATTCATTCTTTCAGCTGAAGACCTCCACAAAACCATGAGCCTCGTACTGAAACAGTGTTTTGCTTCTCAACAGTGCCAACGGTTTCACTAAAGTAATACAACACATACATGTCACATTAATCCAAGAAAACCTACCTATTGATGGAGGTTTAAGCCTTCGAAACGCGTTGTAAAAATGAATAAACAAAATTGATGGTAATAAACTTATTGTTTCATTCGATATCAACAACAAGCAAGGGGAAGCCTAACCTTACTGATAATTCCTGTTTATCTGTGCCTATAAATTACTGTTAACACACTGTTCAATTAATGTGGCATGAGTGTTTCCGAGTAAAATTGTATATATATTAGTGGAGGTCAGTTCTGATTTCGAAGAAAGTGAAAGGTGTCATCTCTTTTTTAACTGAACACAGCTTCAGATTTCTTCATTCCACCGGCTAAATGTAACATAAATCTGTGAAATTCCAGCGACTGTTAAAAACTCTTTAGCCTCTTCTTTCCGTCTCCAAACGCAAATTCAACACTCATGCAGATATCACTCATGTAAATCAAACATATCTCTATTACAGTTTGTGAATGATAAAAAATCTCGCCTTTGTTGCCATTTGATACCCCAATCCTCCTGGATTTTTCCTTGTTTTACGGTCGTCAGTTATAATCATCATTTTCAAACGTCATCTATCCGCCTTTCATTTGGATGTCGGCCTGTCCTTGTCCTTAGGAATCCAGTAAAGTGCTTTCTTGGCCCATTTACGAGCTAGTCACCTGGCTACAGGGCCTGTTCTCTAAATGTATTTTTCATTGTATGCCTGCTACGGAATAATGTGGTGCAATCAATGGTACTGTTGATTATAATAGTTGTTGCCGGAAAGCAAATACGAAGTAGTAAGTTCTAACTCAAAAAGAACAACTGTAGGTCTGTTATTGCATTTAATCATTCACCTATAAAGTCCGCCAAGAAAAGACTTAAAAACTCAAGTGGAGCTCATCATCATCTTGAAGATAACACACAGCAGATTATATGCTTGTAGAGGAATACTTACTCAAAGCAGAAGATATGTCAGAACGCTATTTCAAGATAAAGTCTAGGGAATTTCAATGATCAAGATTAAAATTAGAATGTCGTAGTTTCTCTCACTAACGTTTCATTGCAGGCAGATTACATCATATGAACAAATAGGTATAATATTCCCTTGCACAAATAAATGTTTAAAAAGTAACTCTTAAAAGTTCCGAAACAGTAAAAACACAAATCCAGTCACATTATTCTTGGCTACCAGTGTCAGGATTTTAACAGGTAGAAACGGTAGAAACAGTCACAACAAAAACAGCCATATTACAAGTTTATTGATTTCTAACCACGACTCTTCCTGCCTCTTTTCTTTTTCTGTTCTTTCCCTCTTGTTGCCCCCCCCCCTCCCTCTCTGTCTTCTCTTTCTCTTTTCTTTCCCTATTTTGTCTCCAGTCCCTAACATTTTTTTCACATTCATCTCTCCACATTTGATGATTTGCACATATGAGTTTATGTATTCGGATTAGCAACTCCCGAATATCTAACTGGCTTTCCATCACCTTCATTGTTTCACTATCGTAAACAGTCAGCAGAAATTGAAACACACAAAATCTCCCGGCTATATATTTAAAATATCCCATCTAAACCGTAAATCATGAGCACGAAGTTCAGTAGACTCTTTGGTGTGACGTCACAAGCGAGTGACTGTGTGAGATCGCTCTCCAAGTTTTTATATATTTTTAGGTTTCAGATACATATTTTAACGGTTTTTGTGATAATACTTACTATATAAGTGACGTATTCGTGGTTTCTTCATTCACCTCTGCCTTTCTTGTGTTGTGACCTGATATTTGTGAGTGTTTCGTATCGAGCAACGTAACCTCTTACCTGTGTTTACATTCCGTGCTGACCAGTTGCAGCTGTAGCGGCGCATCGAAAGGTAAGTACTAATTAATTTTTTGTGTATATTGGTTTATTTAGGAACTTTACTAGTCTTCAACCGGAGTTTTTTGTATTTGCTGGCGAAATAATTTCAGAAGATCCTTTTGGGAACTGCTTTCAGCTTCGTTACTGTGTCATTAGACGTTTGATTCTCTTTCTGTATTAGTCTTTTATTATATTCACATTTATTGTTTATTAATACCGTTAATAATAGTAGTTACTTCCCTTGTAGAGTAAGTTTGTTATTATTGTAGTCAGGTTTTTAACATCTTCTTATTGTAGTAGCGGAACTTAGAAAAAGTAAAATTTTACCATCAGTGAGAAGTGTGGGCTTTGCCGTAGGTTCGTGAGTAGTGGATTGCGGTGTGAGACTTGTTCGAAGTATTTTCATTGGGGGGGAATGCAGTGTGGAAGCCAGTGGGCATTCTGGTGAGATCCTCTCCTGGAACTGCAGGTTATGTAGCAAGAGTAAGTTGATAGAGGAGCAGGAGCGTAAGATCTGTGCCCTTCAGGTGCAGTTGAAAAACGCACAGGAGGAGCTAGATAGGATGAGGAGGGAGAAGGGGGTTGGGTAATGGGAGCTGGCTGTTGGCAAGAGATCTGCTAGGAGAAGAAGATTTTCAGATAGTTTTACTATTGGTGTTTACAATAGATATGACCAGTTGTCAGAGTCTAGTGTAGAGGAATCTCTAGTAGCCGTAGATGTAGAAAGTATGCAGCAGACCTCAGTAGTTACGGTGGCTAGAACAATTGCAAAGTCGAAGAGGAAGGAGAACTTTCTGCTGTTAGGTAGTTCTCATGGCAGAGGTGCAGGCCAGCAGTTTCAGGAAGTGCTGGGGAGTGAGTACCAGATCACCAGCATTGTGAGGCCTAATGCCGGATTGGCTCAGGTGACTGTTAACATAGGGGGGTTATGTAGGGATTTTACTAAAGAGGATCAGGTAGTGATTGTGGGTGGGGCTGGTAATAGTATTGATAGGGATGGGGAGTATGACAAAGATGGTGACCTGGAAAAGATAGCCACTCAGACTGGCAACACGAATGTGCATTTCGGATCGGCTTCATCTTAATACAGCCGTTAGGCGTAATAACATGAGACTTGGGGGTGCGCTGATGTCAGAAAGCATGGGTCACATTGTAGTGGTGTCGGTGGAGTCTATCAGCATGACGGGCTTCACTAGACATGGCCTGCACCTCAACAAGTATGGGAAGGGGAGGTTGGCAAAGCTTATAGGTGACAGCATAGGTGGGGTTGGTGGGATCACTCATGGGAAAATTCCTGCAGTAGTGGGTGTTAGAGCTGCACCTTTTTTAGATTGGTATTCGTGCTTAAGGGAAGTCTCTCTAACAAAGGAACCACTTTTGACAAAGCTCAGGTATCCGAGTGATGAGGGAATTAATATATTTCATCAAAATATACAAGGCATTAGAGATAAAGTTAGTGAACTGCTTATAGATGTTGACTCTTAAATTGTTGGTATATCTGAACACTTCTTAAATAAGGAGATAATTAAGAGGCTTCCTTTACCAGGATACAGGTTGGCTGGCAGCTTTTCGAGGAGCTCTTTGCGGTGTGGGGGAGTAGCTATGTATGTGAAAAACGATATCCCATTTCAGTCAATTGATGTTTCAAAGTACTGCATTGAAAAGGTGATTGAATGTTGTGGCGGTGTCGTTAAATTTAACGGAGCTAAACTTCTTACTGTTGTTATTTATAGATCTCCAGATGCCGATTTCACAACATTTTTGCTAAAGCTAGAGGAGGTTCGTGGTTCACTTTATAGGAAATACAAAAAGTTAGTTATATGTGGTGACTTCAATATTAATTGTATAAGTGATTGTGCAAGGAAGAGGATGCTGGTAGACCTCCTTAATTCATATAATCTTATGCAAACCGTATTCTTTCCAACGAGAGTGCAAGGGAACAGTAGAACAACCACAGACAAAATTTTTGTTCATTATTCATTACTAGAAGGGCATTCTGTTAGCAAAAAGGTGAATGGCCTTTCAGATCATGATGCACAAATTTTAACTCTAAAACATTTTTGTGCTGCAACACGTGTTAAATATAGTCATCAGCTGTTTAGGAAAGCTGATCCAGTTGCTGTAGAGACCTTTGTAAACCTTATCAAGGAACAAGAGTGGCAAGACGTTTATAGCGCAGATACAGTAGACGATAAATATAATGCTTTTCTCAAGACTTTTCTCATGCTCTTTGAAAGTTACTTTCCGTTAGAACGTTCAAAACAGGGTATTAGGACAAACAGGCAGCCTGGGTGGCTGACTAGAGGGATAAGATTATCTTGTAGAACAAAGTGGCAATTATATCGAAACGTTAGAAACAGTCAAAATCTAAATGCAGCAGCCCATTACAAACAGTATTGTAAGGTGCTTAAAAATGTTATTAGGAAGGCAAAAAGTATGTGGTATGCAGATAGAATAGCTAAGTCTCAGGATAAAATTAAAACCATATGGTCAGTCGTAAAGGAAGTGGCTGGTCTGCAGAGACAGGTCGAGGATATAGAATCAGTGCGTAGTGGGTATGTCCGTGTTACTGATACGTCGCATATATGTACAGTATTTAATAATCACTTTCTGAACATAGCAGGTGAACTAAATAGAAACCTAGTCCCAACAGGGAATCATATAGCGCTCTTAGAAAAAAGTGTTCCGAGACTGTTACCTGAAATGCTCCTCCATGATACTGACAAGAAGGAGATTGAGTTAATAATTAAATCACTAAAGACCAAGAACTCTCATGGATATGACAGGGTATCTAGCAGAATACTGAAGTATTGTTCTATGTATGTTAGCCCAGTACTTAGCCATATCTGTAACTTTTCCTTTAGGAGTGGTCGGTTTCCTGACCGATTAAAGAACTCGGTAGCGAAGCCATTTTATAAAAAGGGAGACATTGATAATGTTGACAATTTTAGACCTATTTCTGTGCCATTGGTGTTTGCTAAAGTTATCGAGAAGGTTACTGGAGCATTTAAAGTCACATAATTTGCTGTCAAATGTTCAGTTTGGTTTTAGAAATGGTTTAACAACTGAAAATGCTATGTTCTCTTTTCTATGTGAGGTTTTGGACGGATAAAATAAAATTTTGCGAACGCTAGCTGTTTTCTTTGATTTAACGAAGGCTTTTGACTGTGTTGACCACAAAATATTACTGCAGAAGTCGGACCATTATGGAGTAAGGGGAGTAGCTTACAATTGGTTCTCCTCTTACTTTAAGAACAGAAAGCAGAAAGTAATTCTCCGCAATATTGAGAGTGGTAGTGATGTTCAGTCCCAATGGAGCACTGTTAAGTGGGGTGTTCCAGTGCTGGGGCCACTGCCGTTTCTTATTTATATAAATGATATGCCTTCTAGTGTTACAGGTGATTCAAAAATATTTCTGTTTGCTGATGACACAAGCTTGATAGTGAAGCATCTTGTGTGTAATATTGAAACAGTAACAAATAATGTAGTTCATGAAATAAGTTCATGGCTTGTGGAAAACAATTTGATGCTAAATCACAGTAAGACTCAGTTTTTACAGTTTCTAACTAGTAATTCAACAAGAACCGATATTTTGATCAGACAGAATGGGCATATTATGAGCGAGACGGAACAGTTCAAGTTCCTAGGCGTTCGTATAGATAGTAAGCTGTTGTGGAAAGCCCATGTACAGGATCTTGTTCAAAAACTAAATGCTGCTTTATTTACCATAAGAACAGTATCTGAAATAAGTGACACTTCAACACGAAAAGTAGTCTACTTCGCATATTTTCATACGCTTATGTTGTATGGTATTATTTTTTGGGGTAAATCTTCTGATTCAAAAAGGACATTTTTGGCTCAAAAGTGGGGTGTTCGAGCTATATGTGGTGTAAGTTCAAGAACCTCTTGTTGACCCCTATTCGATAGTCTGGGAATTCTGACATTGCCCTCACAGTATATATTTTCTTTAATGTCGTTTGTTGTTAGCAACATTAGCCTATTCCCAAGAGTTAATACTAGGCAGAAATCAAATCTGCATGTGGAATGCACTTCCTTGATTCTTGTGCAGAAAGGAGTGCAGTATTCTGCTGCATCCATTTTCAACAAGCTACCACAAGAACTCAAAAATCTTAGCAGTAGCCCAAACTCATTTAAGTCTGAACTGAAGAGTTTCCTCATGGCTCACTCCTTCTATTCTGTCGAGTAGCTCCTAGAAGACCTAAAAAATTAAGCAAATTCTAGTGTTACATTGTTGATTTTCTTTATTTAAACTTACGATTTGTCACCTGAATATGTTTCTTTATTTATTTCATTTTATCTGTTTCTAATATCATGTTACAATTTCATGCATTGACTCGTTCCATGACCATGGAGACTTCTCCTTAATTTGGTCCCACGGAACAATAAATAAATAAATAAATAAAAAGTAGTCCGAAGCACTAACGAGGAAAGCAGCTGAGACAAAAAAACAGATCACTCACACTCAGGTTGCTCAAACTTCATCGCACTAAGCAACTAAGATATCAATAAGAGCGGAAGCCAAAATCGAGTTGAACAAGGTAACAACGTGACTTTATATACAGTAGAAACAGGGTTGTCAGTGCAAGAACTATGGAACGAAAAACAAGAAGACGACGACCACGAGATGTGGATGAGTAGTTATCCCGAAACTGAGAGCTGCGATCTCAAAACAGCTATCTTTTTTGAATAGAAAAAAAATGAATTTTAGCCCTGTAGCTGGAATGAATTATATTTATTATGATTCTGAGAAGTAGTAATATCTTTATGAGAAGGATACTCCTGCTAAAAATCTCTCCTGAATGTGTTTTTATGTATAAGAAATCCGACTGTGTAGATACTGAAAATTATAATTGCAGCATAAACATTTGTTATTTTAAACTATTGCTAATACGATTTTTTTCTATTTTTGCATGCAACGAATGCCTCAGTAAACCCCATACTGACGCATATTAATTGAGGCTGAGACCTGTATTGGAAGTTAAGAGGGACCAACAAGGCATGCCTGGAAAGCAGTAATGGGTGACTGGAATTCGAGTGTAGGAAAAGGGAGAGAAGGAAACATAGTAGGTGAATATGGATTGGGGCTAAGAAATGAAAGAGGAAGCCGCCTAGTAGAATTTTGCACGGAGCACAACTTAATCGTAGCTAACACTTGGTTTAAGAATCATGAAAGAAGGTTGTATACGTGGAAGAACCCTGGAGATACTAAAAGGTATCAGATAGATTATATAATGGTAAGACGGAGATTTAGGAACCAGGTTTTAAGTTGTAAGACATTTCCAGGGGCAGATGTGGACTCTGACCACAATCTATTGGTTATGACCTGTAGAGTAAAACTGAAGAAACTGCAAAAATGTGGGAAATTAAGGAGATGGGACCTGGATAAACTGAAAGAACCAGAGGTTGTACAGAGTTTCAGAGAGAGCATAAGGGAACAATTGACAGGAATAGGGGAAAGAAATACAGTAGAAGAAGAATGGGTAGCTCTGAGGGATGTAGTAGTGAAGGCAGCAGAGGATAAAGTAGGTACAAAGACGAGGGCTGCTAGAAATCCTTGGGTAACAGAAGAAATATTGAATTTAATTGATGAAAGGAGAAAATATAAAAATGCAGTAAATGAAGCAGGCAAAAAGGAATACAAACGTCTCAAAAATGAGATCGACAGGAAGTGCAAAATGGCTAAACAGGGATGGCTAGAGGACAAATGTAAGGATGTAGAAGCTTATCTCACTAGGGGTAAGATAGATACTGCCTACAGGAAAATTAAAGAGACCTTTGGAGAGAAGAGAACCACGTGTATGAATATCAAGAGCTCAGATGGCAGCCCAGTTCTAAGCAAAGAAGGGAAGGCAGAAAGGTGGAAGGAGTATATAGAAGGTTTATACAAGGGCGATGTACTTGAGGACAATATTATGGAAATAGAAGAGGATGTAGATGAAGACGAAATGGGAGATACGATACTGCGTGAAGAGTTTGACAGAGCACTGAAAGACCTGAGTCGAAACAAGGCCCCCGGAGTAGACAACATTCCATTAGAACTACTGACGGCCTTGGGAGAGCCAGTCATGACAAAACTCTACCAGCTGGTGAGCAAGATGTATGAGACAGGCGAAATACCCTCAGACTTCAAGAAGAATATAATAATTCCAATCCCAAAGAAAGCAGGTGCTGACAGATGTGAAAATTACCGAACTATCAGTTTAATAAGCCACGGCTGCAAAATACTAACGCGAATTCTTTACAGACGAATGGAAAAACTGGTAGATGCAGACCTCGGGGAGGATCAGTTTGGATTCCGTCGAAATATTGGAACACGTGAGGCAATACTGACCTTACGACTTATCTTAGAAGAAAGATTAAGAAAAGGCAAACCTACGTTTCTAGCATTTGTAGACTTAGAGAAAGCTTTTGACAATGTTGACTGGAATACTCTTTTTCAAATTCTAAAGGTGGCAGGGGTAAAATACAGGGAGCGAAAGGCTATTTATAATTTGTACAGAAACCAGATGGCAGTAATAAGAGTCGAGGGGCATGAAAGGGAAGCAGTGGTTGGGAAAGGAGTGAGACAGGGTTGTAGCCTCTCCCCGATGTTATTCAATCTGTATATTGAGCAAGCAGTAAAGGAAACAAAAGAAAAATTCGGAGTAGGTATTAAAATTCATGGAGACGAAGTAAAAACTTTGAGGTTCGCCTATGACATCGTAATTCTGTCAAAGACAGCAAAAGATTTGGAAGAGCAGTTGATTGGAATGGATTGTGTCTTGAAAGGAGGATATAAGATGAGCATTAACAAAAGCAAAACGAGGATAATGGAATGTAGTTAAATTAAATCGGGTGATGCTGAGGGAATTAGATTAGGAAATGAGACACTTAAAGTAGTAAAGGAGTTTTGCTATTTAGGAAGTAAAATAACTGATGATGGTCGAAGTAGAGAGGATATAAAATGTAGACTGGCAATGGCAAGGAAAGCGTTTCTGAAGAAGAGAAATTTGTTAACATCGAATATAGATTTATGTATCAGGAAGTCGTTTCTGAAAGTATTTGTTTGGAGTGTAGCCATGTATGGAAGTGAAACATGGACGATAACTAGTTTGGACAAGAAGAGAATAGAAGCTTTCGAAATGTGGTGCTACAGAAGAATGCTGAAGATTAGATGGGTAGATCGCATAACTAATGAGGAAGTATTGAATAGGATTGGGGAGAAGAGAAGTCTGTGGCACAACTTGACCAGAAGAAGGGATCGGTTGGTAGGACATGTTCTGAGGCATCAAGGGATCACAAATTTAGCATTGGAGGGCAGCGTGGAGGGTAAAAATCGTAGAGGGAGACCGAGAGATGAGTACACTAAGCAGATTCAGAAGGATGTAGGTTGCAGTAGGTACTGGGAGATGAAGCAGCTTGCACAGGATAGAGTAGCATGGAGAGCTGCATCAAACCAGTCTCAGGACTGAAGACATCAACAACAACAACACTCCCATATGAAGTGGAAACGTTGTTAGCAAAAATGTCGAGATGTTCTTGACAGATTTGCTTCGAATTTTTACGGGATATTTCAGAAAACATTCGAGCGGACGTAGGCTATACATTTTAGAGATTGGAACGTACAAGAAGTCAGTTAAATTCGACTGCCAGAAAAAAATTGCTGTGCTGTGCAAATGTGCGGTTTCGTTTTAATTCCTCACAGTCGGTTTTTACAGGAAACCTGTGATTTAAGAAAGTTGTATTTATGGCTTATCGACTTGACATTAAAACACTTCTACGCAATTTGAATCGTCCGAAAATTTGTAATGGTACCCGTTTGCAGATGAAATCTATTCGAAAGAGCGTCGTTGAAACCATTACCCTCACAGATCCAGCAGCTGGAAAGACAACCTTCATACCTCAAAACCAGTTATCCCAACCGGTCTACCCGTTCATTTTAAGCGACTTCAGTTTCCAACCAGGGAAGACTCAAGGTCAGACTTTCAAATACGCTAGAATGGATGCACAATCACAGTGTTTTTCGCGTGGTCAGAATTATATGTTGCCCTTTCACAAATTGTTAGTTCAAAAAGCCAGGTCATACTCTTACCATACAGTATGCAAAAACCAAAAATGTTGTATATTCGGAAGTTTTGTAATTGTACTGAGTACAAAAAAGAATTAAAGGAAAATAACCTAAACATTTGGTTTAAGAATCATGAAAGAAGGTTGTGTACGTGGAACGGGCCTGGAGACACTGGAAGGTTTCAGATAGATTATATAATGGTATGACAGAGATTTAGGAACCAGGTTTTAAACTGTAAGACTTTTCCAGGGGCAGATGTGGACTCTGACCACAATTTGTTGGTTATGAACTGTAGACTAAAACTGAAGAAACTGCAGAAAGGTAGAAGTTTAAGCAGATGGAACCTGGATAAACTGAAAGAATCTGAGGTTGTAGAGAGTTTCAGAGAGAGCATTAGGGAACTATTGACAATAACAGGAGAAAGAGATACAGTAAAAGACAACTGCGTAGCTTTGAGAGAATAAATAGTGAAGGCAGCAGAGGATCAAGTAGGTAAAAAGAAGAGGTCTAGAAGAAATCCATGGGTAACAGAAGAGATATTGAATCTAACTGATGGAAGAAGAAAATATGAAATGCGGTGAATGAAGCAGGCGAAAAAGAATACAAACGTCTCAAAAATGAGATCCACAAGAAGTGCAAAATGGCTAAGCAGAGATGGCTAGAGGACAAATGCAAGGATGTAGAGGCCTATATCACTAGGGGTAAGATAGTTACTGCCTGCAGGAAGATTAAAGAGACCTTTGGAGAAAAGAGAACCACCTGTATGAATATCAAGAGCTCAGATGGAAAACCAGTCTCAAGCAAAGACGGGAAAGCGTAAAGGTGGGAGGAATACATAGAAGCTGTAATACAAGGGCGATGTACTTAAGGGCAATATTATGGAAATGGATCAGGACGTCGATGAAGATCAAATGGGAGATATGATAACTGCATGAAGAATTTGACAGATCACTGAAAAACATAAGACGAAAAAAGCTCAAGCAATAGACAACATTCCATTAGAACTACTGACAGCCTTGGGAGAGCCAGTCCTGACAAAACTCTACCCTCTGGTGAGAAGGATGTATGAGACAGGCGAAATACCCACAGACTTCAAGAAGAATATAATATTCCAATTTCAAAGAAAGCAGGTGCTGACAGGTGTGAAAATTATCGAACCATCAGTTAAAATGTCACTGTTCCAAAATACTGACACGAATTCTTTACAACGAATGGAAAAACTGGTAGCAGCAGACCTCGGGGAAGATCAGTTGGAACACGCGTCGGATTGTTGCAGGTGTCCAGCGCCCATGTGTGTTCTGGTACTGCCATGCAGAAGGAGAGTGTGCTCCATGTGTGGATGAACTCGTCGAATTCGGAACTCGATTCCAGCACCCTGTTTCTCACCCACCGAAATTGTTACTTTACACACCGCCATGTTACGTGCTACAATTCGGAGCTCTTTAGTGGCATAGGGCTCCAAATATGTAGACACGAAGAAAAAAGATATTGAATGTTGATAATGTTTCTTTCATTAAATCCTCATAATATCCTCTCTGGAGTAGCATAGTGAAAACAGCAGAGAATCAGAGACAGATGTATGCAATATATGTGACATACACGTTCGCGAGCGAAGCTGCAGGTAAGAAGGTAATGAGTATATAAACATGAATGAGTTTATGAAAAAGACAAATTTAATTAATATTGTTTTCGTTAGACCAGCCAACTTCAAATATTATACTTTGTATTTTTATAGTTTTAATGTCGTTACTGCGTAAGCCACCAGTTATTTGTATAGGTCAGGTAGTTTCCACGGTATTATTACTCGTTAGAATGCGCAAGGAAGTGTGGGTTGTAGAGATGTTTGAACAGAATTTTCTTTCTAGTTAAATTGATTCCAATTTCATTTATTATGCGAAGTTCAGAGAATAGAAACATTTTATTTTTATTTTTAGGAGGGTGGCTATATCTTCGGAAACCTTCGAAAGGACCTCATGTTTTACTAACAGAAAATAATTAAAACTTTTTATAAGTGAATGAATAGTAGTCCCATCTGAAATCGGCCGTCATTTTATGTGTAAGTTTGATGAGAAAATCATCAGTAAGAAAAGGAAATTTTTTGGAGGAGTATTGTACTCATTGGCAAATACCGTGAAGGCATTTGGAGGAATCAGTGAAAATCATAGTGTGCGACGTAGGGACGATACAGCGCTGGAATGGACGCCAAAGTAGCGACGCTACACATCAGCACATCAGTACAGGAGGATTACGGCACTGGATATCGAGACCGGTGGACTTAGAGAAAGATTAGGAAGTGCTATAGAAATATTGATTTAACTAACAATTGTGGATGGAATACCGAGTGCATAAAATCGGCGTGACTACTGAATAAGAAAATTATAGAAGAAATTTTGTTTTAGCATAGTGATGAACCTAGTGAAATAATGTGGTGCAATCAGTGATAACGTTGTATGATAGTGGTTGATGCCGCGAAACAAATAGGAAATGATAAGTAGTTATTTCAAAGGAATTTTTGTAGGTCAGTTATTTCATTTGACCATTTACCTACGATTCAATATCCAGAAAAGATTGATGCAGCTGGAGCTCGCTATCATCTTGAAAACACACAGCAGATTTTACCCATGATAGGAGAATACTTCTTCAACGCAGAAGATATATCAAAAAACCGTTTCAAGATAAAGACAAAGGGAATTTCAATGTTCAAGATTAAAATTTGCGGGTCATAGATAATCTCACTAGCATTTCATTGCAGTCAGCTTACATCATATGAACAGATACAACAATCCGTTGCACATACAAACATTTTAAAATTAAGCCTAATTTCGGAAACAGTAAAAACACAATGGCAGTCATATTATACTTGGCTACCCGTGCCACGATTAACAGAAAGAAACAGTACGAACAGTTACTAAAAAACCAGCCATGTTATAAGTTTATTTAATTTTTGGACATACAGTCCTTCTTTTCAAATGTTTCAAACAATGATTAGAAAAGACTTCATCAGCTAATTCTGTGATTCCATCGTTACTTTTTACTTATTCCCATGTGTTGATTACACATTGTTTGATTCTTAATGCAATCGATTTTCAGTCCTACGTAACAACTTTCACTTATTTCTCCCATTCGCTGTCCAAGGTTATCTGCACTAGAGGCAATCAGTATAGTGCAATCAGCAAAACGAGAATGCTTCACACTTACTTCATTACAATGCATTCTTTCTTCTTTTCCTAGTTTAAGGACATGAAAAGTTCCCCTATGACACCTGAGAATAGTTTTGATGATATAGAAACTCCTTGTTTGTCCCCTGTTTCGATTTTGAATTACTCACTGTCCTGATGAAGTATAATGGATGGTGTAGCTTTGATGTATATATTCTTCAGATATTGACATAGATTCAGTCAATTCTTTGTTACTCAAGAGCTGCCAACACAGATTTTATTGGAAGTGAGACAAAAGCTTTCTCAGAAATCTATAAATGTCAAGCAAAATGTTAATCCATAGTCTTTTCTCTACTGCGTAATTTAATTCATAACTTACGAATATCCCATTGTGTAGCGTACACTTGTACAAACACTATGTGCTTTTGTCTCATTAAAATATAAATTTTTATACCTGGTACTTTACCGATCGAAAGCTAGAAGATCTGATGTTTCTTGTGTCTCATATGTTCACTTTCTTGTGACGGAAAATGATTACAACATTGTTCTCGGGAGTTGTCTTCTTCTATAAACACACTGTAAATAGCATTGGTTACAGCAATGTTCTCAGAAATTAGTTACTTCTATAAACACACTGTAAGTATCATTCAAAGTTCCTTGTGTGTAACTTTTCCTTTAGCGTTAATCGTTTGTTTTGGAACGCCATCAGCTCCAGGCATCTTTCGCTTCTTCGTTCCATAAAAGACTCTATACACCCTTCAGGCATTACTGCCCCGCAGAGTGAAAAATTCACTCTACTTTTCGTTTCCTTTTTTCGCACTTGCAAGATCTTCTGCTATTTGCATAATACCTTTGTTAAATAGCTGTACCTTCGTCTCTTTCTGTGTAGCTCTAATTTTTTTAAGATAATAAACCTGTTTAATTCAGTTTTATATTGCTCTCCCTTTTTAGGCAAATACTCATAATCTATATTGTTGACTTTTCTTCCGACGGATCTGTTTCTTTCTAGGTTTGTATCTACTTTGGCTCTACGTCTTAGGGGTCACTTGCAGTTCGAAAGACCATCACATTTTTGAGGTCTGTTATTTGATAAAATGTAATCAGTTTCACTATTAGAACATTTTTGTTCTTGTGAAGTGCGTCGTTCATTAGCTTTCCTCTAGTCGGAATCAGGTGTAGGAATCAGTATAAAGGCTGGGTTTATTCGATATAAAGGCAGGGTTTCTACGAAAATAATAGTACAATGTCTGTAGCATACTGTATCTAACTAATGATGAAAGTAATAGATACATATAAGACATAAACAATTATGACGAAATTACATAGTTTCTTTCATAACAGGTGTAACAAAATAAGGCGTTTGCATTTCCTGGCTGAAAACTGGTATAAACGCACTCACTGTCTTTTGGTGTTGTCGCATTGTTGGTAGTTTGTCCATCCTACCTTCTTCCTATTTACCTCAAAAATTCTCTTCGGCATTGATTTTGTTAAGGTTTGTAGTTCTTTCAGTGAAATTGTCGCTCACTCTTCCTGTATCGCACTTTGCAGTTCACATATGGCCTAAACATGCCTTCCATTGCGATAAACATGCCTTGTAAGTGCTCCCCAAAGGTCTCTATGGGGTTCATCTCTGGCCTACGTGCAGGCCAGGGCAAGACATCGATATCTTTATCCCGAAACCACTTTTGGTTGTAGTAGAAACACGCACAGATCAATTATTTTGTCGAAACATTAGACTTTCGTTCCACAGGTCCTCATACATTCTAATCAATTCTGTCTCTACCATCTCGGTGTAGATCTTAGAGTTCGTTCTAATGTTCAGACAAGTAATACGTGATTTACCTTTAGCGCAGAAGGCTGCCCATACAATAACACTTTCCCCACCAACTTTCTGCTCATTCTTGCTAGCTGCTCTGTTCTTGTATCATGCGGATACTATTGAAATCCATCCCGTCTGTATAAATTAAACTTCTTCTCGTCACTGAAGATCACTTTATCTCATTACGAAGCCCTTGACTTATATTTATCAGCAGACTCCAATCAAACCTGTTTATTTTTAGATGTCAGAGTAGGTTTCTGCAGTCGTTACTCCTCATTTGACAAAATTTGTTGTACGCGTCTGACAATTGCTGACAACTGTAAATCAGCTACAAGTTGAGAAGAATAACCGTTTGTGGCCCTTGCTTTGCGCAAAAGGAAGAGTTTCGATGCCTCAAATAACTTTCTACTTTGCCCGTATTTTCCGTCCCGTCCACATCGTGTGCCCAATCTAAAAAAAAAAAAAAAAAAAATGGTTCAAATGGCTCTGAGCACTATGGGACTTAACATCTGTGGTCATCAGTCCCCTAGAACTTGGAACTACTTAAACCTAACGAACCTAAGGACATCACACAGATCCATGCCCGAGGCAGGATTCGAACCTGCGACCGTAGCAGTCGCGCGGTTCCTGACTGAGCGCCTAGAACAGCGAGACCACCGCGGCCGGCGCCCAATCTAACATAAGTGTTAGTTGGTGTAATGAAACGGTTAAACTTCTTCGCATTTGACAATTAGAGAGTCCCATTTCCTCGTGCGCCCCGATACTTGGTTTGTCATCTCATGATAAATGCGAAACTATTTGACTGCATTTGTCAGTATACTGTATCCCATACTATTGCATATACGCTGTGCACAACTTTCCAGCCTACAATGTTAACGTTAATTTGCCTACAAATATCCGTGCTTGTAAAATGATTTCCACTATTGCATGTCAGGGTTAAATATGTTGTTCCACTCGACAAATTCTACTAAAGCATGATCTCTATAATTTATGGTACTGTATCCTAAGTTTCCCACTGAAAATCGTTCGTAAGTTTTTAATCTACCTTGGTTTTAGAATCTTCCATTAACATCTTGTAGTGCGATGTGCTGTTATTTTTGAGCATCTGTAATACTTCGTATTCTACTACGTCAGAATGTGAGCACGCAGGTGCATAGATTAGAATGATTTCCGTGGAATATATTTTATGTATTTTTAAAACAGGTCTTACTAATCTGGACCATACTGGTACGTACCGAAACGGAAGAAAACAGAGTGAAGGGCGAAATACTAAATTCTGCCTTACGAAATTGTTTCACAGCGGAAGGTTGTAACAAGGTCCCTCGTTTCAATCACAGTATGACGTCGAAATGGCAGATATTGAAATAACCGATAGCGGAATAGAGAAGCAACTACAATGCTTTGCAGTGGAAAGGCATGCCTACTAGAGAGATACCTACTAGATTCTGCAAAGATCATGCGAAAGAACTTACTCCCCTTCTAGCAGCAATTTATAGGACATCGCTGGAGCAACGAAGGGTACCTAGTGACACGAAATAAATAAGTAAATAAATAAATAAATAAAATAAACGTAGGTCATTCCAGTTTTGAAGAACGGCCATAGGACAATGCACATAATTACAGGCGTATATTAGTCTGTTATAGAATTTTGGAACATGTGTTCATCAAGAATTATGACGTTTTTGCAGATCGAAAATCTCCTCTATGAAAATCAACATGGATTTCGCAAACAGAGGTATGCCGAAACTCACCACCTCTGTTGCTCCCATGATACACATAGTGCTGTAGACAACGGCGCTCAGGTTGGGGCCGTGTTCCTTGACTTCAGGATGACATGTGACTCTGTCCCGCATTGCCGGTAAGTGAAAGAAATACGAGCTTATCATGAATCGGACCAGATTTGCGACTGGATTCATGACTTCCTTGCAGGCGGATATCAACATATTGCTTAACGGAACAAAATCGACGGACGTAAAGGTTATTTCCGCGTTACACCAACGAAGCGTGGTAGGAGCGTTACTATTTACAGTGTATATAAGTAATCTAGCACAGGGCTTTCCAACGTGTCCTCGGACCCCCTAGGGGTCCGCTGGCTCTTTCTAGGAGGTCCGCGGCTGTTGTTGTTGTTGTCTTCAGTCCTGAGACTGGTTTGATGCAGCTCTCCATGCTACCCTATCCTGTGCAAGCTTCTTCATGTCCCAGTACTTACTGCAACCCACAGCCTTCTGGATCAGCTTAGTGTATTCATCTCTTGGTCTCCCTCTACGATATTTACCCTCCACGCTGCCCTCAAGTGCTAAATTTCTGATCCCTCGATGCCTCAGAACATGTCCTACCAACCGATCCCTTCTTTTTGCCAAGTTGTGCCACATACTCCTCCCCAATTCTATTCAATACTTCATCATTAGTTGTGTGATCTACCCATCTAATCTTCAGCATTCTTGTGTAGCATCACATTTCGAAAGTTTCTCCGAATTTTCTATTGTTTCCTTCACTGCTTGCTCAACATACAGATTGAATAACATCCGGGAAAGGCTACAACCCTGCCTCACTCCCTTCCCAGTCACTGCTTCCCTTTTATGCCCCTCGACTCTTATAACACCCATCTGATTTCTGTACAAATTGTAAATAGCCTTTCGCTTCCTGTATTTTACCCCTGCCACCTTTAGAATTTGAAAGAGAGTATTCCAGTCAACATTGTGAAAAGCTTTCTCTAAGTCTACAAGTCTTCTCTAAGTCCGCGGCTACCCTTCACCAAATCGTGTAAAATAATGAGTAAAATTATTGAATAAAAATGTTAAAACCAAATTCATCCCTTTTTTTCGTGTGAAAAACATGTGTACTTTTACTTCAGGTCGTATTCCCAAGCAGCTTTGCGGTTCCTAAGTGAGCACGCATACACAGTTTAGTGTCAGAGAATGTGGCTTCTCTGATCGACTGTTTCGCAACAACACGGCGATCGTTTGCGCACCGGCTCACGGCGGTAGATGCGCTGAAACCTTTTACGCATGCGCGGAGCGAGCTTTGTCGGCCAATAACAGCGCTCGCTGGCACGTAATGCGGCCCCAGGCATCATTAAATGTTAAACTTGCTTTGTCAGTGCACTAGCTGTTTCAATAAGTCGATTTTTGACCTTCAAACTGTTTTCATTCATCTCTAAACCAAAGACTATTGATTCTTCGGAGGGGGGGGGGGGGGGTAATTGGGAACATGGAACTTGCATTAAGAAGTTTTCAGTTCCCATGGGCTTCGCTCTGAAATTTAAAGTTACTGTGCTCTTGACTGACTACGGGTCCGCCATGGATTTTCGACTGAAGAAGGGGTCCATCAGCTGAAAAGGCTGGGAAGCCCTGATCTAGCAGGAGGCGTCGGAAGTTCTGGAAGACTGTATGCAGATACCGCTGTTGTCTATAAGAAAGTATCGACGCCGGAAGACATTATCGATTTGCAGAATGACCTGCAGATTATGATGTAACGGGCGAGTTATGGCACCCTGAAAATATTCCATGTTCGGAGTTGACGTGGCCGTATGGGCAGCTCAGCAAGCCGGGGCTCGTCGGCAACAGCGTGATGCCGAATCTTAGCCGGAGCAAGAGGGGTAGCCCCAGCCCGTGGGCCAGTCCGATTGCGTGGCTGGGAATTCCATGTTGACGCTGTGGCGAGGACTGCGCTTTGTGTCGATGAAGGAGATTTGTATGCGAGGAGTGCCAAAGATGGCGGACTTTGTGAAACCATAATGGCAGGCATTTCACAGTTCATGTAGAAATTAATAATAGCCAGAGAAATCATGATACCTTAAAAAGAAACATGTACATTATCACTATTTGCATGACGATTCTGATGGTGTAATTAGACTTTCAATACAGAATGAAATTTCCACTCTACCGCGGAGTGTACGCTCATATGAAACTTCCTGGCAGGTTAAAACTGTGTGCCGGACCGAGAGTCAAACTCGGGACCTCTCCCTTTCTCGGGCAAGTGCTCTACCATCTGAGCTACCGAAGCACGACTCACGCCCGGTACTCACAGCTTTACTTCTGCCAGTATCTCGTGTCCTACCTTCTAAACTTAACAGAAGCTCTCCTGCGGACGAAGCAGAACTAGCACTCCTGAAAGGAAGGATACTGCGGAGACATGGCTTAGCCACATCCTGGGGGATGTTACCAGAATGAGATTTTCACTCCGCATCGGAGTGTGCGCTGATATGGAACTTCCTGGCAGATTAAAACTGTGTGCCCGACCGAGACTCGAACTCGCGACCTTTGCCTTTCGCGGGCAAGTGCTCTACCATCTAAGCTACCGAAGCACGACTCAGGCCCGGTACTCACAGCTTTACTTCATATCAGCGCACACTCCGCTGCAGAGTGAATATCTCATTCTGGAAATATCCCCCAGGCTGTGGATAAGCCATGTCTCCGCAGTATCCTTTCTTTCAGGAGTGCTAGTTCTGCAAGGTTCGCAGGAGACCTTCTGTACAGTTTGGAAGGTAGGAGACGAGATGCTGGCAGAAGTAAAGCTGTGAGTAGCGGCCGTGAGTCGTGCTTCGGTAGCTCACATGGTAGAGCACTTGCCTGCGAAAAAGCAAAGGTCCCGAGTTCGAGTCTCGGTCGGGCACACAGTTTAATCTGCCAGGAAGTTTCATTCCACAGTTACATTAGAAAACGGTAGCAGCATGCTTGTAAATATAGCTGTTCGTCTATGTATTTGTTTATATCTGATATATACTATTCATGAAGAAATTGGTCAAATACACTCCTGGAAATGGAAAAAAGAACACATTGACACCGGTGTGTCAGACCCACCATACTTGCTCCGGACACTGCGAGAGGGCTGTACAAGCAATGATCACACGCACGGCACAGCGGACACACCAGGAACCGCGGTGTTGGCCGTCGAATGGCGCTAGCTGCGCAGCATTTGTGCACCGCCGACGTCAGTGTCAGCCAGTTTGCCGTGGCATGCGGAGCTCCATCGCAGTCTTTAACACTGGTAGCATGCCGCGACAGCGTGGACGTGAACCGTATGTGCAGTTGACGGACTTTGAGCGAGGGCGTATAGTGGGCATGCGGGAGGCCGGGTGGACGTACCGCCGAATTGCTCAACACGTGGGGCGTGAGGTCTCCACAGTACATCGATGTTGTCGCCAGTGGTCGGCGGAAGGTGCACGTGCCCGTCGACCTGGGACCGGACCGCAGCGACGCACGGATGCACGCCAAGACCGTAGGATCCTACGCAGTGCCGTAGGGGACCGCACCGCCACTTCCCAGCAAATTAGGGACACTGTTGCTCCTGGGATATCGGCGAGGATCATTCGCAACCTTCTCCATGAAGCTGGGCTACGGTCCCGCACACCGTTAGGCCGTCTTCCGCTCACGCCCCAACATCGTGCAGCCCGCCTCCACTGGTGCCGCAACAGGCGTGAATGGAGGGACGAATGGAGACGTGTCGTCTTCAGCGATGAGAGTCGCCTCTGCCTTGGTGCCAATGATGGTCGTATGCGTGTTTGGCGCCGTGCAGGTGAGCGCCACAATCAGGACTGCATACGACCGAGGAACACAGGGCCAACACCCGGCATCATGGTGTGGGGAGCGATCTACTACACTGGCCGTACACCTCTGGTGATCTTCGAGGGGACACTGAATAGTGCACGGCACATCCAAACCGTCATCGAACCCATCGTTCTACCATTTCTAGACCGGCAAGGGAACTTGCTGTTCCAACAGGACAATGCACGTCCGCATGTGTCCCGTGCCACCCAACGTGCTCTAGAAGGTGTAAGTCAACTACCCTGGCCAGCAAGATCTCCGGATCTGTCCCCCATTGAGCATGTTTGTGACTGGATGAAGCGTCGTCTCACGCGGTCTGCGCGTCCAGCACGATCGCTGGTCCAACTGAGGCGCCAGGTGGAAATGGCATGGCAAGCCGTTCCGCAGGACTACATCCAGCATCTCTACGATCGTCTCCATGGGAGAATAGCAGCCTGCATTGCTGCGAAAGGTGGATACACACTGTACTCGTGCCGACATTGTGCATGCTCTGTTGCCTGTGTCTATGTGCCTGTGGTTCTGTCAGTGTGATCATGTGATGTATCTGACCCCAGGAATGTGTCAATAAAGTTTCCCCTTCCTGGGACAATGAATTCACAGTGTTCTTATTTCAATTTCCAGGAGTGTATTTACTGTGTTTTAGTAAGCACAGAGACATTGGGCTACTGGCCTACTTTTGATTCTACGAGGGTCACTCCAAAAGAAATGCACAATATTTAAAAAAAAATACAGTTTTCATTCTGAATGTGTGCAAGTTTTACGGTGCGTAGATACATCCTTCCTGCTTGTTTTCAAACTTAGTTCAATCAGTTCCCATGAGTGGCGCCGTCACAACATGTCTTTAAGGTGGCTGCTACACTTGACGTTCGTCAGAAGCAACGTGCTGTCATAGAATTCCTGTGCTGTGAAAACGAGATAGCGGGAAACACCCACAAGAGGTTGAGAAAGGTGTATAGAGATGCTGCTGTCGATCGCAGTACAGTTAGTCGGTGGGCAAACCGGTTACGTGATGAAAGCGGGAACGGCAATATTGGTGATTTTCATCGCAGCGGCAGGCCTCGTACTGCACACACTCCAGACAATGTGCAGAGAGTTGACTGCTGACAGACGCATCACAGTGAACGAATTGTCACGCTACGTTGGGATAGCGGAAGGAAGTGTTTACAGAATACTGAAAGTGTTGGCGTTAAAAAAGGTTTGTGCCAGGTGGGTTCCCAGGATGTTCACAGTGGCTCACAAAGAAACAAGAAAAACGGTATGCAGCTAACTTTTGGAACAGTACGAGAATGGTGGAGATGTATTTCTTGGAAGAATTGTAACAGGTGACGAAACATAGGTCCACCATTCTTCACCAGAGACGAAGAGGCATTCAATGGAGTGGCATCATACAAATTCAACCCAAGGAAAAAAAATTCAAAACCACATCTTCTACTGGAAAAGTTATGGTTATGGTGTTTTTCGATTCCGAAGGACTCTTGCTTGTGGACCTAATCATGCCAAGTGGAACCACCATAAATTCTGATGCATATGTGACGACACTGAAGAAACTTCAAGCTCGACTGAGTCATGGTCGACCACATCGGCGAAAGCAGGATGTTTTGCTGTTGCACGACAATGCAAGGCCACATGTCAGTCAAAAAACTATGAAAGTGATCACAAAACTCGGGTAGACAACACAGAAACACCCGCCTTCCAGTCCTGACCTGGCTCAATGCGACTATCATGTAATTGGGAAACTGAAAGGCTCTCTTCGTGGAACAAGGTTTGAATATGATGACTCCCTTGTGCACGCTGCCAAACAGTGGCTCCAACAGGTTGGTCTAGAATTTTAACGTGCGGGTATTCGGGCATTGGTTCCAAGATGGCGTAAGGCAGTTGAGAGGGATGGAAATTATGTGGAGAAATGAAAATACTGTTCCTAAAGGATGTATCTACTCACTGTAAAACTTTCAAACATGTAGAATAAAAGACGGATATAAAAAAAATAGTGCGCATTTCTTTTGGAGTGACCCTTGTATTTCTTTGATATATGTTTATTTAATCATCATCATCATCATTTAAGACTGATTATGCCTTTCAGCGTTCAGTCCGGAGCATAGCCCCCTTATAAAATTCCTCCACGTCCCCTATTTAGTGCAAACATTGGTGCCTCTTCTGATGTTAAACCTATTACTTCAAAATCATTCTTAACCGAATCCAGGTACCTTCTCCTTGGTCTGACCCGACTCCTCCTACCCTCTACTGCTGAACCCATGAGTCTCTTGGGTAACCTTGCTTCTCCCATGTGTGTAACATCACCCCACCATCTAAGCCTGTTCGCCCTGACTGATACATCTATAGAGTTCATTCCCAGTTTTTCTTTGATTTTCTCATTGTGGACACCCTCCTGCCATTGTTCCCATCTACTAGTACCTGCAATCATCCTAGCTACTTTCATATCCGTAACCTCAACCTTGTTGATAAGGTAACCTGAATCCACCCAGCTTTCACTCCCATACAACAAAGTTGGTCGAAAGATTGAACGGTGCACTGATAACTTAGTCTTGGTACTGACTTCCTTCTTGCAGAAGAGAGTAGATCGTAGATGAGCGCTCACTGCATTAGATTTGCTACACCTCGCTTCCAGTTCCTTCACTATGTTACCATCCTGTGAGAATATGCATCCTAAGTACTTGAAACCGTCCAACTGTTCTAACTTTGTTCCTCCTATTTGGCACTCAATCCGTTTATATTTCTTTCCCACTGACATTACTTTCGTTTTGGAGATGCTAATCTTAATACCATAGTCCTTTCATTTCTGATCTAGCTCCGAAATATTACTTTGCAAACTTTCAATCGCATCTGCCATCACAACTAAGTCATCTGCATATGCAAGACTGCTTATTTTGTGTTCACATATCTCAATCTCACCCAGCCAGTCTACTGTTTTCAACATGTGATCCATAAATAATATGAACAACAGTGGAGACAGGTTGCAGCCTTGTCTTACCCCTGAAACTACTCTGAACCATGATCTCAATTTACCGTCAACTCTAACTGCTGCCTGACTATCCATGTAAAGACCTTTAATTGCTTGCAAGAGTTTGCCTCCTATTCCATAATCTCGTAGAACAGACAATAAATTCCTCCTAGGAACCCGGTCATATGCCTTTTCTAGATCTATAAAGCATAGATACAATTCCCTGTTCCACTCATAACATTTCTCCATTATTTGCCGTAAGCTAAAGATCTGGTCCTGGAAACCTCTAAGAGGCTTAAACCCACACTGATTTTCATCCAATTGGTCCTCAACTAATACTCGCACTTTCCGTTCAACAATACCGGAGAAGATTTTACCACAACGCTGATTAAAAAGATACCTCTGTAGTTGTTACAATCTTTTCTGTTTCCATGTTTAAAGACTGATGTGATTACTGCTTTTGTCCAGTCTGATGGAACCTGTCCCAACTCCCAGGCCATTTCAATTATCCTGTGTAGCCATTTAAGACCTGACATTCCACTGTATTTGATGAGCTCCGACTTAATTTCATCCACCCCACCTGCTTTATTGCACTGCAATCTATTGATCATTTTCTCCACTTCCTCAAATGTGATCCTATTTCCATCATCATTCCTATCCCATTATACCTCGAAATCTGAAACATTACTGATCGTATTTTCACCTACATTGAGCAACTCTTCAAAATATTCCCTCCATCTGCCCAAGGCATCCACAGGATTCACCAGCAGTTTTCCTGACCTGTCCAAAATACTTGTCATTTCCTTCTTACCTCCCTTTCGAAGACTGCTAATTACACTCCAGAATGGTTTTCCAGCAGCTCGACCCATACCCTCCAATCTGTTTTCAAAGTCTTCCCAAGATTTATTCTTGGATGCTGCAATTATCTGTTTGGCTTTGTTTCTTTCTTCAACGTAACTTTCTCTGTCTACCTGAGTTCTAGTATGTAGCCAGGCTGTTTGCTTCATCCTACTTTTACACACTACTGTTCCAAGACATTATTTAGCCACTTCTAGTACTGTGTCCCTGTACCTTGTCCATTCCTTTTCCAATGACTGTAATTGACTACATTCAACTAATTGGTGCCTTTCTGAGATCGCTGTTATGTACTTGTGCCGGATTTCCTTATCCTGAAGTTTCTCCACTCTTATCCTCCTACATATGGACCTGACCTCCTGCACTTTCGGCCTCACAATCCCAATTTCACTACAGATTAAATAATGATCAGTGTCATCAAAGAATCCCCTGAATACAGTGTGTCCCTTACAGCTTTCCTGAATTCCTGATCTGTTATTATATAGTCAATGACAGATCTGGTTCCCCTTCCTTCCCAAGTATACCGGTGAATGTTCTTATGTTTAAAAAAGGAGTTTGTGATTACTAAGCCCATACTGGCACAGAAATCCAGGAGTTGTTTCCCGTTCCTGTTGGCCTCCATATTTCTCTAAATTTACCCATAACCTTTTCATACTCTTCTGTTCGATTTCCAATCCTGGCATTAAAATCACCCGTGAGCAGAACACTGTCCTTGTCTTTTACTCCAACAACTACATCACTGAGTGCCTCATAAAAACTATCCATCTTATCTTGATCTGTCCCTTCACAATGCGAATATACTGACACAATCCTAATTTTGTTGCTAGACACTGTCAAATCTATCCACATCAGTCGTTCGATTACATACCTTATTGTAACTACGCTGGGTTCCATTTCTTTCGTGATGTAAAGCCCTATACCCATTGTGCTATTCCTGCTTTGACTCCTGACAGGTAGACCTTGTATTCTCCCACTTCCTCTTCTTTCTCACCTCTTACCCGAATGTCACTAACAGCTAAAACGTCCAGCCCCATCTTACTTGCAGCCTCTGCCAGCTCTACCTTCTTCCCAGAGTAGCCCCCATTGACATTAATAGCTCCCCTTCTCATTACCATTTGTTTGCCAAGTCGTATCTTAGGAGTCCCTGGTTTGTCAGTTAGAGGTGGGACTCCGTCACCTCCAAAGGTCCGAGGGATTTTGCTCTGATTGTTGCCAGCATCATATTTAAAGTACCAGGGATGCAGGTTGCTAGTCTTACTTGCCCCGATTCCCATTGGGTTTTACCCCTAACGGTTGAGGGACTAACCGGTGGATTTGGTAGTCTTTGCCGTATGAGCACAAAGGTGACCACGACTCAGAATATGTCCGAGATGCCCAGCCTTATTCCAAAGTAACCGGTATCCCGACTGTCGGGACCACTTACTTGGCCACTCATACGTTGCCCGTAGCTCATGAACTAGGAGATGACTACAGGAACCCACACCATGAACCAATTTGTTTACGTATTTAATAATGTATGTTAGAGCGTCTTTATGGTCCAACCATAGGAATATTTGTTTAATTTCAAGTTATTTAAATGTAAATCCAGTATTTCGTATGTGTCTCAATACGTTTGAGAGGGTGCATTGATTTGGAGACATGGCGGGAGTGCTCTAGCCAATCACAGAGCTCGTTATTATGGTAGGCGCCTACCGAAGTCATTGGAGAGACTGTATAGAAGCGGGGGAGGAGCATCGGGTAGCACAGGACACGGGGAAGTGCTGGACGGGAAGGCGCGACTGACGGTCACAGGAAATTCTTGGAGAGTGTTGAGCACTTTGCGCGTGGTCGCGGGTGATATAAATATTTCGTAGTGCTGACTTGTGCACTTGTGAGATTTCTGTGGATTCTGCAGGGAAGACATAGTATGCGTTTGGAAGTGAATATCTCGCGAACTATGTTGTTGCTCATACTTATTTACGTGAAGTAGGAATCTATTGATTCCCTGTTATTCAACTTATATTTTATTTAATTGCTGGACCATCGACACCATTAAGTGGTTTGCAGTAGTAAATGACATTCTTAAACGTACTTCTGCTATCGTACTCATCATTTAAAGTCGTTAAAACAGTACCTGCAGATTTTATTTAATTGCACCCTTTCATTTATAAAATTCTATGCTACATCCAAAATTCGCAACTGCCGAGTGATAGGGACCTTCGACCATTCGATTTATTTGTGTATTAATATTGTATACTGTAGACTCCGCAGTATTTGGCATGTAAAGCGGCAACTACGTACCCTAGCCTCTAGGCAACGAAGGCAGCCAAAAACTTTTAATACTTCAACTCAGAGTCTAAGGGTACGTAGTTGAGGGCCATTTCTTTTTAATCTAAAAGCCCACAAGATGATTGATGAAACGAGGCACGCTCTAGCAGTTGGCCCTGATATAAATACTGTAAATATAATATGTTGCACATACATAGAAAATACATTATCGGTGACAAAATGCTGGAAACTGTATCTACCGTAAAATATCTGGGAGTAACTATCCGGAGTGACCTTAAGTGGATTGTGCACATAAAACAAATTAATAGGAAAAGCAGATTCATACAAAGAATCTTAAGGAAATGTAATCCTCCACGACAGAAATGGTTCACAGAACACTTATTCGATTGAAGGAAGGGAGGAAGATTAGAGTTTATTCTCTCATTTACAGTGTGGTCGTTAGAGACGGTGCACATGCTGAGGTAACGAGATGATGTGGAAGGAAATCGGCCTTGCTCGTTTCAACGGAACAATCCCGACATTTGCGTGGGGCGACGTAGGAATATACTCATTTCACTAAAAAGCGAAATCTGGATGGCTGGATGGGGATTTGACCGGTCGTTCTTCCAAATGCGAGTCCAATATGCTAACCGCTGACCCACGTCGTTCGGAGTACTAGTCTTCAGTTTGGGTTTGTTAACAGGTTGGATTAATAGAAGAGACGCACAAGATCCAACGAAAAGCATTGCGTTTACTCACGGAATCATTTAATCGGCTCAAGAGCATTGCGGAGATGCTCGACAAATTGCAGTGGGAGAGGTTACAAGGGAGGCTTTGTGCATCACGTAGAGGTTTATTAGTGACATCTCGTGGAAATCAGTCTCAGGGAGCACCTGATGAAGACGTCAAGTAATGACGTCGAAATATAGTGTTTGGAAGACGCTGATATCTGGCAGAAAACCCAGTTTCCACGAGATGTCATCAAATCGCCGGGAAAGTCTAAGAAATCAGGTTTATTAGTATTGAAATTCTGAGGGAACACGTTCCGGGAAGATTCGGACAACGTATTACTTTCTCTCCTACGTCTCTTTAAATGACCACAACGCGAAAATTCGAGAAATTGGACCTAATACGGACGTTACCGGTGATCACTCTTTTTATACGCCATTCGCGGATGGAACAGGGAGGGAGGATCAGGTCGTTGTACCGGAAGTATCCTATGCTACACACCGTCAGGTGGCTTTTGGGTTATAGATACAGAACAAGATGATTACAGATGTAGATCAAGACGCAGCCTAGAAGGTTACAGAGTATAAATCACCACCCTGTCTGCAATGCTGGCTCATAAGCTGCCCATTCATACTTGTTTCCCATGAAATTATCAAGATTTTTACATTACAGACGCTAACAAAAACACACCGTAAACGTTTAGACTGGGCACTGCATTTTCCCCGTTGGTTCCAGAATAGATAATTTGTAATTACCCTTTTCATTCTCATTTCTGTGCTCTTGTTTTCTTCTGTGGGCTTGCTTTACATCACCAAATCAGCACATGACGACTGACATAGATACCGTCCAGCAAGGCTGTCAACTACATTAGGAACGAAACTTCACTTTGCGTCAGAGATAACTAGCGCCTTGCCAGTCTACGTTAACGTGACACTGACGGGACAGTCTGAATTGCGTTGGCAACTACTGACATCAAAACCGTCACATTAAGGAAACACGACAAGTACTGTCTAGCACCAAGTGCAGTAATTTAGCTTGATGAGGTCAACAGAAATAAACTGACAAACAGGCAGATATCTAATCATCTACCACGTGCAGTATTTGCGAAGCAAGGTAAATTACTTCTTCAGTTTTCTGCGGAGGATCGTCTGTAGTAAAGTTCCTCACGTTTCCTTTCACAGTCCGTTGACATAAGCAAGACAGTGGTTCACAACAGTGCTCTTTTAATCGACAGAACAGGAGCAAACTGGTCCACTCGTTGTTATTTATGTGTCATTCTAGGTAAATGATGGGTCACTTCGTTACCGCAGGTTCCAACCATATTCCTTGGCGATGTTTGTGCTATGAAAGCAAGATCGCTGTCTAGAGCCTTATTTAGGATCTTCAGACGCCTAGTCTGAACTTGTGGTGCAGGAGAAATTCTATGATAATTAACCTCCAAAACAGCATTTTAGAGAAATTTTCAAAATGGAAGCCTATAACACAGCATTTACGGTTTATTATTTGATTGTATAAAAGTTCACTGTACATGTAATGAATTAATAAATTGATGAGATTAAAAAATGAAAATAGCTAAAATCATTAGGTGTTCAACTTGATTTTTTAACCTCGCTATCAAGAACTATATTTGATTTAAGAAAATAACAAAAATCTGAGGTCATATGATAGAAATTCAATTTTAAAAGTAACTTATTGTAACTAAAAGTAAACATGTTTGTTAGCCAAACACAGGATAACAATTGGAATGCAACAATCAGGAAAATTTATTTACATTTAATTCAAATACAATACTTTCCCAAAAAATTGCCGGAAAATAAAAGTTTCAGATAATCTTATTCGTTCACTGGTTTGCACCTAGACTTCAAACTTTTGAAGATACTTAAGATACCTTCACAACGTAGCTGTCTCAAAACATTACTTTCAGTACTTCAGTACTGAATGAAGCCAAAACATTGAACCTTTCTTCTAACGTGGAAGTTGGAAGCTTCTTATTTCAGTTTTGAAAAGGACCTTTCTTCTCTTTTTTGTGAGGATAAATGGCAGGTACGTTTTTGGGTCGACATCAGTTTCAACAACAGTCTTTGTCGCTTCTCATTTTCATTTTTTCAAGGAGGAGTGTATACGTCTCTTTCTCCTAGCTAATTACATTTTCATTTTCCTCTTTAAAACTCGTGGTAAAAAACATTAAGGGCACAGTGTAAGTTTTTGGCTCCATATTATTTGAAAATCAGAACCTGGTTCTTCCAGCACTATTTACTTTGTATATGTTTTAGAGTTGTACTTTGTCGCAGATTATACAGTATGCTATCATCACAAATCGCAAGTATTTTGAACAGTATAGAACTTACTGATTTTTATAAAAAGCAATTACAAAAAATTAATGCACGAAATTTTCTAAAATGGTTTCATAAATTCAGGTACCATTTAATCCAATAATGCACACGTAAAGTACACCAAACATTTACTAGATAAATATGATACGATAACTGAGATACTTGATCCATTCAGTTCCACAGATTATTTATATTAATAGCAAAAAATATTGTTATAACTTATATTTTAAATCCAGAATGAAATCCTCACTCTGCGCTGTTATGAAACTTCCTGGCAGATTAAAACTGTGTGGCAGACCGAGACTCGAACTCGGGATGTTTGCCTTTCACGCACAAGCTACCCCAGCACGACCCACGACCCCTCCTCATAGCTATAATTCCACCAGTACCTTGTCTTCTACCTTCCAAACTTTACAGAAGCTCTCCTGCGAACCTTGCAGAAAAAGCACTTCTGGATTTCTGGAAACATCCCCCAGGCTGTGACTTAGCTATGTCTCCGCAATATCCTTTCTTCCAGGAGTGCTAGTTCTGCAAGGTTCGCAGGAGAGCATGTGTGAAGTTTGGAAGGTAGGAGACGAGGTGTTGACGGAATTAAAGCTGTGAGGAGTTGTTGTAAGTCGTGCTTGGGTTGCTTAGATGCCTGCGAAAGGCAAAGGTCCCTACTTCGACCCTCGATCCGGTACACAGTTTAAACCTGCCAGGAAGTTTCGTAACTTAAATTTCAGAATATTTTTTAAAATAAACATTTACTTCCCTGTCATTTAATTGAAACTGCAATAAAGTTTAGGTGTACTGGACAGATTTAGATAACTGCAGATTTACTAAAAAAAATAATTCATTGCTTTATAACCTTATGGAGACAGGTGTACGTAAATTCTGAAAAATAGTACTTGCAGGAAACTGCGAACGAAGATGAGTGATATGAAATTGTGCCGAAAAATATTCCTGAAGCACAGTTTTCATTATGCTGCATTTCTTCATATTTAAGCTTCATTGCAGAAGTATACTCTCCATTATGCAGTATTTCTTCATCTTCAGCTTCTTCTTGGCATTCCTTTTAGCACTTTTTGCTTCTTTAGTGACTTAAAGAGCGAATATTTCAGATTCCTGCACCTGTAGTCTTTTATAGGCACACAACTGGTCTTTCGTATCAGAGCCAGACTTTGTGCTCAAATTTATGAATACATCCAATATAGCTTTGAGTCCTTCATTAAAACATGTTACTAAACACAATGAATATCCACACGCACATATATCTGTAGCACTTAGGCAACAAATTCCAGAAGGGCCTAAACAAAAGACTTCACCAAAGCAAAACTAAACACAAGCGATGATGATTATTTGCAGATGCTAGAAACGATCAGTGTTACCAGCATACACGATATATCCCAAGCAGAATCACTGGAAGCAAAACTTTTCCAGTCGTTTTGGGAAATACCAAAGGTTTTACATAGTTGAAATGAAGGAGATGTGACAGCATTCACGACTATAACTCTAAAACTTAGTACGTAACGGTCTTTTTTTCATTCTAAACCCAATAATGTATATATCAGTGGGATGAGAAAACACCGTAGAATATAACAAAATTGGCAAAGAATTTGATCTTCCGTTACTCAAAAGCAGCCTGTGTCCTTAACCAGAATTATTTCATTTCCTAGTTGTCGTAAGTTATTACTATAAGTCTCAACTAATATTTGAGCAGTTGCAATTATTTTCTAATTTATTTTAGAAACAGCTTAGGTACAGCTTTGATAGTCTGTGCGTGTAGTGTGGCTTATCTCTGCGAGCAATTGTCAAGGTATACGTAAATCAGTTGTGAGTGGAATACGATATATTTAGTCAAGATACAGAATTTAGAGCAATATGTAACAAAAAAAGGAATCAGAGATCCACACAAACAATTTCTGTTAGAACTGAGGACTTGTCTGAAAAAAGCATCGCGGATGTGTCAGTTTAGTAAAAAATGGTTCAAATGGCTCTGAGCACTATGGGACTAAACTTCTGAGGTCACCAGTCCCCTAGAACTTAGAACTACTTAAACCTAACTAACCTAAGGACATCACGCATATCCATGACCGAGGCAGGATTCGAACCTGCGGCCGTAGCGGTCTCGCGGCCCCAGACTGTAGCGCCTAGAGCCGCACGGCCACTCCGGCCGGCTCAGTTTAGTAGAGCAGAAGAGATGTCATTAACGGTAGCTATGATACCGAGCAATCACGGCAAACTTCAGTCTGTATTCCCAGGCCAGGGTTTTAACCCCGCCTCTCCCAAATGCGAGTGCTCTTCTTTAAGCATTACGCCACCTTGTCCGATTAATAAATTTTAAACCGTGACTCGGTGCAGGCAGAAAATCGAAAATTTAACACTTTTCCCTGATTGCCTAACACAGAATTTCTGTGCCCATTAAAGTTGCTGTACCTGAACAAAGTAGCCGTGACTTAGAGCTCATATCAAAAAATTCAGATAAGAATCTTTCTTGTCACTCTACGACAGTGATGGCGAGCAGGATTCCCAGCTTTGTTGTGCAATAGATCCAGCTAAATATGAAAAAAAGTTAATTTAGAGGTCTGACTCAGCAATATAGATTACTTTAAGCATCGTTAGCATCAATGAAGTGTTCCTCAGATAGGGGAGAGAGATATATTCTAAGTCATCAATGGAGATTAAAATACTAGTATATCACTGTATAACAAACTGTCTCAGAGAGGTGAGGTTTCTGTCGTACCAACTGTGTATGTTGTATTTCAATGTGCAACTGTATGTAGTAACTTATAATAAAACTCTCGTCTTAACCTCAAGTATTTGTTGTAGTCTTTAATACTTACACTTTTCAGCATTAAGCCGTTTTCAAAGGCACAAAATCTTATTGATACGAACTGTTGCGTCAAAGTTAATCACATGAAGCAAAGCTTATATGCAATAGGCCCATCGTAAATGACTGACATAGAAAATGCTTTGCGAACGTTGAATGTGGAATTAAATTAAGAATAAAGTGAATGTAACTAGAAGATCATGGCTTACGAGTCTCATAGAACACCGAGGTAATTTCATGTCACCTCTCTCAGAAACAATAAAGATGATCGCATCGGCAGAGATACAGGCTGGAGTTATTTCGTGCTTTATCATTCAGAAAATAAAGTCTCGAATATGGCTGTAAACAGCTACTGTAAAGCGATAATCTTGAAAAGATAATTTTATAATTATCGAAACCTAGGTCAAGGATTCTAAGAAACCTGCGTTATGCAACTGGTTGGCTTATTCTTTCATCTTTTCAAGACTGTTCAGAAAATACACAAGAATTACAATCGCTTATTAAAGATACGTAGTCCTCTTTGATTCCTCCTCCGATTACGGTCAGCACATAGCACTTACTGACTTGTTTGTTACAACATACAGTTGAAAATTACATGCTAAGTTAACTTGTGACATCACAGGACACTGATCGATGACAATATAATTTTTTGTCTGCCTTACACATCTGTCTTAGAGCATTTTGTAATTACTACCGTTTGTCAATCCAATATGCAAGCAATTGAAATTCACGCTACACAGAAAAATATTACACATTAGCAGCCAGACAAATGACTTATACAACTTCCCGCGTCCTCCTTCCGATATACTCTCAGCCGGCCGGGATGGCCGAGCGGTTCTAGGCGCTACAGTCTGGAACCGCGCGACCGCTACGGTCGCAGGTTTGAATACTGCCTCGGGCATGGATGTGTGTGATGTCCTATGGTCATTTAGGTTTAAGTAGTTCGTTCTAGGGGACTGAGTCCCATAGTGCTCAGAGACATTTGAACCTTATACCCTCAACACTTTTCCTCCTAAGGTAAGATAGCATTGGCTACAATAAACACACTAACCTGGAGAAAGTTTAACGGTAACGCATATTAAATATCGCAAACTCATCGAGCATAACTAATTGGAAGTAGAATGAAAAACACATCAGATTTGCATCTTTCCCTTCGCTGTTATTATTCCAGTTGCACTTCATCCTACCGCCAAATACGTCAACATCTTGAAACAAAAACAATTACAAAATATTTACTACAATATTTTTCTAACTAATGATGTATATTCTCGCATAGGGACATTTTAAGTTACATTTACGAATGCTGGCTTTGTCGGAGACTATCTTCTCGTGTATTTAGACGATATTTTCTAAAGATATTAAAAATGACAAGTAGAAAATTTCTGTAGAACATTCAATCGTCATTTTAAACTCGGCGCATTTGGCCGTAATAATGGACGACGCAATGTGATGTTTTCTTGAGGATCAGGACCAAGTACATATTCACATTGACTGTCAGAAGCTCAAAATGACGAATACGTTTAGTTGCTTGGACATCATAGTGACTTAAAATCAAGAAGCTAATTAAGTAAATGTAGACCAGACATGGCTCAAATTCAAACACACAGTACAGACATCAATAGATGGATTCATACCGCATAATAAGAGACGGGACTGAAGCACCTCGGTACGCGAAACACGTCAGAACACTGTTGCAGAAGCAACGAAAAAAGCATGCCAATTTGAGAAGAACGCAAAATCCCCAAGACTGACTAAGTTTCACGGAAACTCTAAATTTAGTGCGGACGTCAATGCGAGATGCTTTTAATAGTTTCCACAATGAAACATTGTGTCAAAATATGGTAGAAAACCCAAAGATATTCTGGTCGTATGTAAAGTACACCACTGAAAAAAAAAAAAAAAAACAGACAATACCGTCACTGCGCGATGGAAATGTTACCGATGATGGGGCCACTAAAGCGGAGTTATTAATCACAGTTTTCTGTAATTCCTTCACGAAAGAAGACGAAGTAAATATTCCAGAATTCGAAACTAGAACAGCTGTTAGCGTGAGTGACATAAAAGTAGATACCTTAGGTGTTGCGAAACAACTCAAATCATTTAAACAAGCCAAGTCTTCCGGTCCAGATGGTATACCAATCAGATTCCTTTCAGAGTATGCAGACACAATAGCTCCTTTCTTAGCACTTGTATACAATATCTGACTTGACGAAAGGTCTGTTCCTAAAGACTGGAAAGTAGCACAGGTGACACCAATATTCAATAAAGGAAATAGTAACCCATTGAATTACAGACCCATATTACTGACCTCAATTTGCAGTCTGATTTTGGAGCATATAATGTACTCTAACATTATGACTCACCTAGAAGAAAATGACTTATTGATATATAACCAACAAGGATTCAGAAAATATCGTTCTTGTGCAACACATCTAGCTCTTTATTCCCATGAAGTAATGTGTGCTGTCGATAAGAGATCTCAGATTGATTCCATATTCCTAGATTTCCAGAAGGCTTTTGAGACCGTTCCTCACAAGCGACTATTAATCAAATTGCGTGCTTACGGAGTATCGTCTCAGTTGTGTGACTGGATTCGTGATTTCCTCACAGAGAGGCCACAGTTCGTAGTGATAGACGGTAAATCATCGAGTAGAACAGAAGTGATATCTGGCGTTCCGCAAGGTAGTGTCATAGGCCCTCTGCTGTTCATGATTTACATAGGTGAGCTAGGTGATAATCTGAGCAGCCACCTTAGATTGTTTGCAGATGACGCTGTAATTTACTGTCCAGTGAAATCATCAGACGATCAATTCCAATTACAAAATGATCTAGAGAGAATTTCTGTATGGTGCGAAAAGTGGCAATTGGTACTAAACATAGAAAAGTGCGAGGTCATCCACATGTAAAGTTCTATGTACTGACTTGGCAGAAAATCCTAAGAAATTTTGGTCCTATGTCAAAGCGGTAGGTGGATCAAAACAAAATGTCCAGACACTCTGTGACCAAAATGGTACTGAAACAGAGGATGACAGACTAAAGGCCGAATTACTAAATGTCTTCTTCCAAAGCTGTTTCACAGAGGAAGACTGCACTGTGCTTCCTTCTCTAGATTGTCGCACAGTTGACAAAATGGTAGATATCGAAGTAGACGACAGAGGGATAGAGAAACAATTAAAATCGCTCAAAAGAGGAAAGGCCGCTGGTCCTGATGGGATACCAGTTCGATTTTACACAGAGTACGCGAAGGAACTTGCCCCCCTTCTTGCAGCGGTGTACCGTAGATCTCTAGAAGAGCGAAGCGTTCCAAAGGATTGGAAAAGGGCACAGGTCATCCCCGTTCTCAAGAAGGGACATCGTACAGATGTGCAGAACTATAGACCTATATCTCTAACGTCGATCAGTTGTAGAATTTTGGAACACGTATTATGTTCGAGTTTAATGTCTTTTCTGGAGACTAGAAATCTACTCTGTAGGAATCAGCATGGGTTTCGAAAAAGACGATCGTGTGAAACCCAGCTCGCGCTATTCGTCCACGAGACTCAGAGGGCCTTAGACACGGGTTCACAGGTAGATGCCGTGTTTCTTTACTTCCGCAAGGCGTTTGACACAGTTCCCCACAGTCGTTTAATGAACAAAGTAAGAGCATACCGACTATCAGATCAATTGTGTGATTGGATTGAGGAGTTCCTAGATAACAGAACGCAGCACGTCATTCTCAATGGAGAGAAGTCTTCCGAAGTAAGAGTGATTTCAGGTGTGCCGCAGGGGAGTGTCATAGGACCGTTGCTATTCACAATATACATAAATGACCTGGTGGATGACATCGGAAGTTCACTGAGGCTTTTTGCAGATGATGCTGTGGTGTATCGAGAGGTTGCAACAATGGAAAATTGTACTGAAATGCAGGAGGATCTGCAGCGAATTGACGCATGGTGCACGGAATGGCAATTGAATCTCAATGTAGCGAAGTGTAATGTGATGCGAATACATAGAAAGATAGGTCCCTTATCATTTAGCTACAAAATAGCAGGTCAGCAACTGGAAGCAGTTAATTCCATAAATTATCTGGGAGTACGCATTAGGAGTGATTTAAAATGGAATGATCATATAAAGTTGATCGTCGGTAAAGCAGATGCCAGACTGAGATTCATTGGAAGAATCCTAAGGAAATGCAATCCGACAACAAAGGAAGTAGGTTACAGTACGCTTGTTCGCCCAATGCTTGAATACTGCTCAGCAGTGTGGGATCCGCACCAGGTAGGGTTGATAGAAGAGATAGAGAAGATCCAACGGAGAGCAGCGCGCTTCGTTACAGGATCATTTGGTAATTGCGAAAGCGTTACGGAGATGATAGATAAACTCCAGTGGAAGACTCTGCAGGAGAGACGCTCAGTAGCTCGGTACGGGCTTTTGTTGAAGTTTCGAGAACATACCTTCACCGAAGAGTCAAGCAGTATATTGCTCCCTCCTACGTATATCTCGCGAAGAGACCATGAGGATAAAATCAGAGAGATTAGAGCCCACACAGAAGCATACCGACAATCCTTCTTTCCACGTACAATACGAGACTGGAATAGAAGGGAGAACCGATAGAGGTACTCAGGGTACCCTCCGCCACACACCGTCAGGTGGCTTGCGGAGTACGGATGTAGATGTAGATGTAGATGTAGAAAAGAAATCCGATAAATTTTGGGTATACGATAAATCGCACAAATCTAAGGGCTATCAATTCGACTAAATACCTTGGAATTACTATTACGAGCAACTTAAATTGGAAATACCACATAGGTAATATTGTGGGGAAGGCGGAACAAATAGTGCACTTTGTTGGCAGAACACTTAGAAGACGCGGCAAACCCACTAGACAGCCTACAGTACACTTGACCGTCCTATTCTGTAGTATTGCTGTGCGGTGTGGGATTCGCATCAGGTGGAACTGACGGATGACAACGAAAAAGTACAATGAAGGGCAGCTCGTTTTGTATTATCGCGCAATAGGGGTGAGAGTGTCACTGATTTGATACGCGAGTTGGGGTGGCAGTCACTGAAAAAAAGGCCGTTTTCTTTGTGGCGAGATCTATTTACGAAATTTCAATCACCAACTTTCTCTTCCGAATGCGAAAATATTTTGTTGACACCCACCTACGCAGGGAGAAAAGATCATAATAATAAAATAAATTAGAGCTCGAACGGAAAGATTTAGGTGTTCCTTTTTCCCACTCGCCATTCGAGAGTGGAATGGTAGAGAAGTAGTATGAAAATGGTTCGATGATCCCTCTGCCAGGAACTTAAGTGTAAATTGCAGAGTAACAGTGTAGACGTAGAACAGTTTGACAGGGGTGTCAACAGCTGTTTAAGATCAGAAACTGACTAGGTAAACGGGGCAAGCGAAGATCTCTGTTTATGCAGATGCTGATCGACACGGTTTCTTTATGCCGCGGTTCATGGTCACCATATTATACCAACATCAACAAACTAAAAGATTTCAGACAATGAGCGACAGACAGATTACATTAAGAAAAGACGCCCTTACAATTCGATGTACCGTTTGTCGGTGCCTCTTCATGAGAATATTAGATTTTCTAGCTGTGCACGAGCTCATGAAATGATTTGGGCAGTAATTCCGGACAGGAATTTGACATTCATCTAAATTCAGCTAGTCGCGTATGAAGCCGAATGAGCATACGAAATGCTCTTTTCACTCAAAGGAGCGCTGGTGGTAGATACCTCATCTACATCTCATCTTCACTGGTCGACCTGGATAGTGTACTTTTATGCTGGATGAGCGGGTTCAAATTTCCGTATGACCATCAACATAAGTTCTCTGCGCTTTCTATAAACCATTTCAGCACAATAGTTTGGAATGGCATCGCTGCTTTTCCTGTCAAATATTTTTCCGATACCAGCTAGTGCTCAGAGTCTAAGGACTTCGTCATCAACGGGACGATAAGCCGCAAAATTTTTTTTATTACGCAATCGGTATTGATGCCGGCAGTCCTAGAAGAAATGTAAGCACAATAGATAAAAAGTTACTCATCCCCAGGAAACATCACGCTCACGCCTCATAACACAGCCACTAATCTTGTTAGTGGTCTCAACTCGTACATGATGTGCGTTCCTAATTTTCTTTAGTTATGGCATATCCAGCTGACGCCATTCACTGATAGATCCCGTAGAGCTGCTAAAACGGCGGGATATCGATAATTAGTACAGATCCGGAAAAAATATTAGCACATCTTTCAGAGGTTGCCAATTCACACAAGATTCATTGTTGCAAGAGTGCATAAGGAGTACAAGAAATGATTACATATACATATCAATATCACAAGCGGTTCTGAGGTACCAGGTGTCGGCCCTCCGTGCGGTAGTGTTCTCGCTTCCAGCGCCCGGGTTCCCGAGTTCGACTCCCAGCGGGGTCAGGGATTTTCTCTGCCTCGTGATGACTGGGTGTTATTTGATGTCCTTAGGTTAGTTAGGTTTAAGTAGTTCTAAGTTCTAGGGGACTGATGACCATAGGTGTTAAGTCCCATAGTGCTCAGAGCCATTTGAACCATATCGACCCTCGCTGAAACACTCATGTTAGTACGTGTGTAGCCTCCAAGGGCACCAATGCAGGCGCCGACTCTGGCAAGCAGTCGATCGTACAGATGGTCAGTACTGTCCTGGGATGCGTTGTGCCAAGCCTGCTCGAACCGTTAACGTAGTTCTGTAAGAGCTGTTGCTTGACAAGTAGCACGAGTCACTTCTCGTCCCATCATGTCCCACACGTGCTCGACTGGATAAAAGACCGAAGATCGTCCTAGCCATGGAAACTGTTGTGCATCTTGCGGAGCACCTTGTGTTTCATGGGCAGTGTATGGGCGAACACTATCCGTTGGAACAACTCATTACCTTCTTATTGCAAGAACAGCAAAGGAACAGGTCTAACAGCATTCTGCACATACCGAGAGTTGATTAGCGTCCCCTCCAGAAACAGCAAAGGTGAACGAGAGTTATAGATTACCACAGCCCACACCACTCTACGAGACAGCGCTCACTAGTTCTACATCGTACTCGCAAACGACCTTCACTTGCGTGCATGTACAACCTGCTTTCATCGCCGAAGACCTCGACGCACCATTCCATCTTCCAAATGGTCCTCTGACAGCACCAGTCGAGCGTGCACGTCGATGCTTTTGCGTGAGTGGAAGACAGGCTGGAGGTGTGCGTGCCCGTATTCCCACTGCTAATAATTTGTCTCGGCCCCACAAGCCCTCTTATCCGCGTTGTGGTGGCTGTATGATCTGCCACTGATACCCTTACAGTACGACGATCCTGGCGGGCGTCTGTGCTGCGTCGACGTCCAGAACCTCCTCTGTGGGCGTGAGAATGTTCACGTGACCACAGATACTAGTATCGTCCTACAACTGATGCAGCAACCGTCGGAAAGTACCATTCCGCCGGAGGATATAATTTGACCTCTTTCAAACCCGCTCATTTGGCTGTAGGAAGCACGAGTGCGTCTCTGTAGCATGGTTGCCTGCTTGCTTTACACGTTTACACCACACTGAGCCTTCTGGTTGTGAGCATTCCCTGTTAAAGGGTAGAAACAGATGGCGCTCTGGTAGCTACGCCACTACCCTATCTGTCGACGGACGACACTGAAACCATTCTCAATACTCCCCGCACCCCACCCCCCAGAAGTAACTCGGTGTCCACCTTGACAAAAAATTGCTTTTTACGCAGCATACTGACGACAAAAAGACGACAGCCCAGAAGATGGCCAGGTCATTGATTCCATTCCTAAATAGTAATGATCTCAATCCTAAGACTAAACTCCAGTTGTATAAGGCAACGGTGGAACCCACAATGCTACGTGGCTCCACCTCGTGGGGAACTACGTGCGTCTCCAATTACAACAAACTCAGAGCGCTGCAAAACATTTGCTACCGATGGATCACAGGAGTTCCATGGTGGATAAGAAACGTCGACATCCGCACCGCACTCCACGAGGCCACTATACAAGAGAAGGTCCATGACAAGGCTCTACGAGTTTTTGACAAAATCGATGTCCTTAGGGACAAAGTTCGACAATTAGAATCGGTAGGAACGGTAAACCCTGCAAGATGGCACAAGTATCGAGTACCGAAGTCAATAACGTTTCACCCCCCATAGGCGATCTGTCATACCACGAGGAAGCAGTCACATAGCCTAGACACATCTGACCCTCCACAGAAGATAAACATCACCAAAGACAGCAAGCTAAAGGATCCACTGAGTGCCCAAGCCTAACTGAAAGTGTAATAAATAAAGTGTTTTGCTTTTATTCTTACATCCTATCCTAGAAGAATAAGTCATGAAGGAGGATCTCTTCAGTGCACACTAAAAATAAAAAAAAAAATTCCCCCGTGGCGAGTGCCGTCATCATATCAAAATCGACGTCATCTTTCCAGGTGTACTAATTTTCCGGCAGTGTATTCACCCGCTGAACCAAACATTCTCAGATAATTTACTGCGGGGTTAAGATCAGGCCAGTTGACTTGTGACTGGGTGCCTGAGTATTCCTCACACCAGGAATGCATGCGTGAGGCTCTGCAAACAAATTTATTGTCATCTTGTATGACGGAGGTGCCCACAACGCACTCTCATAAGAATCAGATTGATAGACAACACTTGCTCACAGGAATATTGAAATAAACACGCTGGCCCAAGTTCGCAGCAACCTGGATATGGGACCCAAGGATCACTCTATGACTATAGTTATTATGCCGTGTTGCATGACTGTGAGTAGAGCACCTTTCCTTGTAGACACGATGATACACTAACAAATCGAATCATATCCACAAACAATAACGACAGATCCTTTCTGCCTTTCAGAGACTTCTCCACGCCGGACAATCTTACTGCACTGACTCCAAATACATCAGTTCACTGCCAGGATTGTTGGTGTTTTACAGAAGCTCGAAATTTAGTAAAAGCTTGGATCCGAAATGCTTTTGATACTTTTCACAATGAAACTCTCTCTAAAAATCAGGCAGAAAATGCAAAGATACTGTGATCATACACCAGCGGCAACACACAATCAAAACCTTCACTCTGAATGATAAAGTTGACGATGACAGCACCACTAATACGGAGTTATTACATACGACATTCCGAAATTCGTTCGTCAAAGAGTATGCAGTAAATATTCCAGGATTCAAGTCATGAACAGCTGCCATCACGAATAACTTAGTAGATGCCCTGGTGTAGCGGAGCAACTAAACTTACTCAATAAAGGTATATTTTCCGATCCAGAGATAGTGTACCAATTGAGTTCCTTTTGGAGTATGCTGATGAAAGCTCCATATTTAGCAATCATATACAACCGATCCCTAGACGAAAAATCCCCAGCTAAGAACTGCAAGGTTTTACAGATCAAACCAATACATAAGAAATTCGTAGAATTATAAGCCGATATCATTGACTACGACTTGCAGATGCAACATATACAATGTTAGAACATTACGAAATACTTGGTGAAGTCTAAAATTGTCAGGAGGGACATGGCGATCTGAACGTAATTTATTAAATGCAAAATTTTTTATGTAAAGAACATTTAATGCCTAGACCACAATTTTCAGTATACAATTAAGGGACTGGCCATTTTACTTCTTTGTTACGTCATCTTGTGAGATTATGGTGCACAACCTGGCTCATTCACCATGAAGTTTACAACAACGTATTACCCATCTCTCACACAGTTTGCCGTTGAATTTGTCGTTTACCATCTAGTAGAAATACCATAAAATCAATACGAACTGTACAATGGTTTAGACAAGATATCTCTATAGTGCGAAAAGTGGCAATAGACCCTGAACAATTCCACAAGCGTACTGAAAAGCATCTGTTAAATTTAGGTAACGCGATATATAACACAACCCGCCAGGGTAGCCGAGCGCGCTAACGCGCTGCTTCCTGGACTCGGGTAGGCGCGCCGGCCCCGTATCGGATCCGCCCGGCGGATTAACGACGAGGGCCGGTGTGCTGGCCCGCCTGGATGTGTTTTTAGGCGGTTTTCCACATCCCACTAGGTGAATACCGGGCTGGTCCCCACGTTCCGCCTCAGTTTCACGCGTCGCAGACATTTGAAACACGTCCGCACTATTTCACGATTTACACTAGACGCAGACAGTTGGGGTACACTGATTGATTCCGTCGTGGTGAGTACGGTGGCGGCAGGAAGTGCATCCGGGCATCCCTAACACTTAAACAGCCAAATCCTTTGTAGCCACGCCGACACTGCGATCGCTGCGGGACTATGGCGTAAGCGAAAGAAAGAAAGAAAGAAACGCGATAAGTAACACAAATTGAAAGGTCGTCAATTCAACTAAAAACCTAAGGATTGTAATTATGCACAAATTAAACTCTAACCATCACACAGAAAATGTTGTGGAGCATCTGAACCAAAGACTGCATTCTATTGGCAGAACACTTAGAAGATCCAAGAAATTCACTGTGGAGACTTCCTGCACTATACTTGTCCGTTGTCTGCTAGAGTACTGTTGTACTGTATGGTATAATTACCAGACAGTATTGATGGAGGACATAGAAAAAGTTCAAGAAGGGCAACTCGTTTTGTATGTGGGGTATTCAATAAGTAATGCAACACTTTTTTGTGAAAGCATGTTAGTTTCATTCAGGATTCCAAAACACTACCATATTCCTCACTCTTCTGGCTATGAAGCCCTGGTTTTCAACATAGTCCCCGTTCAATGCGACGGCCTTACGTCACTTTACTGGGAGGGCCTGTATACCTGGATGGTAGAATTCTACTGGTAGATGTCGTAGCCAACGTCTTGCTGCATCAATAACATCCCAATCACCCACTTACTGCTTCCTTCATTGGGCCAAACAGATGGAAGTCGGAAGGTGCGAGATCCTGGCTGTAGTGTGGATGAGAAAGAACAGACCAGTGAAGTAAACTCTTCTCGGGTGTGCAGACTTGTATGAGGCCTCAATTTGTGATGTAGAAGGAGAAGTTAGTTTGCATTTTTGAGGTGACAAACATGTTGCAGTCGTTTCTTCAGTTTCCTGAGGATGTGTACGGCTGGCCGGCACACAGGAAATCGGATAGGTTTGCGCGACCTAGGTTACGATGATGACTGATGCCTCACCTACCGTGCTTTGAATCACTGCCAGGTCTCCGTAGATATTTAGATATGCTGCAAGCGCCTATAAATGTCTGTGATGTTCTGGTTTTAGGCCGAAAGAAACTCAATGACAGCTCTCTGACTGCAATGTATCTCCGTTACAGATGCCATTTTGAGGCTACGTGTAACGTCGCCTCCTATAGGGGCTGAAGCGGGAATACTCCACGACGTCTCACAACAGAATCTACATTTTGTCAGCCAAAACTGGCAGGGGAGAAAATGTGCTGGATTACTTACTGAATATCTACATCTACATCTACATTTATACTCCGCAAGCCACCCAACGGTGTGTGGCGGAGGGCACTTTTCGTGCCACTGTCATTACCTCCCTTTCCTGTTCCAGGCGCGTATGGTTCTTTGTATTCGCAATACATTACATTTGTCCATGTTAAGGGTCAGTAGCTACTCCCTGCAGCTAGTGCCTATCCGCTGCAGGTCTTCCTGCATTTCACTGCAATTTTCTAATGCTGCAACTTCTCTGTATACTACAGCATAATCCGCGAAAAGCCCCATGGAACTTCCGACACTATCTACTAGGTCATTTATATATATTGTGAAAAGTAATGGTCCCATAACACTCCCCTGTGGTATGCCAGAGGTTACTTTAACGTCTGCTTGCTAAAGCTCTTCAATCCAGCCACACAGCTAGTCTGATATTCCGTACGCTCTTACGTTGTTTATCAGGCGACAGTGCGGAACTGCATCGAACGCCTTCCGGAAGTAAGGAAAATGGCATCTACCTGGGAGCCTGTATCTAATATTTTCTGGGTCTCATGAACAAATAAAGCGAGTTGGGTCTCACACGATCGCTGTTTCCGGAATCATTGTTGATTCTTACGGAATAGATTCTGGGTTTCCAGAAATGACATGATACGCGAGGAAAAAACATGTTCAAAATTCTACAACAGATCGATGTCAGAGATATAGGCCTATAGTTTTGCGCATCTGCTCAACGACCTTTCTTGAAAACTGGGACTATCTGTGCTCTTTTCCAATCATTTGGAACCTTCCGTTCCTCTAGAGCCTTGCGGTACACGGCTGTTAGAAGGGGGGCACGTTATCTCGCGTAATCTGTGTAGAATGTAATTGGTATCCCGTCAGGTCCAGTGGACTTTCCTCTGTTGAGTGATTTCAGTTGCTTTTCTATTCCTTGGACACTTATTTCGATGTCAGCCATTTTTTCGTTCGTGCGAGGATTTAGAGAACGAACTGCAGTGCGGTTTTCCTCTGTGAAACAGCTTTGGAAAAGGGTGTTTAGAATTTCGGCTTTACGTGTGTTATCCCTCGTATTACCGCGAAACAGGGGAGAGAGTGTCACGGTTATGATACACGCTCCAGTGTGGCAATCATTGGAACAAAGGTGTTTCCTGCTGCTGCAAGATCTTCCCAGAAAATTTCAATCAATATCGTTTCCTCCGAAAGCGAAAATATTTAGTTAAGTCTCACCGACACGGGAAGGAATTAACATTTTAATAAAGCAAGAGAAATCAGAGCTCGCAAGAAAGGTTTAGGTGATTATTTTTCCCACGCGGTATTCGAGAGCGGAACCGTAGAGAAACAGGGTGAATGTTGTTCTGTGATCCTTTTGTTAAGCACTTGGATGCGAATTTATGTAGATACAGGTCAGCGTGGAGCGTCAGGCGACCACTTGGTATAAGTTCTACGATAGGGACGACCACAGTGTGCCAAACCACATGCGAGACGGATGCGGTGCACGCGCTGTCTCAGCTTTGTTCGGTCCTTCTCGGAAGCACCTGGTACTGTGCGACTTTTCATTTCTTATTGAGGTGTGGCACAACTCTCTCCAGTTGTGCAGAATCGTGGTATCAGCACTGTTTACCCTTTGCTATTTATTCGTGGTATGAACGATGTTCACAGGTCCAGTGGCTGTAGGAAAGGGATGATAATTCTGAATATCTATTATGCAGTCGCTTAATCAACGGGAATTGTAAATTTGCAATGAAGCAACATTACAACTGCTGCAGGAAGGACTTAAAGATTTAGCTGACAATCAAAGATAAAATTTACAACGACCGACAGATGGGATTCATTGTTCTGTACATCAAGAAGCGCTCTATCCTAAATTTGCAGGTATAGCGCACGTGAAGAAATTTGTGGCGGGAATAGTAAATTATCAGAAGTCGTACCCATTATTTCACTGTCATTTGCACAGTTTTCGAAGCATCTGAACGGTGAGTATGGAGACTTAATATATTACAGTAAAGTACGTTGGTTATGTCATCTTTCGATTTAAAACCCACTATTGTTGAATTTATGAAAGGAAAAGGAGTGCAGGAACGAAAACTAGAACATGCAGACTAGCCTGCAGACCTCGTACTTTAAGTGGACCTGGCTGCACACTGTCCACGCTAAGACATTGCAAGATGAGACACAACTTATTTTTGATTTGATGCGGATGCATTTGAAAAGAAAACTGCATTGTAGAAGGGGCTAATTCTGACAAAGACAGTCCAGTTCCCCAAGAGCACCTCGTCAAAGAAAACGCGAGATTTGAAAAATTCATTATGGCCTTGAAAGAATTACAAGGATAGTTTTCTAAACATTTCGAGGACTCTGCCATTCTTTGTTTTCGAGACCATTTGCCGTTTCAGTTGAAAGTGTCCCTGTGTATGTGCAGATGTAAGTGATTGATCTGCAGTGTAATTCAGTTTTTAAGGTCAAATCTTATTACGTTAAAGCTTTCTAGGACGTCTACGTTGTTTTCCATGGTAGTTTCCACATCTCTATAATGATGTTCCAACAGGGCTGCAATATTTCGATTAATATTTGTATGTGAAGGACCTTTTTAGGTTTCTGATCCTCAGTCTGTAAAAGCACATCGAGGACGGAACCATCAAGACAGGACAGGATCTCTTTGTTGTCCGTCTGTCTATCTGTCTGTAGGGTTGTTAATAACCCTTTTTCTTAGGAACGAGTAGACTTATCAACTTCAAATTTACGTCACATACTAGCGTCTATCGGCCCTTGTCGGTGTAAAACTTTTAAGCATGTAAGGCAACGCAATCAAAAGATACGGCCATTTATGTCACATATTTTCATACTCGGAAACTCACTCGTCTACATCTACACCTACATGGACCTCTGCAAATCATATTTAAGTGCCTGGCAGAGGGTTCATCGAACCACCTTCACATTTCTCTATTATTCCAATCTCGTATAGCGCGCGGAAAGAATGAGCACCTATATCTTTCCATACGAGCTCTTATTTCCCTTATTTTATCGTGATGATAAAATCATCCAAACCTACGGAGTGGTTCACTTTGAACTAGAATCATAAAATGTGGTAAGATGCGATATTTTACAGAACAAGTAAAGGAAAAAACCACTAATTGTTGATTGGTAATTATATGGCACGAAAAAATATTTTTTGACTTTTTTTAATCCGTCGCTCTTTTTGTGTGCCTGCCTGTTAAGACCCCTTTCCTCTGGAACAATTTGGCGTATCAAGTTCAAATTTTTGTCACACACTAAGGTCTGTTATCCCTTGGAGGTATGAAGATTTTAACTTTGTAATTCAACGCAACATACAACCGTTTATGTCGCATATATTGATGCTCGAAAACTCACTGATCAAAATGTATAGTTCGCTTCCCATTGACCTAGAATCATGAAATTTGGCAAGAAGAAAGGTTTGACAGAACGAGTAAAGGGAAAAATCCGAAATATGATTCAAATGGCTCTAAGCATTATGGGACTTAACTTATGAGGTCATCAGTCCCCTAGAACTTAGAACTACTTAAACCTAACTAACCTACAGACATCACACACATCCATGCCCGGGGCAGGATTCGAACCTGCTACCGCAGCGGTCGCGCGGTTCTAGACTGAAGCGCCTAGAACCGCTCGGCCACCCCGGCCGGCCGAAAAATCCGAAACTGGTTGTTTGTAATTATATCTTACGAGAAAAATCTTTATTTAGTTGCTTGTCATCCGACTTCAGACTTGAAATTAAAAGATTTCCGAAAGCATGGAATCCCCGGGAAACAATCTCCTGCCAGTACCAGTGACAGCATCAGGTAAAAGACGTCAATATTTTTGATTACCGGAATGGATAACCTGTTTATGTACATAATTATGTTTGTACGAAACCCTCAGTCCACTTTTTTCGATTACGGAACTAACTAGGATACGACTCATTACGCGGCAACGTGAGAGCAAAATTCTTTGAAATTGCAAGTGTCTGTCGTATGCCGACAATTTATGGATAAAAATTATATTACGTCTTCAGTATGCCAAAAATACTAAAATAATACTAAAAATTTGTTTCGTTGATGATCTGCGTTGCCGAGAAATATGAAATCAAGTCGTATGCACTGCGACTGCATAGCCATATAAACACGGCACGTTCGCAGCTTCTCCACCTTTACCTCTCTCCTGCTCAGACAGCGTGGCATGGCGGTGGGGGGAGTGTGCAGTCAGGCTGGGTGCTACAGGACGTGACCCAGTGTACGCCTTGCGAGCCGAATTCCTTGTCGCCATTGTTCTATACCATCTATAGCGCTCCAAAACGGCCAGTGTGTTCAGTTAAGGAGTAACAATTTATCCGTTGAGCCTGCATTATTCGTCTTCATCAAAATAATCTGAAATTATTTTTGCATGCATCGGAGTAGAAGCGTTTACACTGATGTACCAAGGAAACTGGTATTGGGATGCGTGTTCAAATACAGAGACATGTGAATAGGCAGAATATGGCGCTGCGGTCGGCAACATCTATGTAAGACAAGTGTCTGGTGCAGTTGTTAGATCGGTTACTGCTGCTACAATGGAAGGTTATCAAGATTTTTAAGTGGGTTTGAACGTGGTGTTACAGTTGGTGCAGGAGAGGTGGGACACAGTGTCTCCGACGTAGCGATGAAGTGGGGATTTTCCCGTACGAAAATCTCACGAGTGTATCTTGAATATCAGGAATCCGGCAAAACAAATCTCCGATACTCACTGCGACCGGAAAAAGCTCCTACAAGAACGGGACCAACGACGACTGCAGAGAATCGTTCAACGTGAGAGAAGTGCAGCCCTTTCGCAAATTGCTGCAGATTCCAGTGCTGGGCCATCAACACTTGCCAGCGTGAGAACCACTCAACGAAACATCATCAACATGGGCTTTTTGGAGCCGAAGGCCCTCTCGTGTACCCTTAATGACTGCACGACACAAAGCTTTACGCCTTGTCTGGTCCCGTCCCGTCAACACCGACATTGAACTGTTGATGAAACATGTCACCTGGTCGGACGAGTCTCGTTTCAAATTGTATCGAGTGGATGGACATGTACGGGTATGGCGACAAACTCATGAATCCATGGACCCTGAATGTCAGCAGGCGACTGTTCAAGCTGGTGGAGGCTCTCTAATGGTGTGGAGCGCGTGCGGTTGGAGTGATATGGGACCCCTGATACTTTTTTATTTTATTTTACTTTTTTATTTATATAGATATCAATGTGCGAACAGTCATAGTTAATCAAGCCTGGAAAACTAAAACAGAATGAAAACACCATCGAAGATAGTAAACATAAATAACATAAAAAGAAAGCTATCACTTCGTAGTTAGGCTTCCCAGCGACTGCGCCCACTGATAAAAATGGTTCAATACATGATCGTTTGCAGTTCGTTCTGACCTCATCTACCACTGCCTAGAACATTCCAGCTACACGGCGGGCTGTGAAAGGCACTCCATAGGTATTTTGTGAAGCATTGTCGACATCTGGTATGCCCGGAAATAGCATGATTTCTTCTTTGCAAATAGAGCCAGAAAGCTGTAGATAGAATACAACTAAAGTCAGTGAACCTTCCCACCGACTTCGGAGCTCTGCGAGACTTACAGAAGAAAGTATTTGACAGACGCGGGGAGAAATTTGACTTAGACGACATCTACACTCAATCAGTCCTAGTTCACGGTCGAATCGCCTTTGATTGGAATAAGACTTGGCCTGACGATAGAATGTATACTTACTTCCCATAGAGACTAAACTAACTGTCGGACAACTGAACACGCATAACAGCAGACTTGTGATGCAGGAGCTCCGAAGGGAGGTGGAGGAGAGGAGGCTGGACGCACTCTGCTTACAGGAGCCGTATTCTCAAGCTGGGAAACTTTCATTTGCAGCCGCTACATGGCAGATAGCTAGTAGTGGGGACGCCCCCAAAGCGGCAATTGTCATCACAAATCAGTCTCTACGTGCAACAACAGTTGCACAATTTTCCACCAGTCACTGCAATGTCGTGGAGATACAGGCTCCCATGGGAATTATAACCATCATAAATACGTATTTCCAATATGGAGACAATATAGAACAACATCCGGATCACCTAACAAGAGTAGCCACGGCGTTGCGGGGACGCAAACTGGTTATAACAGCTGACATAAATGCAAAATCCCCCCTATGGTACAGTGGCACAAGAGATGAAAATGACGAAACAGTGTAGGATATGATTATGGCTTTACAACTTGTAGTTGCAAATAGACCTGGCAACCCTCCCACCTATGCGGCGGGAGGGGGCCTTGGCACCAACGTAGATGTAACGCTAGTTACACCAAATACTGCCAACATCATTCAGAACTGGGTAGTTAAAGAGAACGCTACAACAAGGGACCATAATCTTATTACGTTTAACCTAGGAAATAGAGAGTGCCACTGGACCATGGGATGGGAGTTGCAACTGAACTTCAAGAGAGCTGACTGGGTGAGACTAGCGACAGAGTGCGACATTCCTCCATTGCCAGAAGGTGACGCACAACAGGACCTGGACATAGACAAGCGGGCCGAAGAACTGGTGGGCGCAGTTGATAGAGCGGTAAAGGCAGCTGTTCCAACCAGGAGGAGGGCCATGGCGGCCTCCCCGTCACCATGGTCAGCGGAACTTGAGGAAATGCGTCAGTCTGTCAGAAGGCTGAGGATGCACTACCAGCGCAGTGTCGTCTGGTGGGAAAAGCAAAGATGGTTACTGCAAAACCGGGAGGCAAAGGAGAAATTTCAAAAAGAACTAAAAGAAGTCAGAATACGTAGTTGGGAAAGATTTGTACTGGACCAGTTGGCCTTGGACCCATGGGGAGTACCCTACAAATTAGTTAGGGAAAAGATCCGATCCCCAATGATACTATCAACGGTCAGGGACGGAGATGGGATGACGGATTCCTGGCAGGAGACTGCTGAGGTCCTTCTCCGGTCCCTGCTGCCTGATGACGATCAGGCCAACGACACGGAAGGCCAGTCCCAGCTACGAAATGAAGATCCAGACAGAATAGCTAACGACAGGGCAGTCTAGCCCTTCTCTAAAGAGGAGGTGGCTGGCCACGTCAAAGCATTAAAAATAGGGAAAGCCCCCGGCCCAGACGGCATTGTGTCGGAGGTGGTGCAGTTTCTGGCACCCCAACTGGTGGCACCTCTAACCCAGCTATATAATGAGTGCCTAAGATAGGGAAAATTCCCGAAAATCTGGAAAGAGGCAAATGTTGTGATCATCAAATAGGGACCCGACAAGGACCCAGCGGATGTCAAGTCCTATAGACCGATCGGCCTGCTGGACATCTTTGGGAAATTACTTGAGAAATTGCTAGCTGACAGACTGACTGCACACCGAGTGCTGCGCGGGATGAGTGGCAGACAGTTTGGCTTCAGGCCGGGGCGATCGGCAACCGATGCGATCGCTCTGGTGGCTGAGGTCTGTTGTGGCTCCACCCCGTACAAGTACGTTGTTGGCATCATGGTTGACATCAGTGGCGCCTTTGACAACCTGTGGTGGCCTTCGATCTTCTCCTGCTTGCGGGAGAAGGAGTGTCCAGGGTCGCTATATGGTTGCCTGAGGAGCTATTGTGAAGGGCGGGAGGTCAGGCTATCATCCCCTAGCGGTAGAGTAGGAAAAACTATAACTGAGGGATGTCCCCAGGGTTCCGTCTTAGGTCCCCTGTTCTGGGACATCCATATGGAACCACTTTTAGATAGTTTGCAGCAGAGTGAAGACGTGTTAGAGGTGATAGCCTATGCAGGTGACCACCTGCTGATCGGCGGCCGGAGCCGCGAGGACTTCGAGCCAAAAATAGACAGAGCAATGATCAAATTACAACTGTGGTGTACAAATACAAATACAAATCGACGTACTTATTACTGAAAGTACAGCTGCTAAGGAACCCTACAGTCAGAATCGGAGGCTCACCAGTTATAAGACGACAATAGACTCGCTACTTGGGCGTCATCATCGATGAAAGGTGGAACTTTGGAAGGCACATTGAGTCTGTAACCCAAAAAGCACTACAAGTACTTAACAACCTTACTTCCATAGGGCGCAAACGATTCTACCTTCCACCACACGTAATCAAGTTGTATCACAATAGTATATTAACGTCAATAGTGGGTTACGGATCGGGAGTCTGGGCACATAGGGTCACGATGGTGGTGTCTGCCATGGCAGTGCGAAGAGTACAGAGAAACATGCTGTTAAGATCTATAGGGGCGTACAGAACATCCCCAGGTAGTGCACTATTAATAATAATGGAGCTCTGTCCTTCAGATATAAAAATACGAGAGCAAGCAGCATGGTATTGGGTTAAGAAGGGGAACAACACGAAAATAGAGAATATCCTGGGGGCACTGGTGAGGGACAAGGGAGAAATACGCAGAACGGGTGGGGATTTATGGCAGCAGTCTTGGGAAACGGATGAAACTGGCAGATTAACCTTTGGGTTCCTGCCAAATGTAAAAGAAAGGTTAGGGATGAAGTATTTTGAGCCAACACGGGGTCTAATACATTTTCTCACTGGTCATGGGCCCTACCCGACATACTTGTGTCGGTTTGGGAAAAAGGTTACACTCGAGTGTGACTGTGGCGCTTCAGAGGGCACTCCCGACCATGTGGTTTACGAGTGCCCCCTTTTCGATGATGTAGCAGTGACATTAAGACAACAACTTCCACATAACAACACAAACGACCTATTAAGACATGAAGAGACTTTTGAAATTCTAAATAGTCTGTCAAACGTGGTATCACGGAAAGTACTGACAGCATATTTGAGGGACCTCCACGACCTAAGACAAATACTGAACGTGTCCAATTACCCTGATCCTATACCGTCGGTGCGTGGACAGGTCGACTTTTAGTTGCAATCCGCCACGTGCAGGGCTAGGGGAAGCGGAGTACACCAAAAGCACCGGAACTGACGTAGGTTAGTACAGTAGTTGTAGCTTTAGATATAGATATGACGTTAGGAACCTGTAGCGACAAACAATCTTGGCCTGCCCAGAGTCAGGGGCACGCTCGTCGGGGTTAGCTCGATGAGCAGGAGCTAAAGTAGTAGGTTTATATCTACGCTGACACTCCTGTAACGCTGCAGGCAGTTAGGAATTAACAAGTAGGTAAGAAAACTAACAATTAGCAAGTAGTATAGATTAATAGCTGTAGTCTGCCTATTGCCGTGTATTGTATCCTGTCTGTAGCTCACAATAATAAATAATACCATTGTAATAACAATAAAAAATAGCTGCTGAATATATAACATTGTAGTATTATTATGACCCACTAAGGTGGTGGGTTCCTTTTGTATAAATATTATATTATAGATTTGTAAATAAAGATTTAAAAAAATAGAGCCAGAAGTCAAGTAAATTCTTGTGTCCGCCACGATAGAGGTAATGGACCACATGTCCACGTATCCAAAAACAATAACGTGCGTGCAGATATATGCAAGAGAGAAGCCAGCATCTTCCGCACTAGGTGCCAAACCGGTTCCGCCTCTCCACAGCTGAGGCGGTGTTCGTCAGAATCTACTGTATTACAATCCACACAACTGGGAGATTCTGCCATGTGGATATTGTAGAGACGTTCTTCTGTCACCAGCTTCCCATTAACGACTACGTACCATTGGGAAACAACGTCGGAATCAAGCATGGCATCGTGGACAGTCTTCCGCACCACGCGCCGCCGTCCATCAGGATATTTTATTTTCAGCACATTTAGGGGGCGGCGTTGCAGCATGTCGTGATATAGGCGTCGAGTCGTGGCCATTCGTGGTGTCGTGAGCGCTACACTGCAATAGCTTTGTTCTAAATAGAAACGTCCTATATAAAAGAGGGGCGCTGGAATGTCCTGTAGCGGCACCGGCGCTTTTAGTGAAGCAGGTCGTAGCGCCGTCAGAATGAAACTCGTGAGGCTTGTAGGACAACGGCGCAGCAGACATAAATGCGATCTGACGTAGAGGGCAATGGCCCTGTCATGGACGTTAACTAGGCTGAGACCACCTTTTTCCTTGGAGAGAGTAAGAGATAAGTATCTGATCTTCAGTAAATTACCAGCGTTGACGAAGTATCCCAGCGCTGCCATAATGCTACGAGCCAAGGGTTTCGGAATGGGTAGCGTTTGGGCGACATGCGGTATGCGGGACGCAATGTATACATTGGCATAATGCGCCCGCTGAACGATGTTGAGGGGTCGCAAGCACTGATTTGCAATTCCGCCCCGAATTTGGTTAAGAAAGCGTCGATAATTGCGCGTCGTCGCGCGTCGCATGTCGTTCATGAAATCTAAGCCCCAGCAGCCGACAGTATCACTGAAGCGTAATGGGGCAATGTGTTCCTGCTGTAGCCCAATCCCGATGCTTAAGGCGACGGCCTTGTCAACTTTGATTTGGCTACCAGAAGCTGTACCGTAGGTTGCAATCCAGTCCAAAGCAGCCGTCATATCGTCAGCTCCACGTATGACGATCATCACATCATCCGCATATGCGGTGCAGCGATAGATGGAGCCGCCGAACTGTATCCCAGTGAGCCTGTCTCGGAGACCATACAACAAAGGTTCTAAGGCCAATGCAAACAAAATGGCGATAATGGACATCCCTGTCGTACTGATCGGCGGATCGGCATGGGTGCCGTCAGTCTTCCATTAACAAGAACTCGAGAAGTAGCACCATGCAGAAGGCGTGTCAACACTGTGATAAAGGGGTCGGGGTGTTCCATGCGCCGTAGAACGGCTGTGAGAGAAGTGTGGCCCACACGGTCAAAAGCCTGGCTAAAGTCGATAGACGCCAGGGCTGCCGGCAAACGCCTCACCCGTGCAAGGGAGATGAGATCTCTGTAACGACATAACGCAGTTTTCATGTTGCTGGGTCCTCCCAAGGACATCTGATCGCTGGACAGGACGCGCTATAGTGAGCCGCGAATACGTTCTGACAGCAGCCTCGAAAAGATCTTAAAGTCGCAGTTTAATAACGTTAAGGGGCGACAATCGCGGACATGATTCCGTCCCATCGGTATCTGGATGGGTACAATCAGTCCTTCCAAGAACGGTGCAGGCAACGGTATACCCGGGGACATCAATTCCTGACAAATTTCAACCCACTTCCTCTTCAGGCACTTCTCCTTTTAAAGTCGGTACCATGTCTGGTGGAACTGTACCGTGGACATGTGTTGAAACGGTGTCTACAGTCGCCATATCATATCAGGGACCACTGCTGAATAAAGGTGAGTGTAATGCCCATAGAAGGCTTCTGCTATATCTGCTTGTTCTGCCACGTGCCGTCCATCGTCCGTTATCATGTCGGTTACCAGTGCCCTACGTGCTGCATAGATGGCCTTTCTGATTGCATCATGTCTGGAGCACGCGACCGTATAACAGCGCCCTGTAAATGATAGCGTGCTGAGGAGACGAGCTGCGCTTTCGCGGGATTGACTATGATCTGCCTGTCAGTTGAGGGCTCCATAGCAAGACATTCCCGTAGGACGGTGTAATAAAAGTTTTCCGTGCTCCTCCTCCACGCCGCCGCTTCCCGATCGTAAGCAATGAAAGTGCGCCTAAGAGCACGCTTTGCACATTAAATCCACCAACTGAGGGTCGATCGGTAACGACCACGGCGCTGTAAGGACGCGTTCCACGACTCTTCGATAGCACCTTTACATGCTGGCTCGTCCAGATGGGCGACGTTCAGTTTACAGGGGGGCCTACTGCGCCACACACGTGCAGTTTGGAAGGGAATGGTGCAAATATAGGCTGTGCGGTCGGTGACTGCAGCGGACCGCAGCTCTGCTCCTCTCATGGCCTTCTAAAGGGTGCTTGTGACGTAAATCCTATCTAACCGACTTGACGAATGACTTATATAATGGGTGTAACCAGGAGCAGGTCCATGGATGTGGCGCCACGTGTCGAGCAGGTGGAGGTCACCCACTAGGATTTCCAATTCCGCACACGGGACGTGATGTGGCTGCTGATCAGAAGGAGATAAAAGTACAGTTAAAATCTCCTCCGACCACCATATCGTCTATGCGGCCCATAAATAGACGCGTAGTATCTTCCGAAGAAAAGGGGCCCGATCTCTCCGTCTCCCTGATCTGAAGGGGCATACGCGTTGATGAGTCGTACACCGTTGATAGTTATGGCCATGGCTCTTGCACTCGGCCAGTACAGTACGTCCTTAGCCACCAAGCCTTCCCGTAGCAGGACAGCCACACCACAATCGGTAGAAGAGGCGTTGGAGATGTGGGCGGCATAGCCGTAGAAGTCAGGGAAACTAGCGACGCATACTTCCTGCAAGAGGGCCACGTCGATGTTCGCCGTATCGAGCATGCCGTTGTAGCATTGTCAGTTTGTGTGGTGCCCTTTCGCATTGATATGAATTGTGGCAAGGCGGAAGGTGGGCTGCCTAGCCTCTTCGCCTAGTGTAGACGACATGACAATCGAAGATAACCGCAAGAGATGCCGTACCCACCGAACCCATTACAGATTATGAGTCTTTCACGCTAGGAGTGGCATCCGCAATGCCACCCTCTTCCCTGTCACCCGTGCCCTGTCCAGGAAGTTCCTCAACATCGTCCGACCACAGTGGGTGCAACACGATGCTGTGTAGCTGACCGGCACCTAAATCTCTCTCACCCACGTCGTGTTTAGTGGACCTGCTGCATCTGTAGTGCAAGAAGTAACCGGGCACTCGTAGTATGGGCAAGCGAACCGTCTACACCACTTAGATCCTCAGCAGGCGCAGCATCCATGCCGTCTGACGAGATGTCACCTTCTTGACCGGCCGTGTGTAGGAGGCAATCGTCAGAAGGGGTCCGCCGATGTCGCTTGCGTCGTTGAGACGAACGTTGCTTTCGAATGTGTACATCCGTATCCGAATGTGGGAGGCAATCCAGCGTCGTATCACCTTCCGCTAGAAAAGCCGCGGTCGGGACAATGTTCGCGTCCACGTCCATCTCGTTCTGGATGTTACGTTGCGTCTGGATTTCGTGGGACTGTTGCTGCTGTTGTTGCTGTGGAGGGGGCGACATATGGGTCGGCATCGGGGGTCCTTCCTCTTCCTCCCTTGGTCCTTCTGACGTCGATGGATGTGCCCGATCGCCAGTTTCTACCTCACCTATGGTGCCCATCGTCGTCTGAGCGTACGTGAGGGAAGGATTGTCGTCTCCGTCGGGGAAACGGAGTCTCCCACTGGTGTCTGCGTAACTCTACGTTGCAAGCAGCTCGATCGAACATGACCTTCCTGCCCACATCCGGAACAGGAACGTGGTTGACCGTCATACATTATGGTTGCACGACAACGACCGATGTTCAAATAGGACGGTATATGTTTTTTGAGCTCAAGTTTTACTTGGCGCACACCATTATAGACCTTATACGTCGAAAAAGTTTTCCACTTTTCTGCAACGAGGCTGATAACATTGCCATGTGGTCGGAAGGCGTCGTTGACAACTTCCTCTGGGACCTCGAAGGGGAGCTCAGAAACCCTTACAGTCGTTAGGCCCATGCCTGCATGATCCACCGTCATTGCACCGATATGCCCGTCAGAATGTTTGAATCTGAGTGTTTTTGTTGTTGTGGTCATCAGTCCTGAGACTGGTTTGATGCAGCTCTCCATGCTACTCTATCCTTTGCAAGCTTCTTCATCTCCCAGTACCTACTGCAGCCTACATCCTTCTGAATCTAGTTATTGTATTCATTTCTTGGTCTCCCTCTACGATTTTTACCCTCCAAGCTGCCCTCCAGTACTAAATTGGTGATTCCTTGATGCCTCAGAACATGTCCTACCAACCGATCCCTTCTACTAGTCAAGTTGTGCCACAAACTCCTCTTCTTCCCAATTCTATTCAATACCTCTGCACTGGTCATTTTAACATAACCCACCCTCGCCCCGGATAGAAAAATGTATTCCGACGACAGTCGCCGGATGTAAACGTAGATCGTCGCGTATAGACTGTTCTATTTCGTAGGCTTGAGTACGCGCGTGATCTGGTTGGAAGGTAATTTTGATCGTATCGTGGCGCCATTTGTGTTCCATAGTCGCACTGAACTTGGAACTAATACAACTCGCGCCGCGAGAAGGTTAACACAAGCAAGCGCTCACGGTCCCGCACGGCGGTGCGCAGCCGACGTCCTCGCCCCACCGCAGCCGAAAGCAGACTATGATGAGATAGAGCCAACAGAACGCGGTGTTCGCAGGCGGTCACTCACCCAAGTACTAACCGGGCCCAGTCTGGAAACGACTTTGCCAGGTGACACGTACGTAAGCATCCTGTGTGATCACCTGCATCCATTCATGTCCATTGCGCATTCCGACGCACTTGGGCAACTCCAGCAGGACAATGCGACATCCCACACGTCCCTAATTGACACAGAGTGGCTGTAGTAGCACTTTTATGAGTTTAAACACTTCCGCTGGCCACCAAACTGCCCAAACATGAACATTATTGAGCATATCTGAGATGCCTTACAGTGTGCTGTTCAGAAGAGATCTCCACCATCTCTTACGGATTTACGGAGAGACCAGTAGGATTCATGGTGTCAGTTCCCTACAGCACTACTTCAGACATTAGTGGAGTCCATACACCGTCGTGATTCGACACTTCTGCATACTCACGAGGTCCCTACACGATATTAGGCAGGTGTACCAGTTTCTTTGGCTCCTCAGTGTAAGATACACATAATTTGCAATCCGAAAAAATTCTCTGATTATTTGTGGGAGACGAAGCTCGCTGAGACAGCGTGCTGTACCACTCCCGCGAGGAGTGAACAGGACGCAGCCCTTAGCGCTAGGCTGACGCTGTCAGACAACGGAGCGGTGCAAAGTGGCACTTGTTTAACGAGTTGCCAGTCCGGCGAGCGGTATCGCGCCGCCGCGCGCACTCTCCCAGAAATAGCGGCGCAGCCCGCCGGCTCGTTCGCCAAGGTCAGTGACCCCGCAGCCGGGGGCCGCGACTGACCCTCTCACGCAGCCGCCGAGGCACTGCGCTTGCGCAACCGCCGCGCCGGGGCGGTAGGCAGCGGCTGGCGCGAGATACGGCCCATCGCCACCGCCACAAGCTGTCCGCGGGAGTTTGTGTGGCAGTCTCATGCTTCACGCCCTCTCGTTAATCGAGATTAGCGACAGAGTCAGGTTTCACAAGTGCTATCTGACTCAACATGTTTCGGTTTCTTTCCTGAGGATGATCACCCGTATTTCTTTATCATGGAAAAGAGGTGAGCACGTACTTGCATTTTTCGCGTTGAGAAGCCTATAACGAGCTACGTAGATCGAAAAGCTACGACTAGGGAAACTGCCCATTGAATCCCGTCTGATTTACTGGTAAGATGGCCTAGTGGATAACTCGTCAAAAGCTGAACACAGATTAAACATGAAAACAGGAAGAAGGTGCATCGAATTGTGAAAAAAGAAGCAAAATCGAAACAGTGGACAGGCCAAACTGAATATGTGCTACATTGGGCGGGTTTGAACAGCCACGGCGTCTTGGTTATGTGGTCACGGTATTGGACTGCGAACGGGGATATCTGTGTTCAAATCTCCCTCGTACACTTTTTTCTTTTTTTTTCACAAAATTATGAACTGTCCGTTCGGTCGTTGACGTGGCTGTTCGCTGTATTTAAATTCGTGTCTGTTTCGCAGTGAAACGTCCTTTTCAACTGCAAGGTGTAAGGAAGGGACCTACAGACGTACGTTCCTCCTATTTCCTCTACGCAAGTACCTCATTTTATAATTATTGGGTTCCGATTCGTAAGTTTTGAAACTTGAATTCGTTTGCTGTAACATAGTTCATACCGGTTTATTTGTTGTTTTCATTTATGTGAGCGGTCCATGCGGCATATCGCCTGCTCTCACTATTCATCAAATTTACTGGCGACGGTGATACATTCATACCACATGACTCATATTCTACACTGAAGAGCCAAAGAAACTGGTACATCTGTCTAATATCGTGTAGGACCATGCGAGCACGCAGAAGTGCCACAAGTGGCATGGACTTGACTAATGTCTGAAGTAGTGCTGGGGGGAAATTGAAACCATGAATCCTGAGGGATGTCCATAAATCCGTAAGAGTACGAGTGGTTGGATATCTCCTTTGAACAGCACGTTGCAAGGCATCCCAAATTCAACAATGTTCATGTCTGGGGAGTTTGGTGGCCAGCGGAAGTGTTTAAACTCAGAAAAGTGTTCGTGGAGCCACTCTGTAGCAACTCTGGACGTGTGGGATGCCGCATTGTCTTGCTGGAAGTGCCCAAATCAGTCGGAATCCACAACGCACATGAATCAATGCAGGTGATCAAACAGGATGCTTACATACGTGTCACCTGTCAGATCGTATCTGTACGTGTCAGGAGTCCCATATCACTCCAACTGCATACGCCCTACACCATTACAGAGCTTCCAACAGCTTGAACAGTTCCCTGCTGACATGCAGGGTCCACGGATTCATGAGGCTCTCTCCATACCCGTACGTACATGTCCATCTGCTCTATACAATTTGAAACGAGACTCGTCTGGCCAAGCAACATGTTTCCAGTCATCAGCAGTCCAACATCGGTGTCGAGGGCCCAGGCGAGGCGTAAAGCTTTGTGTCGTACAGTCATCAAGGGTACACGAGTGGGCCTTCTGCCCCAAAAAGCCCATGTCGAAGATGTTTCTTTGAGTGGTTCCCACGCTGACACTAGTTGATGACCCAGCATTGAAATCCGCAAGAACTTCCGGAAGGGTTGCACTTCTGTCACGTTGAACGATTCTCTTCAGTCGTTGTTGGTCCGGTTCTTGCAGAATCTTTTTCCGGCCGCAGCGATGTCGGATATTTGTTTATTTTACCGTATTCCTGATATTCACCATAGACTCGTGAAATTGTGTACGGGAAAATCCCCACTTCATCGCTACCTCGGAGATGCTGTGACCCATCGATCGTGCACCGACTATAACACCACGTTCAAACTCACTTAAATCTTGTAAACCTGCCATTGCAGCAGCAGTAACAGATCTAACAACTGCGCCAAACACTTGTCATATATAGGCGTTGCCCACCGCAGCGCCGTATTTTGCCTGTTTACTTGCCTCTCATTTGAATACGTATGCCAATATTAGTTTCTTTGGCGCTTCAGTGTACAGCACGACAATTACCGTTACTACACAAGGGGAACAGACACGTCAATGACCAGACGGAAAGTTCATAATTTTGTTGAAGAAAGGACCACAAGGCAGATGAAACACAGTTCTCCCGCTTCGAAGTAGTCCAACACCGTGATCACAAAACCACGACGCCGTGATCCTTGCAGTTCGTTCGATGTTGTACATATTGAGCTTGTACCGTTCACTGTTTCGATTTTGCTTCTTTTTTCACAGTTCAGTACACCTTCTTCCTGTTTTCATGCTTGATCTGTGTTAAGTTTCTGACGGGCTATCCATTGCATCATTTTACCACTAACTCTGAGGGAGATGCGATGGGGAATTTCCCTTGTGAGATGCACACACCTCAGCGTCTTAAGTACCTTTTATACGGTCGACTTTCTTGTCTCAATTGACTATTCGAGACAAGTGAGTCTATGGCAGCGCTCCTGGAATTTTATTCTGTACCGAATCTCGACTGTCTCGAGAGGTCATTTTCATTTACACATCGGCGCCAGATTTGCATCTGTTGTGAGAGCTGTCTGGTGTGCAGCTTGCACGTGAATGGCAATAGTGTGGTTATGAGAGACTGTCTTTATGTAAAAACCGACAAACAGTAACAAATTGTAGGAACAAGTAACAGGCCTTATTAATAAAAAAATTCATAGTAAATGTTCTTGTCGAATGTCGAGTGGTAAATTTCTTACAGTGCTGAAAACTGAAAGAATAAGAAAAGTATCGCCTAAACATGCATATTTATTTACTCGAGGAAATATATATATGCTTCCGAATACATCCAACAAGGTATGGAACGCAGTAAACAGTGTCATTTCACGTTATCGTTTGTATCTTGTTTCCTTCATAAGTGCGATATAACATCGAAAATTATTTTTCTCGTTAAATAATTTTCAGTTTTTCAGTGTTGAAACAATTTTCATCAAAAGATTTTCTCTACCTACGTACTCATTTACGCATAGTGCAGGCTTTTTTCTCTAAAACGCAAATACTTTTTGCTTTCAGATATTTCGTCTCTCTTGCAGGAGAACGCTAAAATGACAAATATCAGGGCCTCGTGTAGATTTTTCACTGCGTCAAGGAAACAAAGCAACCAACACAAAAAAGATTAAGACGACACGATAGCACAAAATCCATTTTAATAACAGGTGTGAGCTCATTTAGAACAGGTTAACTTCTGATAATAGCAGACGCCGGTGAGCTCCCCTTTTCTGCGCGTGCTCAGTGCGCAGTGTATTCGAAAATTTAGTGATCCACACTCGACACAATCTATAGGTCATTGACATCACAGACACACAAGTGACATAGTCAGCTGCTGATTTACACACAAGCACGAAAGGCACACACTCTTCTAGTAATCGATTTTGACCACAAAGTCGATCGTGTAAAACTACTCTAGCCTACATGGTAGCAGTAGTTTATCGTGGTATTGATTTCACAACGTACAGGGACGCTATCATTACCGCTAAAGTAGCAACGGGGCCCTCGTAAAAGAACCTGATTCTTGACCTCGCGATTAAGGTCAGTTATCTTCTTTAGCAAGTACCCTTATGAATGCAGAGACCTAACCCAGCTAACAAACTCGCAAAAAATGAATCACCCCCCGCAGACATCGCGCTAATATTGTGAAACACCAGCTCTAGCATTTATGATGATTTTAATTCACCGAAGAAATGGGTCAATAGTTTCTTCAGGTATGAAACATTCAGCTGAAGCCACTCGTTGGTGATTACATCCCGTAAAGCTACGATATTGTGGGAATGCTGACTGTATGTTCCAGCCCGCTTTTCTAAACAACACCAGACATGTGATAAGGGATTAAGAACGGGTATTCTACGTCTACATCATAATCCGCAAGCCACGTAATGGTGTGTGGTGGAGGTTACTTTCGGTACTACTATCTGATCCCTCCAACCCCGTTCCTCTCGCGAATAGTGCATGGGAAGAATGATTGTCGGTAAGCCTCTAATTTCATGAATTTTTTCCTTGTGGTCAATATGCGAGATGTATGTGGGAGGAAGTAATATGTTGTCCGACTCCTCCTGCAAAGTGCTGTCCCGAAATTTGAGTAGTAACTCTCTCCGTGATGCACAACGTCTCTCTTGTAACGTCTGCCAGTGGAGTTTGTTTAGCATCTCCTAACGCTCTCTCACCAGCGAAACGATCCTGTGACGAAACGCGCGGTTCTTCGTTGGATCTTCTATATCTCCTCTATCAGTCCTGTCTGATAGAGATCCCAGACATATGAAGAGTACTCAAGAATCGGGCAAACAACAGACTTCTATGCCACTTCTTTCATGGAAGAGTTACATTTCCTTAAGATTCTTCCGATGAATCTCAGTCTGGTGTGTGCTTTTCCCGCCATCTGTTTTATGTGGTCATTCCACTTAAGGTCGCTCTTTATAATTACGCCTAGATACTTTTCGGCAGACGCTGTCCCTAGCTGTTCGTCGTCAATAGTGTAGCTGTGCAGTAGTGTATTTCTTTTCCTATGTATGCGCAATATGTTGCCTTTATTTACGTATTGTCAACAGCAACAGTCCTATCACACTTCCCTGTGGCACTCCGGATATTACCGTTACATCTGTCGATATAGTTCCGTTAAGAGCGACGTGTTGAGTTCTATCTGCAAGAAAGTCTCGATCCAATCGCAGGTCTGCTCCGATACTGCATAAGCACGTTTTTTTTCTTTCTTTCATTAAACAGCAATGCGGGACGGTGTCAAATGCCTTACTGAAATCAAGGAACACGGCATCACCCTGAGCGCCGTTGTCCACTGCGCTGTGGATCTCATGGAGGAACAGAGCGAGCTGAGTTTCGCAGGATTTCTGTTTGCGGATTCCATGTTGATATTTATAGAAGAGATGTTCATTTTCCAAAAACGTCATAATTCTTGAGCATAAAACATGTTCCATAATTCTACAACAGATTGACGTCAACGATATAGATCTACAATTGTGTGGATCTGTCTTACGGCCTTTCTTAAAAACGGGAATGACCTGTGGTTTTTTTTTTTCAGTCGTTAGATACCTTTCATTGCTCAAGCTATCTACGATAAATTACTTCTACAAAGGAAGCAAGTTCTTTCGCGTAATCCATATGGAATCTTATAGGTATCTTATCTGGTCCTGAAGCCTTTCTGCTACTAAGCGATTGTACCTGCTTTTCAGTTCCGCGATCGGTTCTCTCAATATCTGCCATTTAGATGGTCGTACGACGATTGAAAGGAGGGACAGTGTTACCATCTTCAGCGGTGAAACAACTTCGGAAGACCGAATTCAGTATTCCCACCTCCTTTCTGTATCTTCCGTTTCGGTGCTTGTGTGGTCGCTGAGAGAATGAACAGATGATTTTGACCCACTTACTGATTTTACATACGATAAACTCTTAGGGTTTTTACTCAGGTTGATTGACAATGTCTTCCTTTCAAAATCGTTGAACTCTTCTCTCATTGATCTCCTTACACTCTGTTTCGCTTCGTTCAGGTTTTGTTTGTCAGCTAGGTTTTTACTTCTCTTGAATCTGAGATGAAGTGGTCTTTGTTTACGTACCGTTTTTCTAACACGACTATTAAACCATGGTGGATCTTTCCCATCCCTTAAAACATTACTCGGAACATACTTGTCTAGGGGGTATTGAACGATATCTTTGAATTTTTTCGCTTTGTTCTCCACATCTTCGTCCTCGTCACCGAATATTTTATGCAAACTGCTGAGATATTCTGAAATTTGTATCCTGTCACCCTTGCTAAACAAATATGTCTTCCTACCTTTCTTAACATTCCTTGCGGGACCTGTCGTCATAGATGCTGCCACATATAATCACTGACACCTTCCTCTATGTTAACTGATTCGTTAACTTCAGGTCTGTTGCCCGGAGGTCTAAGACGTTACTCTCACGAGTTGGTTCTCTAACTATCTGCTCAATGTTATTTCCGGACAAGACATCCAGAACAATGCCACAAGATTCCCTGTCTCTGGCACCAGTTTTGGTGGCATAGCACTCCCAATCTATACCTGGTAAGTTGAAGTCACGCCCTATTACAACGATATGATCAGGAAAATTACTAATGATATTCTGCATGTTCTGTCTAAAGCGCTCTACAACAACAGATCCTGACCCATGTGTTCTATAACAGCACCCGATCACCATTTTTGACTGTTCTTTGATACTCAGTTTCACCCAGATTAATTCACAATCGGAATCCGTGATAGCCTCGCTAGATTTTATCGAATTTTTTACTGCCATAAACACGTCGCCACCATTGGCGACTAAGCTATCCTTACGATAAACATTCTAATCTGAACTTAGGATTTCGTTATCATTGATAATTGATATCTGGTTTCAACCAACTCTCTGTTCCCAATACTATCTGTGCATTACAGACTTCAGTAAGCGATACCAATTATGGGACATTTCCTTGTATGCTCCAGCAGTTTACTAAAATCATATTAATATTTTCTATCTCTGGTCTGCGAGGACCAAGACTCTCCGATTTATAAGGTAAATCGTCTTTCATCCCAAAGGAGGGGTTCTCTAACCTAAAAAAAAAGCCTCGTGTGCGCGCCACAAGTACTTCGCTAACCTAGTAGCCGCTTCCTGTGTGTAGTGCACGCCCGAGCTATTAAGGGGTACCCTACAATTCTGCACCCGATAGCGAAGGTCAAGAAATTCGCATCCGGTACCGTCGCAGAGTCGCCTGAGCCTCTGGCATAGACGTTCCACTCTGCTCCTAACCAGAGGACCGCGATGCTACAAATAGACAGCTTAGCCTGCACCCCTCGTGCATTGCTAGATGCCTACACCAAATCAGCTAGCTGCCGAAAGGAGCTGAGGATGGCCTCAGAACCCAAGCGGCAAGCGTCGTTCGTGCAGACATGTGCCACGACATGTAGCCGGTTGCACCCAGTGCGCTTGATAGCTCCCGATAAGGCTTCCTCCACATCACGGATGAGACCTCCAGGCAAACATACCGAATCCACACTGGAATTCTTTTCCGCTTTGCCTGCTATCTCCCTGAGCGGCTCCATCACCCGCCTAACATTGGAGCTCCCAGTGACTAGCCTAGCCAGCATCTGTACTTGTCCGGATTGGGCAGGAGAAATCGACCGCTGGCCCAACATGAGAGGCAGGTGTACGACGGCATGAGAGCTAATGCTGATAACCACTTGGCTCATACTGTTGAAGAGGCGAAGGCAGTTATGGAGGATTTAGACGCGGAGATGAGTGTTCTTCGTCTTGCAGGCAGACAAAGACACAGGGAAAAGTGCATCTCAATGACGATGCTATGACCTATTGGAAAAGAATTGTTTTCATTCCAACACTGGACCATGTTACGACAGACATGAGAGAACGTTTTGCTGAAGAAAATATTTGCCAATTAAAATTAAATATACTTTTGCCCTCACAAATACTGAAATATGACGGTAATGATCTGGCACGTTAACTGAATCAGTTTAACTGAACTACCGTTCTGTGTGATTAAAAAGAGACTAAGGGGAGAGATTCTTCAATACAAGCAAACGAGCATAAACGCCCTTAATGATCGTGAATCTGTTACGCAAGCGTTGTCTGTTTGCCCTAGATCTGACTATCCTGCTTTGAACATTCTGTACAAAATATTTGCTTGTCTACCCGCACCTATTGAGCAGTGCGGTGACTCGCGTTGGTACTGTTTGTAGCTTTCCGCCCTCTGTTGGAGGTCAGACCGTATCCTTTAGTCTAACTTTGCTTTTGCCATCGCAACGTCATGTAAGATTTTGATGACAGGATATGTTATGCTCATAATGTCACTCAGTGCAAACAGGGTGATAATAAACTCGCAATTAGAGAGAGCTCGAAGGAGAATACTGATTTTAGCAGGTGTTGTTCTATCCCTCCAACGCTATATATCTTTAAGAACTTTGCAAACTGTTCCGAGATCAGCTGCGAATTGAATAACTGCATCATGTCGCTCAACCCATATCGTTTGACAATGTGGCTGCAGCGAATGTTTTAGGTGACACTTCAATGTTGCGAACCGTGTTGCTAACGGCTTGCTAGACGCTGTAAAGAACGATACTACTTCGTCAGTACTACCCAGTGAGTTTCTAACACTTGTAACTTTGCAACTGCAAGAGACTGCGAGGTTGAGCTGACGACTTCTACACGAAGCTACACTCCTGGAAATTGAAATAAGAACACCCTGAATTCATTGTCCCAGGAAGGGGAAACTTTATTGACACATTCCTGGGGTCAGATACATCACATGATCACACTGACAGAACAACAGGCACAAAGACACAGGCAACAGAGCATGCACAATGTCGGCACTAGTACAGTGTATATCCCCCTTTCGCAGCAATGCAGGCTGCTATTCTCCCATGGAGACGATCGTAGAGATGCTGGATGTAGTCCTGTGGAACGGCTTGCCATGCCATTTCCACCTGGCGCCACAGTTGGACCAGCGTTCGTGCTGGACGTGCAGACCGCGTGAGACGACGCTTCATCCAGTCCCAAACATGCTCAATGGGGGACAGATCTGGAGATCTTGTGGCCAGGGTAGTTGACTTACACCTTCTAGAGCACGTTGGGTGGCACGGGATACATGCGGACGTGCATTGTCCTGTTGGAACTGCAAGTTCCCTTGCCGGTCTAGGAATGGTAGAACGATGGGTTCGATGACGGTTTGGATGTACCGTGCACTATTCAGTGTCCCCTCGACGATCACCAGAGGTGTACGGCCAGTGTGGGAGACCGCTCCCCACACCATTATGCCGGGTGTTGGCCTGTGTGCCTCGGTCGTATGCAGTCCTGATTGTGGCGCTCACCTGCACGGCGCCAAACACGCATACGACCATCATTGGCACCAAGGCAGAGGCGACTCTCATCGCTGAAGACGACACGTCTCCATTAGGGCTGCACGATGTTGGGGCGTGAGCGGAAGAGGGCCTAACGGTGTGCGGGACCGTAGCCCAGCTTCATGGAGAAGGTTGCGAATGGTCCTCGCCGATACCCCAGGAGCAACAGTGTCCCTAATTTGCTGGGAAGTGGCGGTGCGGTCCCCTACGGCACTGCGTAGGATCCTACGGTCTTGGCGTGCATCCGTGCGACAACATCAATGTACTGTGGAGACCTCACGCCCCACGTTTTGAGCAATTCGGCGGTACGTCCACCCGGCCTCCCGCATGCCCACTATGCGCCCTCGCTCAAAGTCCGTCAACTTCACATACGGTTCACGTCCACGCTGTCGCGGCATGCTACCAGTGTTAAAGACTGGGATGGAGCTCCGTATGCCACGGCAAACTGGCTGACACTGACGGTGGCGGTGCACAAATGCTGCGCAGCTAGCGCCATTCGACGGCCAACACCGCGGTTCCTGGTGTGTCCGCTGTGCCGGCGCGTGTGATCATTGCTTGTACAGCCCTCTCGCAGTGTCCGGAGCAAGTATGGTGGGTCTGACACACCGGTGTCAATGTGTTCTTTTTTCCATTTCCAGGAGTGTACTTGCGCGTTGATAGCTTTCTTTTTAATTGTAGCCACAGCTCCTATCAATTATGACATATTAACTGAGCAACCATCACGGCCTATTCCCACAGTCTCCAGTGACAGAGAAAGGCTTTTGCATTCTCCTTAGAATCGTAGTACCTAATGTTGTTGTTGTGGTCTTCAGTCCTGAGACTGGTTTGATGCAGCTCTCCATGCTACTCCCTTCCCAAACACTGCTTCCCTTTCATACCCCTCGACTCTTACAACTGCCATCTGCTTTCTGTACAAATTGTAAATGGCCTTTCGCTCCCTGTATTTTACCCCTGCCACCTTCAGAATTTGAAAGAGAGTATTCCAGTCAACATTGTCAAAAGCTTTCTGTAAGTCTACAAATGCTAGAAACGTAGGTTTGCCTTTCCTTAATCTTTCTTCTAAGATAAGTCGGAGGGTCAGTACTGCCTCTTGTGTTCCATAATTTCTACGGAATCCAAACTGATCTTCCCCGAGGTCGGCTTCTATCAGATTTTCCATTCGTCTGTAAGGAATTCGCGTTAGTATTTTGCAGCTGTGACTTATTAAACTGATAGTTCGGTAATTTTCACATCTGTCAACACCTGTTTTCTTTGATATTGGAATTATTATATTCTTCTTGAAGTCTGAGGGTATTTCGCCTGTCTCATACATCCTGCTCACCAGCTGGTAGAGTTTTGTCATGACTGGCTCTCCCAAGGCCGTCAGTAGTTCTAATGGAATGTTGTCTACTCCCGAGGCCTTGTTTCGACTTTCAGTGCTCTGTCAAACTCTTCACGCAGCATCGTATCTCCCATTTCATCTTCATCTACATCCTCTTCCATTTCCATAATATTGTCCCCAAGTACATCACCCTTCTATAGACCCTCTATATACTCCTTGTACCTTTCTGCTTTCCCTTCTTTGCTTAGAACTGGGTTTCCATCTGAGCTCTTGATAGTCATACAAGTGGTTCTCTTTTCTCCAAAGGTCTCTTTACCTAATACTTCACTAGTAACGCTACGCTCTTGATCTTGACTGTCTTGAAGTTCATCGTCAATGTTTTCACTACAAACATTGTCTTTAAAGATGTCAACGAAACGCAAAAATCTTTCGTGTAATTTGCCGTCACCATCAATATATCTTGCAGCTAAACCCAGTTGGGCGATGGGCGCTATGTCCGTAGTCTCAACGAAGATTATGCTGTAATAACGAGAATTTTCGATTTCCTCCAGTATTCTCGATAACATCACTGTTTCACAGTATGAAATAAGTTCTTTACATGTTGTTTTACTTATGTAAGTGGCGTTAGCTTTAGTGGCCTCAAAGTGATGTTTAAGTTGCATGTCTCCAGCGTCAATTCTGAATCTCAGAAGAGCTCTAAAGTTTCCCTCGTTACTCACTATACTTTTACGATCATTCTCGTTATCTAATAGATTCTCATCATCTCTGCGCCCCCGCAGAAGAATATTTTGCTTTCCATGAAATATGATTGTTTTTATTATAGGTACAAGAGGGTGTCTGTCTTCCCTAATGCTTTCCACTGTGTCTTGACAACTGATTTATGACCTCAAGTTCGCGGCGGTTGTCTCGTGTCGCCAAAAATAATTTTGCATCTGTTGACGCTCAAAAAAAAAAAAAAAAAAAAAGGTTCAAATGGCTCTGAGCACTATGGGACTTAACTTCTAAGGTCATCAGACCCCTATAACATAGAAATATTTAAACCTAACTAACATAAGGACATCACACACATCCACATTCGAACCTGCGACCGTAGCAGTCGCGCGGTTCCAGACTGAAGCGCCTAGAACCGCTCGGCCACGTTGACGCGTCAAGGTGGTGCTTGAGCTGAGAGTGGGTCTCTTACTTTACCAGTAAGTCTGTCAAACTTTGTTAGTGGTTCAGTCACAAGCTTCTTGGCGATAATGTATTTCTTTCCTGCAATCATTTTATTATTCACAAAAATTAAACCGTTGATGTAAAGAAGTCCTTTTTTAAGTTTTGAGAACACCAGCCATGGATACTGTTCAAAGTGATTACCGTGCACTTGTCCGCATTCAGCGCGTCCCCTCTTGTTGTGCCCGGAAGTAGGAAAGATATAACCTTGTTCAGGTTTCCTTGGGGCTGTGAGAAACTTGTGCTTTGTATCGTCACTAATATTTCCTGACGCTAATATATCCGTATAATTGTCAATATCCGTACGATTAAAGGAATCAGTCGATGAACTTTGTTGTGGAAGTTTCGACGCAGTGCTGTACTCTGTCTGTGGTGTTTTTGCAGCTGAATGGTGACAGTAATCTTCAGATTTTCTACTTTTCTTTTTCTTATTACATAAAGATCCATAATATTATATTGCTACGACGTAGGTAAATTAGATGCCAGTTATACTCGAATAAACACTTTATTCGCACTGCAAAATGCAACACTAGTACTGAAACACACACGGTCACACTCCACGTATCTCTAACATCACTAAGTACAACACTGACTGAAGTCCGTGGTAATACCCAATAATCGCAGTTGTTCACTTTTTATCACTTCCAAGTTATTGCGACGATTGTAGCTTTCAAACTGACCACCTGCAGCGATTCTGCTTCCCTTACATAAGTGGCTCGGTTGTTTCTAGAACAGTCCCTGCCAGAACGTTCTCTTCCAGACTTTTATGAAGTGTGAACAAATACCTAGTGTCAAAGCGACAACTCAATGTGTACCTTAAGATAAATAACAGAAGGGCGAGTTTCCAATGATGATGTCGAGTTTCCAATGATGATGTCATCAGAAAATTTATGTGTGTGGAACTTTTATTGTCGATTCCGTTCCTTTCTAGTGCCTTCGGTAGAGGGCCTTTATTACTTACCAGTAAGAAATTCTCATATCGCACCGTAATAATTAACGGGGGGGGGGGGGGGGGGGGGATGTAAACAGGAGTTAAACCAAGACAAAATTGAAACCGGGTAATCTTTACAACAGAGCCAGTGCAGGCAGGACGCCCCAGGAGGAACCGTCAATGTTCACATTTATGACAGGAACCATTTGAAGCAGAAAACTTAATATGGACATACGCCCCATTCAGGCCGTTTTCCGAGATAGAACGTGTTCAATGTAAATTATTTATTTTCTGTATCGTTCAATACACTGTCAGGGTGACGCAGGTACAACAGTTAGTAAACATTACAACAAGCATTTTACAAAGCATCTATTGAAAAATACGTATTTGTACCACATTCACCTCTAAGTATTGTCGTACGCGCAACATTATAACCGTTGTACAGTTCAAAATAAATGTTCGAATATCCCATCGTCAACTTCACTGCATCTGTGGACTCTTTGTAGAACATGTGTTTCTTGACTGAATGCCTCTGCTCGACCCATAAAGAGGGCAGCAGCGTTTCAATCCCTCGAATAACACACGATAAACAACTGCGCATTAAACGGGCTAGTTTAATGGCAGAAAGATATCCCGAGCAACAAGGTTGGAAGCAATACGATAGTTGGACTATAAGAAAACGTCAAAGAAGTTCGGTCGGTAGGGCACATAAGTCTGCTGCACCAACCAAAAAGTAAATGTACAGTAAATGTGCGCTATGTTGGAAATTGTTCGGAATAGGGCGTATGTCCATATTAAGCTTTTTGCTTCAAATGAGCGTTCCTGTCATATCCATGAATATTAAGCTTTCCTCCTGGGACTGCCTGTACGTGTTCATGTATGTGTTTTTTGCCCTCTGTATCCCACAACACGTAGTAAGTGAAAAAGATCTGAGTTAGTGTGATAGACGTCTCTTGAAATTCCACAGCTATGCAATTTTACCTGGATAGCTGAAAATTTAATTTAAGATAGAAATAAGGTCACTGCGGAAGGTAACTTACACGCTCTCTGCTTTAAATGTAGTTCAAGCCAACGTAGAACGTTCGGGAACGTACTTTTTAAGCGAACGTGTGTAAAAATATGGAAATGAAAAATAAGTAAGTAAGAATTTCATATTATGTTTACAGTTAATGTATTATTCAGGAATGGAATACGAAATCTCTTGCTTAATGTAAAACTCCTACTCAAGTCTTCACATTACCACTAAAACACAACATTTGAACGCCTGAAATAGTATTTGATGAGTGGAAGAACAAAGAGATAAACATCCTGAGAGCTGGAACGCAAGATTTGGATGTTGACTGTCACATGCTATATCGAAGTCGCGATCTCGAACAAACGCCTAACGGTTCCCAAGCCAAACACGATTGCAAAGTATCTCGCGGAAAGAAATCTAATGTTCCACAAACTGAAAAGACTAGGAACGTAGAAGCGCGTAAACAGGGTGCAAACAAGCAGCTAACAACCATCTCACTATTATCTAGAACGGTCACTTCTGTGTGACCATTTTACTATCAGATGACAAAGTGTCTATACGGATCAGCAAATCCTCACGCTACAAGTGGAAGAAGAAAGTGTCCAAACGAAACTGGCGCCCGATCAAAAGAATCTCGCGGATTGATTCTGCGCAACAAGCTTTTTCGATTGGCTGTGTCACTTCAAAGCAGTGACGGATACATTTGGGGGGGGGGGGGGGGAGGGGCACGGGGCTACTTCTCTCGAGCAGCACCCACGGGACCATTCGAAGGAAGGATCACGATCAACAGTGACTCATGCTCCCACTTTGCGATACACTGAGGAGAGGTTCGGAATTTAGTCGTGGACAGTGACAGCAGCTTCACGCCACTACCTCTCCTCCTGTTGCCAGATAAATATTTATGGTGAAAATTTTTCCATCCCCAGGATTCGAACCGGTCAGCTTGGGTAGAGAACCCGCGAACATACATTCGTTAACGACCTCGGCTACTGAGTTGGGTATCAGGATAAGTAGACTGTCGTTTAAGTGATGCTATGTATAAAATTATTGGACAATAATTACATCATATTCATACGGTTCGCCGGCCGTGGTGGACGAGCGGTTCTAGGCGCTACGGTCTGGAACCACGCGACCGCTACGGTCACAGGTTCGAATACTGTCTCGGGCATGGATGTGTGTAATGTCCTTAGGTTCGTCTGGTTTAAGTAGTTCAAAGTTCTATGGGACTGATGACTAGAAGTTAAGTCCCATAGTGCTCAGAGCCATTTTTTCATGGGCTTCCTTATAAATGAAAGAAGTCCCTTTTCTTCTTCTGCCCCTGATCATCCTCTTCTCTCCCTCCTTCTTCTCCTTCTCGCCCTCCCCCTTCTCTTCGTTTTGGTTCTTCTACTTCAGCCGAACAGAAAAACTGCATTAGTGTCCAAATGTTAATCGTGACCGTTGGTAGAGGCGAACAGAAGGAAAAGGAGAGCCAACTCTGTAAGCATCAATATTTCCCCACAAGTTGTTTTCGAACAGGAGTGTGTATAAAAGGTAATGAAGAACAGAGAATTATGCTTTAACATCACACTGATGTTTATTCTTTTGTTGTGGTCTCTTGGTAATGTTGGATACATATACCATGAATAAGGCTTTTAGAACCCTTCCGCATTTTTGGAATTCGCGAACGCGTTGGAATATATCTTCTCGCAGGTTGGAGACATCCAGAGGACGAACCGGCCAGCCAGTCTTCTTACAGAGCATTCCTGGGATGCATTGGACTGACGACCAGTCACCACCAAGGAGTCTTATTGCCCCACAAGTCTCTTTCTCACGATCCATGATTTTGCGGCTATGTTGTCAATTTTTTCTAAAGGTGTAGCTTTTATTTCCAAACTTGGCTAGTTATAGCTTATGGTGAAGCTTTACATGATTCCCTAACGCTTCGGACATTCTGTTCAGGAGCTACGCTCTCATTTCTAGGTCACCCTACTATCGGACAACAATATAATGGAAGGCATGAAACTGATAATACTTACCTACGTTCCTACTGTGCAGGGCTCCACTGTAGTGGTAGTAGTCGAGTTCACTCTTCTACGAACTTCACCTGCTGACACACAGAGAGGCTGCCGCACCATCCGACCTGCGTAACTGCCTGTTACGAGCCATTGTATTTTTGTACCTCGCGAGAATTTAACCTCCTTGGCGAAGGCACTGTACCCATTACGGCGACTCGGAAAGCTATTCCAGGGCAAGGCCGAACACGTTGAGAGCCAACGGACCGATAGAAGAGCCAAACGTCCCGTGCCAGTGTTGTAACTTAACACCACTTTCGTCATCTTAAACAAATTATTGCATTTTGTCAGGTGTACGTATTACGAGTCCAGGTACTATATTTATGGGACGTGCGAACTATAACAACCTTCTCCTTCTTTCCGATTGGGGGTTAAAGTCCAATACACGTTGAGAGAAGCAGCGTTGCCTCACATACACAGGTATTTGGGGGGAACCAGCTGAAACCTTCAAGAAATCACTTAAGTGACGCAACTTAGCGAAATGAGCCCTGCTGGCTGGACCGAAAATGCGTGAGTCACGTATTACAGATACTGTTAACATTATTACTAGTAGCGTACCTTCCAGTTACGAAAAGTTCTCACTGTTTAGCCACGAGAATTTTTAGAGATACAGGAGGTCGACAAAAATATGGAAATATCCCGAAAACAACACATTACCATGGCTAATATGGTGCAGGAAAACCACTGTCATTTAAAATACACTGGTATCCCAAATTAAAGCAATAAACCGAAATTTTGGAAGGTTGCGTTTGTTTTGCCACAAAACAGTATAATCAGGTGATAGTAACGTAGAAAAAATATATAGCATACAGAACGTACAGAACTGCAACATGCTACAAAATTGTTCTTCGTTTCTACCGACTTAACGTATTTATACACACATCCCGACAACTGAAAATTGCGCTTAGTATTGGGTGTGACCACGTCTGGCAGCAATACAGGCCTCACAAACGACGGGGCATGCTGTGAATGATGCCATCAATTTCATGTCGAGGCGATAACGCCCTTTCTTACTGCAGCGCTGCTCGTAAGTCTTGGAGAGTGGTTGGTGGATGATGACGTGATGCAACCCGTGTCCCTAGCGAATCCCAGACGTGCTCTGTGGGACTCAAAACGAAACAATGAGCAGGTCAAGCCATGCGTGTTATATCTTCCGTTTCCAAGACAACATCAGTCACGCGTGATCTCTGAAGTCGAGCATTATCGTCCAGCATTACGAAACCTGGGCCCACAGCAACTTGTAACAACCGCAAATTAGGTCCCAAGATCTAGTCGCGATACGTGATAGCAGTTAAACCTTGCCGATTTATCCGTACAGTTTCACGAATAGGTGTTGAAGTGGTCAACATAATACCTGCCCACACCATTACAGATCATCCATCCTCCGTATCAGTCTCTTTCCACAATGGTTCCTATGGAACCAAACTACCGAGGTCATCGATCCCTAGCCTTACACACTACTTAATCTAACATAAACTAACTTACGCTAAGGACAACACACACGCCCATGCCCGAGGGAGGACTCGAACCTCCGACGGGGGGAGCCGCATGGACCGTCACAAGGCGCCTCAGACAGCGCGGCAGTTGGGTCCCGAAATCGTGTTCCACGTGCCCTCCAGATACAAATCCGTCGAGAATCACTGTCCAGACCAAATCGGAACTCATCTGTGAAAAGAACATTGGCCCACTTTTCGACCGTCCAGATATCATATTGACGACTCACCTCAGACATACCGCAGAGGCAGACATACCGCAGGTCTCCTACAATAAAGGCCACTCTTCCGAAGCCTTCTGTGCACTGTTTGCCTCTATACAACACGACTAGTAGATGCTGCGACGTCAGTTGACAGTTCTGGTGCAGTACTAAGGCGGTGCCCTTACAGCTAAATAATGGTCCTCTCTTTCTGATGTCACACATGGTCGGCCCTGCCCTGGTCTTCGCAATACAGTTTCGATCTCTATAAACTGTCGCCACGTCCGAGAAACAACAGAACGATTCATAGTAAGCCATTGGGCCACATCAGTTTGTCCTGCTTGTATTCTTCCCATGGCCCTCCACCATAAAGAGTCTGGTAGCCGTCTTCTCTGGGCGACACTGCGCTTTCTGTGACTGTGTAAAAAGCGACTGTGCTTGTGGAACTACCAGGCAAACACTATCCCGTTTGTTAGGTGCTCTGACGTCATCGTTTGCGCACTTATCCATTGACCAGAATGTCTTCTTCCGGGCAGGACACGATCGTACGGACATCTGTTGACAGTTTGTATGATTATATCGTAAATTAAACACAAGATGGGGAAGTAGTGGTTTGTTGCTTAAATTCTGGACACCAGTGTAGCTTCCAGTCGTCTCGGAGTGGATAAATACAAGCCTTGTTTGGTTTTCAAGGGAATGTTATTACATTATTCCTGCAAAATAGTGGCATGTTCAAGTAACGATGTTGGAGATGCATAGCTACATATACCGTTCTCGCCGGCCGCGGTGGCCGAGCGTTTCTAGGCGCTTCAGTCCGGAACCACGCGACTGCTACGGTCACAGGTTCGGATCCTGCTTCAGGCATGGATGTGTGTGATGTCCTTAGGTTACTTAGGTTTAAGTAGTTCTAAGTTCTAGGGGACTGATGTCCTCAGGCGTTAACTCCCATAGTGCTCAGAGCCATTTGAACCAACACCGTTCTCTCCAAAGTAGACCACAATGTTTGCCTAATACTGAGTTCTGGTGGCTGAGGTAACCATGGGAGATGTGACAAGTCATCCTCAGAGTCGCAAAAGAGGGCCTGGAAGATGGGGGCTATTGAACAGGGTCCCTGTCGTCTTGTAACATACATCTCCGCTGGGAACAAATATTGTACCGAGGGTTGGACCTGATCAGCAAAAATGATCACACAGTTCTTGGCAGTAGTGCGACCTTGCATAGCAAAAAATGGGGCTCATAAAATACCACGATATGTCGTCACACAGCTCTTGCCATGATTCACTCTTGTCATGTAAACTAGACCATAAGTTGGAAACAGTGCAAAACAAGACTCATCCGACTAAATGACATTCTTCCGTTGCTCCACAGGCCAGATTTAATGGGTTCGGCACCACGTTTCCCTTTTACGGGCATTTGCATCACTATATGTGGTTCTGAAATTCCAGCTGGTCCTGCAATTCCCTGCTTATGGAGCTCCCTTCGCGTTGTTTTGGTTCTGACAGGCTGTGCGAGAGTGACCTTCAGTTCTGCAGTGACTTTTGCAGCTTTCATCCCCTTATTTTTCGTCACAATCATCAATAACCATTAGTCACGGTCACTCAACACACACTTTCGTCCGTGTCGTGACTTAGCGGACGCTTCGTCCATCTTCGGATTCATTTAGCTCCGTAATAATGCACTTAAAACTACTCAGAACACTGTTGTGGCCGCTAGTGACAGACTGCCGACATTGCATACGTACCGTTCGCGGTCAAATACAACGGCACAACTTGCAGGTTTTGCTAACGTCTGAATTTATGGTCAAGCACGCGTTTCTCTCGGCGTTTCCAAATTTCTGTCTAACTCCTGTAATAACATCATTATTTTCCTTCTCATCATGTTTTCTGAACGATCTCTCCTATGAACTACGAGGATTACCGACGCTTTACCATGTAATATAAGACACTTGGACCGCACGGCGTTTAGTTTTATGGATTAGTGAAAGCTGGATAAGGAAATGAGGCGATACTGCAGTAGTTAGCTAAGTGTTATCGCCGGCCATCTTCTGTCGCTTGTCATAATTTAAATCACTTGTTCGTTCCAATTCATTAGGTACTTATTTTCATTCTTAGTGAGTTTGAGATAGTTTGGAAGAATTGTTTTTCTTTCCGGACAAGTTTTACTTTTTTCGTTGCTTTATAGGTATGGATTTATCTATTCCGATAAACATGGACGATTTGGAGAAGGTATTACCTGTAGATATGTTGTCTACGATTGGTTTTTTGCAATTGTATGGGATTACGGCTGATTATGTACGTCATCGAGAGTGCTGCGAACATACGCGGCTGATTAATATTTCAGCTCGACGTTCTCATGATTGGTACATCTGGTGGTGCAGCAAAGGGGGTTATTATGGCGTTCAATTCGAAGAGGAACCTGGTTTGAGAAGTCGGAGCTGGCCTTCAGAGATATCGTAAGGATCACACACTGTCGGTGTTTGAGAGGTATCCTGTGTGGTTGTGTGTTAACGAATTTCGTGTGACTGAGTGTACCGTTCTTGACTGACACTCTTTTTGCGGGGAAGTATGTGGGGAATATACAGGGTGAAAATTATTGAATTATATGAGAAAGTATGGCGTGCACATACTTTATTCAACATTTAAACGTTACTACAGATATTCGGATTTAGGTTATGACATATTCGATACGCCTGCCATTATTGGCGATGACGTGGCGCAGACGAATTGCGAAACTCTGCATGATCCGCTGAAGTGTCGGAACATCGACGCTGTCGATGACATCCTGAATGGCTGTTTACAGCTCAGCACTGTTTTTAGGGTGATTGCTGTACACTTTGTCTTTAATAAAGCCCCACAAAAAGGAGTCACGTGTGTTCAGATCTGAAGAATATAGCGACCAATCGGGGGTCTTGCCAGTGGCATTTGGGTACCCCAAAGCCAGAATGCGGTACCGAAAGTGCTCCCCCAGGACATCAAGCACTCTCCTGCTTTGATGGGATGGAGCTCCATCTTGCATGAACCACATATTTTCAAAATCAGGGTCATTTTGGATCATGAGGATGAAATCATATTCCAAAACCTTCACGTACCGTTCGGTGGTCACCGTGCCATCGTGGAATATCGCACCGATTGTTCCGTGACTGGACACTGCACACCACACAGTTGCACACTCGTTGAGGGTGACGAGACTTCTTGATCGCGAAATGTGGATTATCAGTCCCCCAAATGCGCCACTTTTGCTTATTGACGAACCCATCCAAATGAAAGTGGCCTTCGTCGCTAAACCAAACTATATACCGCATACTAATTCCCATCATGCCCCGTGGCCAACCATGTAGTTTGAACGTCCTAACGCATACCGTTTAGAAGTTATGACGATTTTATTTCATATAGTTCAATAATTGTCACCCTGTAAGGTATAGGTGGCCTATGGGCCAGGTGTCATTGTCGAAACTGATGAATCCGCTTCTGGTAAAACGAAATGTAAAAGGAGTGAACCTGCGGTGGGATTATGGGTTTGGGGACAATAATTTCACGTACAGAGTGTTCCGATGTAGTTTTCAAAGTGCTTCCTAACGGAACGAAGAAAGATTTTGTTAAATTAATCGAGGAGCATGCGGCTGAAAGTTCTGTGGTAATTTCAGACTGGTTTTCATCATATAGGGATTTTGGAAGGGGGGGCTTTCTACACCTTGTTGTTAATCATAGAACAGAATTCAGCAGTTCAACTACTGGGGCTTGTACGAATAGTTTAGAGGGTTATTGGGGAGCCATAACGATGCATTTCAACATTAAAGAGCCATTTAGATGGATGTTTATGGAGGCGAAGTGTACCGGAGACATGTAGCCAGTTGAAGTGTGGTCTTAAACGTGTTGAGCAGGTGTACCCACCAAAATTTGTTCGCTAACTTCAAGTTGGGGTGGGGCGCAAATGATAATTGGGAAAAATGGCGGGTTTTGATGGGTATGGTTAAGGAATTTATTTGGAGTTTTTGGGGTTGTTTCATCTTTTTTTTTCTTTTCTTATTTTGGGTAATGTTTCATTTGAGGTTTTTCTTTTATTATTTTCTTTCATTTTGTTTATGTGAACTTCTGTATATATCTCTCTGTATGTATGTGATTACGTATCTGTGAGGTGTGATGCTGTTTTTCTTCTGTATTTGTATGTGGGTATTTGATTTTTGTTGACGGCCCTCAGGGCCAGTTTTGGTTTTCTCTGGAGGAGTTTGTGTGCGGTAAATTTAGTGTCTTATTTTCACGTTATATTAATTTTGTCTTCTTTCGTTTATCTCATTGTCGTTTCATGTTGTTTTCCGTTGTCTTTGGGCTCGTTCGGGTTTACTGTTCACTGTTTACTGTAGCAGTAGGGGTGCTGTTTCCTATGCAATCGATTCGTATCCTGTACTATGTAGATCAACTGAAGAACAGGATACTATCACTAGCGAAAGCAAAAAAGCGACCACTGGCAGTAACTCAGTTGAACTACGAAAGCTGTATCCTATTCCTCAGTTGACCAATATAGGGCAACTGAAACACAGGATAAACATTTTACGTTTGTCGTTTTTTTCGCCTTCGGTAGTACTAGATCCTATTCTTCACTTGACCTATATAGTTCAACTGGAGTACGGAATGCAAATTTTATGATGTCACTTTTTTTGTCTTCGCTAGTACTGCTAACATATTGTCCAGTTGATACTATAAAAGTACTATCGAAGGCGAGAAGACCGACATACGTAAAAGTTGAATCCCGGATTTCAGTTGACCGATGTACAGGTAGGTGCATCCTATATATGTCAACTGACGTGCTACATGTTTATATTACGTCCGTCGTCTTTTTTTTTTTTTTTTTTCGCTAGCAATAGTATTGACCTGTGTAGGTCAACTGAAGTACGGGATACAAATTTTACATTTGTCGCTTTTTTCGGCTTCGCTAGTACTAGTGTCATATTCTTCAGTTGATATTAGTAATATCGAAGGCGAAAAGGCTGACATACGTAAAATTTGTATCTCGTACTTAAACTGATCTGTGAAGGTCAATTGAAGTTCGGGATTCAACTCATGTATGACAACTAAGGTACTCCCCCCCTCCCCTCCCCCCTCTCCACCAACATTTTATTTATTTATTTATTTATTTATTTGCTAGTTACATAGCTCAGCTGAAGAATAGGATACTAGGACTCGAAAAAGCGATATACTTAACGTTACGTTCGAAATATGAATGTATGTCCACGATGTGTTTTCTCTGTAGTGCATTTGTTTGTTTCCAAACATTCATCTATGCTTTTAAACCTTTGCAATGCATCGTCCGTGGTAACTTGTGACGGCATTGCCCAAAGCCGACGGGTTGTATCACATTCTTCAGTATTCCCTGCACAGCGTGGTGTTTAGTTCTAAGGATTAGCGAAAGCCGGATAAGGAATCGAGGCGATATTGCAGTAGTGAGTTAAGTGCTGTTGCCGGCCATCTTCTGCGTGGTATCTACGTCTACGAGCTCTTCATACGCAGTAGTTTCGTGAATGACGCAAAAGCACACAGCGGTGAGGTCAATGTTGTCTCGACTGCAAATCTATATATACATCTGCACTTACATCTGTCCTTCGCAACTGCTGTCATCGCACATACGAAGCTACTGCGTAGGAAGGGCTCACGTTCGTCGATGGTATACAAAAGTTGGAGGAGGTTTTTTTTCGTAAACTATCTCAAACCTCCCCCCCCCCCCCTCCCCGCCACCCTCCTCCTCCCCCGTCCCATTCGCAAACGTGATTTCTCGTAGTGGATATATCACGTAGGAGGAAGTGGTATGTTTCCAGACTCTTCCCGGATCGTACACTCCCGTAATTTGAACAGTAATCCTGTCCGTGATGCACATTGCCTCTTTGTAGCATACGCCACTGGAGGTTTTGATCATCTCTGTAATACTCTCGCGCTGACTAAACAATCCCGTGACGAAACGTGCCGCTCCTCGTCGGATCTTCTCTGCCCATTCTACTCATCCAATTTGAGAAACCTCCCGCCGGAGGCTCGAATCCTCCCTCGGGCATGGGTGTGTGTGCTGTTCTTAGCGTAAGTTAGTTTAAACAGTGTGTAAGTCTATAAACCGATGACCTCAGCAGTTTGGTGCCTTAGGAATTGACACACATTCGAACAAGACTTTTATCCATTGTGGATGTGGAACACTGCGACTGTGGTGTGAAAAGGTTTTCAGAAATTACTGCAACCAGTCGCCTTTTATGTAGATGTATTTTATTTAACCATGACCGGTTTCGAGCTGCCTAGCAACTCATCATCAGATGGTATATACATTTAGTGCTTTTTTGTACCCATTGTGTGGGTGGTTGAGTATCTGTGGCTAGACAGAAACGAGAACAAATAATCGCTACATGTGGTACAGTGTTACTGTACCACATGTAGCGATTATTTGTTCTCGTTTCTGTCTAGCCACAGATACTCAACCACCCACACAATGGGTACAAAAAAGCACTAAATGTATATACCATCTGATGATGAGTTGCTAGGCAGCTCGAAACCGGTCATGGTTAAATAAAATACATCTACATAAAAGGCGACTGGTTGCAGTAATTTCTGAAAACCTTTACACATTCGAACATTTGAACAATTAGAGAAGCGTGCCGAAAAGAATCGGTCGAACAAGCGTAAGCCACTTTTTTTCTCACTGTTCTCCCAATGAATTTCAGCCTAACATGTGCTTTTAATACACCTGTTTTAGGTAATCATTCCTCTTGGTGTGCTCTGAATAGTGACTCCTGTGTGTATTTTACGGCAGTAACTGTTTCCAATGGTGTTTCGCCAACAGCGTAGTGAAACAGAAGCTGATGTCTTCGCTCCATGAGGTAACAAACGGATTAAGATTTTGGAACCTAATTACTCTCCATATTATGGGCATAAGCAAACAACCGTTGGCTTTCGTTCTCCAGTAATGGTTTCCACCGAAAATTTGAACTGCAGTCAGCCAGTGATGATCCGCGCGTCTCAGCGACAAGGGCAAGTAGCCAACACCAGCAATACTCCAGGAAACACATTTATCTCTTGCGGAATTTCCTGGACACCAGCGGATCTGCAAAACTTCCTTGTTTACTGAATTACCTGATTGTTTGCGTCCTACACCAGGATTTTTCTGTCTTCGAGCAGTGTTTTGTGTCCATTGGTAAGACTACGTGCGTCCGACCACATCCGACTTCACAGATTGCCTGATTTTTATATACACTACTGGCCATTAAAATTGCTACACCACGAAGATGACGTGCTACAGACGCGAAATTTAATCGAGAGGATGAAGATGCTGTGATATGCAAATGATTGGCTTTTCAGAGCATTCACGCAAGGTTGGCGCCGGTGGCGACACCTACAACGTGCTGACATGAGGATAGTTTCCAACTGATTTCTCATACAGAAACAGCAGTGGACCGGCATTGCCTGGTGAAACGTTGTTGTGATGCCTCGTGATAGGAGGAGTATTGCGTACCATCACGCTTCCGAATTTGATAAAGATCGGATAGTAGCCTATCGCTATTGCGGCTTATCATATCGCGACATTGCTGCTTGCGTTGGTCGAGATCCAAACACTGTTAGCAGAATATGGAATCGCTGGGTTCAGGAGGGTACTTGGGAACGCCGTGCTGGATCCCAACGGCCTCATATCACTAGCAGTCGAGATGACAGGCATAACGGATCGTGCAGCCACGTCTCGATTTCTGAGTCAACACATGGGGACGTTTGCAAGACAACAACCATCTGCACGAACAGTTCGACAACGTTTGCATTAACATGGACTATCAGCTCGGAGACCATGGTTGCTGTTACCCTTGACACTGGAAGTTACATTTCAGATGTGTTACGACCCGTGGCTCTACTCTAGATTCGATCCCTGCGAAACGCCACATTTCAGCAGGATAATGCACGACCGCATGTTGCAGGTACTGTACGGGCCTTTCAGGATATAGAAAATGTTCGACTGCTGCCCTGGCCAGCACATTCTCCAGATCTCTCAGAAATTGAAAACGCCTGGTCAATGGTGGCCGAGCAACTGGCTCGTCACAATACGCCAGTCACTAGTCTTGAGGAAATGTGGTATCGTGTTGAAGCTGTATGGGCAGCTGTACCTGTACACGCCATCCAAGCTCTGTTTGACTCAATGCCCAGGCGTATCGGGGCCGTTATTACGGCCAGAGGAGGTTGTTCTGGGTATTGATTTCTCAGGATCTATGCACCCAAATTGCGTGAAAATGTAATCACATGTCAGTTCTAGTACACTATATTTGTTCCAATGAATACCCGTTTATCATCTGCATTTCTACTTGGTGTAGCAATTTCAATGGTCAGTAGTGTAGATGAAGTGTTGCATGCAGCTTTTGGTATCAGAATAAATGCTTTATTTCACGTACTACGCACTACATTCGCACATCTATTGTTAATAGTCAGAGGTGTTAACCGTGTTTGATTGGATGCAGTTGACAATTTAACGAGATCAGAGAGAAAGAGGCATCGCGCGTTACGGTGTGACGAGAACTTGATCGCTTTGGCAGCAGATAAGGTTTACTAATGTCCGGGGGGGGGGGGGGTGAGGAAAGTCATGGGATACCTCCTAGTATCGCGTCGGCCCTCCTTTTGCCCGGCGTAGTGTAGCAACTTGATGTGGCATGACTCAACAGCTCGTTAGCAGGCCCCTGAGGAAACATTAAGCCATGCTACCTCTACAGCCGTCCATAATTGCGGAGCAGGATTATGTGTAAAAACTGCCCTTGCGACTATGTCCCACAAACATTAGATGGGATTCATGTCGGCCGATCTCGGTGGCCAAATTATTCGCTCTAACCGTCCAGAATGTTCTTTAAACCAATTGCGAACAGTTGTGGACCGGTGACATGATACATGGTCATCTATAAAAATTCCCTCGGTGTCTGGGAACTTAACGTCCATGAATGACTGGAAATGGTCTCCAAGTAGCGGAACATCCAGTCCATTCCATGTAAACACTGTACGCACCATTATGGAGCCACCAGCAGCTTGCACAGTGCCTGATGTCAACTTGGTTCCATGGCTTCGTGGGGGACTTACGTGACCAGGCCACGGGATTCCAGACGTCTAGGGTCCAACACATATGATCTCAAGCACAGGAGAGGTTCTGCAGGCGATGTAGTGCTGTTAGTAATGCCACTCGCGTCGGTCGCCTGCTACCGTATCCCATTAATTCAGATTTCTCCACACTGTTGTAACGGGTACGTTCGTCGTACGACCCACATTGATTTCCGCGGTTATTTCATGCAGTATTGCTTGTCTGTTAGCACTAACAACTCTTCGGTCGCTAAGCGGAGACCGTCGACCACTGCGTTGTCCGGTTTGAGAGCTAACTCCTGAAATGTGGCATTCTCGGGACATTCTCGCCACAATGGATTGCGGAATACTGAATTCCCAAACGATTTCAGAAATGGAATGTGCCATGCGTCTAGTTCGAATATCCATTCTGCGTTCGGAGTGTCTCAACTCCCATCGAGCGGACATAATCACGTTGGAACAGTGTGCGATTTGTGCTTTCACCAGTGAGGCCGATGTCTTAGGGGGTCCGTATAATTATATATGTTACTAGCTCGCACCGTGGCGTTATCCATAGTTAAACAGTTATTTATAAATAGATCTTAATGCCAAAACTTACTATTCACACGTATGTACTATCAGAAAAGCCACCCCTTGTTATATCTTTAAAAGTACATTATAGATAAAGATTATTTACAAAATCATCTACATGCAGGCATACGAGAGGAATTCAAAAAGTAAAGGCAAATTTGTTAAAAGTTGTACTTAGTCTGATGATAGAAAACTGAAACATGCGTTATTTTTCTACCTAACCTCCCTGGACTTCAATGCAGTTTTCCCGAAGTTTTACGATTTTTTTTATTTCATCAGAAAATACGTTTTTCCGTTGCATCTGTAACCAACTTTGCACCGCAGCAATGACGTATTCATCACTTTCAAATCTTCTTCCCTGTACCGCTTCCGTTAAGGGTCCAAACATGTGAAAATCGCTTGGAGCCAGGTCTGGACTGTACTTTCCTCGCAAGCATGCAAGTAAACGGATGACGCACCTTAGACGAAAACAACAATGATGGTTCAAATGGCTCTGAGCACTATGGGACTTAACATCTGTGGACATCAGTCCCCTAGAACTTTGAACTGCTTAAACCTAACAAACCTAAGGACATCACACACATTCATGCCCGAGGTAGGATTCGAACCTGCGACCGTAGCGGTCACGCGGTTCCAGACTAAAGCGCCTAGAACCGCACGGCCACACCGGCCGGCCAACAGTGATGACATGAGAATCATGATTTAGTTCTAAATGTTTTGAAATGCTTAACTACTACATAACAGTTTTTCAACATTAATAAGCAAACATATTAATAGTATTAATAGTAATACTGTATTAAAAAATTTCAGTGTTCGGCTCCACAAATTTAAATTATATTTAAAGTTTTACTCCAGTGCGTGGGAAAAAAATGGCTCTGAGCACTATTGGACTTAACATCTGAGGTCACCAGTTCCCTAGAACTTAGAACTGCTTAAACCGACCTAACCTAAGGACAGCACACACATCCATGCCCAAGGCAGGATTCGAACCTGCGACCGTAGCTGTTGCGCGGTTCCAGACTGTAGCGCCTAGAACCGCTCGGCCACCCCGAATGCGTGGGAAATAAACGTCCCTGGTTGAGATGCATAATCTAAAACCAGAGGTGGGGATGGTCTGATGCAGAGGGAAACATTATCCCATGAGTCACCTGAGTATAAATAACAGCTCTACCAATGCACTGCCCTTTTACACCTTGTGTATGCGATACCACCGCCATCTGTATATGTGCTTATGGGTATCTATACTTTTGTCACTTCAGTGTAGGCGTGAGTCAGTATCGCACACGGATCAGCCAGGTGATGCCGCAACTCTAGCATAGCAGATGGCTCCATAGATCGCACTTGGTTACCATTCGGAATTCAATTCGGAAACTGGCACTAAGCCCGCCGCCGGTGTCTACTGTGTTGCCAGCACTGCATGCCGACGGTCTCTCGCCACTACGTATTACTCGTAGTTACGTCAGCCAGCGCTACCAACTCACTACCGCCTCCGCAAAGTTTGGCAGCACGTTAGTAATTATTCTGCAGTACCTATGACACCTCTGTCATGTTAACAGGTTACTGCATTTCTCTGTTGTTCCGAACGATTGAAGGTTAGGTGCAGTTGAAGGTCTCGCGAGGTCCAAGTAAAGAGAGATAGAAAGTACTACAGTAATGGACATAAGTAATTGGTCGTGGATTGTTAAACTAACCATGCCAGTCCTCCTCTCAAGTGACTTTCGAACCGATGATGGGAAAATCTAGATCAGAATGACCGAAAGGGTATCAGAATTTCGTTCCTTCGGAATGCGAATGCTATGCAGTAACTCCTGCACCACATTGTTAGGTCTCTGTTATTCCCGCTATGTGATACCAGAGACCAACTTTTCAGTAGCTGTGTCGTGTTTCTAAATCATGCTTCGTGTCCTTTCAGAAATGCAGTTTCTCCATATGCTGCGGTCGCGTAAACATTTATCGCGTAATCATATACGAGGTGGAATCATAATGTTTTAATTATACCTCGAAAACATCGAACTGCAGTCATGAAACTTGGTGGTGGTCAGTTGCGTGCACTGAAATTTTCGTCAAGATGAACGGTTACAAAAGAATAAAATGTCATTTTTACAATTGAATTTACCTGATCTCTATACATAAAAGGCGATGCACCGACTGACTGATTCAATCTCACTGACTCATTATTGCCCAACCCAAACCACTAAGGATAGAAACTTGAAATATGCAAAGGATGTTGATCTTACATTGTAGGCGTCGTTTAAGAAGGGATTTTTCGATATTGCGTCCCTAATGGGGTGAAATAGACGACTAAAGGACTTGTGAAATATTTCGCTATTAAGGAAATTTCTAGACTAGAACTACGAAAATTGGTATTTGGTTTCTTGGTCATAAATTAAAAAAATACGTATTTTGGCTTTTTTTTAGGAATTCAACCGATAAGGTTTGAAATAGGAGATGAAAGATTTTTCGAAAATAAATCATTATTAAAGAATAAATAAGGTATTTTCAAAGCTACATATATGAAAATTAGTATTTGACTTCTCGGTTACGAATAAGAAACATGTGTTTCAATATACAGGGTGATTCAAAAAGAATACCACAACTTTAGGAATTTAAAACTCTGCAACGACAAAAGGCAGAGCTAAGCACTATCTGTCGGCGAATTAAGGGAGCTATAAAATTTTATTTAGTTGTACATTGTTCGCTTGAGGCGCTGTTGACTAGGCGTCAGCGTCAGTTGATGCTAAGATGGCGACCGCTCAACAGAAAGCTTATTGTGTTATTGAGTACGGCAGAAGTGAATCGACGACAGTTGTTCAGCTTGCATTTCGAACGAAGTATGGTGTAAAACCTCCTGATAGGTGGTGTATTAAACGTTGGTATAAACAGTTTACAGAGAACGTCAACTACCCGAGGCGATGGATCGGCCGCCAGGCAGCCCGCGACAGAGCAGTTCATCACTGGCCTCCAAGAAGCCCTGACCTCTCCCAGCCACCATTGATGATTTGAAACGAGAAATAATAGCAGCTATCCAAACTGTTACGCCTGATATGCTACAGAGAGTGTGGAACGAGTTGGAGTATCGGGTTGATATTACTCGAGTGTCTGGAGGGGGCAATATTGAACATCTCTGAACTTGTTTTTGAGTGAAAAAAAACCTTTTTAAATACTCTTTGTAATGATGTATAACACAAGGTTATATTATGTTTCTTTCATTAAATACACATTTTTAAAGTTGTGGTATTCTTTTTGAATCACCCTGTATTTGGAAATTCAACCCGTAGGGGGGCTGGAATAAGAGATGAAAATTCTTATCGAAATATTTTATTTTTTAAGCGAAATCTATGAATATTTGTATCTGGTTTCCCTATTAGAAATAAAAGATACGGATTTCATTGTTTTTTTTTAATTTAACCCGTAAGGGGGTGAAAATATTTTACTATGTAAAGCGTTTTTAGAGATAAATCTTTGAAAATTCGTATTCGGCTTCTCAGTTGGAAATGAAGAAATATGCGTTCCACTGTTACTGGAAATACAACCCATAAGGAGGTGAAATAGAGCCAGACTGATTCCCTGATTCATCATCGCCCAGCCAAGTCCTAGGATAGAAACTTGAAATTTAGAGACGGTGTTGATCTCATACTATAGACACCGTTTAAGAAGGGATGGTTCGAAACTCCTTATCTTTAAGAAGCTATTGTTCGAGATTCCACTCCTTTAAGAAGGGAGAGTTTGAAATTCCACTCCTAAGGGGCGAAATAAAAGATGAAAGGCCTATTGGTAATATGTTACTATTAAGAAAAATTTTAAGCTAGAACTACGAAAAATACGTGTTTCTAAAGTTTTGGAAATTCAACCACTAAGGGGGTAAAATAATCGGTGAAATTTTTTGAAAATAAATCATTATTAAAGAACTACAAAAGGATTTTTAAAGCTACCTCTATGAAAATCGGTATTTGACTTCTCCTTTAGAAATAAAAAAAATACTTGTTTCAGTAGTTTCGGGAATTCAGCCACTTAAGGGAGGGAGGTAGGGTATTAGAAGAAGTTCTATAAAATTGTTTCATTATGAATTTTTTAAGAAAAATTTCTTTACATTAAAAATTTTTAAAGCTAAATCTATGAAAATCAGTATTTAACTTCTCGGTTAAATGTAAAGAGATTTGTGTTGGGGGACGAAAGTTTCTATGGAAACATCAGCTCAAGAACGCAAAAAGTATAATTAACAAAGACCGTGAACTCTAGATACCAGAATCGGTCAGATGTACATTCGGGAGCAACCATGTTTCTCCGGCCTTAATTAGAGTGAAAAGTTTAGAAGGTGTTGCAGTTTGTGAACAACATAAAATTTCGAATAAAGGTAAAAAAACTCTGTACAGATCATACAGTCTACGTGAGTGAAACAACGGGCGCTAAACTAGTATGTAATAAAGTTGGATTTTTGGCGAATTCATTGGTTACCGAGACGTTCAATACAGACCTTGTCAGCCGCAGACATTCTTTTCAGGTAACAAAAGAGCAAAATTTGTAAGACGTTCCTCAGTTTGTGAACTATAAAATAGTATTATTTACCATCTTAAGTACCAAAAGCTTCTCTCGGCTAAGACACTGGATACAGGAGTGGTCAAAATAAATTCAAAGGGATTTACCGTTCACAGTACGCCGCCTACAGTCGACAATAACTTCAAAAAATCATCTGCTCTTTTACGGTGCATTTTTCCAGAAATACATGCAGGCCTCGACAGTGGTCTCATAATCAAAAACGTCTTTGGTCCCGGGTTAGATCCCCGCCACTGCCAAAATTTGGTAAATAATCACCATTGGCGGCCGAAGACTTTCGGCATAAGAAGTCAGCCTCATTGTGCCAACGGCCTTGTCAAAGAGGGCAGAGCAGCGGATACAAGTTCAGGGCACTCTCTTGTCCTAGTGGTGGGAAATTGCCCCTAAAGGCGGAAGAATCAGCAATGATCAACGACATGAGGATGCAGAAGGCAATGGAAACCACTGCATTAAAGACACGTAACGTGTATCGACAGGACATGTGGCCTGTAGCTGAAGAAGTGTCATGATGATCTCTCCATTGGCAAAAGATTCCGGAATAGTCCCCCATCGGATCTCCGGGAGGGGACTGCCAAGGGGGAGGTTACCAAGAGAAAAAGAGTGAATAATCAACGAAAGGATAACGTTCTACGAGTCGGGGCGTGGAATGTCAGAAGCTTGAACGTGGTAGGGAAACTAGAAAATCTGAAAAGGCAAATGCAAAGGCTCAATCTAGATATAGTAGGGGTCAGTGAAGTGAAGTGGAAGGAAGACAAGGATTTCTGGTCAGATGAGTATCGGGTAATATCAACAGCAGCAGAAAATGGTGATGAATAGGAAGGTAGGGCAGAGGGTGTGCTACTGTGAACAGTTCAGTGACCGGGTTGTTCTAATCAGAATCGACAGCAGACTAACACCGACAACGATACTTCAGTTATACATGCCGACGTCGCAAGCTGAAGATGAACAAATAGAGAAAGTGTATGAGGATATTGAAAAGGTAATGCAGTATGTAAAAGGGGGACGAAAATCTAATAGTCATGGGCGACTGGAGTGCAGTTGTAGGGGAAGGAGTAGAAGAAAAGGTTACAGTAGAATATGGGCTTGGGACAAGGAATGAAAGAGGAGAAAGACTAATTGAGTTATGTAACAAGTTTCAGCTAGTAATAGCGAATACCCTGTTCAAGAATCACAAGAGGAGGAGGTATACTTGGAAAAGGCCGGGAGATACGGGAAGATTTCAATTAGATTACATCATGGTCAGAGATTCCGAAATCAGATATTGGATTGTAAGGCGTACCCAGGAGCAGATATAGACTCAGATCACAATATAGTAGTGATGAAGAGTAGGCTGAAGTTCAAGACATTAGTCAGGAAGAATCAATACGCAAAGAAGTGGGATACGGAAGTTCTAAGGAATGACGAGATACGTTTGAAGTTCTCTAACGCTATAGATACAGCAATAAGGAATAGCGCAGTAGGCAGCACAGTTGAAGAGGAATGGACATCTCCGAAAAGGGCCATCACAGAAGTTGGGGAGGAAAACATAGGTACAAAGAAGGTAGCTGCGAAGAAACCATGGGTAACAGAAGAAATACTTCAGTTGATTGATGAAAGGAGGAACTACAAACATGTTCCGGGAAAATCAGGAATATAGAAATACAAGTCGCTGAGGAATGAAATAAATAGGAAGTGCAGGGAAGCTAAGACGAAATGGCTGCAGGAAAAATGTGAAGACATCGAAAAAGATATAATTGTTGGAAGGACAGACTCAGCATATAGGAAAGTCAAAACAACCTTTGGTGACATTAAAAGCAACGGTGGTAACATTAAGAGTGCAACGGGAATTCCACTGTTAAATGCAGAGGAGAGAGCAGATAGGTGGAAAGAATACACTGAAAGCCTCTATGAGGGTGAAGATTTGTCTGATGTGATAGAAGAAGAAACAGGAGTCAATTTAGAAGAGATAGGGGTTCCAGTATTAGAATCGGAATTTAAAAGAGCTTTGGAGGACTTCCGGTCAAATAAGGCAGAAGGAATAGATAACATTCCACCAGAATTTCTAAAATCATTAGGGGAAGTGGCAACAAAACGACTATTCACGTTGGTGTGTAGAATATATGAGTCTGGCGACATACCATCTGACTTTCGGAAAAGCATCATCCACACAGTTCGGAAGATGGCAAGAGCTGACAAGTGCGAGAATTATCGCACAATCAGCTTAACAGCTCATGCATCGAAACTGCTTACATGAATAATATACAGAAGAATGGAAAAGAAAATTGAGAATGCGCTAGGTGACGATCCATTTGGCTTTAGGAAAAGTAAAGGCACGAGAGAGGCAATTCTGACGTTACGGCTAATAATGGAAGCAAGGTTAAAGAAAAATCAAGACACGTTCAAAGGATTTGTCGACCTGGAAAAAGCGTTCGACAATATAAAATGGTGCAAGCTGTTCGAAATACTGAAAAAAATAGGGATAGGCTATAGGGAGAGACGGGTCATATACAATATGTACAATAACCAAGAGGGAATAATAAGAGTGGACGATCAAGAACGAAGTGCTCGTATTAAGAAGGGAGTAAGACAAGGCTGTAGCCTTTCGCCCCTACTCTTCAATCTGTACATCGAGGAAGCAATGATGGAAATAAAAGAAAGGTTCAGGAGTGGAATTAAAATACAAGATTAAAGGATATCAATGATACGATACATTGTTATCCTGAGTGAAAGTAAAGAAGAATTAAATGATCTATTGAACGGAATGAACAGTCTAATGAGTACACAGTATGGTTTGAGAGTAAATCGGAGAAAGACGAAGGTAATGAGAAGTAGTAGAAATGAGAACAGCGACAAACTTAACATCAGGATTGATGGTCACGAAGTCAGTGAAGTTAAGGAATTCTGCTACCTAGGCAGTAAAATAACTAATGACGGACGGAGCGAGGAAGGCATCAAAAGCAGACTCGCTATGGCAAAAAAGGCATTTCTGGCCAAGAGATGTCTACTAATATCAAATACCGGTCTTAATTTGAGGAAGAAATTACTGAGGATGTACGTCTGGAGTACAGCATTGCATGGTAGTGAAACATGGACTGTGGGAAAACCGGAACAGAAGAGAATCGAAGCATTTCAGATGTGGTGCTACAGACGAATGTTGAAAATTAGGTGGACTGATAAGGTAAGGAATGAGGAGGTTCTACACAGAATCGGAGAGGAAAGGAATATGTGGAAAACACTGATAAGGAGAAAGGACAGGATGATAGGACATCTGCTAAGACATGAGGGAATGACTTCCATGGTACTAGAGGGAGCTGTAGAGGGCAAAAACTGTAGAGGAAGACAGAGATTGGAATACATCAAGCAAATAATTGAGGACGTAGGTTGCAAGTGCTTCTCTGAGATGAAGAGATTAGTACAGGAAAGGAATTCGTGGCGGGCCGCATCAAACCAGTCAGTAGACTGATGACAAAAAAAAAAAGCAGTGATCTTACCATGAAAATCCAAAGAAATGTACCGTAGCAGTCTTTTAGCGATTTCAATACAATTTCAGTAACATTTTTTTTTATATTAATCCAAATCTTATACATTCAAGAGTTACAAAAAGTATAGAGACTCCAAGTTACTGAATGTACCTTATAAGTGAGCCATCACAATGTCCAAAATTTTACAATAGATTCTTCTAGATTTTTTTTCCAAATTGATTGTTGCATGTATCTGTACATTTACTACTTTGCAGTTCACACTGGAATGCCTGGCAGAGGTTTCATTGAATCACCCTCAGTCTATGTCTACATCTACATCTACATCCATACTCCGCAAGCCACCTGACGGTGTGACGGAGGGTACCCTGAGTACCTCTATCGGTTCTCCCTTCTATTCCAGTCTCGTATTGTTCGTGGAAAGAAGGATTGCCGGTATGCTTCTGTGTGGGCTCTAATCTCTCTGATTTTATCCTCATGGTCTCTTCGCGAGATATACGTAGGAGGGAGCAATATACTGCTTGACTCTTCGGTGAAGGTATGTTCTCGAAACTTTAACAAAAGCCCGTACCGAGCTACTAAGCGTCTCTCCTGCAGAGTCTTCCACTGGAGTTTATCTATCATCTCCGTAACGCTTTCGCGATTACTAAATGGTCCTGTAACGAAGCCCGCTGCTCCGCGTTGGATCTTCTCTATCTCTTCTATCAACCCTATCTGGTGCGGATCCCACACTGCTGAGCAGTATTCAAGCAGTGGGCGAACAAGCGTACTGTAACCTACTGCCTTTGTTGTCGGATTGCATTTCCTTAGGATTCTTCCAATGAATCTCAGTCTGGCATCTGCTTTACTTACGATCAACTTTATATGATCATTCCACTCTCAAACAGCGAGCGGGGGAAAGGAGCGCTTAAATCTTTCCAGGCGTACTCTAATTTCTCTTATTTTATTACAATGATCGTTTCTCCCTATGTACACACATCAGAAAAGTTTTATATCACCTTGGTTCCGAGAGATCCGGACCTGTACAGATAATTGGAATCGAGATCACATAAACATGATTTCAGCCCTTTTTATTGCTCATAAAAACCACACATTGCATGTTGTACCACCTGTGAGACCTTCAGAGGTGGTGCTCCAGATTGCCGTACACCCTGGTACCTCTAATACCCAGTAGCACGTCCTCTTGCATTGATGGGTGTCTTTCTGTGTCGTGGAATACTATCCAAAAGTTCATCAAGACGTTGTTGGTCCAGATTGTTCCACTCCTCAACGGCGATTGGGCGTAGATCCCTCAGAGTGGTTGGTGGGTCACGTTGTCCATAAACAGCCCTTTTCAATCTGTCCCAGGCATGTTCCATGGGGTTCATGTCTGGAGAACATGCTGGCCACTCTAGTTGAGCGATGTCGTTAACCTGAAGGAAGTCATTCGCAAGATGTGCACTATGGGGGCGCGAATTGTCGTCCATGAAGAGGAATGCCTCGCCGATATACTGCCGATATAGTTGCACTATCGGCCGGAGGCTGGCATTCACGTATCATACAGCGATACAGCGGCGTATGTCGGCCCCACATAATGCCACCCCGAGACAGCAGTGAAACTCCACCATGTTGCATGTTGCTGAACAGTGCGTCTAAGGTATTCAGCCTGACCGGGTTGCCTACAAACACGTCTCCGACGATTGTCTGGTTGAATGCATATGCGACACTCATCAGTGAAGAAAACGTGATACCAATTCTGACCGGTCTATTCAGCATGTTGTTGGGCCCATCTGTACCGAGCTGCATGGTGTAGCCATGGACGCTGGGAGTGAAATTGCGTGTCATGCAGCCTATTGTCCACAGTTTGAGTCGTAACACGACGTCCTGTAGCTGCACTAAAACCATTATTCAATATGGTGACGTTGCTTTCAGGGTTCCTCCGAGCCATAATCCGTAGGTAGCGGTCATCCACTGCAGTAGTAGCCCTTGGGCGGCCTGAACGAGGCATGTTATCGACAGTTCCTGTCTCTCTGTATCTCCTCCATGTCTTTACAAAATCGCTTTGGTTCACTCCGAGATGCCTGGACGCTTCCCTTGTTGAGAGCCCCTCCTGGGACAGAGTAACAATGCGGACGCGATCGAACTGCGGTATTGACCATCTAGGCATGGATGAACTACAGACAACACGAGCCGTGTACCTCCTTCCTGGTGGAATGACTGGAACTGATCGGCTGTCAGCCCCCCTCCGTCTAATAAGCGGTACCCATTCACGGTTGTTTACGTCTTTGGGCGGGTTTAGTGACATCTCTGAACAGTCAACGGGACTGTGTCTGTGATACAATATCCATAGTCAACGTTTATATTCAGGAGTTCTGGGAACCGGACCGATGCAAAACTTTTTTTGGTGTGTGTACATGGGCGCCAGAAATTTTCGAATTCAGAGAAGGAAGATGGTGATTGAAATTTCGTGAAAACATTTCGCCACAAAGAGCAACACCCCAACTCCCGTACCATAGCCGTGATACTCTCCCCCTACACCGTCCGAACAGGTTTCGAAAGATCCTAACGGTACTGACCGACCGCCGTGTCATGCTTACCCTATAGGCATCATTGTACGCAGATATGGACAGGTCAACATACCGCTCTCCCGACCGTTGTTAGTTTTAGTGACCGGAGCCGCTACTTCTCAGTCAAGTAGCTCCTCAATTTGCCTCACAAGGGCTGAGTGCACCCTGCTTGCCAACAACGCTCGGCAGATCGCATGGTCACCCATCCAAGTGTTGGCCAAGCCCGACACCGCTTAACATCGGTTGTCTGATGGGAACCGGTGTTAGCACTGTGTCAAGGGTGTGGCACACTACCTTCTCTACTTCGTCAAAATAGGAGGGCTGCTCGGAATGTAATGCACTGCATTTTTTCTTCAACAGTTCTTTATTGACCAGAATGAGAATTACACACATGAAAGAACGTTATGTTAGCTACACACCCCATTTTTCCACATAATCTCCATCTTGTTGTATTGCCTTCCTCCAGCGCGAAACAAGGGTGTGTATGCCTGGTCGGTACCAATCCTGGTCCGGGTGGCGGAGCCAGTGCTTCACCTTATGAATTACCTCCTCATCGTCCTCAAAATGTCTTCCACGAATGGCATCCTTAAATGGTCCAATGGGTTGACATATGCTTCTGAATTAATGGTACCGCCTCTTGGCATCACATCAATGACAATCACACCTTCACAGTCCCAGAACACGGTGATCATTACCTTACCAGCGGAAGCAGTTGCTTTGAATTTTTTCTTCTGTGGGAATTGGGAATGGTGCCATCCCATCGACTGTCGTCTTGTTTCGTGCTCAATATGGTGAACGCAGGTTTCATCACCTGTCAGAATCTGGGACAAGAAAGTCTCCCCCTCAACTTGAGCAACAAATTAAGATAAATGTTTATTCTGTGCGATTTGTGATTCACCGCTAGACACCGCGGGATCCATCTTGCACACACTTTTGAATATCCAAGAGCGCTGATAATTGCATCCACACTTCCTCTGCGGTTGACAACATTAGCACGCTACTACATGTCAGGTGTGACAGCTGTGGATGGTCTCTCCGACTACTGCAAATCGTGGAGTTCCGCCGAACCGCCTTCTGTGCCCAGCGATTAACTGTACTTCTGTCGACAGCAGATGCTCCGTAGACTTTGCACAAGCGTTTGTGAATAGCCCCCACATTTTCTTTCTCTGCGGTGAGAAATTCGATGACGGCACGTTGCTTGTAACGTACATCTCCTACAGATGCCATTTTGAAAGTGTTCTGCAGCTACGCCGTTGGAAGTGACGGCAACTTGGTGTACTCACTCAGAAGACTTCAACTAATACATATGTAATGTTTCGCATTCGTAGCATTGTTTTCAACTGAGAAAAGATGCAGTGCATTCCTTTCTGGGCAACTTTGTACTAAAGGAGCTGCCCTTCTTTGAACTTTTTCGAAGTCCTTCGTCAATCCTATCTGGTAAGGATTCCATACCCTGCAGCAAAACTCCAGAAAAGGATGGACAAGAGAAGTGTAAGCAGTTTCTTTAGCAGACCTGTTGCATCTTATAAAAGTGTTTTGCCCATAAAACGCAGTCTTTGGTTCGCCACATCTTTTTCTCTGTGATAGTTCCAGTTTAAGTTTTTCGTAATTGTTATCCCTGGGTCCTTAGTTGAGCAGATAGCCTTTAAAATTTAACAGATTCCTTTTAGCAGTCATGTGAAGGGCCGGACACTTTTTATTATTTACATTCAATTGTGTAAGGGTCTACGGATTTCACGCAGCCGTATGGTACTTAACACGCGCTCGCCAGCTGACCTGTCTGGAATGCTGACGATTTCCTTGGTCAGGTACGCTTGTGTCCGGCCACAGTGGGACGCAGTAGTAAGCCACTGGCCGCCATCCCCAGCACGCCGTATTAACTAGCATGGACCTGGACGCGCATATGAGTCTCTTTTCTTAGGGAGCAGCTTGCTGACTTTCGATACGACCGTAATCAGGATGTCAGACACAGTGATGACGGGTGCACGTAGCGTGCATCTTTTATAATCAGCTTTTGCTAATAAAACTGTTCAACCTTACTTTTCGGTGTTCGCTTATTCTCGTACGTCAAGGACCCACTGCTTGCAAATCCTGACTAATATTTCGTGTAATTGTCATCCGGGGCATCAACACAAATAACCCCTTATAGAAGTGGTGTCAGCATGGGGATAATTATGGAATATCTACAGTCCTAAAGAGGTGCAGTACAACATGAACTTCGAGCAGCAGCGGCAGCTTGAACATCTTCCGACTACGCGGGGACATCCAACACTGGAATTCAGGTTGGTCTACGCCAGTTTGGCTAGAATACGAAAGGCAGTGATGGATTTTTATTTTACATTTGAGTGACTCATTGGCACTAAATTACACGAAATGTCGCAATTCGGTCAGAGTAGCGTTGTCGATCTACGAACTGTTGTTAATGAACTGCAGGAAGAGATTCAGCAGTTAAAAGCAGAAAGAAGCAAGCGCAACATTCCGAAAGACTTGGCAAATGATAGTTCGTGCAGTACATCTACAACTACAATAAAGAATTTTGCACTATTGACATTAGTAACAGTGTACCGCGGGAAACCCGAAGATGATGTGAAGGTGTTTTTTCGTAAACTTGAAGGTGTCACCCTGTTAAGATCCTAGACAGATTCCGATAAGCTATTGATTGCCAAATTAAGAATTCAGGGAGCAGCCCAAGATTTCATTAGTGCGGAGCCTACTTGCGTGAAAACAGAAGATTACAATGAGTTTAGAATGATTGTTGTTCAGAGATTTAAACGTAAAAATGCGATCAGATTTTACAGGGAGCAGCTTCACAGTTTGTGAAGGCGACGAGGTGAATCCATCGAGCAGTTTGCTGACAGAATTAGAAATATCAACATGCAAGTTAGTAGATTATGAAAATTAAAATGGCATTCAGTTGTTCGAAGCAGACCAGAGAACCTTGGACGCATTCTTTCATGGGTCGCATGGAGAGAAAGTAAGCAAAGCTGTTAGATTGGCACGTTGTAAAACGTTTCAAGAAGCATTAGAATCAGATACTGGTTTAGTTGAAGCACTAAGACGACTGAATGAGATGCAGAAACAAGAACGCAGAGTTTTCACACAACAGTACAATGCTACAGATGCAATAAACTGGGTCGCAAGCGTAAGGATTGTGAAGAGAAGCGAATCTGCTGTCATCGTGGGATGCAGGGTCATGTTTCGAGAGATTGTCGCAACAAGAAGAACGATAATGTGAACAACAGACAATCTGACAGATATTTAAATGAGTACTGGGATGCAGGGGCCACCAATCCGTCCGCCCCTTGCCAGAGACAGTGATTCGTGTTAGTTCCAGAGAAAATCAGACCGAAAATGACTTTATGATAGGTGCTGTATATCGTGGGAGAAACATCACACTACTTATTGACAGAGGAGCACAGACCTCATTAATGTGGTGTGGCATAGATAAACGGGATAAATTGAAACCGCCGTTATGAAAAGTGCGAGTGTTAAATGGAGGAAAGCTACGTAACTGCATTTCAGCGCCTGATGTATTCAGTTTTACGAGGGCTCTCCCAAACACAAGCATTTTTTTACCTTGATGATGTAATAATTTTTGGTGAAAACATGAAGCAGCATACTGAGAGTCTACAAGCTGTTTTTGAGATTATAAGAAAGCAAAACCTGTCTTTATCAATAGATAAATGTCACTTTGCACAAAGTAAACTATCTTGGTCATGTTATAACCAGTGAAGGTATTCGATCTGATCTAAAATTAATTGAAGATGTAAAGAATTTTGCTGAACCACAGAATTTGAAAGAACTACAATCATTCTTGGGATTGTCAAATTCTACAGACGATTTATAGCCGGTTATGTGAATATAGCACGTCCAGTGACACAGCTACTGAAGAAAGGAGCCACATTTAATTGGTCAATAGAGTGCAAAAAGGCAATGGAAGAACTTAAAACTGGTGTAACCAAAGCCCCAGTGTTAACCTATCCAGATTTCAGTAAACCTTTTATTCTTTCAACAGATACATCCAATTTCGCCATAGGTGCAATCTTGTCTCAAGAAGTTTATGGTCACGAACATCCAATCTCATATGATTCCAGACAATTAAACACAGCAGAATGTAATTATACGACTACTGAGAAGGAGTTTTGTGCTTTGGTTTTTGGTATAACACATAACAGATGTTTCTTAGCAGGAAGAGAATTTACAGTTATTACAGATCATGCCCCACTTAAATGGCTATTGAGCTTAAAGGATCCAAGTTCGAGATTAACAAGATGGGCATTAAGACTGAGTGAGTACCAATTCAAGGGTTATTCGCCGACCAGGTAAACAACATCGGAATGCTGATGTAATGTATCGAAAAGTCAATGTTGTGGTACAATAAGTGGAGAAGAAGAGATAAAGGCAGCTCAAGAAGAAGATCAACAATGCAAATTATGAAAAAAGATCATCGTTTTGTAAAAGTAGATCGATTATTATACAAAATCACTAGTAAATGAAACTGCCTAGTTATTCCAGAAAGCCTGAAAGAGCAAATCATGAGAGAACAACACGATTATTTATTATCAGCACATTGCAGTAAAAGGGCGACAAACATTAAAATAGCTCAAATGCTTTGGTGGCCGAGCTGCAAAGCTGGTGTTTGCGAGTTTGTCTCACAATGTGATTCCTGTAACAGACAGAATAATGTAGGAAAAAGTAGAGCACCATTTCAAGGACTGCCAGAGACAAGTGAACCATTTGAACAAGCAGGACTAGATGTTGTAGGACCGTTGCCTAAGACCAAAGATGGAAACAAATACATATTGACAGTGTTAGATCATTTCTCTAGATACCTTCTCATGATACCAATACCTGAGCATAGCGCTGAGACTATAGCTAAAGGTTGTGTAAAAGAATGGATTCTCAAGTTTGGATCACCATTATGTATAATTAGTGATCAAGGAACGAATTTTAAGAGTGAATTACTTAAACAGACTTGTAAGCTCATGCAAATAACTCAGTTAAGGACTTCACCAACACACCCTCAAGGAAATGGAAGAGTCGAGCGAGTACACAGAACAATTATTAAAATGGTTAGCCATTATGTGAGCAGCAAACACGACAATTGGGATGTCTGTTTACTGTACTTGATAAGTTGCTACAATACCAAAATGCACAACTCAACTGGCCTAAGTCCATATGAGACCATCTATGGAAGAACAATGCATTCACCCTTGGACTTTGCACGATCGACTGCCGGAATCAGCAATTAATACGTAAGGGATCTAGCACGCAAGCTAACGGAAGCATGGAGGGAAGTGAAACAGCAAAATTATCAAAGGTCTTCAGCAAGCAAGACAACACGACCGCCAAGCGGCAGTACCACAGTGTCGAGTTGGAGATCTTGTGTATCTGAGCAACGTGGTGTTAAAGAAGAGTCAAGTCAAAAAGTTTAAGAAGTTTTGGAAAGGACCATATCCAATCTTGGAGGTGTTGTGGCCAGTCACTCTTAAGCTCCAACTGCCCTTTCGTTCGATTGTCGTTCATGTCAATCGTGTAAAGTCATTTCTGGGTAGATTTTCTGTAGTATCGCAAGACGACGAGGACCGACCGATAGGGAGACCTGCCGTGTTCGAACCCAGGAAGCGAGAATCGCGAGGTCGCAGTCCAGACTTCGAGGCTGAGGCATCGCCACATTCTAAGCGACCCTGTTCCAGACACCCCTACAATCTGCATAAACATGTGTAGGGTGTGATAGTGCAATGCATATGTTTATTTCAGCCATGTGCTTATGTGAATGTGTTGTGGAAATTTAGTATTGAAGCTATTGCACAAGTGCACAAGTGAAATTAACGCTTTTGTTCCACAGGTTACAACAAGAAACTCATTTATTTTATGTTTATTGTTAACTCTCGTATTTAGAACTAATTAACCATGTTCATTTTTATTCTAATGTTTGCTATAATAGCGTATTCTACTACTGCTGTGGTAATAGTGCCACAGAGTACAGGTGTTTTGTTTGAACCACAATGAGACATGGTAGTTTCAACAAGTAATGCAAAACTTGTACTCAAGTACAATCTGAGCGAAATCCAGCAAAAGTTCAGTTCTGTAAAGAAGGAAATTGATCTAATTCTTTCTGTTAAGGTTAATGATACAATTCTGGAAATGGATACATCTTGGTATAATAACTGTATCACAGCCAAAATGCAGTTAGAGTCTACATTTGCTAATTATGAAAAAGGCATTTACTGGTTTTTAAAGCTTTGCCACACAAAACTTTAATTAGGTGTAAAAATGCCTGGTTTGATTTTGGAGGAAGTATCCTTCGTACTGTATTTGGTACTTTAACTAGTTGTGATCTAATGGAAGTTGGAGGCAAAATATTAGCTCTTGAACAACAGTTCAGTACAGATTCAACTAACCTCTTCAATGAAATTATCATATTAAAGAATATGCAAAGAACCATTACTAACCACACAGTTTTCATTGAACAGATTGTAAAGCAATTTATCTCACATTTCCATGTAATACATAATGAAACGATAGCAAATATCCAAGAACTATTCCAAGGATTAAATGCTCTGAGTGCACACTTAGATTTAAACACTCTTTTGTTAAGGATTACTGATAGTTTATCAGATGCTAGAATTGATGCCCTTAACTTAAGAACAGCCTTAGAAAGTAGTTCAAATGATTGTTTCAGCGTTGTACTACGACATCCAGAACAATTTTTACAAATCCTATTATCAATTGAGCGAAAGCTAGATGCATCCTATAATTTATACAATTACTACAAGATAATCACCACACACTCTGTAATGATTGAAGATGAATTAACTGTTATTGTTTCTATAACCATTGCTAGATCAAAGCATAACTTTGAAATGTATAAGATTTATACTTACCTTGTGAAATGGAGACAGGCAGGTATTCACATAAAGTACATATTGAATGATCATCTACTGATCAGCAAGGATCGAAGATATTTTGTGACCCTATATGAAAATGATTTGCATATGTGTAAACGAAGTCGTAGGTTAATTTACACTGAATCAGCAATATTCTTAGACAGTAGAGTGTACAGCTGTGAGAAAGAATTTTTTATGAATCATCAACCAAGAGGTGATTGGCCTAGAATTTTAATGCATCTTTATCATCCGCCAGCCGGAGTGTCCTAGCGATACTAGGCGCTTCAGTCTGGAACCGCGCAACCGCTACGGTCGCAGGTTCAAATCCTGCCTCGGGCATGGGTGTGTGTGATGTCCTTAGGTTAGTTAGGTTTAAGTAGTTCTAAGTTCTAAGGGACTGATGACCTCAGATGTTAAGTCTCATAGTGCTTATAGCAATGTGAACCATTTGAAGCCATCTTTATCATTCATTTCTTAAACTATGTTCTGAAGGTATAATTTTCTCATTTAACTCCACCCTTGATGTTACATTTTCATGTAAGAACTATGATACACCTGAGCTACCCTTTACACTCAGATTGAATAATAGTGGATTAATCTTGAATGCCACATTTTATGATTTATCATGTGAACTATTTGAGATGCCTAGCGTATTGCCAACTACATTTCATGCAACTGGACATTTGCTATAACGAGGATGTTATCTATTTATTACAATGATTCATACATATTAACATATAGAAAGCATTCCTTATCAAGTTTGCTGAAGACAATAATTTAATTTAGGACATCTATGAAAATGTAATCTCTTTCAATAATGAGTTAAACTTCATTGAAGCGGCAAATAGAATTAACTCCTTCGTTTCATCCAGTAATGTTAATGCATACTTGATAGTCAGTATTGTGTTTTTATTGCTTTTATTAATTTGTGTTTTGTCAACAGCATTTGTCATGCATGAAAATGTCATTCTGAAGGCACGATTCTCTGTCCCTAACGTTACTGTGTCAGCAAATGAAATACATGTTGCAATGCCTTCTGATGCCACAAGTGGCGAAATAGATTCATAACGTCCAGGAGGTCGTTTTGAGCCACCTATGGTCCTGTCTAGAATGCTGACAATTTGCTTGGTCAGTACACGTGTGTCCGGCTGCAGTGCGACGCAGTAGTAACTCACTGGCCGCCGTCAGCAGCGTGCCGTATTAATTAGCGTGGCCTCGGCAGCGAATATGTCTCTTTTCTTAGCTCACCATGGAGCCTTTCGATACCATCGTAATTAGCCGGTGTTAGGATGTCAGACACAGCGATCATGGGCGCACATAGCGTGCGTGTTTTATGATCAGCCTTTGTTAATAATCCTGTTTAAACTTACTTCTTGGTGTTTGCGTATTGCCGTACCTCAAGAACCCACTGATTACAAATCCTGACAATATTTCGTCTAATTATCATCCGGGCTAACAACACAAACAACTCCCTTATAATTGCCGCGTTTTGCACAACACATATATCTTGTCTAGATGATTTTGCATTTGGTTTTGATCCTTAATGACTTTAATATATAGTTGATCGTAAGAGCAATGCTGATGTAAACATTACTTTGTGTAGTCTTCCGCGTTAGTTATTACTACAGTGAATTTTATTTCACGCAGAGCTTCAGCTGTGTATAGTGTGGAACAATAATAACCTAACGTCTTATGCGGCAGCGTAACTCGACCACACGACACTTCGGCCAGTGCATTTTAACAGGGAAGCCGTCCCATCAAGACCACAGTGATGTGAACAACTGTAGATAATCATGTGGAAACTTATTCGTTTCTGTTCGACATTCTACAGCTGAATGTTAATAATGTCTCGTTTAAGAGGCTTCCAATTGCTTTATTTTAACACTTCTCACCGACAGGTATTTGAAAATGTTGGAACACTGATATCACTTACGTCAAAAGTATTAAAATAAAACATCTGGAATCAGATGAGACCGAATATTTCACCTGAAGATAATTATTAAAATCGCCAAACAGCGGACAAATAATAAAACTTCAAACGCTATTTAAATTTTAAAAGGTATTAATATACAGTTATACTCTGCTAATACGCTTCTTAAAGGGCCAGGTTGGAACTATATTTTAGCTTTGAAAAAGAGCATAACAATACTTGCGCAAACGCAGTATAATTTATCTATGAGAGCAAGGTGTGTTTTAAGAGCGTATTGCAGACGCTTTGCTGTATAGTGGAATACTGAAACCACTTAAAGTATCACTGACCTCAGTGTCCTCTAAACTCCTTCCATATCTGAATCTGAATATGAAGAAGATAGGTCATCAGTGGAACTGCCAGCTTCAACACTGGTGAGTAGCCGACAACAACACGATCTATGATACCACTTTTCGTCTTCTTTTTCTTTGTTACGTGTTGTTCTGCATCCCACCAGCGTTCGGCAGTGAGGTGCGACAGAGATTAGTGCATCAACTGAAGCAATTCTGGTATCTTGGAAGTCGTACTACTTTTTATGACGGATCCAATAAGCTGGCTCCAAATAATCTCTGTGGAGTTCAAGTTGCAGTGGTACGACGGTAACCTGACGACAATGAGACCCGCAGACTGCGCCGTTTGAGCAATAATGGACTGATGTAAAACGTAAGCTTAAACCTGTTTCAGTAATTCAAGCTTAATCGCAGAAGGGTCGACATGTCCTCCCTTTACCATCAACCAATTTACAATGTCTCTCGCCCCCCATGATATTTGTGACCTAAACGGCAGTAGGGTTACATGTGCTGCCTTTTCCATCAGCCAATTTACAATGTCTTTCTTCCTCCACGATTTTTGTGACCTACGCTCAACCTTAATACTATGATAAGAAGCAGTGTCCATAATTTTAACACTGTTGGTCTCTACCATTTTAGGAACACTTCACCATTCATGTCTTCATAATAACCTCGAGTCTTTTTTAATTAAAATATCTATTCAGCACCTTCCACAAAGCAACAGTTAGCAACAATTAGCGTCTTTCCTTTTCCAGTCGCATTTTTTAACTGCTTTAATACAACTGCAACAAAAGCTTTTCTCTTACCGGTGACTGTATTATCAGCCCATGCTTTTTGTGCCACATGACCTGTGTTAACTCATATTTTGTCAGAGTAATAAAGCTTCGGTTTATAGCGTTTGAACTGTCTGTTAAATGTGCCGGAGACAACGACTTCTCCACAAAGGAATACCATCTTTATGTGTAATTATACTATTTCGTTTCGTTTTTTGAACTGAAAACCAATATCTTTTATCAGTTTCTAAAAGTCATTCTTTTAAAAATAGGCAAGCCATAGTCATTATTTATCTCTTGAAGTTTATTGTAGGCACTTTGGTCCTGAAGACGAATGCCTCTACATTTGACTGCATAGCAGTTTGAAAAATACATCAATTTTCCTAAACACCCGACTGAAGTTATCATAACTGTCCTAGAGCTGATAGCTTATCCGTACTGCGTCTGTCTCTATGCGCTCACATTACACTTGTAATAGAAGCACCGATGAACTCGGATGTTATGGCTAGGAGTTCCTTTGCCAGTAGCGATGGATGTTTTTAGGATAACTTTTCAAAAAAACATTGAGAACTATCAGTTTTTCACCGCTGTTTAACGATGTTCCTCTTCAAAAGAACACGACACAGTTTCAGCCATGTTCAATGTACACTTAGGAAACACGGACAACTATGATGCGTCACAATAACTGCTGATGTGATTGTTAAGAAGAGTTTGGGAGGGGGGGCGAACATTTCCGCCATTTTCTTCAGTACTCACAACGGGAGAGTTTCTTTGCGTCCTCTTACCCTCAGGATGTTTCTTCAGAATGAAGTTCATAATTAAACGCTCCTGTACAGGAGGACCACCGCTGAAGAACTGAGGAATGGTGGGCAGTGCATTGTCACACTCATAGGTCGATTTTCCTCCGCACACTCCATTTACTTATGGGAGCCTTTATATTTTATGAAGTAACAGCTTTTTGATGAGATGAGAAAATATTTTATTTTCCAAGCACAGATCAAAAATTAACAAGAATAAACAACTCGTAACCAAGCCGACTACGGCAAAGATAAATATCTATCAGCTGCAGCTTTCACCCGCTGTTTTTAGCGCAGTGGATAAATGACGTCGCCACATACTCTTGGGTGTATAACACATGATGTCATTTCGATTAACATTCAAAAAAATTAATTTAGAGTGGAATGGAACCCACAACCTTGCGTGTACAACTCAGCTAGTATTTTCACTACCCTACCACAGTTGTGTGGATTTGGTAATATTTTTATAGTGATAATATATCATCTTTCTCAAATTTATTATAAACAAGTTGAAAACTTAAGAGTTTCGGAATTTTAAGTTCAAAGAAGAAATTGAGAGAGTATTTAGAACCAAGCCGTAATCTACCGATCGGAACTAGTCATACAGTCGTGCACGGAACTGGTCAGAGGAAGCGACTGTACACAGAGATTTGAAATAATAAATACATAGCGTAAGTATTTAGATGCCGATGAGCAGTACCATTGTTGTCTGTTAATGCTTTAGAATGTCTCAAAGTTTCATTAGCGGTAGTATAATACATAATATCTAATACACGATGAAGGTCTACTTCCAATGGCGTAACAACGCCTGTGAACAAGTGGTAGAATTGCTGCCTCTCATGGGTTTGTTTACATCAGGATCGTTCTTACGAAGAATACAGACGGTACAGAACAACATCATCTGCAAACAATCTGAGAGGGCTACCTAGATTGTTTCCTAATTCTAATCGATTAGAAACAGCAGAGGGCCTATAACACTTCCTGGGAACGCCAGATGTCACTGCTGGTTAGCTCGATCACTTTGCGTCACTTACTGCGAACTGTGTCCTTCCTGACAGGAAATCACGAATCAGGTCGTGCAACTGACACGATACTTCATAGGCACGTGATTTGCTCAGAGGTCACTTGTGCGGAACGCCTTCTGGAAATGTAGCTGCTGAAACCTATCTTCTGGTTCATCCATATGTTATCCATGAATGACTCTTTCCCATATCCTTTCAAATCTGCCACCCTTGGCTTTCACTATTTCTTGGAATTCATTAATTTTTATTACACAGTAGCAAATTTTGGAAGCTACGGCTTGCAACATGTCAAAAAGGTCTTTAAGGAGAGGCAAAGTATTTGCAAAAGTGTACTGAAACTGACATAAATGTTGAAGTATTCTTCTACAAACACTGTATTTGCCAAGATCGCAATTATTTGTACAGTGATGACTAGTTTCTGCAAATTTGAACTGAGATCTTCAAATCACATTAGTACCAACAGCGGCGTCTGCAACGGCCATTATATGTAGTCACTTTGTCATAATCGATAACTACGTTACTGATAATGAAGGTAATATCGTATAATCTTCCATGGCAATTAGGGAAATAAAATGTACTTCAAATGTTGCAAGTCGTAGGCAGCAAGTAAATTAAGTCAGTACCACGTCAGATACCACGTTCATGTTAACAGTTGGTAGAGTCTACTTGCTATCAAGGACTTGTAACATTTGATATGCATTTCATTTCTCTACCGTCCTTTGAACATTATTTAGTATTACCTTCACTATGAGCAACATTACTATCGTTTATGACAAAGCATCTACCTATAATGGCCATTGTAGACTCTACTTCTTGTTTTGTCATTTGCCTTAACAATGAGTATGTTTTCCTTAGCACCAGATATAAAATTGGAATTTCAGTTCTTCCAACCTCTCACCAGGGTCAACAGTCACCTTAGACACGCTATCTCCCTGTCCACTCTCATTTCTGAATCTAACATTACATAATCTCTTGAGCTGTGGAAAAGCATAGCTTGTGTTTGAACAGAGTAGAAAATATGCTCTGTATATTTTGCACTTTATTGTGCAATCCGAATCTTAATCCGACATCTGGTTCAAGAGTTTAGTGAATTTTAATCGAGTAGCATATCAGAATTTGGGTCAATGAGAAGCAGCCACGTCAAATCATTATCATGCAGGTGAAGAGGCATCTCCGCGAGAGGCGGGAGTCCGCTAAGTGTGGGGACGCGAGGTCTTGGAGGGAGGCGGAAACGAGGCGTCTCGAATGTTCTAGAAACTTGGACTAGCAACACTTGTGTCGAAACTACAAAGTAAGACACAGTTTTAGTGGAAAGGCACCCCTTAGGAACACATCCACGAGATAAATTTTAGCGACAGTGCGACGAGAGAAAATTATGCCTCTAATAGTTATAAACATTATCTATCTAACAGTGAAAACGATGATAAATATTAATTATTTATATAATATTTTATGGTGTAATTGGACGTATCGATGTGTATCATACAAAGATAACGATAACTGTAAATTCCTTTTATGATCTGCGTTTGTCTTCCTTTGTTTTTACATTTTGTTTTGGCTTTTGTAGGTTGCAGACCCAAGACGCATATAGTCTGTCGGTAAATTGAAGAGCAACCGAGCTAGTTCCCACTCTGCCTGCCCACCTGCGTCACTAGGCGCTTCTACAAGCTGTTTCACAACGTAATATCTACCCGTCGCGGCGCGCGCTTTAAATCAATGGCGGCGCTGTGTACACATATGGCGATATCGTGTACAGATACGTCCTGGCTGCGTTTATTTTTTAGACAAATGCGTTAACACGATAAGGAATATAAAAGGCGATAGCTTCTTCCGAAACACAACATTATAGAGTAAATAATATTGAGATAAGAATAGATGGCTCTGAGCACTATGGGACTTAACTACTGTGGTCATCAGTCCCCTAGAACTTAGAACTACTTAAACCTAACTAAGAACACCACACACATCCATGCCCGAGGCAGGATTCGAACCTGCGACTGTAGCGGTATCGCGGTTCCAGACTGTAGCGTCTAGAACCGCTCGGCCACCCCGGCCGGCTAAGAATAGATGTCAGGATTCTACTACGCGTACAAATATAGAACCGAATGCGTGCTCATGTGAATGTATTTTCCTCTATTGCTATTTGTAAAACGAACCCCATCTAATGCAATCAATCTGTAGAATTTAAGGCCTCTTCTTACTTTGTGTTTCTACTAAATGGCAGAAGTTTTCTATTAAGAGTGATTAAAAAGTAACCAGAAATTTATACTTTAGCTTGTTATATTAGTCCTATTTGCATTACTTTTTTGTTACTGTCTTCGTAAACATGTATGAAAAGTATTTGTACGATGTTATGCATATTGGGTACTTACTCTGTTGACAGCTGTCAAAAAGGTTACATGTGCTTTGATAGCATTTATGATTATTTGTTTTGTATAAAAATAGATTAGAGAACCTGTATTAAATTTCGTTACAAGAATGTAATAAAGTGTATGAAATTTTTAGAAATGTTAAATACTGCTTTTGGTTAGTTTGTTATCGGTAAAGAAAGGGCATACAAGTAGCATAAACATTTCAAAGCAGGCCTTAAAGCACAGCAGTTTCACAAGCATGGACGAGATACCGAAGTAACAGTTCCTAAAGTGTTTCGGCAATTGGAAAAAGCACTGGCGTAAGCGTATAGTATGAAATAGGGAATATTTTGAAGAGGCTAACATTGTTGTAGATTAACAAATAAAGTTCTTACAAAAAAATAAAAATTAATATGTGAACGCACCTCGTGTGTCAACCTTTTTGCTTATTAGTCCAGAATCGGTGTACATGTTACGAAGGACATTTCAGCAGTGTTTAGAATAGCTATTGCGCATACGCTTTAAGCAATATGTCTTAGAATCAGGTGAGTAGTAACCGAGATGGAGATTTAGCGAGAGAATACATTCAAATGCTGCTGTTCGATAAGCATCATAGGTTTTACATGATTGTGAAACTGCCTATAAAAATGGGTTTCCTCCCAAAATTATTAGTTTTCCTTCGTGGCGATTCCAGTTAACAAAGCGCCTTCTTTTCGTGTTCCTTCCTTATATGTCCTATTCTGGTGAGGCTGAAGTTTGTATAAATTGCAGTTCTTTGTTGGGACTGGTAATATTAGCTAACAGTTCTTTTTGTGTCGCCTCCTTAACACACTTTGTAATAACATTAGAGACGATCGAACGCTCGTTACTTCACAAATACCTCCTGTTCTTCGTATTCTGCTCATTTTCTTGCAATGCAGGGCGATTATCCATCTCTTCCGGACACCGAAGTACATCAGTGAATATACAGCGTTAACTGACTGACATTGGCATCTAAGATCTCAAGATCAGAAACGACATATATCACTGTACGCCGAACTACTCAGCTAGATGGGTAACGGGAAACTGTAGGACGATGGCAGGGTTCTTCCGGAAGAGGCCACTTCCCCCACCAAAAGCGCTGCTCGCTCTTGAGTTTACAGACAGACTATATCAAACTGAGGTCTGTTAAGAAATTGTAATTATTTGTTAATTATTACTTGAGAATAGAGTTCATTATTATTATAAATATGAATGAATAATTATCTGTAACTTTAATCCCTTTTTCAATCAGCATTATCTGTGTTCATTGTTTGTTTCCGCTGCAACGAGCGCAGCCATTGATGATAGCGATTTGTATCGCGTTTTTATCTGTATTCCTTACGAAAAAACCAAAGGTTTGCTTGATGAAATTAGTCTAACTAGTGCACAGTATGAAAGGAAGGTTTAATAAGCATTTCAAATGCTTATCCTGTTAAAAGGAAATTTACTCTAACAATAGAAAGTCTCTATCAATTGTCTTCCGCCATCTTAACAATTACCTCAGTGGCAAATTCAAATTACGCAACTCTGCAGACATAAATGCCGAAGGTAATAAAACTGTGTAAAAATAAATGTGCACCGGTGGTCCCGAACTCATTTTAATGAAAATAGTTCGAATCAGTTTGATTCTTTAAAAACACTGCTCATAGCATGATCCATATAACAAAGTTTTTCTTGCTGATGTATGGAGCCGAAATTAATTACGCACGAATTGCGAAGAATATTGTTTCAGCAAACATACGTCAGTGCTGTGCGCGGCTGATATTCGGTGGTTTTAATGATCATTTTGCTGAAGATAACTGTTTCCATCGCCGGCCAGAGTGGCCGAGCGGCTCTAGGCGCTACAGCCTGGAACCGCGCGACCGCTACGGTCGCAGGTTCGAATCCTGCCTCGGATAAGGATGTGTGTGATGTCCTTAGGTTAGTTAGGTTTAAGTAGTTCTGAGTTCTAGGGGACTGATGACCTCAGCAGTTAAGTCCCATAGTGCTCAGAGCCATTTGAACTGTATCCATCTTAATCAATAGTTGTATAGAATCTGTTGTAATAAATGTGATTTAGTGACACTTACACAGCTTACAGACAACACTGTAACACAACGTTAACTTGGATTTCTTTAGCAACTTGACCAAATCTTTAGCCGGGAGAAAAAATTATTCAGTAATTGCTCAATGTAATGAAATAAGATTATCATTTTCATTTACAAATTAGTTAAATACCAAAGCAAGCACTGAATAACACAGCGAACGCCACACACTCAACCGTGCGGAACATGAAAAATGTTAGTGTAAGTAGGGAAACTGTGCAGCAAACTGCTATACATACACACTATTTTAATTTACACAGTACAGTAGACCTGTATTAGAAAAATTGGCAAGAAACCATTAGGTTTAAACAATGCATGACAATGAAAGAAAAGCTGTTAAGCTTACTAAAATACAGCGGACATTTTATCCCTGCTATTTACATGACATAAACTCAGTCATTGTTTTTAGCGTAATGAAGACAGTCTGTTATATGACACACAGTTGCGCCATCGTCTCATAAACATCAAATCAGCAGGTGTAACAGTGGGCTGTTGCTCCAAATAACGCAGCGCGAGGCGAAGGGCTTCTGCTGCATCACTGTGTGGTTTTCAAGCTCATTGTCACTTCCGTCACAGCAGTCCACTTCTTCCTGGTCATGAGTCACAGCAGCAACTAAATCAGCGTCAGTAAGGTTCTCCACACACGCCTCATCCGCTGCCATCCACCCATCTACGTCTCCTTCACTAGATTCATCACATCCAGGAATTGTCTATATCATTTGTAGTAGATTTTCCTCATCATTTTCAATTATGCTGTCCTGAAATTCAAGAGATGTCCACAGTTTTCTCCACGATTTTCTCAGGGTATTTTCTGAAATAATCTGCCATGCCTCAGCGGCCCAAAAAACATCCTTCACATTGGTCTTTTTTATTTTGTGCACTAAAGGAATGCTATCATCTTGGATCGGCATTTTAAAAATTTGTTTTCTGTAAATCAGTTTTAATGTTTGTCGCACGCCTTGGTCCATCGGCTGTAGAGTGGTGCAACATTCGGCGGCAAAAACTTCGCCACAATTTCTCCATCACATAATTCCTAAGTGCTGGAGTGAGATGGCGTGTTATCTAGCAACAGGACTGCTCGGGGAAACAAATGATTACTTAGAAAACCGTCGAACAGATGGAACAAGCTGGCCGTGAAAACATTCTTTGAACAGCTTACCATCCATCCATGCTTTTTTCTGGTTGCGATAATATACAGACAGGGGCTTCATGTTGCAGTTTTTAAAAGCTCTGGGCCTAGCAGATTTGCCGATCAGCATTAAAGACAGCTTGTGATTACCAGTAGCGTTGCTGCACGCTAACAAAGTCACACGATCTTTACACATTTTAAAATCAGGAGCGTGGTCTTCTGCTTTTGATGTCAGGCTTTTTGTTGGCAATGCCCTAAAATTAATGCCAGTCTCGTCAGCGTTATAAATTTGTTGGGGAGAATACTTTCCCTCTTTTATCATTTTCTCAAACTCACTCAAGTATTCCTTCGCTGCATCACAGTCAGAAGAAAGCTTCTCTCCAGGAACTGTTAGCTGACGGACTCCATGACGTTTTTTGAATCTGTCCAACCAAACCGTATTCGCACTAAAAGACTCATCACCACTCATTAACTTGTTTAGGTAAACAGCCTTCTCTTGAGCCAGTGCTCCACTCAAAGGAGTTCCCCTTTCTCTTTCCTGTGCAAACCAAAGGAAAAGGGCTTCACCCACATTATCGTACTGTGACTGTTTCAAAGTGCGCCGCATTTCGAGTGTTTTGCCCGAAGATGTTGCATAGGACTGTTCAAGCTTCACTCAGATCTTCTTCCAATCACAAATGGATGCTTTACTGACAACCAGTTTCGCTGCCAGTTTAGATACATTCTCACCACTGTCCGCTTCAAAGCATTCAGTTTTTCTTTGAGAGTTAACGTTATATGTTTCCGTTTACTCATGACGAAAATACGTGCACCACTACACGTGAACGAATAACAACTGTTAAAAAACGCGTGCCAGCGAACGTGTTTTCACGTCGGGTATTGCTGTTCAGTGCACGTATATGGACTCTTCAGGAAGAAGAGACCTAACTAACATAGCCAAGCGCTTTGCGAGCCAACTGGCAGTGCACTGACCTCAGACATTACAAAGGTCTCAACAATACATAATAACAAGAGCAGGGAGTGAGAGTGAGCCATTGTTCCCACACTTGTCCCCATTTGTTACCATGGTGTACCCACTTATCTGCTTGGTATACTGCATTCTAGAAACTCGTCACCGTAATTCCGTCTAATCCGAACAAATCGGTAATCCGAACAAGGTCTGGTCCCAATTAGTTCGGATTAACGGGACTCTACTGTATACAGATTGATAGCAGAATCTGTGCAAGAAGGGCACCGAGTGAGACTATGCGTGATTTGCAGGTATACTTCATCATAATTTCTAAATTGTGAATGTTAGGAGAAATGTCATCTCCCATATCAGAGTTTGTTTGCTACAAAGTTACAAACTGGGGGAGTGTCCCCTTGTTCTCGGTAGGCTGTAATGAGTGCTGGCTGAGGTGGGCCCAAGTGGCTGGTGACCATTCAACCTCAGCGATATGATAAGTTTCATTGCAAGTTTATCTGACGTTTGCACAGTATAACTATGCACAGTCATGTAGGAAGCGACTTTGGTTCAAATGGCTCTGAGCACCATGGGACTTGACTTCTATGGTCATTAGTCCTCTATAACTTAGAACTACTTAAACCTAACTAACCTAAGGACATCACACACATCCATGCCCGAGGCAGGATTCGAACTTGCGACCGTAGCGGTCGCGCAGTTCGAGACTGTAGCCCCTAGAACCGCTCGGCCACCTCGGCCGGTCGAAGCGACTTTGATTGTTGCTCAATAGTTATCTTTTCAATCTTGAGAACTACTGATTTAGATATGATTAGATCAGAGGAACAAAGCGTATGTCATGCCGTTACATCATGTCTCGCTTTTGTACTGGAAAATAGGGCTCCACTTATTATCTTGCTGCTTATATACTTAGTATTGTGACAGATAGTCCCAGGTTGCCTGTTGGTCACCACTGTGTATGGAAATTTAATAATAGTGGAGAATCTTGTGAGTCCAGGCCCTAAACCATATCCTTACTATCCTGGCGTTCCTCTTATAAAGTTCTGTGTGGCAGCACATCTTTTTCTGGTCTCCCACTGTGGTCACTAGTTGATCAAAGTTACATTGAAAAATGATTATTTTGAATTGGTAGCTTCCATGAAGGTCCATGAATTCCGATGTGATGCACTTTTGCAATAGTTACTGATGTACTCATCAGACACTGGTGTACTCATCAGACACCAACTTAACTGAAGGACACAGGGTTTCAAGAATGTAGTCTGCTTTTACCAGGCGTGTTGGGTACTTATTTACTGGCCAACCAATCTCATCCCAGACCAGTCATTTAATCCAAAAACTATGTAATTTCTACCAGTTGAAGTGCAACCTCAAAATGAGGACATTTCAGGTAACGCTGGTGAGATTCAACAGACTGCAGCAACACTGACACGGATTTGCGTTACAGATATCATAAGATGGGTCCAGTGTGATTTGAATAAACAAGAGCACTGCGACTGTTAGAATTTACTGGAGAAAATTAAATTTGCATCTTCAGATGCTCCACTGTACACACAGGGATAGAAGAACTTATAAGAAATTTAGCCATGCGAAGAAACGGACAAATAAAAGCGATAAGGTCTAGATCTACTTACAGTCAAAAATATATAGTTAAGCACCTCAAGATGTAAATTTAATTTGCGAAACCGGTCTTGGTATCCAGTAAAGAATTCTATCAGTATCAGCAGTCTTGTTTATTTAAATCTTGGAATGTTTCTGCTGTGGTTGCCCTACATATAAAGTAGTGGATCGTGTGTGCCTTTTATTATTCCAGTTACGGATTAAAGTGCTTCTCCACGGAGACGATACGCGTTTCTTCCATTTTCGTCTATCTTGTAAAAATCTATACTGGATACAAAGTGGTGCTACATGTTGCTGGGAAACTCTATGAATACTGCTGTAGAATACACTGACCGAAAAAAACCTTGTGTAGCATTCTCCAAGTAACATAGGTTTTAAAAGCAACATAAAATAGTGCAGTGAGGTGATAGGTAGTCCTTTTGAAAGCCTTAGCAAGTGAGAGTTTTACGACCAGCTGTCAATCAGTACAGAAAGATCGATACGCTAGGGAGTCACGCAGTTGACAGTTGAGACGGGTGAGGTTGATAAATCTGTGACAGGGTGAGGGACCCAGCTGACGCTGACATTTTCTGTACGTGGGCGATGTGCTGGACGACAGGTGCTACTCTGTGAATACGTACACAACAACCCACATCAAACATCGCCATTGGTTGTGCGTCAAAGCGCAATGGATCAACCCATCCCTCAAAAGCTAAATCAAAAAAATCTTCTTGCAATTGCCGAGCAGTCTTGTAGAATACCAGAGCAGAAGGACTGGAGTAGAGAACCATTAGGTTCTGTGCCACAGAGTGATGATGAAAATAATATTGAGGTTGACTGAATTTAAGTGGAGGTCAGCAATGCTATTATATTCCGCCCATCTACGTATTCTTCTTGCGTTCAATATGATTACTAACCTGCTGCAGAATCTGTTTGTGTCATACCAGTTGCTCAAGTCAAAATGGAACCAGTTATACTCAAGATGTGTGAGTCAGTATTTGGTAATACTGACGACACTTGTGTAATGTGTAGAGGTTGGCTTCAGACGTCAAACCTCATGGGCAAAATATTTAGATATTGTTTTCAACTGGGATACTTCATTAATTTTAGGCCACATTGAAAAAGGAATTTAATGTTTTTCGTGCAAATACTAAAACTTATACAAGTACGTGGGCTTACAGTCTAAGAACTTATATTAATACTGTGGAAACTGTTGCTCTGATGTAATTATATTGTCGTAGAGACATGTTTTAATTCGTTACTTCAGCTTCTATCCTTATCGAAGATCGACTGTGCAAATTGTTTGAACAATAATTTTTAACTTAAATCGGAAGAGAAATAGAGTAACGAAAACCAGTTTTCCCAATACCGATTACAACTGAACGGGCACGTCATTTCAGGATTGAAAGTTATTACAGCTAAACTCGATTCAGAACTGGGTATGGTGTGCACATTTTGGTAAAACCTCAAAAAAATGTTGGAAACAGATAATACTCCTTCAATGAACGTAAAGTAAACCACATATGAAGAAGCTGTGTGTAAAGACCTATCAAGTATAAGTGATACTACTTTTTGCAAGAATAGTATACTTGTTTTAGTAACCATTTAGAAGAGATGAATCATACACTGGATGCTAAGAGAAAAGTATACGAGTCGTTTCAGAGTTTTCCGTTTGCGCATAATACCACTGCTGAGTATCTGGTTAAAACTGACCAAGAAATACAACAGTTATCACAACGGGTAGCACGGTATTCGTTGGTTCCCTCAGCAGAAGCTGCATTTAATATTTTAAGTTCAATTCCTTTGATCTGCAACGGGATGTGTACCTGAATTTGTTCAGCTATGGGTTTAAGAATGGTGCTGTATTTCGGTCGTTGCAGGGACGGTTTTCTTTCATCGTGGGATACCTGAAATGAGATGCAGTTGATTGGGCGAACAATATTTCGGATACTTGCACGAATATAAAAGAATTTTGTGATAAATTTCTGAAGGAAAGTTGGTCGGCAGTAGTTCAAATGGAGTTGTTAGTTGATTTTTGGAGTGGTGAAATATATCAGTGAGACTGCAACATATCGAATGTGTTCTGTGAGTACAGATGGAATCCCATTGCATACACTGATGCACAAAGAATACCGAGGTATTGGCCTCTGATATCGAGCGAATGTTTCCATTCGACATATACACAGAGTTAAGTTATGTACTCTGAGACAGTTACGACAAATACGAAGACTTTTGGAATGGGTGGAACGTCTGCATGTACATGATGGTGGCAATAAGAACATGAAACTAAGGTGAAATTTCGGTAGACCAGTGCAGATGGTAGTGGGTGGTATAATTCTCGTAAAGTGCCACACAGTGGAAACAAGTGTGAGGTGCCAGAATTTAGCGATCAGCGTATTCCCTCTAAGTTGTTAAGCTAAATACTCGTAGTGCGCCGGTATGGGTTCGATTCGGGAGACAGCAATTTCTAAGGTCCCAACGTTCATGTTGTTGTTGTTGTGGTCTTCAGTCCTGAGACTGGTTTGATGCAACTCTCCATACTACTCCATCCTGTGCAAGCTGCTTCATCTCCCAGTACCTACTGCAGCCTACATCCTTCTGAATCTGCTTAGTGTATTCACCTCTTGGTCTCCCTCTACGATTTTTGCCCTCCACGCTGCCCTCCAATACCAAATTGGTGATTCCTTGATGCCTTAGAACATGTCCTACCAACTGATCCCTTCTTCTAGTCAAGTTGTACCACAAACTCCTCTTCTCCCCAATTCTGTTCAGTACCTTCTCATTAGTTATCTGATCTACCCATCTAATCTTCAGCATTCTTCTGTTGCACCACTTTTCGAAAGATTCTATTCTCTTCTTGTCAGAACTATTTATCGTCCATGTTTCACTTCCATACATGGCTACACTCCATACAAATACTCTTAGAAACGACTTTCTGACACTTAAACCTATACCCGATGTTAAGAAGTTTCTCTTCTTCAGAAACGCTTCATATCTAATTTAAAAGATGAAGAAAAAGGTTTCGAAGTGCATGAAAGGACAGTGTGACGTGGTAGTCCTATGTTTGACATTGAAGTTGAGCTGCAGGCAAAAAGGATCCGTGTGGCCCGTCCCTGCCCTGATATTGTATCTTGTTTGAAGCCAGTGGCGGCTGGCGCTCATTTTCGTCTGAGGGGCCGATACAAAAAGTCAATAAACATGCTAATGAAATTGCTCAGAATTGTTTGCTATATAATCTTCATGAACGTCATACTGTTTAAGAACAGCAGAAAAAAAATAATAATGGAAATTATATGGCTACAAATGTAAGTCTAATCCAAGAAGTACTGTAGATAATAATAAATTATATACAGATGTGAAGTCAATTTTTTTTTGTATTTAGTGTGTGTGTGTTGTGTGTGTGTGTGTGTGTGTGTGTGCGTTTGTGTGTGTGTGTGTGTGTGTGTGTGTGTGTGTGTGTGTGTGTGTAATGTTGAAGTAGACTGATTTGTGTCCAACCGCTTGATTCCTAAAAAATGGCTCTGAGCACTATGGGACTTAACTTCTGAGGTCATCAGTCCCCTAGAACTCAGAACCAATTAAACTTAACTAACCTAAGGACATCACACACATACATGCCCGAGGCAGAATTCGAACCTGCGACTGCAGCGGTCGCGCGGTTCCAGACTGTAGCGCCTAGAACCGCTCTGCCACCCCGGCCGGCGCTTGATTTCTAGCTTCTCTTCCATATTTAATAAAATAAAGCGCATTTCTCGCAAACAGTGTTTTATTCGTTTTAAAATCACTGTAAACATACCTAAATTGCAACCACAGAGCTCCAGAACACGAAACACTACTGAGAGATTGCCCCATTTGCTGTTTGCAACATTTTCCGATGACAGTAGGGGGAGGAGACGGAAGGAATGTGGGACGTAACATGCACCACTTGGGTTACGTGTCATGCTCTGCGTAATCGGTGTCGTCCTGCAAAATTACCGTGCGGAGGGAATAGTTTTGATACCGAAGAGGCGCAGAGTAGCCCACAGACTTATTGCAGGGGCGCATTCGCTCAAGCAACTCATGAGCAATGCTGGCAGGATCTTAAATACGAGAGCGTGGTGTATTGCTGATCAGTATCCACCTGAACAGGCCAGAACAATCTGCGCTAAAATATCGTGCCAACAAGTTAATAGACATTCGGTAGTTCTCCCGCAATTTTACGGAACAACGGAATTTTTGCTGGTACTTCGTTACAGTATTACAGGATTTAAAAGGATGGCCACAGAGTCTTGAAGCAAACAAGATGCTGTTTAATCGTAGACTTCCTATTTTTGCCTATTTCTGACAACTAAGGGCTCTTTAAGCTAAACTGTTTCAAAATACAGGATGTATCAAAAAGAATAATTCGGTTAAAAAATCATAACTGTTATGTTATTTGAGATATGTGCGTGAACAATGCACTCTTCGAAAGAGCAAACTCTCGATATGTATGTGGTTCCCGTTAGGTAGCAGTACTGTGTGCCCACTTCAGTTCCAGTACAAATGATGTCGAGACAACAGAAAGCGTTTTATATTCTGTTTTGCGCAGTGTGGGTCAGTAATAAATTTTCAGCGTGACTTTCATACTAGGTGTGGTGTGGATCCTTCTACAGCACAGAACATTAGACGATAGCATGAACAGTTCCGGAAAACAGGTTGTTTGCGTAAAGGCAAATCGCCGGGGCCTCCCCGAGTGAATAACACAAACGTCGAACGCATCCGCCCTACTTTCACAAGAGTCCGCAGAAATCCGTTCGCCTTTCAGCTCGACAGTTCAACATGTCCCCGGTGTCCGTCTGGCGTGTGTTGCGTCGATGTTTACACACGAAACCTTACAAAATTCATGTACTGCAAGCTCTTCGTGAACGTGACAAACAACAACGTGTGGAGTTTTCTAATTTCAATCTTGGAATGATGAGGCGTGACAGTATTCTTCCACACTTAGCGTTTAGTGACGAGGCAACATTCCATATAAATGGAAAGGTGGTGGACCGTCATAATGTGAGAATGTGGGGTACGGAACAGCCGCATGAAGTTGCATAACATGAGGGACTCTCCAAAATTTAATCTGTCTTGTGCAGTTTCACGCCGACCAGCGGTTCTAGGCGCTTCAGTCCGGAACCGTGCTGCTGCTACGGTCGCAGGTTCGAAACCTGCCCCGGGCATGGATGTGTGTGATGTCCATAGGTTAGTTAGGTTTAAGTAGTTCCAAGTTCTAGGGGACTGATGACCTCAGATGTTAAGTCCCATATTGCTCAGAGCCATTTGAAAAATTTTGCAGTTTCACGGAAAAGGTGTATGGTCCATTTTTCTTTGCCGAGAACACTGTTACAGGAAGCACATGTCTCGATATAGTTGAGAACTTTTTTTCCCACAGTTGGAGACTGATTCGAACGATTTCATTTACCAACAGGATGGGGCACCGCCACGCTGGCATCTGGAAGTGCGGGAATTTTTACATCAAAGGATTGCTGAACGACGGATCGGTCGCTGTGGTGTCACCGCCAGACACCACACTTGCTAGGTGGTAGCCTTTAAATCGGCCGCGGTCCGGTAGTATACGTCGGACCCGCGTGTCGCCATTATCAATGATTGCAGACCGAGCGCCGCCACACGGCAGGTCTAGAGAGACTTCCTAGCACTCGCCCCAGTTGTACAGCCGACTTTGCTAGCGATGGTTCACTGACTTCTACGCTCTCATTTGCCGAGACGATAGTTAGCATAGCCTTCAGTTACGTTATTTGCTACGACCTAGCAAGGCGCCAGTATCGGTACTATTGATATTGTGAATCATGTACCATAAAGAGCGACGTTCTCCATTAATGGATTAAAGTTAAGTATTCCATCAGGTACGTCCGTTTTTCTCAATTCTAATTCCCTTGTCATGTTCCAGAAACCATGCCAGCCTGCGTGAGCTAACACGCGTGCGTTTCGGCCTCCTTTAGAAAAACACGGTTGGCTCTCGTGCCAACCACAACATTGGCGACGAGGCAATACCGCTTTCTTTTTTAAATTGCCCTGATTTACTTGTGTAATGGCTTCGCCACAATCTCCAGATGTACTGTCCGAATTTTATCGCTTACAGAATCAGCAGACGCAGGCCTTGCTGGATGCCCTTGGACAGCTAGTCCAGGGTCAACGTGCGATGCAAAACGATGCGGCAGCAGCCGCTTCACCGCTAACGCAGCCACAACACGCTGTTGCACCCACTTTTCGACCTTTTGATGCTGCACTGGAAAGCTGGACGGAGTGGTCAAGCCAATTTGGATTCCATCTCGCCGCCTACAGAATTCAAGGTAACGAGCGGCAGCCTTTTTTATTATCGTCGGTCGGCGTGACCACGTACCGTGTGATAGTCAAATTATTTCCCCGACGCGACGTAGCAACTCGATCCTAAGAAGAAATTTTGTCTGCATTAGATGCATATTTCAAAGAATCAGTCAATGTAGTTGCGAAAAGGTATACCTTCTTTCGTACAAAAAGGACGGCAGGTCAGACTAACCGGGAGTGGTTTGCAACCTTGCAAGGCATTACTAGGGATTGTGCTTTTGACTGTCAATGTGGACTCCCATATTCAGATACTATCGTACGTGATGCAATTGCACAGAACGTTTCTGATGTTCGTATAAGGCAACAGATTTTGAAACTTGTAAATTCCTCCCTTCAACAAGTGATGGACATATTGGATCGGCAGGACACACTTGACTTTGCTCAGGAATCATTTGAAACTTCGCCAGCAGTGTGTCAGGTTACCCGGCCCGCCGGGCGAGCTGCACGGAGCAGTAAACAGCGATCGCGCCCGGCCGCGCCGCTGCCCCCAGGCTCTCAGCCACGTGTGCCGCGCAGGCAAGCAAATGCAGTGATCAAATCATGCCCGCGGTCTGCTACTAAACATTCGCGTGCGAATTGCCCGTCACGCCAAAGTTGTTTGCTTTTATTGTAATAAAAAAGGACACGTTCAGAGTGTTTGCCAGAAAAAACTCAGATCGGAAGCTAAAAACCGTTCCAGGCCCTTTCCTTCGCGCCGGAATCGGAATCGAACCAAGGATACTCAGGCTCGCGAAACTTCGGCCATGGAAATTCATGTAGTTCATTCCACTCCGCTCAGTGCCCCTCTCTCTAACAGTGACTGTGTTCGTCCCAACAATAGTGTGTCGACATCGCCGGAACCCTCGTCGAGTAGCAAGTGATTATGTACCAGTGTCCGTTCACGTTGCGCGAGACAGTCGCTCTTGTCGTCAGCAGGACAATAAACTTTTTGTGTACTTGGACATTAACGGCAAAGTGATACCATTCCAGCTCGATACCGGCGCTGCAGTTTCACTGATCAATCAAGACACGTACAAACAGCTGGGCACACCTCCGTTGCGTGCCGCAAATGTTAAGGACAAAAGATCCCTGTGTTAGGACAGTGCAGCCTTCTTGAAACATACAAAGGACAAACAAAACTTGTGTCATTTTACGTCCTTCGTTCTTCTTCTGCAGTGAACTTGTTTGGTTTCGATTTATTTCAGTTGTTTAACTTGTCTATAGTAGATCAAGTCCTCTCAGTTAACCAGACTGTGCCTTCAGACAGTGTTTCTCGTCTATGTGAAGAATTTGCAGACATTTTTGCACCTGGCCTCGGTTGCGCTAAGAACTATAAAGCACATTTGGAACTGAAAGTAAACGGGCACCCGAAATTTTTCAGAGCCCGCAATGTTCCCCACGCATTGCGTGATGAGGTCGCAAACACATTACACGATTTGGAATCATAAGGTGTAATTGAACGTGTGCAGGCTTCTCTCTGGGCATCACCCTTAGTAATTTTGCCAAAACCTTCCGGCAAATTGAGACTTTGTGTGGACTTCAAGGCAACAGTGAATCCACAACTAGTAATTGCAACTTTTCCTTTACCCCGCCCGGACGATCTTTTTGACAAACTGTGCCCGGGTAAATATTTTTCGAAGTTGGACCTAGCAGATGCGTACTTGCAAATACCGGTGGACGAAGAATCCCAGCGCGTTTTGGTGGTTAACACGCATCTTGGTTTGTATCGATTGAAACGACTGCCATTCGGGTGTGCATCCGCTCCTGCATTGTTTCAGCAATATCTACAAATTGTTTGTGCCTCGGTCCCTACTGCAGCAAATAATGTGGACGATATTGTGATCTCTGGAAAGACGGAAGAAGAACATTTGGCCAATCTCAGAACATTATTTCAGGTGTTGCGACAAAATGGTCTTCGCTTGCGGAAGGACAAATGTGTGTTCTTTGCTCGGGACTTACCATACTTAGGACATGTCCTCAATGCTCAAGGCATACATCCCAGTCCAACGCACCTTCGTGCCATACAAGACTTGCCTTCGACGCGGAATTTGAAGCAGCTAAAGAGTATGCTGGGAAAAATTTCGTATTACCATAAATATGTGCCGCATGCCTCTTCCATTTCAGCTCCGCTTCATCGCTTACGCCGTAAGGGTGTTCCGTTCGTCTGGACGACGGAATGCGAGCGCGCCTTTCGCCAGTTGAAATCGGCGTTGCTTTCCAATACTTGCCTTACGCCATTCGATCTCCAGAAGCCCCTTTTGTTGATGGTGGATGCATCTGATTTCGGGATCCGTGCTGTGCTTGCTCACAAAGATGGATCGCACGATCGCCCTATTGACTTTGCGTCCAAATTGCTCTCATCTGCGCAAAGAAATTTTTCACAGATCGAGAAAGAAGCATTGGCTCTCGTATTTGGTGTTACAAAGTTTCATGATTTCTTGTATGGCCGTCACTTTACCATAATCACAGACCACAAACCTTTGACATCGCTTTTTCATCCGACCAAGCCTGTACCTCCACGTACAGGGCAGACATTCATTCGCTGGTCTATTTTCCTCTCGCAGTACAGCTACGATATCATGTATCGGTCCACTGCTAAGCACGGAAACGCCGATGCGTTGTCCCGCTTGCGTGTTGCTGAGGATAGGGCATTCGATTTCTCCGAACTTGCTTGCATGTTCATTGATGCGGAAACCGATGACGTGGTCGAATCGTTCGCGATTGATTTTCTTCGTGTAGCTACCGCCACAGCTGCCGATCCTGTCCTTGCTCCCGTTCTGCATTTTGTTGCTACGCAATGGCCCTTGTCAAAGTCACGGATCGGAGACCCGTTGGTTCGCCGATTTTTTGCTCACGAGGAGAGACTTTTTGAACGATGTGGTGTTTTGCTTTTGCGTTCTGTTAATGATCAGTCCAGGGTCGTAGTACCACGTTCATTACAGTCCTCTGTGTTGCAGCTTCTCCACCAAGGACATTGGGGTATAGAGAGAACGAAGCAACTTGCTCGTCAGCACTGTGCTTGGTTCGGAATCGATGCCGCGATTACGACTATGTGCTCTTCTTGCATGGTGTGTGCCGAACAGCAGTCAGCACGACCGCGGAAATTCTTTGCATGACCAAAATCCTCTTCCCCATGGCAACGCTTACACATCGATTTTACTGATCCATTCTGGAATGCTTGATGGTAGGTTGTGATAGATTCATTCAGTAATTTTCCTTTTGTTGTCCGGATGTCTTCCACGACGTCATCTGCCACCATCCGAGCGTTATCTGCTATCTTTTGCATTGAAGGTCTTCCACAGACTATTGTTTCCGACAATGGCCCACACTACATGTCCGCAGAATTTGTCATTCTGCAGGGCCAATGGTATTCAACATCTGACGTCCGCGCCGTTTTCGCCACAGTCAAACGGTGCCGCTGAACGATTGGTCAGGACTTTCAAGTCACAGATGTTGAAGTTGAAAGAGTCGCATTCTCGGGAGGACGCGTTATTGCTCTTTTTGTCCTCGTATTGCTCTCAGCCTCGAGATGGTCGCTCGCTGGCTGAGTTGCTCCGCGGTCGTCATCACCGAACCTTGATGTTTTTGCTACATCCGCCACATCAGGTTCCTGTGCAGCGGCAGAAACCTGCTTTTCCTCCAGGCGACGTTGTCTACTATCGCCACTATCGAGGTTCACGGCGTTGGCTCGAAGGGCGCATTCTTCGCTGCCTCGGACCCGCTATGTATCTGGTTTTGGGGGCCTCTGGTGAGGTGCGCCGGCATCTCAACCAGCTGCGCGTCTGTCGTCGCACGGGATCTGCTTCTCGCCGTCTGCTTTCAGCGACGGTGCCGTCCGGTCAGCGCCCCGGGGACCCATCTACTGGCTCGCCTCAGCCCCAGGTGTTACCGACGCCGCCTTCCATTTTGCCCCATGGCGACGCGCAGCCGCCACCGCCGCCACCGCCGCCGCCGCCGTAGCCTCCTGTTCTCCCGCCGGCGACGCCCGCAGTGGACGCGTCGCTGCAACCGACGGGCGCCTCCCTGGGTCACGCGCCGCCGATCGCTTCCCGTGACCAGCTGTCCTCCGACATGGAACTCTTGCCCGCTCCGGTGCGAGAGAAATAGTGGCAAGGCGTGGTCTGCCTACAAGCAACTCAGACTAGCATAGTGTCTCTACAATGGAGTTGTGGGAACTGGGCCTGATTACCTCTGGCCTTTGTCAGTCGTACTACGTCAAAGCCATGTCGTACTCAAACTATGTGATATAACACCAAAAAAATACAGCGAATAAAGTTTTTCTGGTGGGGCTACGTCTCTCTGGCCCTAAGGAGAGTACGTACATCCTATACCTACAGTGTTAAATTTGCAGCATTATCTCAGAACCTTTGACAGATGAAGGTCTGAAATTTTTAGGAAGTATAGTTTCACTCCTTTTATGATTACTGAACCAGAATTATAATATACAGACAGAAAATTTCTTAGTTACGATTTTTTAAAATTCGTTCAATTTTTTAAAAATCCTCTTTTGCTTCTGTAAGTAAAAAACCATTGTAGGTAGAAATGTTTTGGTAGTTCAGCAGCAGCAGTATGCTAAAAGTTAAAAATTAGATACAAGTATCTGTAATAGTTCCTGAGATAATGTGTCAAATATTAAAAAAGTCATTCTGAGGAAATCAAGTTTAAACGTTTCATTTGATATTAACTAACAATGGAGACGTGCCAGCTCCTAGAATCCGTCAGGCCCATAATCAGCATTATCTAGATCAACATCTATATCTGCATCTACATGGATGCTCTGCAGTCACATTTAAGTGCCTGGCAGAGGATAATTTAATTTAAAATGCAAAATGTGAAATCATGATCAGTTTAAAGAATTTTCTTAGAGAATAATATTTTGCGGTCTTTTAAAAATTTAACTTATAAAGAAAGTTGGTACTGGTTTATAAATTTTCAAAACTACTTTAGTTTTAAAAGCAGTGGAGGTGGAGCAATATGTGGCAGTGCATGTTATTTCCCTGTCCACTCTCATTTCCGAAACTAGCATTGCGTAATCTCTTCACTTAAGGAAAAGCATAGCTTGTGTTCGAACAGAGCATAAAATATACTCTATGGACTTTGTAGTTTATTTTGCATCACGCTTCTACATCCAACGCGTGGGGAAGTTAAGAGTAGTGCATCAGAAATCGGCGAGACACGGGGCAGCCATGTTCGACCATTTTCACGATTGGTGTCGCGGCACGCCCGGGAGAGGCGGGAGTCCGCTAAATGGGGGAACCGAAGTCCTGGAGGGGGGGGGGGGGGGGGGGAAGGGGCGAAAACGAGTTGCCTCGGATGTTCTAAAAGCTTGGCTTAGGAATACTTGTGCAGAAACTATTTAGTAAGACGCAGTTTTAATAGAAAGACACCCCTTGGCACTAAAGTTTGGCATGCACTGCAACTGATGATTCATGGTAAGGCAGAAATTCATTTCAAGTTACAATTTTAGAACAATTACTGGCATAAAGACAGTGTACTGTTACTGAGTTTAATTTTCACTTTGCAACAACAACCAAGGTTAGCATTGTGCATTTGTAATAGTATATGCTTTGTGATTATAAGCACATATGTGCATATGTTTTTGTACTGTGTCTAAGCGTGTGCAGACTTGTTACAACAGCAAAATCCTGTTATGGGCAAAGTGGGCAGAATTATGGATGCGAAAGCGAACACAGATTTTGTTCAGCATGATAACGTGCAGGACATGAGTAGCAGGTGAGATGCGGGGGCAGCTGGCAGTAGTTGTCAGGTGGAATACCTGACACCAACAAATATGTTGGATGCAGAGGATGTCAGACCGTTAACAGAAAATGTTTTGACACCGAACAGGCCAGTGGAGAGAATTTTTATGTCACCTGTGTGCTCTCCACTGCCCGTTGCATTTGCGGCTTTAATACGCAAATTGGAAGAACGTGATAAGGAAAGTGATCGGTTGCAGCTGAAAAAGATGAAAGGCTGAAAGAACGTGATCGATTAGAAGCTGAGAGGGACAGGCAATTGTTATCACAATCAGCTGAGCGAGAACAAACTAATGAAAAATGTTATCAGATTATCTTGAGAAAATTTCCTCAGAGGTAACTGAATTAAAGAATTCCTATCAGGGGCTGCCTGCAACTAAGCTTTGGAGGTAAAGTCTATACAGACAGAACAGCTTCCCATGGCCCTTCAAATAACTGGAATAACTTTCCCACTTCCTTTCGACCTTTAGCAATCCATTAATGAGTTTGCCATTAACTTATGGCCAAATTTAAAACATGGTCTCGCTGCCATCTCATTATATTTCTTAAGTCAATTCTTTGCACTCTGAGTGAATCTAGCTTGTACACCTGCTTTAAAGTAACGCTCTTCAGGCCATTTCAGTAAGTTTAACAATGCTACTCCAAGCAATTATTTCCCAATCCACCTCCATAGGCACTAGACCAGTACTCCTATGAGACATTTATTTTAACAATAACTCAAATTCGGGTGCTAGTTCTACCCATCCAGTGTGTCGTTCAGCACAGTATGTCCTACAAATCCTTCTCAGTTCCCGCATCATCTATACTGTAGTGTTACTCTGTGGACAGTATTTCGGCATTAGTACATCCTTAATGTTATATTTAGGCATTAATTCCTTAAAACCTTTTCTAGTTAACTGACTTCCATTATCTGTTAACATCCTCTTAGGTATAAAAACGTTTACAAAATAACCTTTTTCCATTAACTTCATCGGAATCCACTATTCATATTCTTTAATGGAAATAAGCGAACTTATTTCGATCATCATTCACTTACAGCAAAAATGTAATGAAGTCCTCTTTTCCCTGGAAGGAGAGGTCCGTAATAATTCTCAGACACTGAGCCCCATAGACCTTTAGGTATCATTGGATACATTGTATACGTCTGCTTTAATTGTTGGCAGTCTATACATGACCTAATAATCGTTTGTGTCGTACTGCTCATGTTCTTAAAATAGTAACGCTTAATAATATGCTGTATATACTTTCTGACATCACAATGGCGATAACTTCGGTGAATACATTCTGTAAGACTTATTATAGCATGACTAAGTATATATAGTTTCCAGTTCGTACTGTTTTCCCCAAATCACCAATACGAAATATCGTTACGTACAACTAGTTTCTTTTTTCGTCAGTTGTTGCATTTAACAATTTTAGATAGGTGATACTTTTACTATAATTCGGATAGAGTCCTTGTCCTTTGTAATCATGTGTAATAATTTTCTGACACCTCGATTATATTCTCCTATTTTCAAGAAATAAATTAAATCCTAGTTCTCGAATAGAGGGCTGGATATTTATTGTCGTAACCTAAAGATAACGGGGATATAACACCGGGAATAACGTTCTTAATTCCTTCGATATATTTGACCTCTAGGGCGAATTCCTGAAGGAATAAAACCCATCTCATAAGTCAATGATGTAGCAGTTTGCTATTCCTAAGAAATGTCAATGCTTGATGGGCCGTGTATTCTATTGTTTTGTTATCAGCTAGCAGACACCTAAATCTCTTGAAGCTCCACACGATCGCCAATGCTTCTTTGTCCATTACCATATAATTCCTTCCATGTTTATTCAGTACCCAACTAGCAAAACCCAAACTGCGGTAGTTACATGTTTCGCCAGATACATCTGCCTGAAACATTCCGTAGTATGATGCATCCGTGAATAACTTAAACTCTTCCTTAAAGTTTGGATGGTTTAATAATTTAGCATTCACCAAATCCAATTCTGTCAAATGCTACACATTCTTTGTCAACCAGGATGACTTTTGTTTTAATAAATACATACTACCAGGATCACGTACATTTGAATTTTCTAAGAATTTCCTAAAATAATTGACCGTACCTAAAAATGATTTTAGTTGCTTCTTACTTTCTGGATAATGAGATTCAGCTATTGCGTTAACCAACTGAAGATCTGGTCTTAACCCTATTGCATCGCCAGTATGATCCAAAAATCTAACCGCCGTCTTACCAAATGCCGACTTTGATAACTTTACCGTAATGCCTTTCAGTCCAAACTTAACAGTTACTTCCTCCAGTATTAATATGTGTTCTACCCAGCACTTGGATATAACGTCACCTATAAGGTAATATATTTTTAGCAGTTCTTCCACTAAGGCCAGATCTAAGTTTCTCATAAATACAGACACAGGAATTCCAGTTCCTATGGGACAATTCCTTTCTTAGGGTTCCTTTTTCCCTTGCGTTCTATTTATTTCCTCATATTTCGTCTATCCTTGTTAACAAAGCAATTTACCTAGCAATGCTGGTTACTACCTACTTCCCCTCCCGTACGAGAATCTCCCATATCCTTCCTGAAACCATTCCTGTTAGATCTACAATGCTTTTCTTCGCGTGTATTTTCAAAATACCCAACTGTTCTAGGAAACTGGTAATCGCATTTACCTTACCCACTCTCTACCAATGATCTCCTTACGTATGATGGCATGCGGCTAATTAACACCTTGACTAAATGGTCTCACTTACAGGCTAATTGAAGAATTTCAGTCTGTTGCGGTCCACTACAAGTGTTCCCGAAATCCTAATAGCTCTAAATTCTAATTATCCTAAGTTAACTTCTGTTGTTCTCCTTCAGACCAGTATCTGTCGTTCAGTTGTGTACAAAAATCCTCCCGACTATTAAATTCATTAGCACTTTACTCCACTTTGATGCCTGCTTCTCTAGCTGAGTAGACACAAATCTGATTTCCTTGCTATAATCCCTTGAGGAAGAGAATGCAGTTTCAAAAAGACTCAAGAAAATTGTAGGATGTATGTTTTCTTTTGGTTTCAATAGCGAAAATCCATTTGCAAGATGTCCTCTTTCCATACAGAATTCTTCCCAGCAATCTCTGGCAGATTGTCTGTCTTGGTTAACTACACAATAACTGCCTTACCCTTTCTCCGACTAGCGCATGTGCAGGATACCCAGTATGAATTTGAGGTGCTACAGAACCGTTGGAATGTTCTCCAGTGTCTCCTACCTAGATGAACTGATCGTCATTATTGTTTGTTCATTTTGAGAGAGCCTGAGCTAATACACTTCAACTGGTGCAATTCGCAATAGACTGCGTTATGCTGTAGTTCCCTGACCTTCTGTGCGTATAATTCGACTTGTTGCTATAATTTTTCGATATCCTTATGTTCATCGCTTACTTTCCTTGTAAAGTCAGTTAAGATATCCTGCTGTTTCTAATCTAAATCTAATTTCACCTCCTTGATTTACTCTACGAATCCTTTATTGCAATATCAGTATTTGCTGCCCCTTCTTTTGATCCTCCTGAGTCTCACTCTCTATATCTTAAAACAATGTAGTTTTAAGATTAGTTACATCATCCATTAGAGTTTAAATATACAAACGGATTCACACTTTCTCGGATACGAGTCGGGAGTTGCTCCCCAATACAGTTATGTGCCGTGTGATTTCCCGATTACATCCGCTTTCAGCTGTGTCATCTCAACTCTTTATCTCTCTATTACGTTTCCTTAGTTCTCTACTTCTTTCATGTAATTATTCCTTCAGATATTTGCTAATTCCCCTTAGAGTTCTTTCAACGTCTAATTTATTCCTTCTTCTTGTTCCTAAGACAATTAACTAACTACCAAACACGCACAACGATACTACATTCAAAACCACACACTGTTAACTCGTTCATGTTTCCTCGGCAAACCTACACTTCACATATCACAGCAATGCCACTGTTTTGAAAAAGACTCGCCCTTAAGTCACTCTTTCTTGTATACTCATAACGGCGAACCGCGACAACCGCGCGACCGCTACTGTCGCAGGTGCGAACCCTGCCTCGGGCATGGATGTGTGTGGTGTGCTTAGGTTAGTTATGTTTAAGTAGTTCTAAGTTCTACGGGACTGATGACTTCCGAAGTTAAGTCCCATAGTGCTCAGAGCCATTTGAAACGCGACGGGGGGTCGCTCGCTGCCCGTCTGTTCTCCGCCGGCTGCGCTCCTATCGGCTGGCGAGGAGATGACGGCTGCTCTCGCAGTCTCCCTAAATGCGCTGGCGGACTCGAACTCTGCAGCCAGGACTGGCAGCCAGTCCCACAACTATTTACTTGGTACGATAAGCAGAAAAATATTAAACACACAATCCCACATTACATTTCTTGAAATGGGTACGTGCTGGCATCTTAACCCGTCGGGAGTGTTTCCGAACGTGCAGAGCAATATCTGGCATGTCAGATATTCTGAGCGTGCGTCTGGACTTTGACCAATGTGATGTCACAACGCCACCTACGTCACACGCACGCCGTCTCCCTTTAGTACAGTTGTGAGGCGCCATATTTGGCATTCATTTCAAGCTTATATTTATATATGCCATTTCTGAGCACCAGCAAATTCAGAATCACGGGAAATCCCGTTGTTATCTCTGTGATTCGTTCCAATAAAATAACGAGAAACATCATATTCATGGCAAAAGATTTATAGGAACAAGCGTATTATTTGAAGGCAGCGACACACGAAAGATCCACCCAAAACGCATTGTTCTTGGTACAATTTGTTAAAATTAAATTTCAGCTACTAACATATCTACGATAGGGTTTTCTTATTTAAAAAAAGGAGCGATCTGAGCAACGTCATTCTCTGGTATTGATTTGGTAGTTGGGGCCGAGGTTCGCATCTTGACACCCGTAAATTTTATTTCCTAACATTTGCGTTTTCATTAGGTTCTGATATTTATTATTAGTTCAATATAAGTATATACTATAATATTTGATGTTATGTAAATATAACTTTACCTTTTACTGATGGGTGACTTTGTTCGATTGGTTTAATCTTCAGGACAGCTTGCGCTACTTGTATAAAGATATTTTGTTCCTTTTTCTTTTACGCTTCGTAATTCACAAGTTACAAAGATTCTGATATTGGGTAGGAACAGTGATTAAGTAAAACTGACCTTTGGGTTTTTCTAAAATTTGTGAATGATGAAATAATGTTTGTCTTATGTGGAGAAGTATTCCAAATTTGGACCGCACTGTTTGTAATGGAACTGTTATATGTCTCTGTCCTTAATGATTGGACATTGTACATGTGCGTTTTAATAGAGCTAACGTGGGAATTTTACGCGCGCTCGTTGAGTAAACAATGTGATTTACGAACTAGAAACGTCTGTCAACTGCTGCTGGAGTGCGTTCCGATCGCGTATACCACGTTAGGGCCCACGTACCGTATGCACAAGTCGCATCATTCCTGAGCGTTCAGCAGCACGTTGAACTTGGCACGCTCAGCGTTAACTTTCGACTGTCCGTGTGACGACGGCTTTACAGTTTACTCCAACTCATGGTCTATTTTCAGTTTCTGTATTTTCACAGTAAAATAGTTTATTCCATCAAAATATAGCTCTTCGATAACAGAATGGACTGCTAGATTTGCTCGGTTCCATTCAGTGGCATCAGTTACCTAGTGTTTGAGGATTTGTAATAATTAATTAATTTGATAATATTAGAACTGTATTGTAGCCAGCCGCAAGTGGTCGTATAACACTTATGCAAACAAGCAATCCTGCAGCGCTTAATAATCACGTTGTAATGGATCTGGGAGGTGTGTTATATTCTACCAGATTTGTCGATACCAAATTATAAATGTTTTCTTATATTTTTGTCAGAATTTTTTTATTGTAATTTGCCTTATTTCATGTTAATTTACTTATATTTTTGGGAGTGATAGCATATTGATTACTATTAGTAGATGTGACGAAGAATATCAAAGAGGCTGATTACAAGTAGAAACTTGTGTGTTGTGTAAAATGTATTTAATGCTGGAGTCATCTTTGACTGTAGTCGGCACTCGACAGTTAACTCTTGGTGTGTGTTGACGGTAGAACAATGTGCAGGTCGCTGTCATAATAATTTCAAAGTGAAAAAAATGAATTATGTTACTATTTTTTATATAAACTTTAAGAAGAAACCACATTCGAAGATATGGTATTTGAGGCACCAAAAATGAGGCACACACATTGAATCAGGACATTTCTGCAGCCAACAAAACTGCATAGTGGAATCATACTTCCACTAGACAACAGAAGCCAAGGCAAATTTCGCATTGTAAACATTTTACGGAGAAGGTACTGTCACGAAATATGGCAAATTTAAGTAAATAAAAAATAGTGAGCATATTTCAACTGTGGTCTGCAGCTGGGATACCATATTTCAACTGGGGACTGTAGCCGGGATATTGTGTTCAAGTTATCTTCAACAGTGCTACGAAGAAGAAATTTTGTGTGTGTTAATACCAGTTTTATCAGAATGTGTGTTACAGTATTTGTGATCATTGGGAAGTAAAAGTTTTGGAGAAGAAATGTTTTGGCAAAAAATATAATTTTCGACAGACGAAAAAATTTCTTGAATTTTGGTGAACAATCACATGGATAGAAAACGTGCATTTGCAACAGTAGAACAGTGTTCCAGATAAGTCGCGAAACCCTCGTATTTTGTTAAAACAATCTTTTTATCTTGTTTTGTATTGTTGTGTATAAATTGTGTTTCTTCACAATGACTTATGAGATTTTCGAGAGTATTGTGCCTAAAGTAGAAAGTAGTAATTTAATAGACTTTGAAAATCAGGACAGGTCAAATGAAACAGAAAGGACCGATCAATTTGATTTAAAAAGTTTTCTTGTAAATTTCATGAAAGAAATTAGACAATCAGTTGACGACAATAAGATTTACTGGGATGAAAAAATCGATAACATTTTGTTACAAGTCCAAGCAGTCAATACCCAAGTGGGTGATCTCTCGAACAGAGTTGGCAGTGTTGAGGAAAAAATTGAATCTGTGGAAGCAAAAGTAAATGAAATTGGTGCTAAATTGGGCGATGAAATTAATACTGTAAAAATGAGTTACTGGCAGATAGGGAAAGAAATTTAATTGATTTTGATGTGATAAAAGGGGAAATTAAAAATTTGGATTAGAACACAACAGTTTTGTAAAAAATGTAGAACAAGAAGCAGACAATCGTTTGGTTACTCTAGAAAAAAAGGTAGAATTTAGTGATTTAGAAAACAAAAAATCTGTCAAAGAACTTAGCGAAAAACTTGAAAGTTTTGACATTGAATTTCAAAGCAAAAATCACAATGTCAACACATGCAATCTTGTATCTAATATTCCATTGGAGCACTTTTCGGTAGATGGACCCTTACATCCCATTGATTTTATACAATTTTGTAAGGATTGTTTTTTACCTCACTCACCAGATGATATGAAAATTAAATTTGTGAAAAAATTCTTGGAAGGGGAAGCTTTGACTTGGGCAAACCAGATTGTAACTATGGGGATTACCTTTTAAGAATTTGAATCAAAATTTCTGGAAAATTTTTGGGATGATCTTAAGCAAACTAGAATCAAAAGTGAATTTTTGAATGGGAGAAACTATAGAGAATCAGATGGGAGCCTGAAACAATTTTGCAAAAGTGAACTTCAAAAACTTATTCATTTAACAAAACCTTTGGATGACTTGATCAAAATTGATACCTTAAGGAGAAAATTGCCATCAGCAATGCAGTTGAGTTTAGTTTATTGTCCTGATAGTAATATTGAGCAGTTTCTCAATTATATTGAAAAGTTGGATAGGGTAACAACAAGAACACTCAGTGGGTTTACTCAGAAAGGTAGTGGTCAAAATGGGGGAAATGACAACTTTCAAAAAAAGGAACAAAACAATTATCATGGTCTCAGTCAAAATTCAGGGGGATTAAAAATTTTCAAAAGAAGGACCATAATTTTCATCCAAAACAAGAACAACATTTTCGTGGAAATAATCAACAAAATAGAGAACATTTTAGGGATCAAAATTACACAAATTTTGCTAGAGATCAGTACAACAGAAACTACCAACAACCAGGAAATGTTTGGCATAGGAATAGGGAAAAAATGTTGATCAGAGGCACTGGCAGAACCACAATCAGCAGTTCAAACAGGAACAAGTTGTAATTCAGGAAATAAAAAACGAGTTGACGCCCCCTTGAAGGTCAACAAGGTTGAGGCAGAAGGTGAGCATGATGAAAGGGCCAATGGGTATGACTGTCATAAACGCAAACATGACAGTTCCAAACCTAAACTATCACATGAGGTTATTAGTTGTTACTTATTGAGGAAATTTCAAGAGGAAAATAATGACGATATTGATAAAGATAAAATTTTCAGTTCACAAGAACATACAGTAGATAAAAGTAATTGTGATTCATTTAATTTAACAAAGTTTTACTCTTGGGCAGAAAAGAACAACACTTTGTCAGATGATGTAATTTGTAGTAGTTCAGAGATATGTGTGAATGAAAGAGAGAATGCATGCTATGAAAATGAAAATATTGGTGAAAGGGATCTGGTAACTTTAGAAGGGGAAATAATATTTTGGGGGAAATTTGAATATGTATGACCTGAATATGTATATTGATAATGGTGTTGATGATAAAGTTGGTAATGATGGTAAAGGTATGGAAGATGATGTTGAGTCAAGGCGTTTCATTAGTTTAAATAGGGAGTTGGGTATACACATGGTTGAAAATGGGTTAAATAGTGAGAATATTATAGAAATTTCCAGGGATGTTACTAGGATGAATAAGGCTCGCAAGCTGGGTGTATGTGAAAGTGTGAATTTTGATGTTGTTGGTAATGAATCTGACTACACAAATAATGATGACACATGTATAGCATGAAACTTTTACAGATACTAATGTCACACACACATTTCTTATGAATCAAAGGCTGCACAGTGAAACTCTTTCTTTTGACAAGAACTTCAGAAAGATGCTTATTCATGTTTGTGAAACTACGAGTATATGTCCTGAGTGGTGGAAAAAGATGAGATATTTTATGTTTGAAAAGCTGAAGGGTAAGTACTTCAATAGTATACAATGTCATTTGGATGAAAATTCTTGGCTATTTGAGATAATAGAGAGTACTAATAACAATTTTGTATCTTGTGCAAATTTTATAACTGTAGCAAATAATACATATAATGGTATACCATATGATTCTGATAAGTATAGGTTTGGGGAAATTGAAAGTGATTTATTACATAAGGATACAGATTCTGAGAAAAGTGATCAATTTTGTAATCCTTATATAAAAGTTCAAATTGGGTCATGGATTGGTAAATGTTTAATTGATACAGGAAGTGAGATCTCTGGAATATCTGAAAGGTTAAGCAAGAAATTGAAAGCAGGGAAGGATTATGTTGAAATGCCAGTTGTTGAGGAAAAAGATAAAAGGTGCTACTGGGAACAGCAGTGAATTGGTAAAAAGCCAGGCTTTATTGACATTTTTAATTGAAGGCAAGTTGTTCACACATGGATGTTTTGTAATTCAGGAATTTAATGAGGATTTTCTTTTGGGTATGAATTGGATAGTAAAAGTAAATACAGCATTTGATTGGGTTGGAAGAAAACTTTTGATAGAAACTAGTGAAAGGGAATACATACAGACAAATTTTGTGAACACACTTGGTGACCAGAGTAATGGAGAAATGAATATTTGTTATACTGATGTTGTGGGGAGCGAAAGTACTTGTAGTAATATTGTAGTAGAGAGGTAAGTGTACATAAATAATTGTAAAAAAAATTAGATAATAATGATGTATCTTTAGCTGCACTAAAAGAAGAAAATCATAAGCAAAAATATATATATATATATATATATATATGTGTGTGTGTGTGTAAAGTTCAAAAAAATCAGAAGTAAAAATATATAAAAGGCAAATATATAAAAAACACTACACTATATATGTCCAGTAGCATTTTTGTTGTACAATATGTAAGCAGAATGAAATTAACATTAATATGGAAAAAAATTAAATTATGAGAACCAGTTATTACGGTGTGACCAAAGAAGTGGTTGTCGATATCTTATTCTAGCAAATGAGTTTTATCTTACTATTGTTTTCAATCTTATGCTGCATTTTAGAATATTTGTCATGTATGTTTTATGCCATGTATATTTGTCATGTTAAATAATTTCTTTACTTGAATTTTTGGTGTATGTGATTGATGGGGAAGGATCATTGCAACAACAGCTAGTAATAAGTCCACAGATTCGAAGAGTCCAAATTTGGAAGAGGTTATCAGACTGAATCATTAATGTACTAATTGTGTAATACAGATCCATTACTGAGTGTGGTTGGGATTTTGTTGTATATGTTCATAACAACAAAAGCCCTGGGGAGTAGTTGTAATGGATCTGGGAGATGTGTTATTATCTACCGGATTTGTCAATACAAATTGTAAATGTTTTTTTTATTGTAATTTGCCTTATTTTATGTTAATTTACTTATATTTTTGAGAGTGACAGCATATTGATTACTATTAGTAGATGCGACGAAGAATATCAAAGAGACTGATTACAAGTGGAAGCTTGTGTGTTGTGTAAAATGTCTTTGATGCTGGAGTCGTCTTTGACTGTATTCGGCACTCGGCAGTTAACTCTTGGTGTGTGTTGACGGTAGAACAATTTGCAGGTCGCCGTCATTTCGAATTAAAAAAAAAATGAATTATGTTACTATTTTTTTCTATAAACTTTAAGAAGAAACCACATTCGAAGAAATGGTATTCGAAGCATACAAAATGAGGCAAACGCATTGAACCAGGACATTTCTGCAGCCAACAAAACTGCATAGTGGAATCATACTTCCACTAGGCAACTGAAGCCAAGACAAATTACTCCTTGTAAACATTTTACGGAGAAGGTACTGTCACGAAATATGCCAAATTTAAGTAAATAAAAAATAGTGAGCATATTTCAACATCTTCCTCAAATTAATGGGCTGCAGTTCCTTTTTGCGAACAAAAAGCAACAAGAAAAAGTTCTGGAAGTAAAATATGTGTTAAAACTTGTGTATTATAAAACTGCATATTTTTTAAAAACAATAGAAGTGGTCGTTAATATACTAACGAGCCAAAGAAACAGGTACACCTGCCTAATATCGTCTAGGGCCCCCGCGAGTACGCAGAAGTGCCGCAACACAACGTGGCGTGGACTCGACTAATGTCTGAAGTAATGTTGGAGGGAACTGACACCGTGAATCCTGCAGGGCTGTCCATCAATGCGTAAGAGTACGACGGGGTGGAAATCTCTTCTGAACAGCATGTTGCAAGGCATTCCAGATATGCTCGATCATGCTCATGTTTGGGGAGTTTGGTGGCTAACGGAAGTGGTTAAACTCAGAAGAGTGTTCCTGGAGCAACTCTGTAGCAATTCTGGACATGTGGGATGTCACACTGTCCTACTGGAATTGCCCAAGTACGGCGGAATGCACAATGGATGTGAATGGATGCAGGTGATCAGACAGAATGAGTACGTACGTGTCACCTGTCAGATTCGTATATAGACATACTAGAGTCCCCCATCACTCTAACTGCACACGCCCCACACCATTACAGAGCCAGCACCATCTAGATCAGTCCCCTGCTGCCATGCAGGATCCATTGAGATTCATCAGGTTGTCTGCATAACCGCACACGTCCATCCGCTCGATACAATTTGAAACGAGACTCGTCCGACATGTTTCCAGTCATCAGCAGTCCAATGTCGGAGTTGGGGGGAGGGGGGCCAGGCGAGGAGTAAGGCTTTGTGTCGTGCAGTCATCAAGGGTACACGAGTGAGCCTTCGCCTCTGAAAGCCCATATCGATGATGTTTCGTTGAATGTTTGGCAAGCTGACACTTGTTGATGGCCCAGTACTGAAATGTGCAGCAATTTGCGGAAGGGTTGCAGTTCTGTTACTTTGAACGATTCTCTTCAGTGTCGTTGGTCCCGTTCTTGCAGGATCTTTTTGCGGCCGCAGCAACGTCGGAGATTTGATGTTTTACCGGATTCCTGATACTCACGATACACTCGTGAAATGGTGTACGACAAAATCCCCACTTCATCGCTACCTCGGAGGTGCTGTATCCCATCGGTTGTGCACCGACTATAACACCACATTCAAATTCACTTAAATCTTGATAACCTGCCATTGTAGCAAGAGTAACCGATTTAACAACTGCGCCAAACACTTGTCATATATAGGCGTTGCCGACAGCAGCGAACGTATTCTGTCTGTTTACATATCTCTGTGTTTGGATACGCATGCCTATACCAGTTTCTTTGGCGTTTCAGTGTAGTTTATAGACTCTCCGTTAATATCTCTGGTTCCGTCAACTCGTAAAAGAACTTTCATTTCTAGGCATCGTACCAGTTCAATCTTTAATCAACTACTAACGCTGCCTTTTAGACCTAAATTGAAGCACTCGACTGCCTTAACATTCCTCAAACCCATTTAGAAATGTATTTATGTAACGCAGTCAGCCAGTGATGACGATGTGAGTCACAAACACATAAACGCGTTTCTCTATAAATAATTCTTAATGCTCTTTAAAGTTCCTCTGTACAATTTGACTATGAATATTCGCTGGGATTTAAGAAATCTGGAGTGTAATATTAATATCTTTTACTGAAGTCTCGGAACACAGATTTCGTAGCTACGTATTCTAGTTCTTGACAACACATACGAAATCCTCTCACACAGCCACTGGCGTTGAAACATTGTTCTATTAATACTCCTCCGAAACTTTTCATGATCTGTCAAATTCAGTATTTGACACACCCACTTGAAAGCATGTATGACGACTGCGTGCCAGGAGATGGCCTGAGGTTAGTACTGTGTGCCGAAACCAGTAACCAGTGGCAAAATGAATGAATTGTGACTATAGACTGAAATAAATATTTTTTCAGTATTATATTGGCCTCTGTTCTACCGACAGTACGGCCGGAACATGTCGCTTATGACACATGAAGCTGCTGGTCGTGACTGTCTGCCACAAGTTATTCATTGTTGCTCTATTTGTGCTAATGGAAATAGTTAAACAATTACAACTCCGAGACAACGTTTAATGCTGCAGATTTCTCCTGCAGCCAACAGGTCGTGCAGTGTTTCCAGATTTTGCCTCTCCTCTGATGTCAAAAAATTCAAAATGACGGAAATCGCCCTCATGTGCTTATTAACCCATTACTGCCTTAATTATTGTTGTTAATTTTTTACATTTACTACTATTATTTTTGTTTGTTACATTAAGACATAAGTATTTAAAGTGAAAAAGAAATTTTTACCTTCCTAGTTTCAATATAGTATTCTGTAATACACGTGTAACACTAAGCACTATTGAGAGCGAAACCTACATTTATATGGAAAGGTTTCACATATTTTTACTCAAAGAAACAAATGAAACGTATCTACAAGTGACAAATCTAAAACAGAAACAACAAATTACTTGGTCCGACAAGTAGAAGAAATATTCAACAGACAGTCCCACATTACATTTCTTGAAATGAATACATGCCGACTTCTTACAGTTTACTCCAACACATTAGCTTCTTTCGAGTTCCTGTATTTTCACAGTCAAGTTGTTCATTTCATATAAATATAGCTCTTCGATTACAGTATGGAGTGTCAGATTCCTCCAGTTCCAGTCAGTGGCGTAACATGCCTCCTCATGCACACCTGCGCAATTTGTCTTCAAAAATTTAGATGAGAGATTGTTGATTTGTTTTATAGCATTCAGGAATTGTGTACAGTGACATCCAATAAGCAACTGAGAGAGCCCAGCATGGGTATCTATCCTGCACTGATTCACATTTTGATGCACTGGAGTAATTCGTCCCCTGTGACTGTTGTATTCTGTCGATATGTAGGATCGAGGAACTTCAATGCATTTCCTTGAGTGCCGAGAATATGTTTTCCTGTACTCACACCAGGTATATTGGACACTGCAGAAACAACGGAGTTGTCATACCAGTTACACAGAAACAGATCATTTTACTTTTGTATGGGCGAATGAATAGTATTTCTGTCATCTTTCTGCATTTACTTCTTCTTTGAAGGGAGGCAATTTTGGGGGATACATATCCTCTCAGAATAGCAGTGCCCCCAAACTAATTGAAAATTACAGTAGCAACAGACATAAAAGAATAATACATATACATGAAAGTTATTAAAATGCTTTCATTAATGGCAATTCAGTGCAAATAGCTGTTGTATTCATGGTCTTGATATTCAGTTGCCAAAAGTGTTATTGGTCAAGCACAAAGTATGTGATTGAAACTTCTCAGGAACAGTGAGTACATACAGTACCGCAGATAACATGCACATTTTGAAGCTGAATATCTATGGAGGTGTATAACAATAACACAACAAAAACTAATACAAATTTTAAAAACCCTTTATTCACGTACTAACCATAAACACTATTTTAATAAAGATGAAACTTAGCTAGGCTTGAACCAATTTTTATTACACGCTGATTTCAGTTTTAAGTTTTATGGAATTTCTTATCTGAAACGTGGAAAAAATAAGTGAATAACAAATTTTTAAGCTCATGCTGTAATTAGGCTGCGATGGGCTGCCGTGAAACATAAACGGCAGATGATCGAAAACGGCCTCATCGCTATCGATGCATGTCGCCGCTGTTTCTATGTACTCTTTATTTTTGTGCTACTCTCCATGGAAGATACTATAAAAACTTTTAATTTTTAACAACTTACATTCAATCTTACACTGTTTTTACTAAAAAAGACACTTATTCTAAAATTTTATTCTACAGTTTTTGATCGCTGTTGATGACTGTTAACCGAATGGCTCCCGGTATAAGGAGACCAACCTTACCAAGTGCCGATGGCCAGTGAGGGGCGGATGATTGGGTAAGGAAGGGGCACCCCCTTCTTCCAGGGATGAGAAATTGTCCCTAAAGGTGGAGGAACCATTGAGATGGTCAACGGCAGGAGAATGCAGAAGGCAACGGGAAACCACTGCATTAACAGTCCCATACAGTATTCCGAAATAGAAATATGGCTACGCCCAATTCAAAATTTTCCGGAGTTTCAATTCCCCCATTCGGATCTCCGGGGGGGGGGGGGGGGGGTATGTCTTGGGCAAGACTGTAAGGAATAAAGAAATAAAAGAACAGATGAGAATTGGGACGTGGAATGTCAGAACCCTATTAAAAGCTGGGAAACTAGAAGAGGTTAAGATGCTGATGGAAAAGTCACAGCTGGACATATTAGGAATCTGTGAAACTTGATGGGGCGGTAACGGTGATTTTATGTCAGAAGATTTCAGATCACTCACAGTGATAGTGCTCGAACAGGAAGAAATGGCGTCGCTATAATTTTGAGAGGAAAATGGAAGAACAACGTGTTTAACACATACCACTGCAGTGATAGGATAATGATGATTAAAATTAAAGAACAACCCACGGATTTGTGTGTAATCGCAGTTTACTTAGCAACAACAAATAACAAGGATGAGGAAGTAGAAGTAGTATATGAGCAAATTGATGACTTAATGAAACTGGCTAAAGAAAAGGACAATTGGTGATTTCAATGCATCGATTGGTGAAGATAACAAAGGATTATGGAATAGCAAGTTCGGGCTAGGAAAATTGAATGCTAGAGGAGAAAGGTTGCTAGATTTCTGTGAACAGTATGAGATGACAGTCACCAACACTTGTTCTGAAGTGCCCAAGAGAAGAAGATATACATGAAAAAGTCCAGCAAATGGCAAATGGTATCAGATAGATTATATCTTAGTCAAGAAGAAATTCATGAATCAAATAAAGTCTAGCAACTCATACCCTGGATATGATATAGACAATGACCATGTTCTAGTGATAGCAGCCTATAGTAGCAGATTTAAGAAATATAAAAGAACTAACCAACATAGATGGTGTGCAGAAAAACTTAAGGAAAAGCAAGTAGCTGCGGACATGAAAGAACTGACCGATAACCTGATAAGTAACAGGGAAGGATTGGAAGGATTCAGAGAGACCGTAGAAGTAGCTGCTAAAGAACTAGTAGGATTAAGGAAACTAGAACCAAGGAAACCATGGATGACCAAGGAAATACTAGACCTTATTGAAGAACAGGCTGAGGAAAAAGATTTCGTTAAGTACAAAAGACAAATCCTAAGACAAGTGCAAAAGAGAACTCCTAAGACAAGTCGCCAACCCCAGATACAAAAGAAGAGCGAAAAAAATGTTTCGACACAGAGTGTTACAGTCTAAGAAAAGATGTACTAGGAAGCCTACATCAACTAAAACAGTGCGCAGAGAACCCTATACTCATCAGGAATTACGCTGAAAAACGAAAAATCTATAAGAAAACTCTAAAGGAAGAAAAGAGATCATTCTGGGCAAAAGAAGAAAAGAAACTAGTGGAGGAAGCCTCAAAAGACCCATATATTGCGCTACTCCCCAGAAAACGAGCGGAAACACATTACATAGACATGAAAATATGGGAGACGCACTTCGACAACATACTGAATAAGGAAGGACTAAAAGGGAGACCGTAGGGCAGAGAGGATATAATGCTTCAAACAACTGTGGACTGGATCCCATTTACCACGGAAGAGATCAAAGAAGCCATTAACAGCACCAAGAGTAAAAAAGTTGCAGGCAATGACAGACTTTATAGCGAATATCTGAAAGACACTGCCCAAATACTAACGCCAATGTGGACAAAACTCTACAATAAGTGTATAGAAACAGCCTCCACTCCGGAGCAGTGGAGACAGTCAACAGTAAAAGTGCTTTATAGAGGGAAAGGAGACCCCAAGGACCTTAAAAAATACAGAGGCATAGTCCTAGAAAACTTACCTTTCAAAGTGTTCACAAAAATAATAACAGAAAGAATAAAGCATATAATTGACGAACACCTCCCCGAAAGCCAAATGGGATTCAGAAAGGGAAGATCAACTCTGACAGCTATAGAACTCCTGCCAAAGAGCGTATGGGAAGCCCTTGAGTACAGAGAAAAGTTCTATGTAGTATTCGTAGATTTTACAAAAGCCTTTGACTTTATAAACAGAATATTAATGACCAAAAAACTAGAGGAAAGCCTGGGAAAAGTCCGCAGCTGGTGGTCGTGCGGTAGCGTTCTCGCTTCCCGCGCCCGGGTTCCCGGGTTCGATTCCCGGCGGGGTCAGGGATTTTCTCTGCCTCGTGATGACTGGGTGTTGTGTGATGTCCTTAGATTAGTTAGCTTGAAGTACTTCTAAGTACTAGGCGACTGATGACCATAGATGTTAAGTCCCATAGTGCTCAGAGCCATTTGAACCATTTTGAACCCTGGGGAAAAACAACATCTGGACAACGAATTATAAACGCAATACTGTAATGGAACGAAGTAAGAATATCAGACAATCTCTCCCTATCGGAGCCGATACTCCAATCAAACGAAGTACTACAGGGAGACCCACTGAGTCCTCTGTTATTTATCCTTGCATCAGAAGAAATTGTACGAATACCCCAAAGGAAGGGTGTAGTCTCATATGCATATGCAGACGATATTGTAATAGGTGCAAAGAATATTGCAAAGTTACAAGAAGCGATAAACGATATGGAAGATTGGTGTGTTGAACACGGTTTCGAAATAAATGTGGCGAAAACAGAAATGATGGTACTCAGAAATGGAGGAAGAACACCTGCATCAGCTGAGATCTCCATACGAGAGAGAAAACTGAAGATTGTACCGGACTACAAGTAGCTAGGGGTCACAATATTAACAACTGCAAAATCTTTCACAAAACATGTAACAGAGAAAGCAAATGCAAGCAATAATGGCAATACATGAAATACAATACATCAGATCCCTTAGCCTAGAGACAGCAATGGCACTATTCAGAGCCAAAATCTTACCAATACTGACGTACGGCATAGAAATTATTGGACCACATCCTACAGTGAACAACCTTACAACACTAGAATGTGTGAAGGCGACCTATATAAAGAAAGCAATAGGAGTGCTCAAAACAACACGATCGAGACTTATGTACCTGCTGGCGAGGGAACCCTTCCTCATTGAAGACCTTCGGACAATCCTGATGCTACCCAATAGCAGCGCCTTGGAAAGTCTACGTAAAACATAGAAGAAAAAAAGGGAAGACATACTTCCAGAATTTTACAGCACAGGTGCCATGATTGACCGAACATGGACAAAGGAAAACTTCGAAATGAGACACGTGATCACCAGATTGGCAGTCCATGGTTTCCACCACCTCATTTGCAACAACACGTCATATCATGAACCAAACGAAATGTGTGAGTATAAACTGTGTCACCAAATTTGCAAACGTTACCAAATAGAGCTCTGTACCAAAAGGACACGAACAGTAAATGACTATGCAGATCACAATATGTGAAATTTCTAATTTACCTTATTATTATCACTGTACATTGAAGTTGTGTGGCTATTTGGCTGCAATAAATTTATTATTATTATTATTATTATTATTATTATTACAAAAGAGTAAAAAATGCTTTTACACATAAATGTAGATTTGAAAAAAGAAAAGTGGATGCATGACAAACATAAGGAAATTCAACATGATCGAAGTGGAGGTCAAATTGATTGAGCCTACTTTAAAATTTAATCAATGTAGATAAAGCCAAGAACAAAAAAAAAAAATCAAGAATAAAAACTGTGACCTACTTTTCGAATTAGAAGATGTATGCGAAAGATAGAAAGAGTATATTGTGGAAATATATGAAGGAGAAGATATTGCTAACGAGGGGGAAATTCTGGAAGGAGAGAGCAGTGTGGATATCGACATGATAGGGCCATCTGTATCAAAAGAGGAATTCAACAGTGCCTTGAATGATCTAAGTGATGGCAAAGCGACAGGCACAGATAACATCCCAGCAGAAATACTGAAGGAAATAGGAGAATCAACAAAAGAGTATTTATACAAACTTATTAAGAGTACTATGAAGATGGGAAAGAACAACCTACAGATTTGCTTAACAGCCAAACAGTAATAATCCAAAAAAAGGAAATGCTCTTGACTGTGAGAACTATAGAACTATCTCCTTACTATCCCCCACTTCCAAAATAATGTTTAACATAATAAAAAAATTGAATAATAAAGAAAATTGAGGCAAACCTAGGAGAAGACCAATTTGGTTTCAGATCCTGAAAAGGAACTAGAGAGGCAGTACTATCTCTGAGGATGGTATTAGAAGGACGAATTGGATTTATTAGGAAAACATACTTGACCTTTATAGATTTGCAAAAAGCATTTGACATGGTTATTGAAAAATGTTATTCCGAACAATGAAGGAAATAAATCTTGATTGGAGAGACAGAAGATTAATCTGGAACCTGTATAAAAGGCAGGAAGCAGAGATGGAAGTGAATGGTGTGAAGATGAAAGCAAAAATAAGGAGCGGAGTAAGGCAAGGATGCCCGTTATCACAATATTTGTTCAACTTATTTATTGAAAAATAAAACATTGAAAAATTGAAAAGAATAACCAAGGAATTAAAATTAACGGGGAACGAATACACTCTATCCGTTTTGCAGATCATATGGTAGTACTTGGTGACTCAGTAAAGGAAATGGAGTTTATGTTGCTAAAATTTGAGAAAATCCTAAGAGAATTTAATCTAATAATAAATCAGAAGAAAACAAAAACCATGGAAGTAGGGAAGACAAAATAATATGGCAAAGTTAATATTAAATTAGAGATGATGTTTTAGAGCAGGTTGAGAACTTCTGTTATTTGGGGAGCACAATCACTGACGACAATAAATGTATCACAGATGTAAAGAGAAGAATAGCCTTGGCAAAGCAAGCTTTCCAAAATAAGGGGAATTTACTAACAGACAATCATATAAGCCTAGAAAGTAGGGAAAAGTGTGCCAAAACTTTTGTCAGGAGTGTCTTAACATACGGATGTGAAGCGTGAACTCTGGGAAAGGCATAGACAAAGAGACTGGAAGCAGTGGAAATGTGGATATGGAGAAGAATGACGAAAACAAGCGGGGTAGATAGAAATAGTAATGAGCAGGTCTTAAGAGAAATGAATGAGAACAGAACGCTGCTGAATTATATAGAAAGAAGAAAATAAAAAATGATAGGCCACATAATGAAACACAACCTGGTCCTAAAGAATGTATTTGAAGGAAAAATCTTAGGGAAATAATCAAGAGGCAGGCCAAGAGCAATGTATTTTAATAACATCAAAGAAGATGTGGGAATAAAATCGTATGAAGAATTAAAGAGGATGACAATGGAGAGAGGGACATGGCTAAATCGACAAGACATAGCCTTTAGTTTATGATCATGATGTTTTCCAGGAACAACTTTTCAAAAATTTCTTGAAAAAGTGCAGTAATATTGTTTATAAATCCAATGCTGAACAACGTGACATAATTTTTATAACCTTTACCATTGCATTTTTTCTAAAAAAAAATAAAGCATTATGAAAATTACATTAAATTTAGGTTCTAAAAATACGAATAAATACCTCCTTAAACTATACAATACTACCTAGAACCTTTAGTTCGAAATTCATTTGCGAATTTTACTTTGGATCCTTTCTGAGGAACTTGTTTATCACAGCTGCTATTTCTTAGAGGCATTAACACCCAGTTTAAATCACAGAAAACTGAACCGCCACAAGAAACGCAAAGATTCCTCCTGCCCGAAGTGAAATTGGACAGCCCATACGTTTCGCGAAGTGACCGCGACGAAAAGTCACAGACACTACAGCACGTCAGTCGTTCTTCCCAAACACCGTTCGCTTCTGAAACAGGAATGCGCGGAGATGGTAGTGGTACCGCTCGTACTGTACGTCGCACACTAAGGAGGCTTAGGGAGCCCTGATACTGATGTAGAGGTAGATGTCGTTACATTCGTAATGGCCTCAGCAGATAAATTTGTGTCAGAATAGTGTAATCGACGATAGGAACCGTTTTTCAGTACGTCTCTCAATGAACTTGAGCTTGGACGCACTCCCCGAAAGCGTTGCCACTTACATCTACATCTGCATCTACATGGATACTCTGCAAATCACATTGAAGTTTCTGGCAGAGGGTTCATCGAACCACTTTCACAATTCTCTATTATTCCAATCTCGTTTAGCGCGCGGGAAGAATGCACACCTATATCTTTCCATACGAGCTCTGATTTCCCTTATTTTACCTTGGTGACCGTTCCTCCCTATGTAAGTCGGTGTCAACAAAATATTTTCGCATTCGGAGGAGAAAATTGGTGATTGGAATTTCGTGAGAAGATTCCGTCGCAACGAGAAACGCCTTTCTTTAATTATGTACATCTCAAATCCTGTATCATTTCTGTGACACTCTCTCCCATATTTCGCGATAATACAAAACGTGCTGCCTTTCTTTGAAATTTTTCGAAGTACTCAGTCAGACCTATCGGGTAAGGATCCCACACTGCGCAACAGTATTCTAAAAGGGGACGGACAAGCATGGTGTAGGCAGTCTCTTTAGTAGGCCTCTTACATTTTCTAAGTGTCCCGCCAATAAAACGCAATCTTCGGTTAGCTTTCCCCATAACGTTTTCTGTGTGTTCCTTCCAATTTAAGATGTTCGTAATTGTAATATCTAGGTATTTAGTTGAATTTACGGCTTTTAGATTATACTGATTTATCGTGTAACCAAAGTTTAACGAGTTCCTTTTAGCATTCATGTAGATGACCACTTTCGTTATTTATGGTCAACTGCCACTTTTCGCACCGTTCCGATGTTTCTTCTAAATCGTTTTGCACTTTGTTTTAATCTTCTGATGACTTTGTTAGTCGATAAATGACAGCGTCATCTGCATGCAACCGAACACGGCTGCTCAGATTGTCTCCCAAATCGTTTATATAGATAAGGAACAGCAAAGGGCCTATAACACTACCTTGGGGAACGCCAGAAATCACTTCTGTTTTACTCGACTTTCCGTCACTCACAACGAACTGTGACCTCTCTGACAGGATGTCACAGATCCAGTCACATATCTGAGACGATATTCCATAAGCACGCAATTTCACTACGTGCCGCTTGTGTGGTACAGTGTCAAAAGCCTTCTGGATATCCAGAAATACGGAATCGATCTGAAATTTGGATGTCAGTCCATTCACCTACTTTTATTCGCATTTCGTGTTTATGTAAAGGAGATGTCTGTTTATGATGCCTGGTGGCTCCTCCGTTTTAGGTGATTATCAATGACTTTCTTGCTGGTGCCGCCACGTTTCCATGAGCTATTCCTGGCTTAAGGGAAAAATGCACAGGTGTCCTGCCTGGAGGGATTTCGAGACATGTAAACACAACGCGTGTTTATAATACCAACTCTTATCGTAACTCCGTTTCTCGGTAGGCAAGCTGACTGCGGCGCACCAGTTATCTGCAGAAAGCTTGAGTGTCCGTTATTTGGCAATGAGAGTCTACAGATAAAGCGGGCTGACGGACACGTGCCGGGGCGTCGCAATGGCCGCACGTTCCTGTTCGTCATTTTGCTTCGTGTGATGAACTATTATCTGCAACGTTTGGTAACCTTCCAGTTCACTCGACTGTCTGTTTACGTTTCGCAGTAGTGTTCACACTCTTTCAGGATTACGAAATCACTGAAATTCGTGTTACTTTTATGGCGATCTTATTTCCACATTGATAAATTCTTATTCTACAAACCTATGTTGCTGATATTTTCTTTCTGCTCCTTTCTGGCCCATCAATGTTGCATCAGAGGATACCGAAACATGAGTTGCAGCTCTTAAGTCGCAGTAGGTTGTCGCTTCCTCGGTGTTAGTGTCACAGTGGGGCCCACTATATGCTGAAACGGTAAGTACTGCTACAACATACCATACCATACCTTTTGGACAAATCGTGCTCGCCATGTGCCTCATATCTTTTGTAACTGTATATCTGAGATGAAACCCAATAGTAAGTTCCCATTTTGCTTACGGGAACATGGATGGTTGGCTAAAAGCTATGAGTGGACGTTAAGCGAGCATGGACAGTTGGGTAAAATTACGAGGGTTCTTCAAAAAGTAAATTACTCATGTCGTTCCACGGTGATATCTTAGGGCAGGAAGAGTGGCGCATTGTCAGAAGAGAGCACATGTCCTGGTTTTTCTGCAGAGAGGGTTCTCCTTCGGTGCAGTTAACATGTGCATCTCAATGTGCGAGGGAATTGGTGCGGCAACTGGAAATGTGCTCTAAAGGTACCTTCACACCGAAAACCAACTCCAATAAAAAAAAACAACATACAACCGTTCTGCGTCTGACAAACTTGCAACTGTTGTGAGTTTGGCAAACTTATAACTGTTGACAGTGCTGTTTCTCTGGGGGAACGCTTGAGGATGCGTACCCCTAAACTTTTTCGTCGACAAAGTAATTTTTTTACGATGTTGAGAACTTGGAAGAGTGCCAAAGATTTATTTCAGGGACGTAAATTTTTTTTTCATTTTTTCGTGTTGGTAATTGCAATACGAACGATACCAGTTTTGGTGGGAAAATCGATGTCATTGACTGTTTCAAGCATTTGGAAGCTGCGGCAACCGTTCTCGACAACTGAATCGCTGGCAGCCAGTTCGACGAGCATGTAGTGCCTTCGCCAGCTAATAGTGGGCAATGGTAGTGCTAAACGGCCATGCGTACGCTCAAATCGCATACTTCATTTGGGGTGATGTAAACTGAAGTGTTCGATTCCACTTTCTTTTGTATTTTTGTGTTTCTCGGTACCGCCTGCTTCATTTGAGCTGTAAAGTCAACTGGTGAGTCCGATACCAATTTTTTTTTGTAGTTAGACATACTGATGACTTCATGGCTAAAAGCACAGGGTGGTATCCCATGCTTCAGTTATAACTAATTTTCGCTGCATTACATCACATGTCGAAGTACCCTCAAACTTTCATTTAGAAAAAAAGCACTGACTGTTGACAAGTGTTGAAAAATTTTGACAATGGTTTCAAACTCTTGTAAACAAACGTTCGGCGTTTTTATTGTTTTGTTACAGAAAAGTAATGGAAATGGATTCCAACTGTCAAGATTTGCCATTTGTTATGGTGGGAGATAATGATTTGCTCTTTCAGAGCACATGATGAAACCATACACAGGATGGCAAGAGAAAGACAGTAAGGAAAGAATGTTTAATTACCGAATACCTCGCTCGCTGTAAGAATTATAGAGATTTTTTTTGGATAATTGTAAACGCTTTGTCGGTGTCTTAGAACAACTATGCATTTAAGTCCTGAGAAACCAACGTCAGTGACATCTGCAACTGTTTCTTTCCACAGTTTTCTTAGAAGAAATATAGAAAATGTCACAGTTTACTCACCACCTGGCAGTTCTGATGTGGAAGATCCAGAAACAGACAGGGTTTTGGGTGGCAGTTGGAGAATGCCTCCACAAAATAAATGTCTTCAGAGAAAGGGAGGCAACGCAGGGAGAACCGCAAAGAATACATGGGATAAATTTGCAGTCTACTTTGTATCGGATGTTGGTAAAGTGAAATGGCAAGAGTTGTTGTTGTTGTGGTCTTCAGTCCTGACACTGGTTTCATGCAGCTCTCCATGCTACTCTATCCTGTGCTAGCTTCTTCATCTCCCAGTACCTACTGCAACGTACATCCTTCTGAATCTGCTTAGTGTAGTCATCTCTTGGTCTCCCTCTACGATTTTTACCCTCCACGCTGCCCTCCAATACTAAATTGGTGATCCCTTGATGCCTCAGAACATGTCCTACCAACCGATCCCTTCTTCTGGTCAAGTTGTACCACAAACTTCTCTTCTCCCCAATCCTATTCAATACTTCCTCATTAGTTATGTGATCTACCCATCTAATCTTCAGCATTCTTCTGTAGCACCACATTTCGAAAGCTTCTATTCTCTTCTTGTCCAAACTATTTATCGTCCATGTTTCACTTCCATAGATGGCTACACTCCATACTACTTTCAGAAATGACTTCCTGACACTTAAATCTGTACTCAGTGTTAACAAATTTCTTTTCTTCAGAAACGCTTTCCTTGCCATTGCCAGTCTACATTTTATATCCTCTCTACTTCGACCATCATCAGTTATTTTGCTCCCCAAATAGCAAAACTCCTTTACTACGTTAAGTGTCTCATTTCCTAATCTAATTCCCTCAGCATCACCCGACTTAATTCGTCTACATTCCATTATCCTCGTTTTGCTTTTGTTGATGTTCATCTTATATCCTCCTTTCAAGACACTATCCATTCCGTTCAAGAGGGAAATATGAAGAAATAAATATCGAGTGAAAAGACAAATGTAATTAAAAACTTCCGAACACAATCCTTATAGCTTTTGTTATTAACAATGTAAGCCATAAATCTGTGAACTACTTTGTATCAGATGTTGACAGAATGATATGACAAGAGAAATAAATTAATTTCCTATGAAAATACAGTGGTAATTACAAAATTTTCAACCAAAACTCTTACAGCTTCAGTTATGCTAATGAACGATATTTTACTTGCGATTGTACATATTTTTCCCCCTGGCTTGTTCACGCCTTCGAAATACATCATACGCTGATAAAATATCAATTTCGGAACATAGATCTCAGTTGTCCCAGATCCAATTTATTTTTAATCGTTTTACAATGCTAACGATTGTACCGTGTTTTCATATTTGTCCATTTCCTTTCACACTCCACAAGCTGTACACCAATGTTATCCCAAACTTCTTTCAACGGAACTTTTCTTTTATATATGCCTTTATATGCAGAGCCGGCCTAAGTGACCGAGCGGTTCTAGGCACTTCAGTCTGGAACCGCGCGACCGCTATGGTCGCAGGTTCGAATTCTGCATCGGGC